>NC_138140.1:34372889-35080160 GCF_964188305.1 Podarcis bocagei | reverse complement strand
GTTAGAACAAAACACAACACCAAGGGGAAATTCAAAGTCACTAGGAAGCTGTGTGGTGTAGTGGTTAGAGCTTGAGACGAAGGAGTCCCAAGTCCAAATCCCAATTACCCATGAGCCTTGGGCCCATCGTCATGTATTAACCTAAAAGGGTTGTTGTGAGGATAAAAATTGGGCAGGGAGGAGCATCATCTATGCCACCAAGATCTCCTTGGAGGAAAGATGGAGGTTGAATGCAGTATATGAAATAAAGGGGGGGGGAGAGAGATGAGGGAAGCAAGTGTGAACTCCTTTGCCCATGTTGTTTCATGTACCGACCGTATCAGTGCTTTATATAGTTATCAAAGAGCTTGCAGATGTGTGGGGGACTTAACGTGCAAATTCAGAGGGCGAGAAGAAAGCAAAGTACCATACAAAATGGGAGGCGGCGCTGGGGGAGAAGCAGAGAGCACAGATGGGACAGGATCTCCGCGGACGAAAGATGCCAAAAGCAGAGGCCAAGGCTACACGGGCAGCCGTGCATTTGCCGAAAGCGCAAGGAAGGATGGGGGTCAACAGCAGAGGCACGAAGGCCCCTTGAAGGATGCAGCAACAGAAACGGACATTGTTGAGTGCATTCTTTTTTTGTTGTTCCCAGGGAGGATGTGGGACGTGAGCCAGGCAGAACCATTCCCAGGGAACAGAGAAAAGGGGAAAGCAGGAATCCCTCGCAACCAGGGGAACAAAACCCAGGGATTGAAAATTGGGTAGAGGGGGGAAAAAGAGAAAGAGAGAGAGGCACAGAAACACACACTCCAAACTAGGCAGTACAAGTGCAAGTTCCCAAGGAACTACAAGGAGTTCCCTTCTGGGCAGGCAGCACGTAGAGAGGTGCCAAGTGCAGAGAGAATTCCACAAAGGAATTTGCAGAAGTGCCCTCAACCAAGCCCACTGAGAAGCCACCCTGATGGCAAGCACCCCTTCTTGGAGTCAGGAGCCTTGAGAAGCAGCAAGCACCTTCTTTCCCCATCCTCAGTATGCCACTCCCTCAGCAGGAAGCTAGCCATGTACACCTCTTGGGGTCCTATAATGTCATCTTGTGTAGCCTGGCAAATTAGCATGACCCAAAGCTCCCTCTCTGCCCATCTACAGTGAACCATTACAACAAAACAGAGGCACCAGGAAAGCAGCTCGAGCCTACAAATGTTTACTCAGAAGTTGCCCTGCTTTCGGCACAGTTGAGGCTAACTGTGAAGAGGATGCTGCAATCTGTAGGGTCTTCCAAATGTAGTAAACACCTTAGCAATGGAGTTTTGAATATAGCTCTCATGAGAAAGGGGAAAGCTGCCTCCCACTTCGCCTGTTTTCTCCATTCCCCTGCCTCAGCTGCCTTTTTCAGAAGCCTGTTCCAATTGCCAGAGATGAATCCAGTTCTGAACCCATGCAGAAATGCTTGCTGTTTTCCTGTTTCATTGCAAAGTTATTCAAGAAGTAACACACTCGATAATACAGGGAAGATCATCGCCTGGGAGTGCTACACTTGGTCCAGGATGCTGAGGGCTGCTGGAAGCATAGAAGGGATTTTGGTAGCTTACCCATAGCACCAATTCAAAGCACAACTGCATATGCCATTTAAGCTTTTGCAGGGGTTAGTCCTGCAAGTCAGGGAGGGGCTGTGGATCAGCAGAGGAGCACCGTGCTTTGTATGTGAAAGCTCCCAGGTCCAATCTCTGGCATCCCCAGGTAGGGCTGGGAAAGAGCCCAGCCCCAAATCCTGGAGAGCTGCTACCAGTCAGGAAATGGCCTGCTACTCATTCATCAATAGTTCTTGTAACCTGCCCTTCATCCCAAAGAGCAGCACAGGATGACTAACAACATAACATGAAAATAACTATATGACACAACTGCCTATCAGTACAATAAACAGCACCATATAGACCCAACACCCTTTGGTCCCCACCCTACCCCAAACACCAGGACAGATTAGTGAGTTTTTAAATTTTGCCTGAATGTGATCAAAGTGGTGGACGATCCAACGATACTCAGGAGAGAGTTGCATAAGCAGGGGGCTGCCATGCTTCATTTTACTGTATAAGGCAGCTTCCTATGTTCCAAAGTCCTGGTGCAACGGCAATAGAGTAATAGCCAATCAAAACCTAATGGAGGTGAGGTCCGCCTTGCTGCAGAGAGGTGCAACTGTGCTCACACACCTCTTCCTAATGGTCAGGAAAGATGCAAGAGGGAGCTTGTGCTGGAACCATGAGAAACTAGTCTCAAGATAGTCTGGAGGAACACCTTGATCATCCATCTGAACAGATGGGAGGAGAATTGCTCAAACAAACAAAAGGACTTCTCTAGATTTTTGTCCTCTTCAACCTGGTCAATTTCAGGGGGCCTCTTGCAGGCTGTGGCATTAGAATTAAGGACCACTAGGCTTTCCATAGTTAAAACCATACTCAAGGCAGCTTACAACATGAAAAATATTACATAATTACAAACATAGCAAAAATAGCCATAAACAGAAAGTACACAACTGAACTAAACAATTTCCACAACGTACCTCATCAGTGAAGTCATGAGCGCTAGCCATTGCACTCACACAACCACATTCCAGACAGCACTCTAAATAGCAATCCCTTACCCAGCTGAGCAAAGAATTTAAAATTTCCCAACAACAATACTGTTCCATCAGTGTTTTTCAGGAGGGATGGGGGTGATGGTGACTGCAATACCCTTTCAGAACAGATGCAGTTCCTCAAGGGAAAATGCCGTGATCCTGTGCAGGAGATGAGCCACAGCAGCACATTTCTTGGTCTTCAAAATAAACATGTGAAAAGGAATTCCAACCCCGGATGGAACTCAGTGGGTCATCTAATACAATCTCAGTGTAATCTCAGTCAAATGTAGTTGGTACAAGTGTCAACCTGGACCTGGAAAACCCATGTCTGAGTCCGTGTTAAGTCATGAAGCTCACTGCAGGACCTTGGCTTAGTCACTCATCCTCAGCCTGTGCTACCTGACAGGGCTGTTGTGAGAATAAACTATGATAACCCTCATGCATATTGCCCATAACTCATCCTAGCAAGAGCAGGATACAAACATGATTGATGGTAACAATAAATGACCTCCTACCCTAGGAGACAAGATCTCTTAGATGACATCCAGGAAAGACAGGAAGTTAACTCCATTGCATAACTGCTCTCCAAACTCCTTAAATCATTTTTAGTTTACATCTGTCATGGAAGTTCACTACAAAGCTAGGGAAATGGCAGAAGTTGGATTCTAGCACATAATTATACAAAATAGAGTGCACAGGACACCAATGTTATATAAATGCTGGTGCTTGGAAATTTTATGTATTTTCCAAAATCCAGATTCAAACCCATTGCTTTTGCTTTGTCCTCAGTAGAAATGATGTCTGATATCCCTAACTTTGCATAGATCTGTTCCTGCCCAGATCTGTTTTCTGCAGAACATGTATTTCATCCTGGATATCATGGTCTGAATTTTCTGCTGAAGGGTCCAGACATACTCTGAAGGGTGCCAAACAGGTGAAGGGGCCTCACAATGCTACTGGCTGGAACAGCAAGGAGGTCTCTTCAATAGAAGTGATTAGCTTAGTCCTAGCACAGAGGAAAGGGCAAAATTGGGACAAGGAAAAAAACCTGTGTGTTCTTGCCTAAGATGCCCTGAAACTTCGTCCTAGGGACAGATGGAAAAGAAAGAAGGAATAAAATACCAAAAAGGATGAAAATCTAAAGGAGACAGACAAAAAGAAGTGTCCAGAGAAATTGTTTTACAGTTTATGCATTTGTAAAAGGAGGGTTGATTTTTGCAAAATAAAATCCCCAAAAAGCAGGACACAAAAACTCCAGCAGTAAAGTTTCAAACCGCATGTTGCCTTAACTTATCTTACTTTAGCAAAATAGCTAAATTTATTGTTTCCCTTGTTTCTTCTCCTCCTACTCCATACTCCAAATGATCAAACACTATTTTATCTGAACAATGACAACACAAGCTTTTGTAGCCATAACACACCATTCACAGATTATCAACACCAGCTCTGGTTTTGGACAACATTTGGCCACCATTTGACACAACAAAAGACAAGAGTCAGCTTTCCTGTTGTCCCTTGGAGATATTCTAGCCTCTTTTTTTTTAATGTCTCTCCCTTCATTTCCAAGTGGGCCGTTTGAATTTTACACTGAATGATCCAGAAAGCTCAAATCGCTGGTTGCCATAGGTGGCAATGGACAGGATAGGAACATTAATAATAATTCAGGTTTGTGCTTTAAGAGGCTCAAAGCACTTAAGATACATTATTTCAATAACTCATACAACAATCCTGTAAGTTAGGTCAATTTTATGATCCAGGATGGGTAGAAAAGCAAACAGCAGTTTTCCTAAGGGACAGAACCTCGTTCACGAAAGAACAGAATTTGAACTGGAGATTTCCTAAATTCAGTCTCAAAGCCCTTATATTAAACTTGCCTCAGAAAAATGACCATTAGTAATGGACAGATCTGCCCAAGTCTGTCCCTTTCCTTTCCACTGGCACCCAATCATAGGTCTGTTCTGTCCTATTTTGTGCAATTCTTTTTTAAAGATAGCATGAAAAACATGTACTTAAATTATATGCACTGCCCCAAAATATGTATTTTTCAATGCTTTCCAATGTATTTTCCACAAAAGATACATTTTACATGTGCTTTAACCATCAACAACACTTGTCTGTGCTCTTTTTGCGCACTAAAACTTCATTGCAAAATCCAGTTAAGAGCATTCTCTAATGAGGACTTGTGTTCCAATCCACAGACAAGTTTAGGACTGTTGAACTGGGTCAATACATTGCAAAACAAAAAACGAAAAAACGGACTGATTGAATTCCTCCTCCATCCCAAAAGACTACAGAGCAGAAACTGGAGAACCTATGGCTCTCCAGAAGTTGTTGAACTCTAGCTCCCATCAGCCCCAGCCAACACGGGCAATGGTCAGGGATGATGGGAGTTGTAGTCCAGTATGTTCTGGTGGGCCACAGGCTTCCCACCTCTGCCACAGAGGAAAAACCAATGTCTGAATAAAGCTTTAGATGATGTTGGAACATATTTACTAAGAATCAGGGCAAAATTTACAACATACATATATACTGTATGTTATAAAGCCAACGGCTTGTACAGCTTTGAGAGCTTCAGGGGCTACCACAAAAAGTCAAAATTGACATCTCTGCTGGTGCTTGCAGAGACAAAGGCCAAAAGGAAATGAGCTCCGTCAACAGTTAAAGGCCAGACGGATTAACAACATTTCTTATAGCTCTTGTGTTTTCAGGTCAGCCCTCCAGATGAAGAAAGAGGTTTATTCCCAACCTGCAATCTCTTTAAATTAGTCTTTGACGGACACATAGTACATAAACAAGTATGCTCCTGAATCAAATTCCATATATGACATTTTTCTTTTTAAATATGCTTTCCAGCCCCCACCCCATGAAAAACAGCAACCATTATGTAGGAAATAAATTCAGCTTAGAAAAGTTGCCAAACCTTTAGCAATATGGAAAAGATAAAGTTACCCTATTTGCTTTTGCTGCACCTTATAACGATCTGGAAATCTTGACGTTGAGAACTTAAGTGAAGCAAGGAGTCCGCACTGGCAACCTGCAATTAAGCACACAACACTTCTGAGAGTGTACAGAGTGCCTCTTTCTCATGAAGTGAGAGAGAACACAGCTCCCATTCTACACATCCAGGTTGAAGGAACAAAGTTTCTAGGCCTACAGTGGCTTGAAGTATGGCACTACTTTTAGAAACAAACCACCACTATACCCAGTGGAAGGCCTTATCACAGTAGTGTCAGCAACCACTTCCAACTGGCTTCAATAGAAGGCATGCATTTGGAGCGCAGTATCAGAGTGGAAGTCCCCAGCTCCTCTCCCTCACACTCTGCTTGCGAGTATGTATACAGAATGACTGCCAAAGCAATCTTTGCCTGCACACCTGCTCATTCCCTTTTCTTAAGCGTGCGCGGCCAGGACAATGTACTCCTAAGCATGCAAAGACAATAATGCATCTCCACCAAAGCCAGGCACTTGCAAACTTTCCAACTGTCTCCAGGTAAAGCCTCTCTCTTACTCACACTGTGCAATGGCACAGAGAGAACGAACCATCACTCGCTTGCTCACTGCAGCCTGGCAAGGGAAGCCTCACCGTGGAAACCTGTCGCAGCTGCAGATTAACATCACGTTTCTAAAAAACACAAGTCAGGCTACCAAGACCGGGAAAAGCATCCTCCAGACCCCAAGCACACACACATTGTCCGGCCGATGACGCGATGCCTGCAGCACATCTTCCCACCCCGCAAACCACCCTCCATCCCCATTTCAGCTTCAAAAAACGTCCCATCCCTTCACTCTTCCCCGCTGCCACTGCCAGGCTCCGATTTTCTTGGCAGGCTGAGAACTACACGACAGTAAACATGCACAACGACTAGCTCCGGGGGCTGCCATTCGTGGGGCCAACCTGGAGGCAGAGCCCTGATTACAACAAATTGGATGGGGGGGGTGTTGCTCATGTGTTACCTGGACAAGGCAAGGCAAGGCAAACTGGGATAGCATGCAAAGCCCTAACTCTACCCTCCTCACCAACACAGACACACGGACATCTCTTGTGCTTTGCAAGCATTTTCAAGCTACCCTCCCACCGAGACATTGGATTTTAAAGGGCAGGCCCATTCCAAACGGGCTGGCCAGTTACACTGCAAAGATGCCAACCAATACTTCCCACTCTTCCAAATAGGGCAAAAGTTGTCCCCCTCTTTCTGAAAACAAGCTTATGCTCTCTTCCCTTCCTGCGGACACACTCTCTACCGAGACTCAGAGAAATCAACCTCCGGGAGAACGGGTCGCCTCCGTTCTGCCTTCAGCAGCCCATCTCTGCCTCCCGACCGTCTAACACTTGGTTACTCCTTCCGAGTTTAGCTCGCCGCCGCGCCGCGTTCCTCCTCTCCTTTCCCCCCGCGCACCACGATCTAGGCTGCCCGTCCCTTCGGGACCGTCACGGGCATCGCCCTTGTCTCTTGTTGGAGGGAGGGAGCGGGGTAGGGGAAAGAAAGAGGGAGGCGGCGGCGGCGGAAAACAGCAACCCAAGACGCCTGGAAGGAAGCAGACGGGAGGGACCAACCAAGCTTGAGACTCTGCCATTCAGAAGTGTATATGCCATTATCAGGTCTCTTCTATCGGCGGATCGCCCCGCAACGTGCGTCCGGAGTGGGTGGCCGCTGAATTATTCCCCCTCCTCGCTCAAAAAATTAAGCCCAGAATTTAGACGGGGTGGTGCAGCTCAGGCTCCCCACGCCGAAGGCTCACCGTACGCTCGGGATGCGCAGAGACTCGCGCAGACCACCGTATCCGCCACCGAATTCGCCAGAGCGAAAAGGGTGTCGACCCCCTCTGCCCGCCCCGTCGATGGAAGCAGAGGAGAAATGGAAAGAGAGAGTGGGGAAGAGGAGGGTGGCGGTGGTCGAAGTAGTGGGGGGTAAACCCAAGCACCCCTTCCTGAGAACAGAAAGTGAAATAATCTGCCTGCTAGCCTGAAGCGACGATCGCTTCCTCCCTCGCCGTCGGGGCCGGAGCAGAAGCGGCCCTGCTGTCACCATCCTGTCCTGGACGGGACCTTACCGCGAAGGGAGGACGGGAGGGGGGGTCAGGAAGGGAGAGAAAAGGGCCGCGGTCCAAGGCCCGCTCCCCGTTTCCATGGAAACCTCACTCACACGCCGCCCCCCCTTCCCTCCCCGATGGCGACGGAGGCGGCGGGGTGGGGGGAGAGGAGAAGCGGGCCCGGGAAAGGGAACCGCCGGGGACCGTCCACACGCACCTGCTCCCAAGGCGGGCTCCCGCCGGGGTACAAGGGGCATTCGATCCCGAGGGAATCCAGCCAAGCGGAGCCGGAGGAGCACAAGGGCCGGCCAGCGCGTCTCCACCGATCAGCAGCGCAGCGCAAGGAACAGCGGCGGTGGCGGCACTGGCAGCGGCAGCCCGAGTGTGAGGACGAGAGCGAGCCGCCGCCGACTGCTGCTTGCTGCGGGGCCTGCCGGGAAGTGTAGTACGGTCGTCCGGCCGCCCCCACGCCCACCCCGAGCCGGGCCCTGCCCTGCGGACTACGCCTCCCAGGCTGCACCGCGGCGAGCCCTGCCCGTGCGGGAGGGGCGGTTTGCTCCGAGCCAGCCGAGTCCGGAGAGGGAAAGAAGGGGGAGGTGGAGTGTCGGGGGGGGGGGTTGAGAGGGGGAGGGGCCTCGCGCCCTGCCCGGGGAGGGGGAGAGGCTGGGCGAGGGCGGGGGGCGAGGGCGGGGACCGTCCTCCACCCGAGGGGAGGGAGAGATAAGAAGGGGCGAAGGGGAGGAGGCGGCAGCAGCTGCTGCTGCGCCTAGGCTCTTGCTCGCCTCCCCTCTTTCCACCCCCCCCCGGGGTTACCCATTCACACGCAGAAAACCAAGTCCTCGGGTGGTACTGGGCACCCATCCCAAAAATATGCACTGTTAGCTGTCCACACCGATGAGGTCACGGGACTGGAAAGAGAAAAGAGGAGGGGTCGGGGTACATCAAACATTGCGGTGGGGGGGGGAGTTAGGTGTTTTCTGGGGAGAGATCTACAATTTTGGGTAATCAAGCGGGGGCCTGAAAAGATAAAGGGGGCGCAAGGAACCCGCGTGGCGTTAAGGGAGGGGGAAGTGGAAGCCCCGAGTGCGCACGGAGCCCAAGAGGGTCAAGCGGCGGAACAGCCGAGGGCTTCGCGGTGCCTAGATTGGCGAGCGCGCCTCTCTGCGCAGCGGGGAAAGAGAGGCGAAGACCGGAGCGGTGCTGTCCGGTGGCTGCACCGACGGAGACAGCCCGCAAGCGACTCGGGAGGGCTGCAGCACGCGGATGGGAAGAAGCAGGGTGCCCGTGCCGGGGGTACCTGGATCAGCCCGAGCTGATACTGCGCGCGTTCCAGGCTCCGCACCTGCGCTGGGTGGGCGCCCCCTCGGGGTCGCAGCGCAGCGCGGCGTCCGAGTCTCTCTGTCTCCCGCTCGCTCCCTGGGCGGCGCAAGCCGTGATCAGCACCGGCGCGCCCCGGGGAGCGGCTGGCCTGCCTACCTCCTTCCGTCGCCTGCTCGGCTCCTCTCGGGGATGCGGCCGGAGGGAGGCGCCCCAGCTCGGCCGGAGGATCGGTTGCTGGCTTTGACCCCCAGCCGGCCGGCAGCGTCCGTCGCCTGCCTGCTTGGCGGCCACGCTCTCCTTCACCGCCCGTCTGTCCGGGCTCGCAGCGCCTGCCCTAGAAGTTGCTCGAGCTTCGAAGGCCGCGATCGCCGGCCAGGCCCGCGCGAGTCCCACCTCGCGTCGGCAGCACAAGCAGAAAGCCCACGCCGCGCCGCCCTGCTCAGTCCGGCCCCCCTGTGGGCCGTCTCGGCGACGATCGAGCCCGGCTTCCCTTCCCCTGGGCCCGTCGTCTTCGCCACTGCCCAAGGCCCTCCCCCTCTGCTCGGCCGGGACCCTCCTCTCGCACCCCAGTGCCTTCCCACCCGCGCCGTCTTGCCCCCTACCCTAGCCCAGCGCCCTCCCTTACCAGGATCGCAGCCCATCTAGGGCGAGTGGCGTTGATCCCGTTTCCCCTCTAGTTTCTCCCCCACCTTTTTTTCTGGCAGCCCCGCACGTCTTTACACCCGCGTGTGCACACACACCTCTCCTTGCCAGTGTGCCGTCCGAGCGACTCGATCTCTTTGCCACACCTCCGCTTTCCCGAGCTTTAAACCGACTCCCCTCTGTATGGACCCAGCGCCTTACATCGTCTGCCCTAGCCGTTCTTCCTGCTTTTTGTATTCCGCCTCAGGGCTAGGAGTTCTTTTTACCACAACCTGGTTGGCCGGCACAGGGAAGCCCACCCCCCACCGCTGCCACCAAGCAGCAACTATGCAATCTGGGGCTATTAAAACTGCGCGACAGGGAAGTAAGCTAGTGGGGACTTACTCTCGAGTAAGCTTCCTGAACAGCCCCCAATAATTCTTTAAGCGGGAATTCTTCTAAAGGATCCTAAAATCAGGAGGAATGTATTGTATTGCATTGCATTTTGCAGCTTTGAGGTATGCTTTGCATTTTGCAAAAAACTTTTTACAGAGATGGATGGAACTGTGATCAGGCAAAACCCACCCAACAAACCCCCATCAACAACTCTTACTACTCCTGAAGACAAATAAGTGCCTTGAAGAGGATTGACTTCCCATCAGGATAGCTCCCTCTCCCCATTTATTATTTCTGCTCCTACCTCCCCCCCCCCCCCGTTTCTTGCTTTTACTCAAACTTCTCTAGGAAGGCCCATTTAAGATTCCTGACCAGGTGCTCAGAGCATAAAGCCATAAGAGACAATTCCACTACACTACCTTAAACTGTATGTGCCCCAATCTAGAAAGCATTGTGGACTGGGGGCTAAAATTAAATTTCCATTACCTCCTGTGCTCAGGGGAAGTTTACTTCTTGTATGACTTCCCTGGTTTATGTGCACAACGTGTTGTTCTTCGAGCAGTACAATATCTCTGTGCTTCTGCCTCATCTTCCTTACTAAATACCTGCTGTTTTATGTTTCTGCCAGTGGCCAAAATCACACAGGATGTGAAAGTTAGAACAAGACAGGTCCATGAAGATGACCTCCTGGGTGTTACTATTGGACAAAGTTGCTCAGATACAACGCCTCGAACTCTTCCACCAGTGTACCTGTGAATTCAAAAGTGGTATGTTTCAGAAGTGAGGGGAAGAAATTTAACAAATATACAGCTAAGCCTGTAATTCAGCAACCAAAGCAAAACCAAGCTCCAGCTGAAGTTTCTTGCATAGTAAGAAGACATCCAGGTGATTTTGTGTAAGATGTAGACCAGAATAGGATGGACCTGCTTAGAAACTGGGGAGAGGAACAATTTACCCCCAAGGAACATATTGCCCTTTAAGTGCTCAGTGGTGGATTTCCCTAACATGGATAACAGGCCTAATAAAATAACTCCTTTCTTTCTAAATGTAATGGGCATAGCTGAAGTATACCTGTTCTGCTGATCTACATCACTTTAAATACTGGTTTTACAGCTGGTAAAGCATAGTGGTTTGGGCTTAGTTCAACCCAAACCATGATTTGCACTAACTATGGAGTAGCACTCACAGACTCTCAGCGTTTCCAAAGCAAAGAATGCTCACTGTGCCTCCCCAAAAAAGTTTCTCTAAGGTTCCTGCAGTTCAGAACATGCTTGCTGTTCCCCTGGCATAAAGCAGCGAAATAACAGTCACATACATTTCCCGCAAATTGAAAGCAAGGTAAGACTTAATGGTACCCCAGCCAGTATAGGGGCCAAGGAGAACCCTCTGCAGGGCAAGATCAGGGGGTCAGGGCAAGATGAGATCAGCACCAGAGAAGGAGAAGATGTGGGTCATGTGAGCATTTTCTGTAGGTGAATGTTAGCAGAGACCAGATGGGTCTGGGAAAGGAGACCATGCTGTTACACCTGTTACTCGACTACAGCCCTCAGCATCCTTGGCTGTTTGGTCATGATGGCTGAGGATGATGGGAGTTAGAGTCCCAACATCTTCAAAGGTCCCACCACCACCTTTTTTAGTCGGACCTTGCTGGGGGAAATCACACCCCGGCTGGAGAGCAGCTTTGAGATGGTTCTTGTATGTACACGTACATGGCTTGATTTTTCCACTGGATGGCTTAACATCAAATGATAGCATGCATGTTTGAATGGGTGAAAAGAGCTCTTATAACACCAACAGAACATTGGCATCATCTCATATTACCTCAAACACA
This sequence comes from Podarcis bocagei, assembly GCF_964188305.1. Lineage (NCBI taxonomy): Eukaryota > Metazoa > Chordata > Lepidosauria > Squamata > Lacertidae > Podarcis > Podarcis bocagei. Next base: position 35,068,368 of record NC_138140.1, on the reverse strand, counting down.
ATATTTTTGGTGGAAAGTGACTGTAGGGGCACAGCCTTCACTAGGGATGCTATGTTAGGTCCTGGAGATGTCAGGGATTCAACTTACGACCTTCTGCATTCAAAGCTGGTACTCTGCCGCTGAGCTAGGTTTCCTCTTGAAAGTTCTATTGGTGTTCTGCCTACCATTCACACATGCAAATTGCACGTCTTGTGGTGCAGTAATCAAGTGAAGAAGCATGCAAGTATGAATCAGCCCTTCATCTATGGGAGTTGACCAGGCAGGCAGGCACATGTATTTGCAAACACCAGATAACTGATAAATCCTTAGGCAGCTGAACTGATGGCTTGAATGAGAACAATACAAGAGCGGTGAGATCCTGATAGAGACTGGAGGGAAAGAGTAGAAGGAGAAAGAACAAAACTTCTCCTATGCTGTTACAGTGGTGACAAAGAAAGGCCATGCAAAATTTTGCTAACTGGATGTCTTCCAGACATCATAGACTGCAACTCCTATCAACAGCAGCCAGCGCAGCTGAGATTTTGTAGCACAAAACGTCTGAAGAACGCCAGGTTTGTGAAGGCTGCAGTACAGACTTCAGTGATTTAAGTAGAGGCAGTGTTAGAAACTCACGATATATAAGCCAGGTGCAAAATGGCTCCTAAAACCAAGGTTAAAGGTAAAGGTACCCCTGCCCGTACGGGCCAGTCGTGTCCGACTCTAGGGTTGTGCGCTCATCTCACTTAAGAGGCTGGGAGCCAGCGCTGTCCGAAGACACTTCCGGGTCACGTGGCCAGCATGACGAAGCTGCTCTGGCAAGCCAGCACCAGCGCAGCGCACGGAAACGCCGTTTACCTTCCCGCTATAAAGCGGTACCTATTTATCTACTTGCACTTAGGGGTGCTTTCGAACTGCTAGGTGGGCAGGAGCTGGGACCGAAAGACGGGAGCTCACCCCGCCACGGGGATTCGAACCGCTGACCATACGATCGGCAAGTCCTAGGCACTGAGGTTTTACCCACAGCGCCACCTACCAAGGTTACAGGTCACCAAAATGGAATGTCTAGTTGCTATTTGGAGCAAGTCTTACTTTTCAAATGGCTATGATTCTCAGTTAAACATCTAGCTAGTTCAGAGGAAAACCTTGAGCTAGGTTAAGAATTTTGAGAACTTAAAGAAGAAAAGCCACTTTATCCAGGGACAGTCCACATATATACTGGCCTGTTCTGACCTCTTTTTCTTAATGGTGACATGGATCATTCATAACGTTGGAATATTATTCACAACTGGGAGCAGGGAAGTGGGGTGGGGTATGTGAAGACAAGTGACAACCATTAACTATAATGTTGTCGACTGCTCCAGCTCTGGATGCACAGAAAAAGCATTTTGGTTCCTGAAATTGACCTTAGTTTTCCAGAGGGGAAGGGCAGTAGTAATTAATGTATTGTGCCCATACTCCCTGGAGCGAGTAGTAGTGTGGTGCTGCTTTGACTCTGGGATGGTTTATTCTGAAATAACAGCAGGGTAACAGAGAAATCCAAAATGCAGAAACTCACCAGAGGGGTACGTACACCAGTAATCCACCAGTGCTAAATGGGTGGCATGCAAACCTCTTCTGATACGTCAGATCATAGGTCTGGATGACAGCCTTAGCAGAATTGTTCAGCCAAGGTTAGCCTGAACTACACAGAAATTCAAGGGTGCCTTTGAGCACGCACAAAGTACTTCCCTGCGGCACTGTGTATCATTAAGACGTAAAAAACCCTAAGTTTAGGAGAATGAACTTGCTGACTGAAGCCGGGATTTCAAGCTTTGATATGATGCTCAGTAGCAGATCATCTGCCTTGCATGTAAAAGGTCCCAAGTTCAATCCACGGCATCTCTACGTAGGGTTGGGAAAGACTCCTGCCTGAATTTCTTGAGAGCAATTGTCAGTCAGTGTAGACAATACTGAGTTACACGGACCAATGTTCTGACTCCATCTAAGGCAGTTTCCTGTGTTCCACTCAACATGAACAACCATCTGAACATATGGGTCCAAACCCAAGAAAGTAGGCTCTCTGCTGAAGAGAAGAAAAGGAGAAGGCTTCATTTACTACGTCCAAATTATAATCAGTCTTGCTAGAAGAGGTGTGCTCAGATTGTTTCTCCTTTGATGGGTACGAGAGTTTTGGAATATTTATTGCCAGAAATGTCACAATCTTGGACTACAGATTGATCCCAAAGCAATGCTTCCTCATCAATTTGAACCTAATGTCCCAGGATTCCTGCATAAAGACCTTCTTAGACTATGTGTATGCCATGGCAAAGTTGTGTACAGCATGTAGCTGGAAGTCTCCAACACAACCCTCTCAACAGTTAATTGTTGTTATTAATCAACAGTTGTTGATTAATAAGATTTGGGACATTAGGTTTAGGAACAAATTTAATTCAGCTTAACATAGGAAGCAAGGAATCCCCATTTTTAATAATAATGCAGTGTGGCTTTCAGTTTTATTTACTATATGGAAAGCCTTCAAGCTTCTGATCAACTGCCAATCAAGTGCGGATGACTATATGATGTCTATATCATCAAATATAACATATGTATCAAATATCCATTCTGAAGGAAATCAGCCCTGAGTGCTCACTGGAAGGACAGATTGTGAAGCTGAGGCTCCAATACTTTGGCCACCTCATGAGAAGAGAAGGCTCCCTGGAAAAGACCCTGATGTTGCAAAAGATGGAGGGCACAAGGAGAAGGGGACAACAGAGGACGAGATGGTTGGACAGTGTTCTTGAAGCCAGCAGCATGAGTTTGACCAAACTGTGAGAGGCAGTGGAAGACAGGAGTGCCTGGCGTGCTCTGGTCCAGGGGGTCACGAAGAGTCGGACACGACTAAACGACTAAACAACAACAAATCAAATAATTAGGAAGGTTCTCCTTAGGCTACTTTACTAATTTTCCTTTCTTTCTTTTTTTAAGTAATTGTCCCACAAGCATGACATATATTAAGGATTGTAATCAGTGGGTTTCTTTATTCCTTTAGTCATCTTGTTGTGTTTCCATGTGCCTTGCATTCTGTTGCCTGCATTTCTAACTTTTATTTGAGGAAGAGGAAGAGGAGAAGAGGATGACAAGGCACCTCTTGAGATGGGGAGGGGAGAGAATACATTGCTAGACTGCACAGGATGTTCAGTTACGGTTCTTCTGTCTCAAATCTCCCCCCTGCATGCACACCCACACCCAGAGTTTTCTGCAATGCCCAGAAAACTGGGTTGGGGGAGTGTGCGTGTTTGGAAGGCCAGAGGCCAGTTGTATGCTGGGGGAGGGGAGGAGTAGTCCGCTGTGCAAACTGACAGCGTGCCCCAGAGGACTCTGGCGAATTTCTTCTGCTTTCATGCCTGCCTTCCCGCCCCCCGCCCCCCAGCCATCGCTTAAGGGAGACCTACTGAGGGCCTCCAAAGTTCTAGCAAGGTTTTTTTTACTGTTTTCCCCACTCAACAGGGAAAAATGAGAATGGTACATTAAGGAACAGGCCCTATAATGCTTCCATTCTTTCCCAAAGCCCAACATTTAAGCCGTTTGAATTTTAAAGCAAAGCCAAAACTGCTCGTGTATCTTTGCCCGATATCTTTTCAAGCTATTGGTGATGTTTTAATCAGCTGAATTAACTGCAGCGGCCTTGGGTTTTGTTCTGAGATGGATAGGAACTTTTCCAGAGAATGTGCTTTCATTAGGGAAGATGAAAAGGGGTTCGTGCAACAAGAATTTAAGGGAGGAGAATACTTCTCAGGCAAGTGGATTTCAGTAGATCTGGACAAGCAATTCTGACTTTTAAGTCTTGAGGCAAGTTAAGTTATGTTGCAGAGGTAAACATATGGAGACCACCAGGCTGGGGAAAGTTAGTTTAAAGCGTTCTGCTAGGAATGGGTTTAAAATCTCAACTTTGTCAGGAAGCTCCCTAGGTAATATTGGCCTTGTTTCTGTCTGTCTTTTGCTATCTCTCTCTCTATCTCTCTCTCTCTCTCTGAATAACCTACCTCACAGGGTTGTTATGAATATAAAGAAGTGGGGAGGAAACCATGTACACTGCCCCAAATCCCTCAGAAGAAGAATGGAATATAAGTGTCATAAACATATGCATATTATTCAAACCTAGTAACATCAGTGCTATTTTTCTAGAAAAAGAGGTGTTGGAACTCACCATGAATGCCTCCCTAATTCTCTTAGAACAGCAATGATGCTCACCTGAGATGTGCCAGAACTGAGTTCCAGTGAGTTCCGGCTGGGGAAATAAGCCCTGAGTGACACAATGCAAAAATTAACCTCTGAAAACTGGATAAATTATCAAACACCATTTCATTACTAGCACATCTCTTTCCTGTCTTTCCATTCTTAATAGAACTCCCCAGGTGGTGAAAAACCATCTTCAAAGACATAAACAGTCCAATAAAGCAGCACAAGACTGAACCACTAATAGCACACATTTTAAAATAGTTTGCAATATCATATTGACAGAAGTCAGAACAAAAACAAAAACCATTTCCAATTTCTTCGATGAGCTCCCTGATCAAATGCCTTTCAGTGCAGGAGTGTGCTACCACCACTGTCAGTGGCTGTGTGCTTCTGAATGCCAGTTGCTGCAAACTGCAGGAGGGGAAAGCAGTGCTGTGTTCAGGTCCTGATTGCATGTCTCCTGCAGACATTTGGCTGGCCACTGAGAGAAGAGGATGCTGGACTAGATAAGGCTTTTGACCTGAACCAGTGGGGCTCTTTTTATGTTCTTATGGTCAACTTGTCTCCTAAAGGAGCTGTTTAAGTGGGGTGCTTCTTGGCAGTGCCCTTACTGAAAAGCTTTTATATATCCAGTGATGGTTTTTGAAATCCAAAATCTGCACAATTTGGTGGTCTGGTGTTGCTTCCTTCCAGTCAGCATCCAATGTGGGGAAGAATTCTGTCCATCTCTGGCTGGATGCAACTGAAGCATTTAATCTGCTCTAATGATGCAGAATGACCTGCAAAGAAGATCCCCATTGCCAGGGCCGGAGTCAACCTGATCTTTTAGCAAAGATTCTCTCTCCCCGCCCCAATTAAGTTTCCCACTATCTCCCTCTCCCTCCCAGCTTACCTGGTAGTAGCGGCAGCACCACTTCCAGAGTATCATTCCAGGGCATTATGGGAAATTTAAAATGAAGGGGCTCATGGATGCAGCTACCCGATAAACACAGACTAGGGCACATGGCAGTACTGCTGGGCCCTGCTTAAGTAACAGGATACCAGCTGCTTGTACCAGACTTCTCCACTACATCTATCCCAGCCTTTCTCAACCTGTGAGTCCCCAGATGTTGTTGGACTACAATTCCCATCACCCCTAGCTAGCAAGGCCAGAGCTCAGGGATGATGGGATTTGTAGTCCAACAACATCTGGGGACTCACAGGTTGAGAACCGCTGTAAAGGTAAAGGGACCCCTGACCATTAGGTCTAGTCGTGGCCGACTCTGGGGTTGCGACGCTCATCTCACTTTATTGGCCGAGGGAGCAGGCATACAGCTTCCGGGTCATGTGGCCAGAGCAGCGCACGGAAACGCCGTTTACCTTCCCACCGGAGCGGTACCTATTTATCTCCTTGCACTTTGACGTGCTTTTGAACTGCTAGGTTGGCAGGAACAGGGACTGAACAACGGGAGCTCACCCCGTTGCGGGGATTCGAACAGCTGACCTTCTGATCAATAAGTTCTAGGCTCTGTGGTTTAACCCACAGCGCCATCCACGTCCCTTTTTGAGAACTGCTGATCTATCCATAATAGTTACTGTGTCTGTCATGCCTCCTGAAGTGGGATCCTCTTGATGGCACATCATTCTTTCTTCCTACACAATTCAAAAGTGAATCTTTTGCACCCCAGACCAAAAGCCCCAGTTTTCATCACTCCTTCTCCATTTGCTCAGTTTCCAAATATCTTCGTTTTTATTGCATTTCAATCAGTTCATTATACTGATGTTTGAATCATTCACACTGATTGGCAGCAGCTCAGCAAGGCTCCAGGGAAGGGTTTCTCCCAGACCTACCTGGAGATGCCAGAAATCGAATCTGGGACCTTCTGTATGCAAAGCAGACTGAGGAGGGACGTGATATGCTGTGATTACTAAGACCCAGCATGGGTTTCTCAAAAATAAGTCATGCAAGATGAATCTCTCTCTATCTCTCTTTTTGATGGAATTACAAGCTTGGTGGATAAGAAGAATGCTGTGGACATAGTGTATCTTGACTTTAGTAAGGCTTTTGACAAAGTCCCCTATGATATTCTTGTGATGAAGCTGGGTTGAACAAGGTACCTGTTAGGTGGATTTGTAGCTGGTTGACTGACCAAACCCAAATAGTATTCATTAATGGTTCCTTGTCATTCTGGAAAAAAGTGGTAAGTGGCGTGCCACGGGGTTCTGTCTTGGGCCCACTGTTGTTCAACATATTTATAAACAACTTGGATAAAGGAATTGAGGGGCAGTGGCGTAGCGTGGGGGGTGCAGGGGGGGCCGGCCGCACCGGGCGCAACATCTGGGGGTTAGGATTAGGGGGCGCAAATCCACGGGTTAGGGGGCGCAAATCCACGGGTTAGGGGGCGCAAATCCATGGGTTAGGGGGCGCAAATTACTTGCCTTGCCCCGGGTGCTGACAACCCACGCTACGCCACTGTTGAGGGGATGCTCATCAAATTTGCAGACGACCCCAAACTGGGAGGGTTAGCTAATGCCACAGAAGACAGTATTAGAATTCAAAATGACCTTAACAGACTGGAGAACTGGGCCCAAGCTAACAAAATGAATTTAAACAGGGGCAAATGTAAGATTCTGCACTTAGGCAGGAAAAACCAGATGCACAAATATAAGATGGGGTACACCTGGTTTACTAGCAGTACATGTGAAAAGGATCTTGGGGTCTTAGTGCACCACAAGCTTAACATGAGTCAACATTGTGCTGCAGCACCAAAAATAGCTAATGCTATTCTAGGCTGCATCAACAGAAGTACAAAATCAAGGGAAGTAATAGTAGCACTCTATTCTGCCTTAGTCAGACCGCATCTGGAATACCGTGTCCAATTGTGGTCACCACAATTTAAGAAGGATGTTGACAAGCTGGAATGTGTGCAGAGGAGGGCAACCAAGGATCTGGAACCCAAGCCTTATGAGGAACGGTTGAAGGAGCTGTGTATCTTTAACTTGGAAAAGAGGAGGCTGAGAGGAGATATGACAGCCATCTTCAAATATCTCAAGGGTTGTCACATGGAAGAGGGAACAAGCTTGTTTTCTCCTGCTCTGGAGAGTAGGACTGGAACCAATGGCTTCAAGTTACAAGAAAGGCGATTCCAACTCAACATCAAGAAGAACTTTCTGACAGTAGGAGCTGTTTGACAGTGGAATGGTCTCCCTCAGGATGTGGTGGACTCTCCTTCATTGGAGGTTTTTAAAGCAGAGGTTGGATGGCCATCTGCCACAGATGCTTTAGCTGAGATTGCTGTATTGCAGGGGGTTGGACTAGATGACCCTTGGGGTCCCTTCCAACTCTGCAATTCTATGGTTCTACGATTCAACTACTCAAAGGGCTGTCACACAGAAGAAGAGAAGGGCTTGTTCTCCACTGCCCCGGGCTATGGACACACTATAGCTTTAAAGCACATTGAAAGCACATTCTTTCCCTCAAAGATTTATGGGCAACTGTAGTTTCCCCCTCAGGGAACTACAATCCCCAGCAACACTTAACAAATGATAGTGCCCATAATTCTTTGGGGAAATCCATGTGCTTTAAATGTATGGTGTGCATGCAGTGACACCTTAGAGATTCAGGCTGTGTATACACTATACCTTTAAAGCACATTCAAAACACATTCTCTTTCTCAAAGACTTTTGGGCACTATCATTTGTTAAGTGTTGTTGGGGATTCCTCATAAAATTCCAGGCACTTTTGTTTGTTAAGGATTGCTGGGGATTGTAACTTGGTGAGGGGTAAACTACAATTCCCCGCAATCCTTATCAAACTAAAGTGCCCAGAATTCTTTGAGGAAATTATTTTGCTCTGAAGGAATATTGTGTACACAGCCCCATTGCAGAAAGTCAGGGCCAGCTCTGTGATTCTAAGGCTACATCGTCAGCACACCTTTAAAACACTGTTATACCACTGTAACAATCATGGCTTCTCTCCCCTCAAAGAATCCCAAGAGCTGTCATTTGTTAGGGATGCTGAGAGCCATTAGGACAGTGATGGCCAAACTTTGCCCTCCAAGTCTGGACTACAACTCCCACCCTCCCTAGCTAACAGGACCAGTGGTCAGGGATGATGGGAATTGTAGTTCCAAAACATCTGGAGGGCTGAGTTTGGCCATCACTTCATTAGGAGATCCCTCTCCCCCTCAAAGAACTAAAATTCACTCTTCCCAAGGAACTCTGAGAACTGTAGCTCTGTGAGGGAAATCGTAGGGAAATTGTAGCTCTGTGAGGGAAATCAGAGGCCCCTTAAACAAGTCTTGGCACTCTTAACAAATTACAGTCCCCAGAGTGATTTAGAGAAAGCCATGATGGTTGAAATGGCATCACAGTGCTTTAAAGGTGTGGTGCAGATGTGACCAAAATGACAACAGCAACATGAATGCAACGCTGACCGGGAACATCACTGGTGCCAGCTTTTCAACGGGCTGTTTCTACTATGTGTTGATCCCCTCACTCCTGCCCCTTGAGGTTTGGCAGTCAGCTGTGACACATGCCCCTCAATCTAGCCCCAAGTATACTTCCAGTTTCAACTGTTTGCTTCAGTTATCATGTTGGGAAAGAGCTTAAGATAAGGGAGATATTGATTTGCAGGGAAATGGGCTGTGCCTCAGCGGCAGAGCGTCTGCTTTGAATGCAAAAGGTCCTGAGTTCAAACCCCAGCATGGGTTGGGAGAGATTCCTGTTTGAAACTCTGGAGAAGACTTATTGATATAGATAGATGGACCAGTTCCTATTTTCCCAGTCCATACTGACTTGAGAATTACAGCAAGACCAGGGTCTCAGTTGCTGAGTTCCAGGAACCACATGTGAGAAGAAGGGCCAGTGTCAGCTCCCAGCATCACTGGGTGGCTCTGAGCAGCACCACATAGCTGACTTTAGCTCCCATTTCCCTCACTCAACCCATGCCAACAATGTAGCATCCTGCAGCAAATCAAAATGGCGGCTAAAATCAACTGTCTGGCTGTGTTCTGAGTAAAGTTTCCTGCAGGCACAACCAAGTAATCTCACCAGGGCCTAGTGACAGAAGTTCCCCACTTTACTCAGGGCCACCTCAGAACTGAGGCAGTCCATGGTGAGCAGCAAAGAGAAACTTCTGGACCTCTCTCAGGTCTATGTTGTTTCTAAGGTACTCCTCTTTGTCCCCTCTGAGGAAACAGTGCAATTGGCAGGGACAACATAGCATGGCCTTTTCAGCTGTGGCACTGAAACAGGAAAGTACCTTGCCGAGGGTTCTGTTTCTGCCCACTTTTGAACAAGCTCCCAAAGTGATGTTATTCTGGCAGGGTTTTATTTTCATTTGTTTTAACTACAGCTTATATATAGCAAGGGACGCGGGTGGCGCTGTGGGTTAAACCACAGAGCCTAGGACTTGCCGATCAGAAGGTCAGCGGTTCAAATCCCTGCCACGGGGTGAGCTCCCGTTGCTCGGTCCCTGCTCCTGCCAACCTAGCAGTTCGAAAGCACGTCAAAGTGCAAGTAGATAAACAGGTATCGCTCCGGCGGGAAGGTAAACGGCGTTTCCGTGCGCTGCTCTGGTTCTCCAGAAGCGGCTTAGTCATGCTGGCCACATGACCCGGAAGCTGTCTGTGGACAAACGCTGGCTCCCTCGGCCAATAAAGCGAGATGAGCGCCGCAACCTCAGAGTCGGTCACGACTGGACCTAATGGTCAGGGGTCCTATATATAGCAATGTGCTTTATGTACTGGATCAGACCAAAGGCCCATCCTATCCAGAATGAGGACTAAAGGAAGCCTGCAAGCAGGAAGTGAACCGCACAAGCGCTCTTGTGCCCGCTCTCCTGCAACAGCTATTCCTCAGTGTATGACTGTTCCCTACAGCGGAGGCAGAATATAGCCTTATCCTCCATGAATTTGTGTAAACACCTTAAAGCCACATTAGTGGCAATTACCACATCCTTTGGCAGCAAATTCCATTGTGTTTCACTATGCACTTTATGAAGAAGTCTATTACTTAGTGTGTCCTGAATCTTCCAACGTTCCTCTTCCCTGGATGGTCCCAAGTTCTAACAATATGAGAGAGGGAGAAAAGTCTCTACTGTACCCACTTTCTTCACCCCATACATATTCTTCAACTCCGTCATGTCCCCTGTAACCTGCCTTTTTCCCTGAACTAAAAAGCCCAAAATATTGTAAGCTTTACTTCACGTGGGATTGCTGCAGCCCTGTGACCGTTTTACTTGCTCTTTACTGAACCTTTCTCTTCAATTTCTACAACTGAGGTGCAGCAACCAGAACTCAACACCGTATGTGCAGCTGCACCATAGATTTGTATAACGGTGTTATGTTATTGGCAGTTTTATTTTCCCTCCCTCCCCTAGCGTCTCTTACGATGCTGTTATCGCTGCATATTGAATACAACAATTGGGTTTTCACTCGCTTCATCTCTCTCTCACACACACACACTCAAATTCTGCAAGCCACCTTGAGCATACTTGTCATAGAAATATATAACATAAATGTTAAAATAAATTAAGTGACAGAACAACCCCATGCATGTCTACTCAGAACCCCACTGAGTTCCATGCGAACTTGCTCTCAGGTAAGTGGGCACAGGTAAGTACGACAGTGTGATGCAGTTGTCATAATGTCAGACTAGGACCAGGGAGACCAGGGTTAAAATCCCAACTCATCTACTTATTTATGCATTTGTCGAACTTATATTCCAGCACTTCCTCCAAGGAGCTCAAGGCGGTTAATGGTTAATGGTTCTCCTCCTCCTCAGTTAATCCCCCAAACAACCCTGTGAGGTACCTTAAACTGAGATGCAGTGACTGACCCAAGGTCACCCAGTGAGCTTCATGATCATGTGGGATCTCTCTTTCAACCTAATCTACCTCGCAAGATTCTTGTGAGGATAAACGGAAGGGGGGCACAAGTGAATTAAGTGTGCCAGCTTGAGCTTCTTGTAGAAAAGGTGGCATTAAAAAATGCAAATATATATATATATATATATATATATATATATATATATGCATTTTTAATGCCATATATATATATATATATATATATATATATATGCACTCTTTCCTGAGAGCAAATCCTATTAAATTCAGTGGGGATAACCTCCGGGTAGGCATACACGAGATTGCACTGTACATACGTAAGATTGCACACCCCATCGAAAACCCAGCCTGTATTCACATGTATTCCAGTGCTCCCTTTCCTCGCCCCACATTTTATTCTTATGCGTCTTATTCTGACCAATAACAAGAAACTTTTCTGCAAAGTTGCACGATCTTCCACATTAGAAGAAACACACACACACATACATGCATGCATGCAAACATACACACACACACACACACACAGCCGAGTGCGGTGCGTGCAAGCTAAGCGGCGGAATGTGTTACTTCCCGGGTCGTGTGCAAGGATTACCTCATGCGGCACAATGGCAGACAAACACGTGTTCCCACCTTCGCCCTCCAGCGGCTTCGGAACGCGTCCGTGGGGCACGATCGCCTCGGCGCCACCGCATCCTCCGCGAAAAAGGCTGGTCGCGTGAAGAGGGAAGAGGGCGGAGTTTGTGGCAGAATGTACGCAAGCAACCACCGTGCGATTGGCTTTCGGAGAAAGGATTGTGGGAGTTTAGGGGAAGATGGCCAGGGAGGGGTCTGCGGGGCCGAAGCAACGTGTGAAAGGGAGGGATGGCGAGGAGGAAGCGGGGAGTGAACCGATCGGGACTTCAACACGCCCGCACGCGCAAAAGGGAGGCTCGGAATGTGGAGATCGGTTCTGGCTGCTTCTCTCAAAGTGCGGCAAGCTTTCGGATTCGCAACGAGCCTCTCTCTCTTTCCTTACGCGGGTCGCTCAAGCCCCTAAATTATCAAAAGTTCTTGAACGGCCGGGTTAGGCTCTGTTTGTGTCGATCGCTTCTTGGGGAGGCAAAGAGAACAAAAGGATGGTGATTGAATTGGGAGTACCTAGCCAGGGGCTAGTTCTCAGATTGCACGAATCTGAAAATTTGAGGGGTTTGGTGGGAGGAGTAGAAGAATACGAATCGCGCTCCGATGAACCCTAAAATTCACAGCAGGGCGGTGCTTGTATTAGGACCCAGCCAAAATGTCGAGGTTTCGAGCTGTCCAGAGTTCTTCGTCGAGTAGGATGTCTACACGAAGGGAGCAAAGAGAGAATTGTTTCATTTTTAAGGGATTCAGACAAACATACCCGAGCCGGCATTCGATTTGGGAGTCACGGGTACCTTCTTTGCTCAGCGCAGAGTTAAAGGGAAAGTGGGTGGCCTCTGCCTTATTTGTTAATTATCATTTAATTAATATGTTTTTACCTTGCCTTTCAAAACCCCAATGGTCCCCAGCACAACTTGCAATAGACAGCAATAATGCACACACAGAGAGAGTTATATACACAAGCCTCAAACCCACCCAACCCAGCGGTCTTTAGTCCCCTGACTGATAAATGGGACCAGCAGTGCTTCCGTTCTGCAATCCTGGAGCAACTGTCAGTTGGAGCTGAGTGCTATTTGGGAAGGGCAGGGAGGGGGGCGGTGCGGGGGGAGGGACGCAAACTTCTTGCAACTTCTGCTTCTTAGGAGTCCAGGGTGGTCTCCCCCTTGCCCGTGGTGACTGGTTCCAGCCACAGCCAGCGACAGGCAGAGCTACTCCATTCCGCTTGTAAGCAAGAAGATAGGTGGTGGACTGGCTGAGAGCAGACCAAGGTTGCCCTAGGGCAAGCAGACCCTTCCCTGCCAGGGGACCCTTGTTTCCTTCCTGGGAAGCCGAGTGTGCAGCAACATTTACCTGGAGAAGTTCCCTAACGGAATAGAACTGTGTTTCTCAGGGGTCGTGCAAGAACAGGAGATGCTCTCAGAGCAGAATATAAAGTTGCCTTTTATTTGCCAGTGAACTGAGATAGGCATAGCTGGCAACTTCTTCCTTCTTCTTCCTGGCAAGGGCCCTTTCGCTTTCAGCAGCTACACAACAGGTGGATATTCCACAGGGCAAGCTTTTCTTCAGCATAAATGTGCATTGATGGAGAAACAGTCCTGTGCTGAATTCCTGGCTGCCATGCAAGGCGATAACTCACCTTCTCTATGGCTGACAACTCATCTTTCTCCATGGGAATGCAGAGCACACACCTTCATACTGGAGTTTCTGTTAATGACTACTTTCCCCTATTAATACATTTGCCAATATCAAAGGTGCATTTTTCATTCCCACGGAGGTGAGTTATCATCTCGTTGATCAGAGTTTAAAGCAGCCCAGATTGCTGGGAAACAATAAAAGGGAGACTTTTTGCTGGTGTACTTTCAACTCCTTTCCTGACAGAGGCTGCAGCAGTAATATGACAGCTGGAAACTCAACCAGTAGTGTTTTATGTGTCCTGGAACTACTGCCACGAGAATCACAGCCTTTTGGATTTTGGCTTTATAGAGGCACAGAAGCCTCTGTCAGGAAAGGGAGCGTCAACCTCTGCCTCAGACCCATGGCTTTGTTTAGGCAAGTCACTTATCTCTCGACCTGTGCTCCCCCTTCTGCAAAAAGGGAATGAAAGCGACCTGCCTTACAGGGCTCTTGAGAGGACAGCCATGAGAAAAAGAACGCGCGGGGGGGGGGGGAGAGAGAAAGGTCCTCAAACCCAACAGTACCATGTTGAAATATTTTTTCTACTGTATCAGCATTAGCATGTGTGGTGGGTTATAAGACAGTGCTAAGTTCTGATAGATGGATCCATGGAAGGTTTGTGCATTTATTTAGGACAATCACACACTTCCCTTCACAAACTCTTACCCCAGAGTGATTCCCAGTGCAATTTAAAGCACAATATTATAACTATAATGGCTAATAGTTGTTAGGCATGATTGAAAACTGAACCTCCATTTGCAGTTGCAGTGTACCTCTATATCTGAGATCCTGGGGGCAAATGGAGAGGTACAAAGCCTTCCTTGAAAAAAAAATGGCTGGCAACTCTTGGAAACAGCTTGTTAGACTAAAAGAGCCTTGGTCTGATACAACAGGGCTCTTCTTACATTCTTAAAACTGCTACTATAAGAGACTCCACATTTAAAGTGGTGTCCCTTGGAGAATGGAGCAAACTTGTTTTCTCCTGCTCCAGAGGTTAGGACCTGAACTAATGGCTTCAAGTTACAAAAAAAGGAGATTCTGACTTAACATCAGGAGGAAGTTTCTGACGGTAAAAGCAGTTTGGCAGTGGAACAGACTCCCACAATAAATGGTGGGCTCTCTTCCCTTGGAGGCTTTTAAGCAGAATTTTGATGGCCACCTGTCATGGATGCTTTATTTGAGATTCCTAGATTGCCGGGGGGTGAACCAGAGGAGCCTCAGGGTTCCTTCCAACTCTAGAAGAAGAAGAAGAAGAAGAAGAAGAAGAAGAAGAAGAAGAAGAAGAGGAGGAGTTTGGATTTGATACCCTGCTTTATCACTACCCTAAGGAGTCTCAAAGTGGCTAACATTCTTCTTTCCCTTTCTCCCCCACAACAAACACTCTGTGAGATGAGTGGGGCTGAGAGACTTCAGAGAAGTGTGACTAGCCCAAGGTCACCCAGCAGCTGTATGTGGAGGAGCGGAGACGCGAACCCAGTTCACCAGATTACGAGTCTATCGCTCTAAACCACTATATCACACTGGCTCTCCAATTCTATGTTTCTATAGTTAGAGTAGGATGGGGGAATTGTGGCCCTCCAGATGTTTCTGGACTCCCAGTACACCAATGGTCAGGGGTGGCAGCAGCTGTAGTCCAGCAATATCTGCAGAGCCATAGGTTCCACATCCCTGAATTAGACTATTGGGTAAGAACCTTGAGAAGCCAGGGTTTGAGTTTCCAGCAAGCCGTAAAGCTGTCTGGGTGGCCTTGGGCCAGTCTCTCTTAGCCTCTCCTTGAAGTCCTCTAGTGCCCCCCAAGCCCTGCGAGTAACTGCTCCAATGTCAAATTGCTCCGACCATAAAGGAGCATCTCCTAATATTCAACCAAAATTCACCCTCCTCTTACTTAAGTCTATGCAATTTCTTGCCCTGCCCTCTTGGGCAGCAGAGAGTAATTATCTTCAGATACTTGATAAGAGGAGACTCCCTGGAAAAGACCCTGATGTTGGGAAAGATTGAGGGCACAAGGAGAAGAGGACGACAGAGGACGAGATGGTTGGACAGTGTTCTCGAAGCTACCAACATGAGGTTGACCAAGCTGCAGTGGAAGACAGGAGTGCCTGGCATGCTCTGGTCCATGGGGTCACGAAGAGTCGGACACGACTAAACGACTAAGCAACAACCACTTGATACTTGAAGACTGCTGTCATGTTGCTGTGGTAATCATTGCCCCCTGACTTCCCAGTCATCTCTTCTCTAGGCTAATCATACCAAACTCTGTTCATCTTTTCTGAAATAACTTGCTTTCCATACTGTTGACCATCTACATTGCTTCCCTCTTAACCTATTCCAATCTGTTTATAAGAACGGAAGAAGAGCCCTGCTGGATTGGCAGGACCTGAGCGCAATTGTGCCCTGTCCCCACTTGTGATTCCCAGCAATGCATATTCAGAGGCATACCAGACCTCTCATCTCTAGAGCAAGCGAACCATTTGGTAACACAGCAGGTCTCAAGCTTGCCCACTTACCTCATTGAGCACCTGGGTTAATAACCTTGTTGCTAGTCACTTGATCAATACAAATGAAAATGCTTTCAGAAGTACATAACAGCAGCTCTGCTGGAGCAGACCAATATCCCCAGCTAATCAGGCATCCTATTTTTACAGTGGCTAACCAGAAACTAAAGTGGAAAGACTGTCAGAAGGACCTGAGTGCAATAGCACTCTCCCTTCCTGTAGTTTCCAGCAAGTGGCATATTCAGAAGCATTGCTGCCTCCAATTGTGGAGGCAGAGCCAAGCCACAGTGGCTAGTGACTATTGACAACCCCATCCTCCATGAATTTGCCCAATTCTTGAGCTGGGGAGCCAGTGTGGTGTAGTGGTTAAGAGCGGTAGACTCATAATCTGGTGAACCGCATTCGCGTCTCCGCTCCTCCACATGCAGCTGCTGGGTGACCTTGGGTCAGTCACACTTCTCTGAAGTCTCTCAGCCCCACTCACCTCACAAAGTGTTTGTTGTGGGGGAGGAAGGGAAAGGAGAATGTTAGCCGCTTTGAGATTCCTTCGGGTAGTGATAAAGCGGGATATCAAATCCAAACTCTTCTACTCTTCTTCTATGCAAATTAGAATCAGAATCATAGTTGGAAGGGACCCTGAGGATCATCTATTCCAGTGTTTAGCAAACTTGGGTCTCTGTCTGTGGTTGGACTACAACTCCCATCATCCCAGTGAGCAGGGATGGTGGGAGTTGTAGTCCAACCACAACTGGAGACCCAAGTTTGAAAAACACTGATTGAGTCGAACCCCCTGCTACTATACTGTGAATATTCAGCTGCTGCATATGGGGATTGAACCTGCAACCTTGGTGTTATCAGCACTACAGTCTAAACCTACTGAGCAGTGGTGTAGCGTGGGGGGTGCCAGGGGTGCCGGCGGCACCGGGCGCAACATTTTGGGGGGCGCGTTTGGCCGGCCCTCCTCGAGGAAGCAGGAACCCCACTGTCCTCGGACCTCCTCCGAAGGCTGGCGGTGGGGCGGAGAGACCTCCTCCCGCCGCCAGCCTTCGGAAGGCTGCTCCGAAGCCTGGCGGTGCGGCGGAGAGACCTTCTCCCCGCGCCAGCCTTCGGAAGGCTGCTCCGAAGCCTGGCGGTGGGGCGGAGAGACCTCCTCCCGCCGCCAGCCTTCGGAAGGCTGCTCCGAAGCCTGGCGGTGGGGCGGAGAGACCTTCTCCCCGCGCCAGCCTTAGGATGGCTGTCCTGAAGACTTGTGGTGGGAGCAGTGGCGTAGCGTGGGGGTGCAGGGGGGGCCTGCCGCAACATCTGGGGGGGCGCGGAAGAGACTCGAGTGCTAAAATCCATGGGTTAGGGGGCGCAAAATACTTGCCTTGCCCCGAGTGCTGAGAACCCACGCTACGCCACTGCTACTGATATATATATATATATATATATATATATATATATATATATATATATATATATGCTTTCGTAGATTTTCACGGGTACAGGAATGTAGGTTTTGGTGTCTTCGGGTGTCTTCCCGTGTAAGAGTTGGGGTGTCTAGGCGACGTTTCGACGAGGTCTCACTCGTCATCTTCAGGCTGGTGCTTTCGGCTTCTTGTTACTAGAACAGAGCAGGATCTCAGTGTTTGAGTTCCTATAAATACTGTTGAGGGGGTGTGGTGTATAGCCTCCAACGTTCTGGGCAGATAGGAAGTTCCTAGGTTAATGTGCCTTTTCTTCTTTTGTTCATTAATTACTTGAGGGATATCTTGAGTGATTACTTGAGTGATATTCTGAGTACCACTTAGGAGGGTCATTAGGTGTGGATTAGTTGCTAAAGCTTTCGTGTCTTGACCTCTTGACCTTGTGAAGAGTTTTTCTGAGAAGATGGCTGTACTGCACTTAGTTGTGCTCTGGCTTGGCTTCGTGTATAGGGGCGAGCTGTGGTTTTGTGCCCTGTGCCAGCCAGATCTGTGTAGGGATTGCAGGGGGGTGCAGCATCCGGAGGTGCCACTATGGTTTGGCTACTGGATGGTGTCTGTAATTTATCTGTGGAGAGGGTCTGGGTTTGGGTCTGGTGTGGTTGATTGGAGATGGCGTTCTGTGTGCCTCTGGTTCTGGTGTCGGTTTTTGTGGGGAGGGCTAATTTACATGCACAATCACACCACCACCCTGCACAAATAAACTCCGTAGCCAAGACTCTCATCTCCAGAACCAAACGCCTGGCTGACAAAGACCACTTGACAACTGAGTTACAGAATCTCTCAAATGTGTTAATCGCCAACGGATACCAGCAAAACAGGGTTACGAAGCTAATCCAAAAAGAAACACCCCCCAAAAACCAAGACACAGAAGAAAACAATGGCATGGCCCTCCTTCCTTATATCAAGGGCACTACAGATAAAATTAGCAAAATCCTCCATAAACACAATATCAAAACAGCCTTTTGCACCAACCAAAAAATAGCCAATATCCTCAGAAACCCAAAAGATAAAATCCAGTTAGAAAACCAAGGGGTCTATGAAATACCCTGCAAAGTCTGCCCAGCCACGTACATTGGACAAACAAACAGACGAATAAATGCACGTATCGCAGAACACAAGAATGCCGTCAAAAAAGAAGAAAAAACTTCCTCTCTTTACCAACACATGAAAGAAACAGGACACGAAATTAATTTTGCAGATTCCAAATTGCTCTTTAACATGGAACATCACCACAAGAGAATAATCATGGAAGCCATCGAGATAGAGAAACACCCTCACAACATGAACAAGCGTGACGACACGTCCCGCCTGCCAGACATCTGGAAATTAGCCCTCCCCACAAAAACCGACACCAGAACCAGAGGCACACAGAACGCCATCTCCAATCAACCACACCAGACCCAAACCCAGACCCTCTCCACAGATAAATTACAGACACCATCCAGTAGCCAAACCATAGTGGCACCTCCGGATGCTGCACCCCCCTGCAATCCCTACACAGATCTGGCTGGCACAGGGCACAAAACCACAGCTCGCCCCTATACACGAAGCCAAGCCAGAGCACAACTAAGTGCAGTACAGCCATCTTCTCAGAAAAACTCTTCACAAGGTCAAGAGGTCAAGACACGAAAGCTTTAGCAACTAATCCACACCTAATGACCCTCCTAAGTGGTACTCAGAATATCACTCAAGTAATCACTCAAGATATCCCTCAAGTAATTAATGAACAAAAGAAGAAAAGGCACATTAACCTAGGAACTTCCTATCTGCCCAGAACGTTGGAGGCTATACACCACACCCCCTCAACAGTATTTATAGGAACTCAAACACTGAGATCCTGCTCTGTTCTAGTAACAAGAAGCCGAAAGCACCAGCCTGAAGATGACGAGTGAGACCTCGTCGAAACGTCGCCTAGACACCCCAACTCTTACACGGGAAGACACCCGAAGACACCAAAACCTACATATATATATACACACACACACACACACACACACACACACACACACACACTGGTGGCCATCACTACATCACCGTCTTACTAGTGTGACCCACAGACCTGAACACAATACTCCAAATGAGATCTGAGTAGTGCAGATGGAACATTGAACGCTGCCTTGCGTCAGACCATTGGCTGATGTAGCTCAGCACTCTCTTAGTTGTGGTTCTCCAGGGTTTCAGACAGGAGTCTGCCCCAGATCTACCTGGAGATTCTGGGGATAGAACCGGGGACTTCTTGCACACAGGTGAGCTGCAGCACTTTCACCAAATGCAGGGCCATGGCTACAGGGGTCTAGCCAGGTTTTTTGCCCCAGGTGAAGTTTCCGGAGGAGTCAGGCTCCCAGCCTCTGTGTGTGTGTTTGTGCGTGCACACACACAAATGCGCGATGGGAGGTGTCAAACTGGGTCTTTCACCCGGGTGAAATGAAGTCAAGTTTCGCCCCTGCCAAATGGAACAAAACAAAGCCTACACTTTTGTCTCCCATCCCAGAGGTGTGTGATTACTCGGTACAGTAGTGAAACAAACCACTCTGCCAGAAAGCCTCAGACCGCATGTAAAGCAGGAGATTTCTGTTTAGATTTCCTAAAAGCATCATGGGTAGAATGGGAGGTGATTTGATCAGGACTGCCCTCCCTATACCGATACTAAAATTCAAATCCTAGCCCCTGCCACCTGATATTAGCTGTATTGGGGGAGACATAAAAGACAGAGCAAGAGCTGAGCAACAAATTCTTGCAGGTGCAATTGGCATTGGGGAAGGGGAACTGGTGCAGGGTATGGAATGGAATTGTATCCTCCCAACACACACACCAGCTGCTTAATCTTTTGCTCCCAGAATATGGGCCTGATCCAAACTGGGCTCTGCATAACTTCCTTTACAAGTAGATCAATAATATTAGAAGACTAGAGTTGAACATTCATGCTGCTTTTTATTTGATTTTACTTGGCTTAATATTTGTATCCCACCTTTCCCAAATGTCGTGCTCAAAGCAGCTCACAATAGTTACAACAGCATTAAACAACGACTAACACTGTGATCACTGTAATAACAAACAAAGCAGCATATAAATAAAGCAAACAACAGCAACAAATTAATCAAAACTTTGTAAACTAATAATGTTATAGTAATTCAAAATACCAGAAAGAGTTGCTGCACACCAGCCCTATGGTGGCTTAGTTGTTTGCACCATGAAGTTAGGTCAAGCAGTTATAATCTCAAACTTCTCAGTGCATTTTCACAACACTTTCCTTACTGGAAAAAAAATCCTTTAAAAAAGTGGATTGATTGTACAAGGGTACAAAATCCACTTTAATTATGCAACCTGAATCTGACCATGCACAACTGAATTCTACTCATAAAGTAGCAATAGTCTGGAAGCAGCCAGTCACATGGATCTCCCAGGTAACATGTAAGAACAGTACATCCTATGTTTACATATATTCATTATTTCTTCTCTTTGCATCTCCCATTTCTGCCTTCCCTCTGTTGACTCCTCCACTGTCAAAATTTCAGTTGTAGAGAATTATACAAAATTGATGACTAGGTGGTACATTCCATATAAACTGCCAACTATAGGTAACTATATACTGGTAATTCTCTGGGTTGGAAATGTGGCCATTGCATAGTGGGGCTTCCTATTACATGTGGTTATCATGCCAAGCTAACAACAAAGCTTTATCGTTGCTTCCCCCTCACAAATAAATTGTCTGACTAGATCAGATTTAAAATCAGACTTGCTGGGGTTGGTGATATCAAAACTTTGGGAGAGCCTGTGGCATTTCCAGTTCTAAATAGACTGGGTGAGAAAGGCCTTTGACTGAGACCCTTGACAGCTGCTGTCAGTCAGTGTGGACTGAACTACAAAGCTTGATAATGCAGTTTCTTATGCTTCCTGTATTAGAACCCATGGGGTATGGTGGTTAGAGCAGGTATGGGGCACCTGTGATCCTCCAGATGTTTAATGCTGCTGGATTTCAACTCCCATCAGTCCTAGCCAGCATGGCCATTGGTCAGGGGTGATCAGAGCTGTAGCTGCATTCAGACAACATCTGGACAGCCATAGGTTCCCTATCCCTGTGCAAGAATGGCCACATCTGCACTATGCAGATTCTTCAACATCAACTTCATTGGACTGGTCATGTGCGGATGCCTGGTTATTGTCTTCCAAAGTAACTACTCTATTCCGAACCTAATAATGGAAAGCGTAATGCTGGTGGTCAACAAAAGAGGTTTAAAGACTGTCTCAAGGCAAATCTAAAAAAATGTAGTATAAACACTGACAACTGGGAAACACTGGCACTCCAGTTGGAGAACAGACTTTACCAAAGGTGTCATGGGCTTTGAAGACACTTGAACTCAGGACGCAAGAGAGAAATGTGCTAAGAGGAAGGCACGCTTGGCAAATCCACACCGTGATCAACTCCCGTCTGGAGACCAATGTCCCCACTGTGGAAGGACGTGTGGATCCAGGATTGGCCTCCACAGTCACTTACGGACTCATTGTTAAAACTGTGTTTATGGAAGACAATCTTACTCGGCTACGAGTGATCGCCAAGAAGAAGAAGAAGAAGAAGAAGAAGAAGAAGAAGAAGAAGAAGAGGAAGAAGAAGAAGCATTTAATGCAGTATCACACCAATTTAAACATTTACGATTTTCCCCAAAGAATCATAGAACTGTACTGTATTTTGTTAAGGGTGCTAAAAATAGATAGGGAGACCTCTTTTCCCCTCACAGAGCTGCAATTCCCAGAGTTCCCTGGGAAGGGGGACTGACTGATAAATCACTTTGGCAGAGGGAGCATATGGCAGAAGGAAGGGCTTTCCACAGTGCAGAGCAGGAGCAAAGAATGTGTGCTTTGGGGTTACTGCCTGTAATATTATATCAGTGTTTCCCGAACTTGGGTCTCCAGCTGCTTTCGACTACAATTCCCATAATCCCTGACCACTGGTCCTACTAGCTAGGGATGATGGGAGTTGTAGTCCAAAAACAGCTGGAGCCCCAAGTTTGGGAAACACTGGATTATATAGAGCGTGGTGCCATGAGTAAAATTCCCCAGTTGATACAAGTCAGGAGTTCCCAAACTATGGTCTGTGGACTGCCAGTGGTCTGCTAGCTTCAATCAGGTGGCTGTGGCATGTCTATATTAAATATTCATACTGGTTTTTAATTGTACTTTAACTGCTTTAAAAAAATTATATCTTATTATATTGTAGTTTGAATTCTATGGAATGCAAATTGTACTACAATGAAATACAATATAAGAAACAAAAGGAGCAATAAAAGTATTGTTTAAAACTATACAGCATTTAGCACAGCTACTACAGGCAGAAAACTCGCTGAAGTGGTCCAAGACCCTCAGCAATTTTCAAGCAGTCTGTTAAGAAATAGATGGGAAGCCACTGGTGTAAGCGATCTTATTATTTACTGTTATAACAGTAAGTGCATTTTAAGTTCTTAGGAATTTTCAGACCTCAGACACAGGGGCTGTGGCAGAAGAGGGTGGGGACCTTAGGAATGAAGGAGACAACCCCCCCCCCCTTTTTTAACACAGTTCCCTCAACTTGCCAGATTGCTGCTTTGTTCCAAAGCACACACAGGATGGCTTTCGTAAAAGAGAAAACGGAGCTTGCTAAACTACTCCAGCAGGAACGTCAAACTCTCCAATAATTCAAAGTTTCCTGGTCCAGAGTTTTACAGCAACAAGGATTTACTTGCAGCTAAATCTGGAGCACCCTCCAAATATGTTGCAAACAGCTCCCCACCACCACCACCTTCAGCTATAACCAGCCGTAACAAGCAGAACATCCTCCCCATGTGGTAATGTGGCCATAAAACACACACACACACAACCCCCTTTTTTCAGAGGCTGCATTTCAGGAATCCAGGACCAAGGGTCACAAAAAGCTTCCCTAGCATACAGCAAAGAGAAGGTAAGAGGCCACAATTCACTAAGGGAACTTCTCCTGTGCAAGCCTCAGTGGTATGGCTGGGAGCACATGGGGGCACCACAGAATGTTGGGGAAGAGCTGTAGCTCAGCGGTAGAGCATCTGCTATGCATGCAGAAGGCCACAGGTTCAATCAGCAGCATCTGCAGGTAGGGCTGGGGATGTCCTCCACCTGACACCCCAGACAGCCAACTGCCAGGCGGTGCTGATGTACCAATGGACTAATCTGGTATAAGACAGCTTCCTATGACAAAGCCATAAATGGTTCTTCCCTGCTTTGTCCTGTCTCCACCTGTCTGGCTGCCCTGGCCAAGCCTCCACACAACTTGTTTTTCCTTCCTTCTTGCCATGTTTCCTGACCCATCCTGCTGAATTTCAGCGGCACTGTCTGTGGTTTCAAGCTGCTGCAGAGACTCCGGCGGTCAGAAAAGGTTGAGCAACCTTGCAGAGCAGAGCAGCCATCATTTTATCACTCTTTTTTACTCAAACCTTGAATCAGCTTTGGTGACCCAACCTCAGTTCCGGGTGGAGTAGGAAGGAGCAAGCGCTTTTGTAAAGCCAGGAGTCCTGGACTCTTCCTTGAGAAATGTGGAACAGCAGAACACCTCCTATAAGCAAAATATTCTCTCTCTTGCTACTCAATTCCTAATCCTAGCCTCTTTCTCTACCAACACCAACAAAAGGGCTCTCATGGGAGCAACTCTCACTTTCACGGCTTCCAAGTCTGGAGGTGGCATTTTTAGGCAAGGCTGAAATTATCTAATGAACTGGTGATTCACCTAAACGAAAAAAAACATTAAGAAATGTTTGAGTTAAAAGTGGCTCCTGGGTCTGAGAAGGCTGAAGTCTACTGACCCCGAGAAGCCCAAAGCTCCTTTCCCATGTTTTGCACTTCCATCGCAGAAAGCAGGTTGTGGGAAATAGGTTGTGGGAAAGGGACGGCTACCCACATGTCGAACGTCACATGGTATGACAGCACACACGTGCATTTGGCATACATGCAAGGGAAGCCTCAGCCAAACTAGAGTTACGCGGCTACAGCAAATTGCACTCGTGACTGTCAACTGCCCCCACCCCGCCAAACATTCGTTACCACAGCGGGCAAAGTCGCCTTTAACTATGCTCCCGCAAGAGCTTTGCAGACGTGCGCGGTGTTATGACACGAAGTGGGGACACAGAGAATAGAGATAGGTGTACCTAGTTTCGTGGCTAGGGAACGCATTCATTTTTCTTGTGGGTCCTGTGAAAGAAGCCGCGGCTCGAACATTACTGCGTCCCCACTTCAGACGTTCAGTGAGGCTGGACGAACGGGGGCGACGAAGGGGGCATCCTGCAAAAAAAAAACAAAAAAAAAACCCTATCCTCGACGGCACCAAATCACTGACGATTTATACATGCGAGTTGCCCGCACGCTACTGCCTGCAAGGAAGCGCTTTCCTTTCCAGGTAAACGACACGTGTGTAATGTGTGAAGCGGCTGTGCATGGCCTAGAGGGAAGGATTGGGGGTGATTTGGCTTGCATTTCTCTCCAGGAGACGGCGAGGAGGAGTCCGCCGCCTAAGGGCGTGAGCGCGGCGTTTGTTTGTGTTTTTCTAAACGGCCGCTTCTGACCCTGGTGGAAACCGGACTCCGGAGCGGCTCCGGCACACGCGTTTCTCCCCTTGAGTAAAGGCCGTCTTGGTTGCGAATCTGCCCGACGTGTAGTCGGGGAAGAGGGTGGAGGGTATCCGGGTGAGCACGCAGCGAGGGAGGGCGGCAAACCAAAGAACGGGAAGCGACTCCCTTTCTTTTCTTTGCAATTTTTTTTTGGCTGTGGCTGCTTTCTCCCTCTAAACCCCGCCGCCGCCGCCGCCGCCAATCTGCTCCGCGAAGCTGGTAGGGGACGCGCGCTTTGCTTCTGCAAAGTAGGCCAGGCAGGCTCTGCTGCGGCCGCTCCGCTCGCCTTTGCCGCAAGTGAACCCTCCCCCGGCACCACCCGCCCTGCAAGGTGGGGAGGCGGCGGGCCTTGTGAGTGTGTCGGAGCCGGAGAAACATATAGCGAGGGGCTGGCATTAGCAGATCGAGCGGTCGCAGGGAAGGAGGGAGGTTCCGCAACTAACTACTCCATCCTCCGGCTCTGCTTGCAAAAGCTGCGTGTTTATTTCACTTTTCTTTTTCTCCGCCAGAATCTGCATTCCTCTCTGCAACCCTCGGAATCATTGTGTAGCACGGCAGAGAAAGCGGAGGCTTTTCTTTCCACATGTGACGCTAAGAACCGCGTGGCCGTGCTTCTCCCTTGGTTATTTATTTATTTGATCAGTGCTTGCCAGGGGCAGGGCGCTGGAGTACATTTAAAAGAAGGAGGCAGAAACATTTAAATGCGCGGTAAAACAACGATCCATATCGCTGGTGTGCTTCCGTGCAGCATGTATGATAGTTAGAGGAACAGAATAGGACCTGGGAGACCAGAGCTCAACTTCTCCACTCAGCCGTGAAGCTCACTAGGTACCATCCATCTTTCAACCTAAGCGTACCTCACAGGGTTGTTGTGAGGGTAAACTGAGGATGGAGAGAACCACCTGGAGCTCCTTGAAGGAAAGGTGGGATGTAAATGTAATTATAAAGAGAATAAAATTGTCAAAAAAAGAGAGAAGGGTCGGGGAGTCCCACACCTACCAGGAAAATATACCATTCTTAATTTTCCGGGGATGCTTAGTGAACTAACTAAGCTGTGTGCACATTGGAGGAGGGGTTCCTAAACTGTGGTCTAAGGACCACCATTGGTCCACAAGCTGCATTCAGGTGGCCTGTGGCATTTCCACATTAAATGCTCATATTGTTTTCTAATTGCATCTTAGTGGCTTTTTTATTTCTTATATTGTATTTTATTTTATTTTAGAAATTGAATTCTATGGAATGAGGATCATAATGCAAAAAAGCAAAAAAACACCCCACAAAACAATAAAAATACAATCGAAAACCATGCAGCATGTTAGCATGGCACATTACAATTGTGACAACAGGCAGGGAAAAAAATCATCAAGACTTATCAGCGATTTTCAAGTGGTTCATGGAAAGGGGAGATTGGGAACCAATAACATTGGAGCATTTGGGGAACACTTCTGATTCACGCATGTATCCCCGTTGCACATTGGTTGCTGTGCCTTCACACATATAATTTGTGGGATTGTCTGTAGGAGGTGGTGTTGGCTACTGGTTTCGCCCTCCAGATGTGGATGGACTCCAGCTCCCCTTCAACCCTGATCGTTGGCTCTGTTGACTTGGTGTGATGGAAGTTGGGTCCAGTAACACCTGAACTCTAGCATAGTAACATTCCTGACAAATGGCCACCCAGCCTTCACCAAGGGGCCCCATCACCTTCCAAGGCAAGTTGTTCCACAGCCTCCTAATGCAGGGATGGGGACGCTCAGGCTCATGGGCCAGATGTGTCCGTTCCTGGTCTTTCTGGCCCTTGGGACTCTCCCAAGTCCACACACCCACTCCAGTGACACCCATTAGTACACTCCATTTTATTCCTTAGGTAGTTTTGCAAGGGCTGGAATGTGTCTTTGAACCCTGATAATATATATGCCTAGATGAAGGACTACTGCAGAAAGACAAAATTTTGTATGCGTGCTCTGCCTGCTTTTTCCTATGGTCCCACCCACCACTGTCATGTGGTCCTTGGAGGGTTGCCCAGAAGGGAATGCAGCTCTCAGTGCCATCCTCATGTTGAACTAAAATGTGCAAGAAGCTAAGCAGGGTCAGGCCTGGTTAGTACTTGGATGGGAGACTGCCTGGGAATACTGGGTGCCGTAGGCTTTCTAAGGGAGTCTTTGGTGAGAAGGGTCAGTGCATCTGGCTGTTGGCCAGACGTTTGTTGGTTTGAGCCAACAAGGCAGCTGTGGGCAGTATTCCTGCATTGCAGGGCTTTGGATTAGATGACCCTCATGGTCTCTTCCAGCACTAGGATTCTATGAATCCCTATGAGTTTCCACCCATTGTTTCTAGTCCCGTCCTCTGCTGCAACTGAAACCAAATCCTGCTCCATTTTCCACATGACATACCTCTTTCAACCATTCCTTATAGGGCTTGGCTTCCAGACCACCTCGCCATCCGAGCTGCCTTCCTGTTGACAAATGCTCCCATCCTTAAAATGTGTTGACCAGAAGTGGATGCAATACTCCAACCTGCAGTCTGACGAGCGCAGACTTAATTCATGAAGCCTCTGCCTACAAGTGCAGCTTCACCCTCCGATAAGGATGCCACGTTACTTTCCAGTGAATGCAAGAGCAGAGAATCTCATTTCCCACTCACTCTCTGCCTTTCGCCTGCCCGGAATATCCACTGTTGTACTGCAATAATGATGGACAGCAGGCCAGTGATGTGCATCAGGTAGAATATCTCTCCTTGCAGGTGACGTAAAAAGTGCAAGAAAATGTCCCGGTTATTTGCTGTGCGCTGATTGAATAAGCTATTTAGAATGTGATTCTGATTTTGTATTTTTTAAATGACACAAATCAGGCAGATCTTATACATATCCTTTAGGTAGCTTTTATATATGTTCTTTAAAAGCTTCAAATTCTTTGCGCTCTCTCTCTCTCTCCCCACTTTTCTGCATTTGTTTGCAGAAGGGACCCCTGACCATTAGGTCCAGTCGTGACCGACTCTGGGGTTGCGGCGCTCATCTCGCTTTATTGGCCGAGGGAGCCGGCGTACAGCTTCCGGGTCATGTGGCCAGAATGACTAAGCTCTGGTTATTTGTCTCCAATAGCAAGTTCTGAGACCTCTCATTCTAGAAACCAGGCAACTTAAGACTGGGGGAGCTGAGGGGAGCTGCTTCACATGTTCTCTCTTATCTACCTGGAACATATTTCTTTGTATAAAATATGGTGCATTTGGTGTGAATTGGATCACATGGGAAGTACATGAAAGGCCCATTTTGGTCCAGCACCCTGTTCTCACAGTGGCCAACCAGATGCCTAATGGGAAACCAGCCAGAAGGAACTGCGCTCCACCGCAGTCTTCCATGCTTGCAGATCCCAGCACCTGGTGTTCAGATGTATAATGCCTCCAAACACTGGGAAAGGGCACTTTCACACATAGGTATGCAAACACTTCACTTGCCATTTGGGAAAAGTCTTAGCTCACTGGCAGGGTATTCTTTGCATGCAGAAGGCCCCAGTTCAATTGCTAATACCTCGCATTGCAGATCTTGCCCCTAGCAGGTGGCTGGACTAAACCTTGGAGAGCCTTCCCGGTGTTATAGTTCTCTCAAGTAAAAATATTTGCATGTGATAGTTGTCAGTCCAATTGTGTGGGGGAAGGTGTGAACCCCGAGCATAGCTGTCAACTTTCAGATTTGAAAATAAGGGATCAGCAGCCTCACCTGTCCCGGGGACAGTCTACAGGATATCTAACAATCTGGGGTAGCAGCTGGAAGCAGCAGGAACGGCGCTGGAATAAGGGAATTTCCTGCAAAAAAAGGGAAGGTTGACAGCTATGACCCTGAGCCTACTAGTTCATTTAACATTCATTCTGTGCCTGCTGCAATTATCTGTCCCCGGTGGAGAGGGGCTCATAATCTGTGCTTGACCTGGTCTTTAGCTGAACTGGGGGTGGGGTGGGAATGCAGCCCTATAATATTTTTTTAAGGCTTGGCCACGGTGGAAATAGAAGAAGAAATGAGGGAGGGAAATCCTATTTCTGAATGTTTGCAAAATGCATTTCCCTCTCTCCATTTCGTAACCACAGTTCCACCTCCTTCCAAATCAGGAGGTTTGAGAAGAGGTGGGTTTCCAGTTGAGAAACAGCGTCATCTGCACAGGCTTGCGTTGCAGCAGCACTCTTAGGCTATGTACACATTGCCGTTTACTCTGGCTCCCACCACTGGTTTCTGAAACCAAGCGCACATGATGTTTGCCACAATCCATCTGCATCCTGTATCTTCTTGAGAAATATTGCTATTTGATACATTTCAAAAAGCCATTATACATGCACAAATGGCAGTGCATGTGCAGTTGACAGCTTCATTGAATAGGACTTTGGAGGTTTGGGATAACAAATCAGGTAATATG
Organism: Podarcis bocagei; assembly: GCF_964188305.1. Lineage (NCBI taxonomy): Eukaryota > Metazoa > Chordata > Lepidosauria > Squamata > Lacertidae > Podarcis > Podarcis bocagei. The sequence goes on along the minus strand of NC_138140.1, from coordinate 35,039,085 downwards.
TGGGGGGAAGCAGGTAATGGTGTGTACAGCAACATAAAACACAGCTTGAAACACAGTGTGTGTATGTGTGTGGGAAATTACCTTCCTGTATTTTAAGCTGCTAATGTGTACATGTCATTAGATACTAGACCTGGGATGTGACCCTTCATGTTGCTAGATTGCATCCTGCATCATTCCTGGCCAAGGGCCATGCTTGCTGGGGGTGGGGTGGGAACTGGGAGTTCAGCAACACTTGGAGAGCCACAACTTCTTCACTCTTCTAAGCAGATTGATCCAGATGTTTGGTTCAAAACCCCGGTCCTTTTTAAACATGATCACCTTCCTTACGCTTTCCAGAATGCCGCAAATGCACACCTGCATAACTCACTGAAATTTAAGTCAGCATCAAAATAAAACATAAACATCTGCCTGAAAGCCTGTGTTAGTTATTAAAAGCTCATGTTCTGCCGTAATAAAGGTTTCTAAATTTAACAGTCCTTGTAGGAGACAATATGCATGTCATTTGGGGTGTCCTGGAACTTATTGCAGAGAAGCTGAATCTGTCTTCTTTCATCTGTCTTCTCAGAAGACAATATAAGACAAACCTTTCTGCCTGAAGTAACTTTTGCAGAAAGGTAGTTTGAGGAACTGAGGCAAACAGTGGTGGTAGGTAATAAGTTTTACACCTAATAGGCAAAATAAAAACCAACAAATCTCCAGGTCCAGATGGTATCCACCTGAGAGTTCTCAAATAACTCAAAGGTGAAATTACTGGTCTTTCAAAAAGAATATGTGACTTATCCCTAGTGTCAGCTTTCATATCTAAGGACTAAAAAGTAGCCAATGCAATACCAATTTTTGAAAAAGGGATCCAGGAGGAATTCTGGAAATTATAGGTTAGTTAATGTATTTTGCTGACGGACAGTGTTGTTAAAGATAAAATAGCACTGTGTACGGTGTTGTTGAAGCAGAACAAGCATGGCTGCTGCCAGAGGAAGTCCTGTCTCATAACCTATAGAGAGTGTCAGCAAGCATACTGATAGAGGTGATGTGGCTGATGTGTTGGACTTCTAAAAAGCTTTCAGCGAAGTACCTTACCAAAAACTGAGTAAACTTAGCAATCATGGAATGAGAGGTGAGGTATTGATCAGGAACTGTTTAAGTAACAGAAAGTAGAGCATAGGAGCAAATGATGATGATGGCAGGATGTAGAAAATGGAGCCCACCAAAGATTGATACAGGGACCTGTGCTTATTTTATTTTACTTTTTACTTCCCTGGATGTTGTTTAGTCGTTTAGTCGTGTCCGACTCTTCGTGACCCCATGGACCAGAGCACGCCAGGCACTCCTGTCTTCCACTGCCTCCCGCAGTTTGGTCAAACTCATGCTCGTAGCTTCGAGAACACTGTCCAACCATCTCGTCCTCTGTTGTCCCCTTTTCCTTGTGCCCTCCATCTTTCCCAACATCAGGGTCTTTTCCAGGGAATCTTCTCTTCTCATGAGGTGGCCAAAGTATTGGAGCCTCAACTTCAGGATCTGTCCTTCCAGTGAGCACTCAGGGCTGAGTTCCCTAAGAATGGAGATCAAGAATTTGATCTTGCATTCCATGGGAGTCTCAAGAGTCTCCTCCAGCACCATAATTCAAAAGCATCACTTCTTTGGTGTTGCTGTGGCGAAGGGGCTTGAATAACTCAGAGAAGCTATGAACTATGCCGAGCAGGGCACCCAAAATGAACAGGTCATAGTGGAGAGTTTTGACCAAATGTGATCCACCTGGAGCAGGAACCGGCAAGCCACTCCAGTTTCCCTGCCAAGAAAACTCCATGGACAAAGACAACATCCCTGGAAACTCCACCCAAATACATTATGAAAAGCAGTATTCTCATACATGCACCTCATTTTTTAACTGTATACATCTGTGAAACACATTCTTATTAAGTGGTCTACAAGTTAGTAGAAACCTTTGGAACTAGTCTTTGGTTTTCTGGAGAGGACCTGTGCTTTTTAACTTGTTCATAAATGATATAGAGTTGGGGATGAACAGTGAGGTAGCCAAGTTTGCTTATGATACAGAGCTGTTCAGGGTCATTAATAAGGGATTGCGAAGATCTCCTAAAATATATCTCCAAATTGAGCAAATTGACAGTTAAAATTGTTGGTTAAAGTTAAAAAATAGGTATATAGAAAGCATAATTCCCTGGATACCAAGATCTAAGTTGGAGGCAAGTACTCTTTGATGAGAGAACCCCAGCAGAGATTTAAAATCACAAAAAATGCACCAAAGTAAAGCATGGATATATGGGCTGTTAGACCTTTAAAATAAGCCCTTCCAAGTTCCTTCCAAAGCTTCCCACTTCCCCTAGCATAGAAAAGGACGATTCATTTTGTAAGCTAAAAATGGTTTACTTACACACTCTCCAAAGGTCAGGTTCATGTGCTTTACCATATAGCATTCAGAAAAGGTTGCACAGGCAGTAAAACTTTAGTTGCAAAGCAGTGAAAGTCCCTAAATTATTGGTATAGGAGCTCAACAGAGGCTTGTAATAGCCATGTGATCTGAGCCTCAGCAGTGAGCTCAGACTTCCTCACACATTGAGCTTCTCTGGTAGACTCAATGGGAACAATGGTTGTCTATCTGGTTCAGGCATAGGCCATAGCTGTCAACGTTTCACTTTTTAAAGGGAAATTCCTTTATTCTGAATAGGATTCCTTGCAAGAAAAGGTAAAAGTTGACAGCTATGGCATAGGCAGACTTGGCCCTCCAGATGTTTTGGGACTACAACTCCCATCATCCCTAACCACTGGTCCTGTTAGCTAGGGATGATGGGAGTTGTAGTCTCAAAACATCTGGAAGGCTGAGTTTGCCTATGCCTGACCTGGTTCCTCCCAAGGTGAGCTAAGCCTGGCAGGATAGCTTGCAGTATGGTATTAACCCCTTAATTCATTAAGTAGACTTAAGCAGGTTGGTTATATGAGGCTGGTTATCCCACAGAAATGGCTAATGCAGTTCAGGGTAAACAAGTGTAAAGTGCTTCAAGTCAGGACAAACCTCTCCCAGTGGATTTGATATTGACAATTCACAGGGGTAACTATGCATTCCTAGGCAGACATCTTGCCTTCTTCCAAAAATGGGAACTTGAGAGGATGGAAACTATATTTAGCAAGTCTGTCGCATGGCTCCCACAGGAGGCAGTGATGGCCCAACTTGGGATTAGACAAATTAATGGAGAAGACTGTTAATGGGTACTAGCCATGATGGCTCTGCTCCCATGATCAGAAACAGAAATGCATCTGAATACCAGTGGCAAAGAGAAATTTCCAAATTCCTGTGGGAAGGGAAGAAACCTAGGATTAAACATCTGATCTTAATAGACATAAAAGAGAGAGGAGGCTTTTCCCTACCCGACCTAAAAGTCTATTACGAGGCAGCCTGTTTCACCTGGCTAAAAGATTGGATCCGGACCTCCTGGACCTGGAAGGTTTTGACAACCATTGGGGATGGCACACCTACCTAATATATGGAAAAGCGAAAATTCATAAAATTTTTACCAACCATATAATAAGAAGGTCACTCTTTGCTGTATGGGAAAAATATAAAGATCTGATGGAGCCTAAAGTCCCGTGGTGGACTTCTCCAGTAGAAGCCATAGCAGTAAAACGGAAAAATACTCAGGAAAGCTGGCCAACATATAAAATACTTCTAAAAAATGAAGATAACCAAATAAAATTAAAAAACTTTGAGGAAATAAGAGAACACATTTCAGACTGGTTCCAATACCATCAGTTATTTGAAAAATTTAAATCTGACAAACAAAAGCGGTTCTCAACAGAAATTTCCCGATTCGAATCTGATCTTGTAAATTCTAAAAGAAAAACTCTTTCCAAAACTTACCAACTCCTCCTTGACTGGACAGTCGAGGAGGAGGTAACAGTGGCAATGGTGAGGTGGTCCCAGCATTTTGGCCATTCAATAACCATGGCCCAATGGGAAAATTTATGGAAGATCAATTGGAAATTCACAAATTGTTACACGATTAGAGAGAACTTTCAAAAATGCAACATCGATGGTATCTAACACCATGGAAGCTTTCAAAAATGTATAAAAATGTGTCAAGTAATTGTTGGAGATGCGGAGACTCAGGAACATTCTACCATATGTGGTGGACATGTAGGAAAATACAGGTATTCTGGGAGAGTATACATGCAGAACTGCAAAAAATGCTAAAGATCTCTTTCAATAAAAAACCAGAGGCCTACCTCCTAGGAATAACAGATTTGGATATTCCACAAAAGAGGAAGGGTATCTTTTTATATGAGACGACGGCAGCAAGAGTTTTGATCGCAGCAAAATGGAAGAGTAATGAAATCCCCTCTATACAAGATTGGATCCAAAAGCTGACAGAATATGCCGAATTAGATGGTTTATCAGAAAAAAATAAAGAATAAATCAAAACAGGAATTTGTTTCTAAATGGGAGGTTTTCAAAGAATATCTGAAAAATATAGTAGTTTAAATTCTGTTGCAGCATTCGAGGAACTTCAGTAATAGTTGCAAGGTAGAAATTAGATTTATTGAGAATAAGTTTAATTATGAAAAAAATGTGTATTGGCAATAAGTAATATGAATTTGAAATATGGAATAGACGGGAGGTTGGGTCTTTAGTGTTAAGACCAACAGATGTTTTATTGTTTGCTAAGAAAATTATGTGCCTATGGTTACTTTTGTAATTTGTGTGTAATTCGGTATTTGGGTTTTTTGTTGTTGTTGTTGTTTTTCTTGTTGTATAAATAAAAAACTTTATTTAAAAAAATACCAGTTGCTAGAAGCTGCAGGAGGTGAAAGTGCTGTTGTGCTCATGTCCTGCTTGCAAACTTCCCACAGGCATCTGCTTGGACACTATGAGAACAAGATGGTAGACTAGGTGGGTCACTGGTCTGATCCAGTTGGGCTATTCTTACATTCTCAACATGCATGTTTTAAAATATGCAAATAGCAGCCTCCAGACCATGGGAATCGGAGAGGAGTTGGATCCTACTGTGCCTTGTGTGGTCCTACAAAAAAAAAGTGTGTTCCTGAAACTATTCACATTGAGATAAAAGCTTCCATTGGTTCAAAGAGCAGCTCAGTGAGGGCCAGTGTGGTGTAGTGGTTAAGAGTGGTAGTCTCGTAATCTGGGGAACCAGGTTCGCGTCTCCGCTCCTCCACATGCAGCTGCTGGGTGACCTTGGGCCAGTCACACTTCTTTGAAGTCTCTCAGCCCCACTCACCTCACGAAGTGTTTGTTGTGGGGGAGGAAGGGAGAGGAGAATGTTAGCCACTTTGAGACTCCTGAAGGGGAGTGAAAGGCGGGATATCAAATCCAAACTCCTCTTCTTCTTCTTCTCCTCCTCACATCTCATGCAACCAATAGCTTCTGGCAGGTGATTTCCATTGGGACCATGGGCATGCGTAGGGTTAATCTTCCTCTCCAGGTCCTAAATCATGGGTAGGCAACCTAGGGCCCGAGGGCTGGATGCAGCCCAATTGCCTTCTAAATCCAGCCCGCGGATGGTCCGGGAATCAGCATGTTTTTACATGAGTAGAATCTGTCCTTTTATTTAAAATGCATCTCTGGGTTATTTGTGTGGTGTAGGAATTCGTTCTCCTCCCCACAAAAAATATAGTCCAGCCCCCCACAAAGTCTAGTGACAGTGGACCAGTCCCCTGCTGAAAAAGTTTGCTGACTCCTGTCCTAAATGCTACAGGGATTAACTTGGTCATGTGAATCATGTAACTCTGGGCAGCAGACAAATGTGGACATGCCCTAACATCCTTTCGTGCAGCACCCTTGCCTTGTCCCCAACCTCCCTTGTGTGGAGCATGAAAGGTCTGCAGGGCTTTTTTAGAACTTCTGTTTTCTTGAACATAGAACATCTCACATTGAGGACTCTGATATACCTTTCCCACTTAACATTGGGCACAGTGCACCTTGGGGATGGGGCTGCCATGCAAACCCCTGCTTTTGCCCTTGGATACAGAGTTTGAGAGTTCAGGCAAATACCTGAACACTCCTTATCTCTATAGCAGGCTGTTCATATGTTGCAGCAGGGGCAATGGAAACACGTAGCGTGACAGTGCTGATCTGCAAAATATTCTTTCAGTCTTTAGAGCCAACAGAGGAACAATTTGCCATAGAAGTGTCATTTGTAATTATTTGTATTCTGCACTCTCACTCTCATTTCTGCTTATAAGGTGTAGTTGTTTTCTACACACACATGCACACAATTAACAAGCATTTTAAGTGTGCAAATATTAATAGGAAGCTTTCAGCACAGATTCTTAGATTTATACCTCAGGAAGTCACAACAACAACAATCCCACACATGATGCAACCAAAGGTAGAAGTTTTATTGGAGATAAATACATGTTAATAGCTTTATTTCCCTTGAGCTTGTTGAAGTAGCAGTATATTTATAGTTTTCCCCCATAGTAGGTTGAGTAGAGTATGGCAATTAATCTTGGAAGAGATGAACAAACCCAACTGCATTATTTTTAAAGTAATTTGCTTATGAAAAAGAGCCAGGTATTAAACATATCTTTCAATACAAGCTTGCACTTTTAAACCAACCAACCTTGTCACCAAATTCGTGGCTAGTAGACCAATGTCTTCACATGGAATACCCTATCCCATCTTCCCTTCTTTCCCTCCAAGAAAACACAACTGGCTGAACTCACAGACAGCTAGCTTCTTCAGTTAAGTGAAAGCTAAACACTAGAAATAAACTCCAGTTGGCCTCAAAAAGCTAAATGCTGGAAATTTGGTGATGGGTCTGTCACTTGCCTCATGATATACGCGCATATGGGCTGTTGAGTTATCAGGAGAAAATGACATTGAAAATTTGACATTGAGGGAACAACTGGCAAGTTGTATTTTGTTAAATTTGTTTACTGATTTCTCAAAAAACAAATAACACTTATTTAAAAAGACAGGGTGGTGGTGACGTCATCATCTGCGCAACGGTCAGACTTACCCTCTCAATTTATTTGCTGATTATATCGCACTGATGTTCTCTGATCCAGACTAATCACTGTCAGAGGCCAACAGGGAGATGGAAAGGACATGGTAAAATTGCTGGGCTATCTCTGAACAAGTAGTTGTGTTTTAGTTTATCCTGTAAATTGTGATACATTCAAAGTGATCACAGGCTTTAAGATCTGTCCCCAGCATGTAAATATCTAGGAATTCTTGGGTAAAGCTTGATAAAAGTATTTTTTTACCATTACTAAAGATACTGTTAAAGACTGTAAGTAATAGGCCCAAGTTAAACCTATCATGAATGGTAAGAGCGTCATCGGTAAAAATGACGGTATTACAAAAATTGTTTTCATTTCAGACTATTCCTATTTGTATATTGATCGAAACTCTTAAAATTATTGGTAAGGTTTGTCCATTAAGGCAAAAGGCCCAAGATTGACAGTGATTTACCAACACTTCCAGAAGTATAATGATGCGGCTCATCTACAAAATGCAATTAGAATGATAATATGCAATACAAACCTATGCTTTTCAAAATACTCAGCCAACTAACAATTGGACAACATGATCATGTAAAATGGCTGTGGGAAACTGATTTAGCATAGAAAGTGAAGATGTGGATTGGAATAATTTATGGGCCAAAAAACCCTTAGCATTAGTCTCAACTCATATATGAGTGATTACATTTAAGCTGTTACATAAATGGCATCTGACACCACTAACATGCAGCTATAGTAATAAATCATTATCATACTTGTGTTTGTAAGCTTGCAATACAATTGGTACAATGTTCCACATGTGACTTATGTACATCCTTTTAGTAAAAGGTGTTCACAGGGTGGGGGGAGGAAGCCACATCAAGGGGCAACATGCAGATTGCACATCAAGTTTAGGACTGTTAACCATTTCCAGGGAAGATCAGCTTAATTTCAACTGCAGCAATAAAACTACTAACACATTTGTAAAGCTGAGCAGGGTCTGGTATGGTTTCAAATTGGACGAGGGATCGCGTATTGAGATTCCTGCATTGCAGGGGTTAGACTAGGTCACCCTCGGAGATCCCTTCAAACTCTACTGTTCCACGATTTTATACAAATGGTTAATTGATTCACTTTCCACTTGGTAGCACAGAAATGGAAGAGACTGGATCATTTACAGAATTCTGTGTGGAAGCAAGATGTACGGACAATTTCCCTTACTGGAAAAACGAACAAGGCGAGTACAAGCACTGAACAGCACAGAAGACATAGATGTCTGAAACTTGTCATCCTTTCATTGGGTTTTCAAAATGATAACCCTGATGACCGGCATCCACCTAATTCACTCAATGGACTCTGGCAGAATTTAATAAACTGATTTGTTCCATGGGAATAAATGGAGGAAGGGAGGGATGGGAAACGAATACATTTGTTGTATGTGTTTCTGTGTTATATACTGAAAATCAATAAAATTGACTGAAGAAAATAAGAAGACAACAACGCCAGTTAGCCCAAGGAGTCAGGCCTGTATGGCAGAGTCCCTGTAGGACTTAGCTCCGCCGAGCCTTCCTCCTTGAGGCATGGCGTGGGTGATGATTGTGGGGTGACAATGACAGTGGCAAATCCGGCTCCCTTCCCATGCCGTTTGCCTTTTCCGCTTTGCAGAGCAGCTCACTGTCCTCAGCACTGATGGGCCGGATGATGTGGCCAGGCTTGGTGACAATGTGAGGAGCTGTCAGACGCTGGAAAGCACGCTGGGTGTTCCAAGTGGGGCCCATGGGTGCTTGGATGCTGCGTTCAAACTGCTTGCTGTTCTCAAAGGGGAAGGGCAGCTGGCTCACCTGCAGTGTAGTGAAGAAGTAGTTTAATGGCACCCTGAAAGTGGAAGGCTAGGAACAACACACAGCTAAGCAGGCACTTCCTGGGAATGAGGTGGCACATGCACAAAGCCTTGGTGAGCTGCTTGCATTTTTTAAATTTTGTAGTTGCAACCTGCTCTATCAACCTTCAGGCAGATAAAACAATCCTTATAAAAAATACCAAAAGAAAGGAATTGCTGTCAGGTACATAGGACAGGCAGTGACCATTTTCTGCACATCTGATTGTAGCCTGGCCTCTGACATGCGTGCTGCTTTTGGCCCCGTAACAGGGCAGAACAGGCTTCTGCGCAACTGCTGATGCGTGCGATAACCCAGAACACAACCCCCATGCAAACAGGGTGTTGCCTGTACATACCCAATCAAGTACATACGAATTTGCCTTATAACAGGTTGGACTATTTATCCATCTGCCCCAGAACTGTCTACTTCTCAGAAATCCACACAGACCTCTTTCCCATCACTTCATCCTTTTGACTGGCGAGGCAGGGGATGGAAACTGGGACTTTCTGCAAGCAGCGCAGATGCTCTCCTGACTGAGCTATGGTCTTTCCTCAGTTAAATTCACAGAGTTTAATTACATTCCTGCATAGCAGGGAGTTGGACTAGACAACCCTTGAGGTCCCTTCCAACTATAATTAAGAAGAAGAAGTCAATTCTAACGTCTTAGAATTCTATGATTCTAAGAACATTTATACTGCATTTTCTTTTCCCCACATTGTTTCTGAAGGTGAAAGTGTGAACGGCAGTCTCCCAGGCCAGAGTGATAAACTCACCTGATGCACCGCTGCTGAAATATTGCGCTTTTCACTCAGGATAACATTGGGCAGGTGCCTGTCTTTCCTTGGGGGCCCAGCTGCTGGTTTGATAAGGAACCTAGAGGGCAAAAAAGAAAAGGAAGAAGGGAGGTGAAGCAGGTGACAGCTGGCAGTGACAGACCACTAAGCTTCCGCCCTGAAACGTACCGTCTCTTCTTCATCTTACTCGGCTGTAGTCCTGCGCCTCCCCACTCGCCCCATCCTGGAAGAACCAGACTGATAACTTTTGGTTTGCTGTTCTGCTCTGCCCGACGCTTTTCTTTCATAAAGTCGGCAACGACGTTGTCACTTGCAAAGGCCTCCCGGATCACCTGTCGCTGGTCTTTGCCCATCTCTAGCTGCAAGGGAGAAAAAGATCAGCAGGCAGGTGGACAAGGTGTCTCACAGGATTTCCAGACAATAGGTAACTAAAACAGGAAGAGTATAATCTAACAGTGACCTTGATGCTCAATTGGAAATGTAATTGTTTTACGGAAAATGCTGTTAAGCTTTCTTGAAGGCCCTGCTGGAGCCAAAAGACAGGTGTACAATGAACGAAGAGAACAGACAAAGGAGTCTCCTCCCCACTCTGCATCCTTAACCAACAAGGAGCAAGATACTGCTGAGTGGCACGGAACTGCATCCAATGAAAGCTCATTTGAGGAGATTGCTGAATTGCTTCTGCTCACAGAGTCTGACTCAGTGCAGGGATTTGGAGCAGGAAGGAATTTCTCTGCCCAGGAGCTCTGGTGTTTGGATTTTAAAACACCTCCTTCCCTTTCCCAGCAGCATGTGACTCAGCTCGCTTGCAAGAATTCTCTGGAGCAGTTCGGTCCTCGAATACTTTCCTGTAATACACAAGCTGTTTGCTTAAGACATGCTGGCATGATTCAAACAAAATGACAAAGCATGCTTTGTCACATTGCAGCCTACCCCAATGTGCCCCCCCAAATACTGATGGACTCCAATTCCCATCATCCCCCAGTTAGCAAAACCAATGCTTACAGATAATGGGAGCCATAGTCAAACACCACCTGGAAGGCTGATCAGATAATAATACACTTGCATAACAAGAGGGTTGGACTAGATTACCCTCACGGTTCCTTCCATGGTTCCTTCCAACGATTCTATTAGCGTCAGTGTGCTGCTGCTGCTGTCCCTTCCTCTCTCCCTACTTTATGTGAAAGGAGGTTGAAATCACCTGCTTGTAAGCTCTGGACAGTTCCCTGGTATGTCTGCACTTGTGGAACAGAAATTTGTTTTATCTGCTGTTCTTTAAAAAATAAACCAGCATATTGAAGACACCTAACCACAGTTCCTCAAGTTCAGACTTAACAGGGAACTGTGATTAATTCAAAAGTGAAAGCATAATAATGTCCCTTTGGTTATACAGTGGAACCTCGGTTCCCGAATGCCTCCGTTGTCATATGTTTCGGTTCTTGAACACTGAAAACCCAGAAGTAAATGCTTCTGTTTTTGAACGCTTTTTGGAACCCGAATGTGCAACGCGGCTTCCGCTGAGCGGAAGAAGCTCTTGAAACCAATGGGAAGTCTTGCCTTGGTTTTTGAAAAAGCGAACAGATTTCGTCTGAGAACCGAGGCACCATTGTATTATTAGTTACTCCTATTTAATGTCTACGTTTCTCTAGGCATATAAATCGTACTAATGTTAATAGCCTAGCTTTTGTTTTTTGTAATTGCTGTTGTTGACATTTAGGTGCTTTCACCAGGTTTTTATTCTTAATACTCTATTAGTACGTATGCATGTAGGTATGTATATGTGTGTGTGTGTGTGTGTGTGTGTGTGTGTGTGTATATATATGTATGTATACACACACACACACAAAATGTGTGTGCATTTAAATAAAAACATTTTTAAAAGGGGTAAAGTAGAAGCTTTCAGCCTCCTCTTATACATGTGGAGGAGTGCATGAGCCTCAGGTTTCTTCTTCTAACAACAAACCCTAATTTGCCATTCATTTCTGAACTGGGCCAGCCTGCTCTGAAAAAGCTAATCTGTGAAGGCAATTATTGGCTTTCTCATACAGTGAGACAGTTGGTCATTTTAGCTCAGTGCTGGCTCTCCAATAACTCTAGGCAAATATAGCTTTCAGTTCTGCTACCCAAAATCAGTTTTTAACGAGAAACAAAACAAGGAATGAACCAAAGCTCTTCTACATGTGATGCAAGGGGACCTCCTGATGTTACTGGACTACAACTACCCTTAGCATAGTTGGCTATGCTAATAGGAGCTGATGGGTGTTGACTAATGACATCTGGAGGGCCACAGCCCCACCCCATCCCTAATGTAAAGCATGCTCTCTCTTCCCTGATGCATTGGGATAAGGCTCCCTGCAGCTGGAAAACAAGCACGCCAAGGAGATTAAACCTTCTTCCTGACATACTAGCTTTCTTCCATTGGGGAGCTTTCAAAGATGAACGCTTCCCACGCCGTTAGCCTGAAGGGGCACAGTGCAAGTAAAGCGCTAGCACTTAGCTCTTCCGGATCCATGGAACCCCTGATTAGCCCCTCCTAATGGTGCTCACCTCATCCTGTACAGCAGAAGGCAAAAATGGACACTGTATGGGACGAAGTGGCTGAGCCAGCACTGCCTTCAGATCAATCAGAGCCTTGCGCTTGGCTTTCTTCTTGGAGCTCTGGGTCTTGCCACCCTTGGGCAATGACTCAGCTTCCGGAGCCTGCTGAAGTTCAGCACTGTTGACTTCTGGCATTCCGTTTTCCAGTGGGACTTCCTCTGTCTCTATGGCCTCCATATCCTCTAAGGTACGAAGCCGCTCCAGCTTCTCACTCAGGAGTGGCCCCTCCGGCACAGGGCTTGGAGGTGCTGGCAAAAGCACGTCCGTCAGCTTGGGCATCGCTTCCTCACCGTTAAGACCTGAAGCAAGAACACGACACAAATTAACATAGCATCTGAAGGGCACTGTTGGATCAGACATCACTCTAGCCCAGCTTCCTGCAGGGTAGGAAAATCAAGGCTCTCTCTGTGTTGCTGCTCTTTAGCAACTGGTACTCAAGGGTACACTGCCTTGGAATGTGGATACTCCATATTGCCATCATGGTTAATATTAGCAGACCCAAAATTTTCACTAAGTAACTTTTTGGAATACATCACACCCCCCCCAGCAAGCCTACCCAGGCACATCGTTTTAATACATCCAATTTTATTTCTATTTATTCTGAGTTTTAAAATAAATGTTGACCTGCTTTTGCATTTGTCAGTATTTTTAAAAGAAAAATTTCAGTTTGTTCCTTCTAAAACCATGTGGAGATTTAAGCAGTCAAGTAAGCAGTATGCAAACCTCTGTCAACTAGCTAAATAAAATGATTGCTTCTTACAGCAGTCAAAATATACTTTTTCCCCCTGAAGGAAACACATGTAGCAAACAAACACAAAATAATTCTGATTGATAAAAAAAATATTAGGAATGGATTTTATTTCAGCAGACAATGCTAAAAGACGTGGTGTAGTATTTTACATTAAACCTGCACTTGAACCCAAGCTAATCCAAAAAGACAATAAAGGGAGGATTCTAGTGGTACAAATCAAAGTCCAAGGAGAAAAGATAAAAAACCAAATAAAGACATGGTTAAACAGGCAATTAAACTATTACAAATTCAATACTCACTGTTGATTAATGAGGAAATAAGTTGGAAAATTAAAAGGATGAAACAAAAGTATTTTGAACATACCAACAAGCCAGGGAAATTACTGGCATGGCAAATGAGGAGAAGTGAGCAAAAAAATTATATAAATAAGATAAAACATAATGGTAAGGTCACTGACAAACAAAAGGAAATAAGGGAAGACTTCATTAAGTACTTTACAGATCTTTACAAAAAAAGGAATTGAAAAGAAGACACTGATGGAAGAATATATAAAAAGCAGCACTCTCCCAAAAATAAAAGAAAAACGGATACTATTAAATGGCGAAATAACATCGCAGGAAATATTAGATGCAATAAATCAAGCAAAGACAGACAAATCACCAGGACCAGATGGAATTTCAGCAAAGTATTATAAAAAATTAAATGAACAGCTTGTGATTCCCTTAAAATATATGATGAATGAGATTTTAAAAACAGGGGAAGTCCCAGAAACACGGAAAGAGGCCTATATAACATTAACACCAAAACAAGATTCGGATATAACATTAGTAAAAAATTATAGGCCCATCTCACTATTAAACAACAATTACAAACTGTTTGCATATATCCTTGCTAACAGAATGAAAAGTTCTTTGGAGGAACATTTACATCAAGACCAAGCAGGATTTCTTCCAGGAAGACAAATGAAAGATATTATCAGAAACATTTTAAACATAATTGAATACCTGGAAGTGCAAAATGAAAAACAAGCAGCATTGATGTTTATAAATGCAGAAAAAGCATTTGATAATGTTTCTTGGGACTTCATGAAAAAGTTCTTGAAAAAATGGAATTTGGAGTAAAATTTAGCAAGGGAATAGATATTCAGAACAGAATGCAAAACTAATTATTAACCAGGTGACAACAAACCAATGTAAAATACAAAAAGGAACTAGACAAGGATGTCCATTATCACCGCTTATGTTCATTCTGGTCCTGGAGGTTCTGGCAAGGAATATTAGAATGGATAAAGAAGTAGCAGGAATAAGAATAAAGAAAAATGAACATAAATTGAAAGCCTTCGTGGACAATTTGGTTATTACTGTAGAAGATCCAAAGAATTCTCTTGCTAGAGTAATAGAAAAAATTCAAAAGTTTGGACAAGTGTCAGGTTTTAAACTTAATAAAAACAAAACAAAACTGTTAGCTAACCCAGAAATATTACCTCAGGTTAAGAACTTTGCTTCAGGATGAGAAGAGAAATCATGCAGCGGCAGCAGGAGGCCCCATTAGCTAAAGTGGTGCTTCAGGTTAAGAACAGTTTCAGGTTAAGAACAGACCTCCAGAACGAATTAAGTACTTAACCCGAGGTACCACTGTATTTACAAAGACAATTATGAAAAAAAATTGGAATGAAATAAAAAGGAATTTGGAAATATGAAATGGGATGAACCTCTGTTTTTTAGGATGAATTGCTGCAATAAAAATGAATGTATTGCCAAAAATACTGTTCCTTTTTCAGACAATACCGATAAGTAATAATGCTTGCTTCAAAAAATGGCAGCAAGGTATTTCAAAATTTATCTGGAATGGGAAAAGGCCAAGAATAAAGCACAAAATACTTGCAGACTTACAACAGTGAAGAGACTTTTCCAGATTTTAAAATTTACTATGAAGCAGCATGCCTTATTTGGATTCAGGATTGGATTAAATTGGAAAAAGAGGAGGCAATAGACTTAGAAGGACATGACAACAGATTCGGTTGGCATTCATATCTGTGGTATGGAAAAGCAAAGGTACACAAAGGATTCCACAATCACATAATTAGAAAGTCCCTGATAAGGGTATGGGAAAAATACAAAGAATTACTGGAATCCAAAACCCTGTGGTGGTTGTCACCTATTGAAGCATTATCACTTAAAACATTAACAATGAAAGGAATATGGCCAACATATAGAGATTTATTAGTAGAACAAAAAAGAAAGTGGAAATTGAAAGATTACGATGAGATAAAGGAACACCTTCAGAGTTGGTTGCATTATAGGCATTAAATGAAATCTTCACGGAAGATAACAAGAGAGGATTCACTTACACAGTTTCCAAATTCCAAAAGGATATCATAGATCATAATTCTAAATTGTTAAAGGAGGCGTCTAATATTCTGTTGGAATGGGAAACTAAAGACCAAGTGGGCACAGAACATAGGTCATAACATACAATTTGAGGATTGGATAAGGCTTTGGAAAGTGAACTTGAAATTTACGGATTGTATATTGTTGAAAGAGAATTATATGAAAATGATGTACAGGTGGTACTTTACACCATTAAAACTGGCCAAAATGTACAAAACAGAAGAACTTTCGGAGATGTAAAGAAGGGGAAAGTACATTTTATCACATGTGGTGGGATTGTAAGATGATTTTAAAAAATTGGGCAATGATATATAATGAATTGAAAAAAATGTTTAAAATAACCTTTGTGAAAAAACCAGAAGCCTTTTTGTTAGGTATTCTAGGACAAGAAATGCCAAAGAAAAATCGGACATTATTCATGTACGCTACCTACGGGAGCAAGAATCCTAATACCACAAAACTGGAAGACTGGAGAAATACCATCTAAAGAACAATGGCAAGAAAAATCGATGAACTATGCAGAACTGGCAAAATTAACAGCCACACTGCGTGAAAAGAGCAATAGTGACTTTGGAAAAGAATGGGAACCTTTTACAACATACTTGCAGAAACAAGAAAAAACATGGACTCGTTGTCAGGATTTAAATAAACATTCACAACTTTATTTACAGATAACAAGAAATATAATTAGTGATAACAGAACATTATGTATAAACAGAATGTAACAAACCAGAAACAGAAGTTGGGAGAAGTCAACAGGGAGGGGGAAAACTAGAAAATGGATGTTAAATGATGATATTGAATACTTGTTATGAGAAAAGAAAATTAATAATAATAAAAAAATTGTATCCTGAGTATACAGCCTATCGTTTTCACTGGATGACCCTGCCCTGGTATTATACAACGAATAAAAACACATTATCTGTTCATTTCCCCCACACCATGCATGGTTTTATGGCCCTGACCCTGCTGACCTGCAACAAAGCCTTGCAGCAAAGTCTCCTCCTTGGTTGCAGGTGGATCCATCTCTTCGTCACTCTCTTCGCTGTCTTCTGGTGCAGCTGGAAGGTCCTCCTTGGGCTCTGGGTGGGGCCGTCCCAACATCCAGGGGTTGTCTGGATCCAGCCCAGCAGGCCTCTCATTGACAACACTTGGCACGAGATCCCCCTCTGTGTCAGTGTCGTTGCCACCTTCCTCGCTATCGGATGCTGGGCGTACTTTCTGGGTCAGTTCTTTGTTCCGGGCCAGCTGCTCCTGCATGGCTTGCCTAGCCTAGAAAGGCAGGCAGGCAATAGCATTTACTTGCAGACCTTAGGCTTACGAAAGCTATTATTTGCTTCTTCACTAGAACCCTCCCAGGTCCACCCAACCCCCAAAGCCAGGTGCAAAGAGTAGAGCCTTTGAATAGGATTGCCATACGCCTGGAATTTCCCGGAATACTGCAGTTAGAAGCAGTGTCCAGGTGGAAATCAGCAACACGTCTGGGAAAATCTGGACATATGGTAACTCATGTCAGCAGTGTTGTTTTTGCCTATTTTCCATAAAATAGATTACAAAATGTCTGTCACACACACACAGCTCAAAAACTCTGGCAAAAAAACAACCAGCCAAAATCTCAACAACTTTTGTGTCCGGATTTTCACTTTTTGAAATATGACAACTCTACCTTTGAAGGTGGTGCCATATGCAAAATGGAGGCTTAGGGGGAGGAGACAGTTATCTGCTGCACCCCAAAAGTCAACATGGATACTGGGATGGTTTGCATAGACAAACCTGTTTCTGTATTATTTCAGATAAGAGCTTGAACGGTCTGGTGCCAGAGGATTCTTTTTGACCCAGCTGTTGTTAAACAATCAGAAGTCAGAAACCCTTGCTGATCTACTGCAAATTGTCCAACAATCTACCAGTAGATTGTAGATCTATCTTTGGCCCTCCCCTGACTTACAGTATCCCATGTTTTCAGCCACAAGGGGACCAGCAAAGCATACAGCCATCTAATAACTACCCAGGAAGCAAGTAAAATATTTAACAGCCCAACTTACAATAATTCACTACTATTTCCTCCCCCTCCCAAGTAAGAATTTCAAACAATACTCTCCAGAGAAAGTTAATTTCCCAGGAGAAAGGGTATGAATTGCAACTGGCCAGAAAATGTTTTGCCATCTGTTTTTGGCTTTGGATGTAAATCCACCCAATGGCGGGAAGGCAAGTGGACAAAAGAAAGGCCTTTTATCACCCACTTGCAAATGTTGTTAAAGGTGCTCTAAAAACCACTTCTATGGGAGTAGCCTGATATTTTCAGCCAACCCTTTTCTGGAAGGTACGTTTCAGCTCGATCAAATCTCTCAAGCACCTGCCTTGGTTTAATTACATGTTAAGAGCGGGTTTTGGCTGATAAAACCTCCTCGCTCCACACGTCTCTCACCTCTAGGTTGTACTTTGCCATGAGGACTGTAGATTTGGCCCACTTGCCCTTGTTCTGGTGTTTCAGGCTCATCCTCTCCTGCACAGAGAAATAAGGCAAAATGTCACGATGGTGGAGTACAGTAAGATAGCGCCCTCCACTAGGCAGAGGGGCCTCATCTCGGTACCACAGGAAGAGGGCTGCACTCACCTCAATACGCGCTTTCTCAATTTTAGCTAGCTCTTCTAGAGCTGCCTCAGGGTTAGTTTTCCGCAACGTCTCGAATTCTTTCAGCACCTTGCGTTTCCTGCTCTTCCTAAGCATCCTGTGATACCTTCAGGAAGAGGAAGATAGCAATGTCTGAGGCTTGAATAGCCAGGCCAGAGGGAAAGGACACACAGCTAACTGACATCACTGCCAACTCCTGATTCAAGGGAGGCAACAGAGCTGGTGTCTAGAACCTGTTTGCCCTGGCCATTGGCAATGCTTGTTGAGGCTGATGGGAATTGTAGTTCAGCAACATTTGGAGGGACAGAGCCTGCAGCAGAGATTCAGTTAAGTGGTTAGAGAAGGGACAAGAAAACTGTGACTCTAAATGTTGCTGCCCTCCCCTCAACTTCAGCCAGTACAACCAATGGCCAGGGATGGTAGGGGTTGGAATCCAGCAACTTATTGAGGGCTACTAGTTCCCCACCCTTTGTGTGGAGTATCAGCCTAAGACCAGAAAGCCTCAGTTTCAAATCCCTGCTAGCTGTCAAGCTCAATGGGTCACCCTGATTGAGTCAATGTCTCTGCCTTACCCACCTCACAGGATAAAGATAAAATGGGCATGGGAATGTTGAGAGAGAGGGGGAGAGCAATGTATACCATCTTCTCAAGAGATCATTGCAAGAAAAGTGTAAAAAATAAACAAACAGAGCCCACACCTGTTGGGGAACAGAGAACCGCACATGGGGCTGCATGTTTTCATTTTGCGTACACAGGGATTTGAATCTGTTTTAGAATTCCTCATTCTAACATACTCCAAATGTTATTTATTATTTTTAAAATTACATTTATGTCTTGCCCTTCCCTCCCAAATGAGCCCAGTGTAGCAAGTCGCAAGATGCCTAGTCCTTTGTGGGCTGCAAGGAACTATGCAGAAACTGAACAGGGCTCATCCACAAAAGTGAGAAAAGAACTTTTCCCACCCAGCCTCATTTCTTTTCGGCAGCCAACTTAAAAGGGTGAAGGTAGGTTGGATGGCTGTTCACAATTTTTCTCCAACTTAAGTCAGCTGATCAGCACTTACAGCAATGCCAGCTTTGGGCAGGGATCAGTTGATCAAGAACTCTGTAGTGCAGCCAATCCCTGCAAGCCTTGCTGTCGCGACCAATCATCTGATCAGGACTAACAGCAAATCTTTCTTGGAACACGAACAACTGGGAGCATACTTTGCAGCTTCCCAATTGATCTTCCACACCCATGTCTTTACCTGCCCCCACACCCAATGTAAAATTTGATATCAGGTACGGAGCAGGTAACTGTGCTTGAGGGAAGGGGGGGAACGACAGTTTTGTGGTCTGCTATCAGAACTAATGGGACTGTAGGTTCCCAGCCACTGCTCTACAACAATTGCTTACCTTTTGCTCTTGATCTTCCGCTGACGTCGTGCCTTAGCCTCGTAGTAGGACTGCAGGACCCGAGCCTTCTGGCGCTGCATACGTCGCAACTGTGCCTGAAAATGCGCACAAATGGAGAGGAGGGCTGACTGTAAAAGCTTACAGAACAAGGCAGTGTGGGATCCAGGAGGGAGGGAGAGATGGAGAATGGGAAAGAAACAGCTAGATCTAGACTCACCTCCTCCAGACTCATGGCCTGCAGCGAGGACTTCTCCTGTGGCGTCAGGAGTGGGTCCTTCACTGGCTGCTTTCCTCTGTGCAGAATATCAAAGATTTCTTGCTCCAGGGGTGTTCGTGCCTTAGAGCAGGTGAGAAAAGGGAAGGATGGACACAGAGAGGTAAGTTTCAGCTTACTCTAAAGACTAGTCTAACAAGGTTGCAAAAGGTCACTAACAAAACAGGGGACCCCCACCCCCCCCAATACTTTATTTGCCAGTCTGATTTTAGGTGAAGGGATACTACCTCTTCCTTTGCAGACTATGCTTGTCATTGCTGCCTCTGGAGACTATCTGGAAACTTGAGGCAACATAGGAACTTAAGTTATGAGCATGTTACACAGGTGCTTTCCCATATTCACTGGCTCCAAGTTAGTTCCAAAGCTCGACTGGTTTTGACATTTCAAGCCCTTCATGGCTTAGGGATGCAGTATCTGAAGGATTGCTTCATCTCACTGTGTACCCACAAGTGCCCTGAGATTATCATTGGAGGGCCTTTTCTGGAAAACTCTGCCAGCAAAGTTATGGTGAGAAGACCACCAGGTAAAAGGGCCTTCTCTGCAGTGGCCCCGGCTTGCATAAGACCCTCCGCAAGAGGGGATTGCTTGAACTCTAAATGTTGTTTTAGAACCAGGTAAAGCCTTTAAAAGGGGGGGGGGGCACAGGCATTCAAACTCTGTTTATTTTACCCCGAAATGTTTTAGCTTGTGATTAGATGGTGTCATTATGGTTTTAGCTTTTCTCTGTCCCTATGCAGACTGTTGTAATACTACTTTTAGAATTTATTTCCTATTTTATTGTTTCACTGCTTTTATCGTACCAGGAGCATGTTAGTTATTGGCCGAGCAAAAACCATAGCAGGCAGATAGAGAGATGATAGATAGATAGATAGATAGATAGATAGATATAGAATGTATTATTACAGTGGTGCCCCGCAAGACGAATGCCCCGCAAGACGAAAAACTTGCTAGACAAAAGGGTTTTGCGGTTTTTGAGCTGCTTCGCAAGACGAATTTCCATATGGGCTTGCTTCGCAAGACGAAAACGTCTTGCGTTTTTTGCAATTTGGTTTCCTTTTTCTTAACACCCTTAATACAGTTGCGACTTGACTTCGAGGAGCAACTCATAGAACGCGGTGTGGTAGCCTTTTTTGAGGTTTTTGGCGATTTTTGAAGCTTTTCCAAAACTTTTCCGACACCGTGCTTCGCAAGACAAAAAATTTGCTAGACGAAAAAACTCGTGGAACGAATTAATTTCGTCTTGTGAGGCACCACTGTATTTATTTGTTACATTTATATTGCACCCCTACTGAAGAACAACTCATGAATAATTTCTACACAACCCTCCTTTTCAAGAAAGGGAGAATACCACACCTTTCAGAGTCTTTAGTAAGGATAGGTTTTAGTTCCAATACAGACAGGAAATTTTAAGAATGAGTGCTCTCCAAACATGTTGAGTGGGAGGGCTGTCTTGGCTGAAATGGCAAAGCTGTATAAAAGAACTGGCTCATGGAGACCAAATAGCATGATAGAGGCAGGAAGAGCAGTTAAAGCGACAGAGCTTGAATGGGCACAGAAACAGAGGGAAGTGGTTGGTTGCTACCTTTTCCTTTTCTGTTGCACTTCCCAGTTTTCAAAGTGCCACATCATCTTAAGTAAAATGTAAACACTTATAAAACTTTCAGAACGGTACTTTTCTTTCAGAAAAATGCACCCATGGCTAAATTCTCTAGATTTTTCTTCAGCTGCCTTTTAAAAGTAACTCAGAGGTATGGACAAAGATCAGCTGGAACTGGATAGCCCATAGAAGATAGCGTTACCACATAATTGCCATATATTATTTCTAGCAACAACAAAAAAGAAAAAATAATTCCAAAGCCTGTATCAATAAATTACAGTTATTAGACCTTTGTTGATTTTTTTCCTACTCAGTACCACTACTGGGCAAATTGTATTCTTAAACTTCAGGTTAAACATATTGATGCAAATTTCTCCATGACAGCTGCTTATAAAACCTGCTCCCCAATTTATCTTGATTTGTCCACTGACTGCTTCAAGCGTTGTGCCAAATATATGGATAATGTGACTGTTCCCAAATATTGGTTGATCTTCTCTAGGACCAAATTTAATTGCCTTAATTGCCTATTGGGGTTTTCTTACAATGAACAATTCTGCCCTTCATGGGGATGGAGCGATAGAAATCCTAATATGTATTCTTTTTGTGATTTTTTAAAGAGATGAGCAAAGCAAATTTATTCCTGTCTGACTAAAATATCCAGAAAGGTCTTTTGAGTGTTATTTAGCTTGCTTATTGGCTGATATGAATAAAACAGTAACAGAAACAGTTCATAGATATTCATTTCCCATAACAAACCTTCATGAAAATATTCTAACAGTTAAGTGTTGTATGGGCTGATTTTCTTTTTCCTGTTTCATATACACCTGTGAACCATATCAAATTTTATGCTAGAAGTTATATGGTTTGGGGGTTTCCTTTGTTTTTGAATGGGTCTGTAACTGCATAGTAACACTGGATTGCCTAACAACTTATATGGTATTAATCTGCACAATAAAACAGGTAAGTGTCTCTCTAGTTCTCTTTTTTTTCAGAGGAGGAACTGAGAAAGCAACTTGGTAAGTTCTGCTCAAATAGGAGATTAGAGCTATGAAGTTGAATAGCTAAGTCAGAGTTCCGTCTACCAGACCACAAGCTATAGAAGCCACAGTAGATGATTGGCACACCCACATACCTCCCAGGTAGGGCTGGGAGAGAACTGTGCCTGAAACCCTAGAGAACTGTTGGCAGTCAACGCAGAAAATATTAAGTTAGATGGCACGCAGCAGAAGAGCAGTTTCCTACACTCCTAGGGATATAGCTTGGCTTGAACATGAGGCAAGAGCACCGTGCAACAGCTGGGTCCAGCTCAAGCCTAATTCTCACTTCTTGCTGAGGTCAACCAACACCCACCTGCCATCCATTTATCACTTCCTCAATGGCCGCGACAGTCACTTTCTCCTGTTGCAATGGGAAGACTAGCTGCTCAGCACGTCTGTTTTGCTGCACCACTGGCTGCCACTTAGCTAGGGCTTCAGATGTCTGAGTGTAGGCAGCTTCCCTCACCACCTGCAGGTAGACAGATAAGACAAGCACAACCTTCAGCAGGAAGATCCCAGTGACATACAGGTATTTCTTTAAAGAGACGTGGGAGTTGTCAAGCCAGAACCCACTTTTGGAAGAACATACTATAAAAGTGTGACCCTCCGTTGGCTCTGACTAGTCTGAAACATATATATATATAGAGAGAGAGAGAGAGAGACACACACACACACACATGTATGTATGTATATGTATAAATATATACATATATGGTAGACCAGCTACAGCGAGCTTTCCCAGAGGCATATTTTGGAGCACCCACTATAAAGATGCCCATAGTCAAGCCTCAGTATAAGTTATTTAGGAATTTACTTCACCCAGAATATGATGCAATCCCATTGTTGGAATCTTAATACTTCATTTAGTGAGAGCTGACAACTTAAAGAAGTATTAGAGGAGATAGAACAGTTTGGGCAAGTGGCAGGTTTTAAATTGAACAAAAGTAAAACTAAGATAATTGTTAAGAATATGAAACAGGACTTGGTTGATACATTGCAGCAACAAATAGGTATAGAAGTTGTTAAAAAAGTGAAATATTTAGGAATTTGGTTAACTCCTAAAAATATTGATCTATTTTAAAATAATTATACGCCAATGTGGAATAGTGTCCAAAGAGATCTAGAGATATGGGGGAGGTTGAAGTTATCATTTTGGGGTAGGATTTCAGCGATAAAGATGAATGTGCTACCAAAGATGTTATTTTTGTTTCAGACAATTCCTGTAATTAAAGGGGCTGCAATATTTAAAGATTGGCAAAAAACAATTTCAAGATATATCTGGCAGGGTAAGAAGCCGAGAATTCAATTTAAGTCATTAACAGATGCTAAAGAAAGAGAAGGCTTCACCCTGCCAGACTTGAAATTGTATTATGAAGCAGCACGCCTCTGTTGGTTGAAGGAATGGATGAAACTAGAAAATACGGAATTGCTGGACTTGGAAGGTTATGACAATAGATTTGGTTGGCACGCTTATTTATGGTATACTAAGACGAAAGTCCATAAAGGATTTGGAAACCATATTTTTTGAAGATCTCTAATAGAGGTTTGGGATAGACACAAAAACCTATTGGAACAAAAAACACTGCATTGGCTATCTCCATTAGAAGCGATGAGGGTGAAAAAGGTCAATATGAGTGGGAAATGGATAACATATGGGAAACTAATAAGTAAGGAAGATGGTAAATGGAAAATGAAACCATATGGAGAAATCAAAGATTATGTTTATGATTGGTTACATTATTACCAGGTCAATGAAAGGTTTAAACAAGATTTTAAAGAAAGAGGATTTGACAAAAAGGAATCAAAATTTGAACAAAAAACATTAAATAATGATTTTAAAAATTTGTCTAAAATGTGTAAATTGCTGCTGGAATGGCATTTGAAAGATGAGGAGGTTAAGTCGGTTATGATTCATTGGGCTAAAGATTTTGGATATAATATACAACTGAGTGACTGGGTGAAATTATGGAAAGAAGGTTTAAAGTTTACTGCATGTAATGTATAAAAAGAAAATGTGATGAAAATGGTGTATAGATGGTATATCTCTCCTGTCAAGCTAGTGAAAATGTATAAAACTAGTAATAAATGTTGGAAATGTAAAGAAAAAGAGAGAACATTCTATCATATGTGGTGGGAATGTAAAAAGGTGAAATGTTTTTGAGAGATGATATATAACGAGTTGGGGAAAAATGTTGAAATATACATTTACAAAGAAACCAGAAGCATTTCTATTGGGAATGGTGGGAAGCGATATAAATAGAAAAGAATGTTAGCTTTTCTTATATGCAGTAACAGCAGCTAGAATACTATTAGCCCAGAAATGGAAGCAAGAAGAATTGCCAACGATTGAAGAATGGAGGATGAAGTTGATGGACTACGCAGAATTAGACAAATTAACAGGAAGGATCCGAGACTGGCAGGACCAGAAATTTACCGAAGACTGGAGTAAATTTATGAACTATATGAAAAGTATTTGTGATGATCAGACGACGTTTGTAGGTTTGCAAGAAGTTCTGTGAGGAGTATTGTTGGAAATATTGTCAAAATGGAAAAGGGGGGATGATAAGTTAAGAGAGGTAAAAACAATATAAAATTAAGAAATGCATAAAAAGAGGTTAAGACGGAAGATCATCAGAGGTGCTGATGGAAGTCCAAAAAAAGGTGTATTTGTAATAATTTGTGTGCTATGTTTTATAATTTGCATGTTAAAATTAATAAAAATGATTTTTTTTTAAAAAAAGAGAAAATGAATTTGACAACAAAATTTAAGAGATGTATAGGTAACTCCCAACATACACACATTGAACTTGCGTGCATTCAGCTTCATGTGCTTGGCAAACAAATTTTGTAAAAATTTAAGAGAGGCAGGGTGTATCTGGGGGAAAATGGCAATCCCACCCATCACTGTACCCAATGTGCTGTGATTATATGTGATTTTGGCTTTATGCTGTGACCACAGAACATAACAGTATAAGTTGAGAATTACCTGTACCACAGGAAAAGATATTTTTGCCAGTCTATCCTACTTGTGCCAACACACACACACTTTTCCTCTGTTCCTCTCCTTTTGGTTTCTCCCTCCAGTGCCCTTTCCTTCACATTTCTACCTCCAATGCCAACATCTTCCTTCCTGCCACCACCCCAAGCACAGCTGCCCCAAAAACAGCCCACTGAACTCACCCGCTCATTCTCCTCCTTGCTCAGTGGGAGCTGGATGGCTTTTTTGTGCTGGGCTTTCTTCAGCTGCTTCTGAATGGAACTCAGAGCTGGTGAGCTGGAAGCTGGTTGCAGCAGTTCTGAGAGGAGAACTTTTTCTCTGGCATCTGCAATGCACAACACATGGTGACACTAGATGACAGGCCAGATCTGGGTGCATCGTCTTGTCCAGTATCATCACTCTGATTAGCAGCAGTTCTTCAGGGTCTCAGACAGAGAGACCTTCCCCAGCACCTGATTTGTGACCATTTAACCAGGAGATACCAAACCAGGGACTTTCTTCTGCATGCAAAGCATATGTTATATAGCAAGTGTGGGGAACCTCTGGCACCTTCAGATGTTGCTGAACTACAACTCCCATCAGCCCCGCAAGCATGGTCAATAGCTAGGGATCATGGGAGTTGTTGTCCAGTAACATCTGGAAGGCCAAACTTGTTCTATAGCCATGCATCTCAGTTCTCTAGAGATTGAGAAATGGTACATGGATCTGGTCACATGCTCCCTCCTAGCTATGCCCCAGGGGTAACAGACGATCCATCTGTGCCAGTGATTGCTACGCTCCAAGAGCTCTCACCTCCACCACAAAGATCAAATTCTGAGATCTGTCTGCTCGCCTCAGTGCGTTCAACTGCCCTCCGTCTGCAAAAAAGAAAGAAAGGACATTGACCTAGTTAGGAATGGAAAATCAAGCTATTTAGATCGCTCATTCTTTGTCTCCATCACCAGGGCCATGAAACAGTCTCCCTTCCTTCTTACCGCTTCGCTCCAGCCAAGGCAGTGAGTGAATCCACAAGCTGGTGGTGCTTCTTTGTTGCTTCTTCATTGTCCACCTGGGGAACAAAAGGTTACCAATGAATAAGGGCCAAGGATCATCTCACAGAGGGCTGAACCCAGACTCATCCTTGAAACAAGATGAATAATAACTTCAAAGGGTACCACTGAGCATACCTAGCCTCTAGCATGACAGTGCTAACCTGTGAGGAGATGCAGCTGCCAGCTAATCAGACTGACCTGCTCACTGGACTTACTGCCTTACAGCCAGGGCTTTTTTCCCCAGTTGGAAGTTGCCAGAACTAGGTTCCTGCACCTCTCAGGTGGGTGCCATTGCCATTACAAGGGAGGAGTTCAAGGTGAGTTCCAGAACTTCTTTTAATAGAAAAAAACACTGCTTATAGTTTTGGAGAGTGGCCGTAAGGAAAAACGCAAAAAGGAAAGGACAAGGGGAGACACAGATGTCGGGATCAAAACTCAGGATTAAGAGTAGAATTTTCAAAAGCCATTTAAGCCTTTGCAAGGAGGCAACAGGAGTTTGGATTTGATATCCCGCCTTTCACTCCCCTTCAGGAGTCTCAAAGCGGCTAACAATCTCCTTTCCCTTCCTCCCCCACAACAAACACTCTGTGAGGTGAGTGGGGCTGAGAGACTTCAAAGAAGTGTGTTCAACAAGCCAGTTCTGCTATTTAATCTCGCAGAGCTTGAATATATTTATTCCTTATTGCATAAGCGTAGCCAGAATTTTTGTGGGGGGTGAGTCAGGACGTGGCTGGGGAGCAGGACTTTTGTTTGGGGGGGGGCAGAACCGACGTGACTGCCCCCCCTTCCCCCTTGGCTACGCGTATGGCATGCTGTCCTGGGCATCTTTCATGGGGCAAAGAAATCCTTAAAGCCAACTGCATTAAAGCGGCTCAACAGGAATACCGCAGCACGACGAGAAGGCAACAAAGGTATCCCCCCGAGCTTACAGAGCGCTTCCCCCACGCGCGGGTGGCTCTAAACCACCCCCTCCCTCACACATGGGATCACACAGAGTACAGTGGTACCTTAGGTTAGGTACTTAATTCGTTCCGGAGGTCCGTTCTTAACCTGAAACTGTTTTTAACCTGAAGCACCACTTTAGCTAATGGGGCCTCCTGCTGCTGCCACACCGCCGGAGCCCGATTTCTGTTCTCATCCTGAAGCAAAGTTCTCAACCTGAAGCACTATTTCTGGGTTAGCGGAGTCTGTATCCTGAAGCGTATGTAACCTGAGGTACCACTGTACAGCTTTGGAATTAAATACAGTTGGGCTTGAAAGTTCACCTCCTTCTCCTCATCGTCCTCACTCATGACCAGCCCGTTCCTCAAGGGATGTTCCTCTTCTGCGGCCGCCATGGGGGGCGGGAGCTCAGACACCCCAATACTCCCCTTCCCTTTTTCTTCAGTCCAGGAAGTGAGGCTGAGAAAGGGAGGTTGAGCACGTGGATGGTCAAGCCCCGGCAGGGAGCAAATAGCACCCCGCGCGCCGTAAAGCACGGCAGCACTTCCGGCTGTGAACCTAATTTTTTGCGGTACTTCCCCTCCCTCCCCCACTGGTGAGGCCATAGGGACCGCTATTGCGCTGCTCTGGGAGGGCAAGGACATGTCGCACGTGACCCGCCCCTATTTAAATATGCCAATTAATTATTTAAAATATATGCAAATACGTGCAATGACACCCTTCCAATCTAAAAGGGAAGTGAGCAAGAAGGGTACAAAGGCTTCTTCCCTGAGGCTACTGGCTATTTTAATAAGGGGCGTGGCCAGCTCATGACCACGCCTCATTGGGAATCTGGACAAGACCACAGAAGGCGGGGCTTAGCAAGAGCCAATGATGTGCCCGAAACAGCAACCACGTGAATGCCCGCCTTTGATCCATTGACGCAAAAAAACTCTGGTCGGGTCCTGCCCTTCATCCCTGCCCGTCAGGCCGTTCCGCCCCCCTCGTGGCTTGGTTTTTTTTTGGAATGACGTGCGGTTCGGCCAATGAAAATGCGAAAGCAGGGATAGCAGGCGGTTCTTGAGAACGAGATGCCCAATGGAAAGCCTAGTTCCTCTCCTCAGGAGGGTGAAAACCTCCCCCCCCGTTTTTTACTACGATCCTGACGTAAACAACCTGCCGCCCCGCTGCCGATGAGCCGCTTTCTTGGTCTTAGGAAGCGGCCTCTGAGCCAAGCGCACCAGTGCTCGTCCCCCACTCAGGATCCTAATGGGTGAGGTGGGAGGGAGCGAGAAAAGGCCCCGCAACTTAGCCTCACCCTCTTCCCTTCACCACATTGTGAGTGAGCGATCCTCAGCTCAGCCAATCGAGCCATCCCCTCTGAGCTGGGAGGCGGTGCTGAAGCACAGCTCAACCAGTAAGCAGCCGATCTGCCAGAGAAAAGGCCTCGACAGCACGCAGCCCAGCCTCGGCCCCGACGGCGCTGAGCGGCAGGTGAGGGGGCAGAAATACGCGAGCGAGCCGGTGAGCGGGAAGGGAGGAGGATCGGGGGGAAAGGCAATGGGAAAAAAGATCCAGAGCCATGGCAGAGGAGAATGAAGCACTCCCATAACCGTTCCTGTAACGGGTGAGGTCGGGGCCCCGGGTGTTCCCTCAGGACAGCGCACTGTGCTCTCCGCCCCTCACACAAACGGCCTGTCCTGCTCCCAGTCGCGGCGGTGGGCGTGGTGTCCCCCTCCCCTCTTTCTTTTTGTTACGCGTGGGGCGTGGTCCGCGAGTGGGCCCCTTTCCCTGTCACCCCGACACGAGCTTCCCTTGCTGTCATTCTGATCCGTGGAGCCAGCCGTGCACGACAGGAGCGCGGCTTCTCTTTCTCCCCATTGCTGCCGTTGAACGTGGTGTGTGTGTGTTTGCGTTTATTGTGCGGCGGTTCTTCTCTCGCGCCGCACGTGGGAGTTGGGAGAGACACGTGTCGGACGATCGTCGGGATCCTTGCGGATGGTGCAAGGTCGCGGAGCGCCCAGCTGGAAACAATGGGCGGCAGCCGCGCGTGGGTCTGGGGAGCCCGTTGCAGGAGCCAGGTTGTAAGAGAAGGTGGTGTGTGTGTGTGTGTTAGTTATTCGGTTGTCACTACTCGGTTTTCCCTCTTCCCCTTATTAATTGTATAACTACTATTGCTACTATTCAGGTATTAATAACCAACCATGCTAATGGTGGTTGCTTTTGTTGTGCTCGGGTTGGGAGTGGGCATGGGTGGGGTGGGACGAGAATAGAAATCACGCTCAGTTTTGTAATGCATGTTGTTACTGTTGTTCTTTGTACGTTTAATTGTCTGTGCAGAACGACAGGCATTAAACGTGGAGACGGCAGAGAGCCGCTGAAGAAAGATGGACCTTGTAGTAATCGAAACCAAAATAAACAAAGCGGGCGTCTTGGGCGGGTGCTTTTTAATACCAAAGAAAGAAAGGCAGATTCTCCAGTGTTTTCATGGGTAGGCGCGTCAGTACAATCGATAGCCCCCCTCCCCACCCCGCACATTCCCCTTCCCCAAACAGGCTCCTGCTGTCCCACGTGCTGAAAAACCAAGGAAAAGGAAGAATAGGCAAATATTACATCGACAAGAGCCTAAGCTTCGCTTCTGTTTAGCTAGGCTGGGTTATTTCTCCCTACTGCTCAGTCACTGTAGTGCAATGATTCTCACTCTTCATTAATCAACCTGCTTCTTGAAGGTGTGAAAGATTATTAAATACAAAGAACCTTGCTGCTTTCTTGTTGCTACTACAAAGGGTGGCTAGAAAATTCTAATGGGAACGAATATGTTCTAAGTTATTGAGCCTGCGTCCAGAATCCCAGACAATTAGAGGCCTATTTCATTTCTAGAACACCATGAAGAAACCTATATTGCATTGACCATATCCTTGTTGGATAGTTTAGAGAGCAATGGCTATGAGAGGATTTGTAAAGCCAAGGTGGAAAGCGAAAGCGGGGAATTTTTCTTCTTCATGGTTGTCTGTTCTTATTGCTGGGCAACAACAGAGAACCAAGAAATAGATGGGAAGGTGATTTTTAACAGCTGTTGGACAATACTCTGTAGAAACTGAGTGGGTTCAATCACTGGATTATTCTGGGGCAAAGCACCAGGGAGGTTTTTTTGTTTTGTTTTTTTACATGCTGAACCATAAACTCTGGGCTGGATCCAGGAGCTGCCTGCTAGAGAGTTCTGTGGTCTATGTGATGCAGGGTATGAAAATGGTTGATGTTCATTTAGTGTGGAAATCCATGTGCCATTATGGATCATACTATAATGTAAAGGTAAAGGTACCCCTGACCGTTAGGTCCAGTCGCGGACTGGGGTTGCAGTGCTCATCTCACGCTATAGGCCGAGGGAGCCAACATTTGTCCGCAGAAAAAGACAGCATGACTAAGCCGCTTCTGGTGAACCAGAGCAGCAGAAGGAAACGCCATTTACCTTCCTGCCAGAGCGGTACCTATTTATCTACTTGCACTTTTACGTGCTTTCAAACTGATGGTGGGCAGGAGCTGGGACCGAACAACGGGAGCTCACCCCATTGCGGGGATTTGAGCCACTGACCTTCTGACCGGCAAGACTCTGCTCTTTGTGATCCAAACTGGCAAGTCATTGGGAGAAGAGCAAATCTATTGGAATTCTTGGGACCTATCTGGCATCCATCCTGGTTGAGGTATAGGGAAGGATTCTGAGGAACACACCCAGCCACAAGTGTGTGTGAGGTCTCTTTTATTGCAATTGTTGATGAACTGTAAAACATTGGGAGTGTGTACGCCTTCCTCATACTAGAGATATGGCGCAAGCCATATTCTGTGCTTCCTGTTGGATAAGATAGGCACTTAATGTCATTTAAAAGAGTGCTTTTCAGTGAATGACTTAAGTTTGGGAGTAGGATGTGAGTGTACCAGGAAGGAAAGGCTTCCAGCAATGATATTTCAGACAATTTTTTTAATCCAGGTGTCACGTGACAACCATGCTAACTAATTTCCTTGTCTTCTACCTCTACAGGGGCTGAGGCTGGATCTCTGAGAATGGTGTGTGAATCCCAGTGGCTAGTGTGGAGATCGACTGTTGCTCAGTTGTCCTGCCTTCTGTGAAGGTGCAGCCATGTCTGTGATGATAGCAAGGAAGAAAGTGATACGGAAATGGGAGAAGCTGCCAGGAAGAAACACATTCTGTTGTGATGGACGCATCATGATGGCTCGACAGAAAGGCATCTTCTATCTGACCCTCTTCCTCATTGTGGGAACTTGTGCTCTCTTCTTTGCTTTTGAGTAAGTTCACAGTGGTTGAAACTTTTGTTTGTGTGGGTGTTTTCAAGGCTGTGGTTGGTTGGAATGGCTCTACTCTTTGAGTTGCTTTGACTGTTAGAAGAGTACATATTCATTAGAAATATTGAGCTGCTGCCTGCTATTGTAAGGGCAGAGTAGATTGGTAATCAGATGTCTTTATCCATCTTGAGAAGTATTTGTGAAACTATGCTGATATTTTTAAAATCCTTTTTTGATTCATAATCTGACCCAGCCAACTCAAACTTGTGTGAATATATTGGAAATCATTTTGCCTTTGTCCCATGCAAGGGGATGAATAAGGGTGAGGCCCTTTAGATCCACAGGGCTTGTTAGCCTCTATAAAGTACTGTACCACCTCTGAAAGGTGTTGTTTTTGGTTGAGGACAGAAGATATGAATATTGTATCTTAGTGATTTGCTGCTGCCATTGTGGATTTGATATGTGTGAGTTGCTTGTGAAAAGATGATCTGATTATGATGGCTTGTTAACTAGGAAGTGGCATTGCAGAAGATGTTACTTCAGTTTGTTTCTGCCAAATATGCTTACAGCGTCATTTGTGAGAACCATTGGCTTGCTAACTGAACAGCTCATCACTAGAGCTTATGAATCATTTGGTAACACAAAGGGTCTGAAGTTTATCTACTCAGATTGTTGAATGTCCAGGTTAATAAACTTATGGCTAGTCACTTACCCAGGACAAATGAGTGTGCTTTTTTGGAAGGAGCTTTCCAGATTAGCTATTGAAACCATGCTGCAATATAGTATGCATCAAGAGAGACATCTCTGAGTGTAGATTATGTGTTACTGTAAGTAAACTTTGGAGCCAATATTTGTAGAAAAAATTAAATATAAGAAATAACCTAAGAATCCCATAGTTCACCTTGATTGCATTGTTGAGAGCTGAAATTAGGATCATCTCTGGAAATACAGTGGCACCTTGGGTTAAGTACTTAATTCGTTCCGGAGGTCCGTTCTTAACCTGAAACTGTTCTGAACTTGAAGCACCACTTTAGCTAATGGGGCCTCCTGCTGCCACCACGCTGCCGGAGCTGGAGCATGATTTCTATTCTCATCCTGAAGCAAAGTTCTTAACCCGAGGTACTATTTCTGGGTTAGCGGAGTCTGCAACCTGAAGCATATGTAACCCACGGTACCACTGTAGGTGCTGGTTTTTTAACTCTTAAGATGCAATTGTTTTGAATTCATGTGTCATTGCAAGAAATGATATAAAGAAGAAGTTATTGAGACTGGGAATTTTTTGTGAAGGCTTCTAAACTTTGATATTAACATTTATGTAGCCAAGCATGAAGTCTGTCAACTAATTATATCAGTGCAGGTTGCTAGATTTAACTCTGCTCTCATCAAGAATCAGCTTAGAAGGCACCTCTTCGCACTAGCAAACTTGAATTCTGATTGGGAACCTAAACATGGTCATATTTGCTTTATTCTGAATATCTCTTCTAAAATCATCATTATGATCTGATCCTATGTACATTTACTTGGAAATAATCCCCAGTAATTAATGAAAGATGGTACATTATACAGAAAGAGGTTAATATAGAATCACACAATCACTTAAGGGTTATGATCCTTTGATTTCTTAATCAATATATATGTCCAGATATATGTCCAGGTATGTCCATATCAAGATCCTGAAATCATGGATGCTGCCACAGGTTCAGCCTTCTTTCTTAGAGATTTTGCTACCTTACGTTTGTAATGAGCCCCTTAAGACACTGTGCATGTGACATTCTGGCAGATAATAGACTGATTGATCCATTTTCTACCCAGCAGCTGTTGCGCAAAACTAGATTGTGTGTTGGCACTCACATCATTTCCAGCTCACCTTGCTAAGCACTCAAGCATTTGCTGATGAGATGGAGGGAGGGGTAGGTAGGACTAAGCTAGTATTCTAATCCAGCTTGGAAGATTCAGGGCAGATAAAAGAAAGTACTTCTTCACGCAGCGCATAGGTAAACTATGAAACTCCCACTCACTGGAGTCATTAATGGCCAGTAACCTGGATGGCTTTAAAAGAGAGTTAGATAGATTCACTGAGGATAAGGCTATTAATAGCAACTAGCTATGACAGCTATGTTCTATCTCCACTGCCTGAGGTAGTATTCCTCTAAATACCAGTTGCTGGGAATCCCAAGTGGGCGGAGTGCTCCTGTACTGCTTGCAGCCTTCCCATTGGTATCTGGGTTGGCTACTTTAAGAACAGAATATTGTACTAGATGGGCCATTGGGCTAATCCAGAAGGTTCTTCTTATGTTCAAATTCCATGCTGTTGAGTCTCCAGGTTTATCTGCCTGAAGGTTTACTTTGACTCTCTTCTAAACATGATACAAACAAGTTGACAGATCTACCCCTAGGAGCCAGCTACCTGTGGGAAGCATATGAACTGATGCTTCAGAACTAGCATAATAGTTTCTTGTTGTATTTTAAATCCTGCCTTTTCTCCAATAAACTTAGGGTATACATGGTTCTCTTCCAGCACCACTTTTATTTTCACAGTGCCACTGTTAAGTAGGTTAGGCTAAGACAGGGGTGAGGCCATCCAGATGCTGGATTCCTGTCAGTGCCAACAAGCATGGCCATTGTTTTAGGATGATGGGAATTGTAATGTTGTTGTAATGCAACAACATCAGGAGGGCTGCAGGTTCCCTATTGCTGCAGTAAGAGATTTTAACTGGCTCAAGGTGATCTAGTGATCTTCATTGCCAAATGGGAATTCAAACCAGGGTCTCTCTTGATGTACATACACTACTGTAGCTGCTATACCTCACTGACTGTTGAGAAGCTGCCCTCTGATCCTGGGTTCGGAGTAATGATCATCACTACTGTCATAGTAGTGCCCAGCAAGTTATTGCCAAATTAGCAGCAGATTCTGATAAAACAGTGAACACCCAAGACTCCTTTGACTGTTGCGTGATTTGGCATCTTCTTGTTGAGTGACACATGCTCCTTGATGGGTCCTTGTTTGGGTAAGGTAGATCCCTAATTGAGAACACTGAACATTTGTCAAGCCATTTAAATGTTTTTGACAATAATTGACTATGGATGGGAAGAAGTTTTGGAGTAACCAGGTCCTGGCACTTTGTGCAGCTCTGTCTCACTATATTAATTTTATTATTTATACCCCACCCATGTAACTGGGTTTCCCCAGCCATTCTATTTTCCTGATGCACATTTGAAAGTAGATTGTGCAGGGATTTTTCTTTTCATCTGTAATGTTGGGGAGTGTTTTTAAAGGGAAAGAAGAGTTTGAATCTTCGTACCACTCCAGTTCTCTTGTGTTTCTCTAAGGTCCTGGGCACCACCTCCTTACGCAAATACAATAACAGAAATGAGAACAGGACATGGTGAAGGGTAAAATCAAGGACTGCTATGTACATTCATTGTGTACATACCCTGGAACTTATTGCTGATTCTGTTGTATTGGTCTAACCTTAGGGGTCAGGTTAATTGGTTTATTGCGATTTGTTCCCCTTCTTGTGGTCAAAGTGAAACAAATTTTTTTAAAAAAACCATTTCACTTTTGAAATGGCGTTGTGGAGAAAGTCTGGAATGTTCAGTGTTTGAACCTGTCTTCTAGAGGAGGTCAAATCAGTGTCACAGATTCCTGAAAATCTTAATGTACTATTCATTTGACTGTTACTTGAGTTACTCTTTGGGTAGAAGAGTGCCTATTTGCTGCTGTTTTAACTATAGCAATGTTGTGTTGCCTGCTGAAACTGAATTAGGAGCTTGTTCAAGCCATGGAAGAAATCTCAGGACACTTCTATCCATTTATCCTTGGATTAGAAACATAAGTTATACTGTGTCAGACCATTGGCCTGTTTAGCAGCTTCAAAGTACGGGTCAGAGTTCTTTGTAAGAAACTTGTAAAGAGTCCTGCATAGTGTTTTAAAGTCCTGGCATTGCTTGGCATTGTGTCATCAGGTGATTGACAGATTGGTGGCCCTACCCATTTGTCACATTGGGCCCATAGGAGGTAGGTGTGTGATGATCTGACCCACCAAACAGATCCAGTTTCCCACCCCTGATCTAGCTCAGTTTTGTCTACACTCTCTTGACAGCTACTCTCTAGGGTTTTTGATGGGTATCTCCCTACCCTGTCTTCAGACACCTGGACTGAATCTGCGACCTTCTACCTGCAGAGCAGGTGCTGTCCTAGAGCTACAGTCCTTTGGTGAAAGTCAGCTTCTCAATTACTCTTTTTGTGGATGCATGTGTTCTCTCTAGTTACAAGAACTATCTAATGTAAGTTTTATTATATTCTGTTTGGCATGACCTCAGTTTGCTCTGTTATTGTTGTCATGTGGCAACTTGGCTTTTGTCCCAGCAAGGTGTAGTCATGTTTTGTATATGCACCATCTGCCCTTCTGTTTTTATTTGTAGAGTGCCTCCCAAAATGTGACTTCCAAACCTGATGCAGTGAATTAAACCTTTGAAAATGTGTCTTTTCTTGGGAAATACTTTGCACGAGCAAAAGAGAAAGGGAAATAAACGGTCATTCAGTTTAATCTTAGTGTAGCCATGCTCGCTTGAGCTTGGATAAACAGACCCCCATGTTCCTATGCTCTGGCCACTTCGCTTCACATCTGCCATTGATTACTTGCTGACACTGCTACACCTCTTAGCATTAGCACCTAAACCTGGGACTAGCAGCTTAAATCCCCCTGGCTGTGTATTGGTTCTGTAGTTTTCAAAGAGCTACTGGCCTTTTAAAGCAAAGGGGTGTGAGAGACTGTGCTGAGAGAGTGTGCCACTGGTACAACCAGCGTATTTGGGATTTCTGCATGGGAAAGAAGTGCAGACCCACTCCTGACTGTAAATGACCCAGCAGTTGTATATAACAGATAGGGAGAAGAAGCTGCATAGACAAGTGGAACAGGAGATGAATGATCATCCTCAACATTATTCTTCTTCACAAGGCTGTGTCAGTGGGTGTGTGACTTTCTCTTTGCTGCCCAGTAGGCATTCATTTAAAGCTGGTATGCCATGTAGTCTGTTTTCAGTAATGTGTTTTGCTATTTTGCTAATGTGATGCGACTGTGTCAAGACACATTTGCTTCCTGGTACAATTTGATCATGACTATTTAAGCCTTGCTATTATGATAGTGATGTGGCAAAGGAGGCATGCCCAGGAGAGCCTCTTACATCTCTGCACAACAGCTGTGCAGTGTTATCAGTTGGGTCCTGCTCTCCGATCGTTGCTGCCACCCTCCTTTTTTGTCACCCACAGCCCCAGAAGCAAGGGGGAAAACTGAGCGTGCACAAAATTAATTTCTAAAAAGGTTCTGGTTCAACTTGCACACAACTTGCTGGGAAAATCAGGGCTAGCTTCCAATTGCCTTCTCCTACTCTGACATCAAGGCAGCTTTCTTGTTTCCCTGTCATACCCCCCCTCCCAAACTTCCTAAAGCCCAGGAATTCTGGGACCAATGCACCCTTCATTTCCCAGACAGTTACCTTCTAAGTTATTCAGAGTTTAAAGGCAGTCCACACTCCCTAAGACTCACCCAGATGGCACATGGAGATTTTAGAATCCTGAGATTGGCAGTTGCACACACATCGGTGGCC
Source organism: Podarcis bocagei (assembly GCF_964188305.1). Taxonomy (NCBI): domain Eukaryota; kingdom Metazoa; phylum Chordata; class Lepidosauria; order Squamata; family Lacertidae; genus Podarcis; species Podarcis bocagei. Next base: position 35,001,907 of record NC_138140.1, on the reverse strand, counting down.
AAATTGTGAAATTTTATTAGAAGTAATAGATAGAGGAGGAGCAAGTGGAAGGTAAAAACTGAATACAGAATAAACCATAGCACTGTGGTGCTAAAACTGGACTAATCCTAATTCACCCACTACAATAAAATACTTCTAATATATTTAAGAGTAGGCTTCAAGGATGGTCAGCTTCCCAGTGGCATGGAAATCCCAATCTTCAACCCCCCCCCCAAAGGCAGGCAGCTCAACTTTTTAAAGGCTCTTTACCTCTCTTTTGAGGGAATGACCTTTGACTCTTTCTAACCAATGGGGAGCCAGAGCTAGTTGGGCAGATAACTCAAGTCTCCCAGGTAGGCATCTTAATACCTTTTTGCATTTGAAGAGCACGTGAGGAAGGTATATGACAGCTTGACTTAGGAATGGTGGGGCCAGGAGATTCTTCCTTCACAAGTGGGACTTGCTTGTTGCTTTTGCTAGTGCTGCCTCGCTGGCTGGGGTTTGGTTTTGTGGAGGAAAGCCCGGCAAGCTAAACATTATTTAATAGGGAAGAACCCTTATATGATATCCTGAGAGGGAGGTGGAATTCCCAAGGAAGCTAGTGGGCTGGCAAGAGTTTCACGTGATGTGTATGTCTTCCTGATGAGTCATGAATCTGTCCAATTTCTTTCTAAAGTTATTCTACCTAGAGATCTGTCTGGTGAAATAGATCTGGATATATCAAGTGACTTGTGCACATGTAGAAAAACAGGACTTAAAATGTGAGTCTTGGAACAAGAAATGACAAAGAACAGGCTTTTTTTACTTGACACCAAGAACAGATTCTCTTTTAGGGTGATGCACAATGAACCTGCAGGTTTGGCTAGATCAGTTTCATAAATGATGGTATGCAAAATTCCTGTCAAAGTACCAAGCTTCTGTGTCATAGTTGTGCCTACAAATAAGGTTTTTTTAAAAGTCTTTTGCTCGTATTTCCATGAATGATTAAAGTGCCCTTTGAATTTGAACATATTCTCTGCCTGCCACCAAACTTCTAGTGCTTTCAAATAAAAATTTCCATACTAAATATTTAATCTCTCTTTCCCCCCCAGATTTTTTTATTGGTTTTCCAAATTTATAATGAACATACAAAGAAAACATTACAATAGACAAACAAACAAACAAACATATATCTTAACTGTTAAAGACCCAATTTAAATAACATTGTTAAATGACTTCCTCAGATCCGCCCTAACTGTGTTTCCATAGTACTCATTTTAGCAGTTTTCCAAAATCCACTTTCAAATAAAATTAACTTGTTCCATTAACATCTTTCTTTCTTATTAGTCTTATTAGTCCATAATGCTATACAATTCAATCTATTTTACTCCTAGGCCAATTTGTTACTTACAAGTAGTTCTACTTAAATTATGTTAGAATATCTAGCCAAATAGTCCTTGAACTTCTTCCATTCTTCTTGATGCTCCTCCTCCTTCTGATCGTGGATTCTTCCAGTCAGGTCAGCCAGCTCTAAAAAGTTCATCATCTTCATCTGCCATTCCTCCACTGTTGGTATTTCTTGTAGCTTCCAATTTTTGGCTAACAAAATTCTTGCTTCAGTTGTGTCATACGGCTAAATATTTAATCTCAGATATTGGAGGCATGTTTTCACTGAAAGGGTTGTGGCTGGCAATCCCACTTGCTAGTAATGTGAAGGTTGCTTGGAGTACAGAAGAGTGCATTGAAAAGTATTTCACTATGGATGCTGATGAGCTTTTAGCATTGATTGATTGAGGGGTGGGAAAGTCACCACTTGGCTGGTGGTTGCTGCTGCTCTTGCATCTGTTCCTTCTATTTTTGTGTTTAACTGTATTGGTTGGTTGGAATTTCTATTACTGTAAGCTGCCCAGGTGCCAGTTGGAAAGATTTTAAGTATGGTCCATATACTGAAAATTTCCTATTAAGGGATGGAGGGAGAGGCATGGGCTGTTTTTGTTACAGTACTTGGTAGCCACTATCAAATGGGGCTTCTGTTTGGCTTATGGGCATATTGGACATTCAGCTAAAGATTCCTCTTTCTGGGGTTCTTCCCATATTCTCTCTAATGAGGGCGTGGAAGGAAATTCTGTCTGTCAGTTCCAGTTGATTTGTTTTAATGGTGACACAAGTTTAGCTGGCTGATGCATGTGACCCCGCCCTTGTTCATATGGTGGTGTTTTTGTTTTGAAAGTTTAATTTTAGTTCGCTAAAGAGAGCATATCAGATGAGTAATGAAACAAGCCTTCTGAATGTTTGGAATGCCAAAAATATGTGTGAAGCAACATTAGAATGCTGGGAGAATGTAGTTGCTGGAGTGGATTTCTGGTGGCTGGTGCAAGTTACTGATTTCTAAAGCACTAGACATGGGGCCAAATAACAATATAATTCATTCTTCTTTCTTAAAGTGTGTTTAAAACTGACCCACCTTTATTTTGGAGAAAGCAGCTGTGAGACCCCATTCCAGGTTGGTGGCCCATACCAGTGTACTCCTGAAAGGTAGGAGTTTTTGAACAGAAAACTGCTTCTGGTTCCTAATCTGGATTGGGGCCCCACAACATTTTCTTCCAAATAAAAGTGCTCATATTTAAGCACATACTTTTTATGAAGTGTAAATAATGTAACATGTATTTAGCCCTCAGATAAGCTGGTTTGAAAACAGTAAAGACTTGTCCCTCATACTAGTAAGATCATCTATTTTCTTCCAAATAAATGCTCTAAAATGGCGCAAGAGTCACTGGAACATTTACAGTGGTTTTCCATTTCCGAAGGCTGTTAATTAGCTTCTTTGACCTTTCAAGTTGACTCCTATCTCAATTGTAATTCCTTCCCTCCCTTCTAACAATTGTTAAAACAGGTACTGTTGTAAACACCTCATTCTTAAAAGAAGAATTATTTGTGCAAAAGAAGTATGTGCACACTTCCATGATTAATTATTCTGACTCCCAAATTCAGAATTGAGGGGTCTTGTCATATCAGTGAGCTGTTAAACCAGAGGTAGAAACTTGGAAATGGTGTCGCAGCATTTCTTGTTAGATATTAATTCAATAGGAGAGTGTGTGTAAAAAAAGAAAACTGTGGGGGGGGGGGGAGAAGAGAAGGCTTCCAGAGAGTCAGCTGTTCTTCATGGGTTGTGCTCCCTCCATGCAGAGGTGGTTCCCTGCTGGCACCAGCAGGGATGTGGAGGCCGCAGAGCTACTGTCAGCATCCCACTTCCTGCTTTTGCTGCAGGAAAGGGGTTGTCTCCCCCTCTCCTTTGTTTCTCTTGTTCTTGTTCTTGCTCTTGGTAGATTTTCCTCCACAGTTTACCTACCTCCTTGTTGTCTTAGTGATAGCGTCCTTTTGGGCAGGAACATTGTTAAGATAGGCATAGGATAGACATAGTGATGCTCTGCAGATCTCTGTTTCCTGTCCTTTTTTTTTTTAACTGTAAAAGGTCGGGATGGTGATGCAAAGGTGCATGTTGTAGCAACCATTCTGAAAGTACCGTATTTTTCACCCTATAGGACGCACTTTTCCCCCTCCAAAAATGAAGGGGAAATCTGGGTGCGTCCTATGGGGCAAATGCAGGCTTTCGCTGAAGCTTGGAGAGCGAGAGGGGTCGGTGCGCACCGACTCCTCTTGCTCTCCAGGCTTCAGGAAGACATCCACAGTCTAGGCAGCCCTGTGGGAGGTCCCGCAGGGCTGTCTAGGCTGCGGATAGCAGCCTGCCGCCCGGTGCGAAGGGCGCCCTGAAGCAGAGTGCCCCTCGCACCGGGCAGACATCCGCAGCGTGGGGAACCCTGCAGGAGTTCCCCACAGGGCTCCCCACGCTGCGGATAGCAGCCTGCCGCCCAGCGCGAGGGGCGCCCTGAAACAGAGCGCCTCACACGCCGGGCAGACATCGGCCAGCCCCACAAGCTTGGGGGACAGCAGGGAGGCGCAGCGCCGCCATCCCGCTGTTCCTCAACCTGTTTCGGTTTCGCCGACCTGGTCCTATGGGACGGTGCGTCCTATGGGACGGAGCGTCCTATGGGACGAAAAATACGGTAAGCTGGTGGTCCCAGTCCAATCAGCACTTGGGTGGGATACATATTTTGCAGTAAGAACATCCCAGGCTCAGTCCTACCAGGTAGGCCTGGGAAAGACTTCCTGTCTGAAACCCCAGAGAGCTACTGCCTGTTACTGTGTAGACAATACTGAATTAGATAGACTGTTGATCTGACAGCTTTCAACATCCAGGAACCCTCTCCATGTCACCTTCAGTTCTGACTGGAAGAAGGTGGGTTATAAAATGGAAATAAAATCCCAGGTGGTGGCTGGAAGTGGGTGTCATTGGCTGTTAGAAAATGGTACAGTGTGCCTATTCTCATACAGGGCTTTTCTCCTCCCCCTCCCACCCCATTTACATCTCTAAAAGTAATTGCTGTTTGAGTCCCCTGTATTTTGTTGCCCACAAGGCTCGGATGCTAGAATGGAAAGTCCAGCCTGTATTATGGATGCAAATACATTGTACTTGAGGGCTGTTCAAAAACATTGTGCTTTTGCCAGAGTCTTGCCTTTCAAAAGACTGCCCTTTGATTTCAGTGCTTCCTGGGGCAGATAAATGCTTTCAAACATTAACTTTCAAACATAGGTATATGAGAAGGCCCCAAAAGTGTGCTGTGTAGACTTTGTTCGATTATCAGACTTCACTAACATTTGCTCAGCTTTTTCCTAGTTCTTCTCATCAACAAACAATGGAAATGAAAAGTGTAATTTTTTGAAAAATGGCAGAGTTAAAATCATGTTTTGAAAAGAGGGGTTCTCAAAATAAAAACACAGAAATCTGCAGCAAATATCAGTTTCTACCCTCCAGGCAGGGGACTTGGGAAATCCATGACATTTGCTTTAATCCTGATTCTATTGGTACAAGGTCTTTTTTTCATGCCTCACTGCCTCTGAGCATCAAGGAGACATGAAGTCAAAGGGCAACATTTTAAAGCAATTATGTTGGGGTTTTTTTAGGCCCCCCCCCAAGCATAATTTGGCACACAACAGGCTTTGTGTCTGATTTCAGTTGCTATGGGCTTTTCTCTCATTGCAGGTGTCGCTATCTTGCTGTCCATCTGTCCCCAACTATCCCTGTTTTTGGAGCTGTCCTCTTCCTATTTGCGATGGCTACCCTCCTGCGCACAAGCTTCAGTGACCCAGGAGTGATTCCTCGAGCCTTGCCTGATGAGGCAGCTTTCATTGAAATGGAGATTGGTGAGTGGGTGGCATCTTCCTCAAGCTTTCCAAACATAGTTCTAGCCTGTTGGGTAGTGCCTTCTTCAAACCTTCCAAGCATAGTTTAACCACTTGAGTCTGCAGGTATGGAAAGAATTCCCCCACTGCTCCTGGATGATGAAGGGTATGAGAGGGTAGGGTCCTGCCCAGAGATATGGGCTCACACCACTTAGCTTATGCTGCATACTAGGGTGCTGAACCCATGGGCTTAATCAGGCCTGCCAAGCTGTCCAAAGTGGCTTGTTAGCTCCCCTGTAAATGCACCTTTCCCTCCCTTTGTGCACTGCCTTTGCTATGACATCAGAGTGCTTTGGAAACAGGAAGTGCTCCTTCCTGTTTCCTGAGCACCTCTAAGCCATTAGCAAGAGCACAAGGGGAAGAATAAACACTGGCAATAGCAGGAAGAAGTGCCTTTGCTTCCTCCCAGCCCAACCCTGTGATGGGGAACAAAATTATGAAGAAGACCACCGTCTCCAAAGAGCAGAGATTTAAGTTTTGTGGAGTGGTTTGTGCATTGTGTGTGTGAAAGATCCCCTTATATCTGTCTAGTTGTCTGCTTGGGTGGGTGGTGATTATGCTGTGTGAGAGAGTGTAGACTGGTAGTGCCCACTTTCACTTTTACCCTGGCATACAGCTCTCAGAAGTTTGACTGCCTTATTCAAAGTGGTTTTCATTTGCAGAGGCAACCAATGGGACTGTGCCTCCAGGCCAGCGGCCACCCCCACGCATTAAGAACTTTCAGATCAATAACCAGATAGTGAAGCTGAAATACTGCTACACATGCAAGATCTTCCGTCCACCACGTGCCTCGCACTGCAGCATCTGTGACAACTGTGTGGGTGAGTAGTGGGACTGTGATTGTGGTTGAAAAAGGAAGCTTAATAAAGGAGTTCGCCTGATAATCTGTGGCAGAGGTCACAAGAAAACTGTTGTACGTTTACTACAAATAAAGAAGCTCCCTGCTGTGAATGGCTGAATTCTGTGTCCTGGTTCTGTTAGTCACGGAAGGAACACTGAATTTCCATCTTTACGATATGTAAAATTTGACCAGGCATGGTCTCCACACCTTCAGTCCTCTGTTCAGCCATAAGGGCTAGTGTCAGGGGTACAGGGACAGAGGCACAGGGAAGGCAGGAAATGGAGAGCGATGGAGAGGAATCCCAGGACAGCGAGGAAGAGGATGGCAATGACGCAGGGGATTCTATGAGTCTCTCCAGCGAATCAGAGGATTCCCAAAAGGGGGCGCCCGTGGTCAGGGCAAGGGGAGCCCCAGGGGGAGAGTGTCAGGAGCGGGGGGCCAGCAGGGGACCCCAAAGCGGCAGCTGGGAATCAGGGCCAGTTTCCCCACCAGAGCGCAGCGAAGGGGGGGGAGGTTCCAGTGTGCCAGGGGAAACAGCTCCGGCAGCAGAGAAAGAGGAGGGGTCAGAGCAGGCCATCATCCCGGAAGGGGAGGAGGGCAGTGAAGGGAGTAGTATAACTGTCAAAAGGAAAGTTAGAGGTTGGGCGCGCGCGCCAAGTTCAAATGTGGAGGCGCGCGGAAGTACAGGGAGCCCGGAGGAGGAGCCAGGTCCCAAAGCCCGCAGGAGGGGGGAAGAGCAGTCTGGGGATTCAGCGTCAGGGGAATCCAGGAGGAGCGGAACCCCAGCGGGCAGAAAGACCCTGCGGAAAAGGAAGGAGAGAAAGAGGTGGAGCAGCGTAAGCCTCTTAAACTGGTGCAAGGGAGGGACTGATTCAGAGGGGACTTCTACCGTCTAAGGTTAACAGACGTGGGGGCTGCACGCCTCGGTGCTGGAACTAACTATGAACTGCAATAAACATCCTTGTATATAAGAAGAACTTGGCGTTGGTCTTTTGTGAGCTGAGACCTGAGGCAGCCCTGACAGCTAGGAACTTGATTTTGGTTTTGTTACATAAAAGCATTCTCAGTTTTTTTACATTCTCAGTTTTTGTTCTTGGTGCCTAGACAATCATCAGGCAGTCTGGGTGTGCTGTGATCTGGAACCTAACCAATAGCAAGGTTAGGTTACCTCTTCCTGAGAGTAGTACATCAGCAGTTGTGTTTAAGAGTTGTCACAGATTCAGAGGGAGGAGGCATTGCCCTACACCAATCCCCTCCCCCCGCCAAAAATAAATAAATCCATGTGGTAAAACTGCTTGTTCTATACCTGTGAAAGGTTAGAAAAGAAGTGTATTTTTTTCCTGGGATGTGGCCACTTCGGATATAATCACAAAAGCCTCCTTCCAAAAGGGCAGTTTTTACCATGTGGGTTCTAAAGCGAAAAGTTGCTCCTTGGCAGTTGTCCCACCCCAAAAATGGGTGTGTGAATCTGTCCATTAGCAACTTAGTACAGGAAATTGCAATGTATCTTTGACATGTTAGTGGAATTCAAATACATATATATTTATATATGTATGTACTGACTTCTTGCTGAGAGTTATACGGCTAGGGTGGAGAGGTACAGCTTTGGCTCTGCTGATGTGCTTGTCTGGCTCTTGCAGAGCGGTTTGATCATCATTGCCCCTGGGTGGGCAACTGCGTGGGAAAGAGGAACTATCGTTACTTCTACCTCTTCATCCTCTCCTTGTCTCTTCTCACAATCTACATCTTCTCCTTCAACATTGTCTACGTTGCCCTGAGTGAGTCCATGTTTTTGGCGGGGGGGCGGAGGAGGAGAAGAGGGGCTGTGTTGCTGGTGATTGAAAGATCACTTGGGAAGGGGGTGGTTTTATTGGGAAACAATCCCTGCTCTTCCTGGTTTGTTTGGCACCTGTAGACTAACTAACTTTTCTCCTTTCACATAGAATCCCTGAAGATTGGCTTTTTGAATACTCTGAAAGAAACCCCAGGGACATATCCTTTTTGCTTCCACTACAGCTGTCTCTAACCTGCCTGTTGCAGGAGGAGAATGAGAGAGACCATCTGGAATGGAGGGGCATCAGGGTGGGGTTGTCTGCAATGTGGGGGGAAGCTAAGCCATCTGTAGTTCAGTTCTTGTTCCCTAACTCAGCTGCTCACAGTCCTGGAGGTTTTGATCTGCTTCTTCACACTTTGGTCTGTCGTGGGTTTAACTGGCTTCCACACTTTTCTGGTAGCGCTGAACCAGACAACTAACGAAGATGTGAGTGTCAATACAAAGATACACCCCTTCCAGCAAGCAGCCTTCCAGCTTCATATGTGACTCCTCACACTCTTTATAGGAAGGCTGCTAAATGCAAACATGGGTTGGGAATCCTGATGGGCAGGAGTGGTTGAATACCATCGGAACATGGTCCAAAACATATCTTGGATGGATTTGAACTAAATCGGATTCCTTCAAATAACATTGCAGAACCTTTCTTTTATTTTGTTTTTAAAATCTCTAGTTCTTTCTGAAATGTTTTAGAGGTGGGGGGAAGGTGCAGCTCTGGCTTCTCTACTTTGGGAGCCTCTCTTTCAGTCATAGCCTCCAGAGACTACCAAACTGGAAAAAAACGTTTTCAAGTGCAGATTAATAGGCAAGATAAAAGTTTTGCTGGACAACAGTTTGTCGAGTCTTTCAGTGACGTACCAGATTCTGGGACATGGGGATAGCCAGGATTTATGTTAGCAGGGGTGGGGGGAGGCTGGGGGGGCAGAACTGAGTTATCTGTGATGCGATTGGTCAGTTAAGTATTTTTATTATTTATATGATGGGCTCCACCACCCCACCCCCGGCTGCACCCATGTTCTGGGAGCAAATCTGCTCTGTAAATGAGGAAGGCTTCTATTAGGACCAAAGTAATTAAGAAAGCAGCAGGGACCATCCTCTTAGAGAAGCGTAAGGGGGAGAGGGAGAATCAGGATAACAAGACAGGTGCTTTTTTGGTTTCGGGGGGTGGGGGGAGGTCTGTCATCATGCAGATGAGTGCTAATTTTGCTGTTTGGTCTTCCTTCCACCTTTTGCTGTTCTTTCAGATCAAAGGTTCCTGGACAGGGAAGAACCGTGTCCAGAATCCCTATAGCCATGGCAACATTATGAAGAACTGCTGTGAGGTCTTGTGTGGCCCTCTGCCTCCCAGGTAATGGTCTGATTTGGGCTTGGATATTACATTATGCCTCTGAGAATAGTGCTGGGCATAGTAGGGTATGGGGTGCTTGGACTGAAGGCCCTCATGTGCATCTAAGTGATGAGAGACTAATGGCAGTTTCTGGGAATTGGGTGGGATAATCTTCCTCCTTGACTACCAGCTCCCTATTTTAATTCCTCCTGTTTCCATCTCCCAGTCTTGCTTCAGGTTGAGGTCACAAGGAGAGATGGACAGATTCATCTGTTTCCAGTCCATTTAATTTAATTTATTTTAAATATTCTTGACCCACCTTTCATCACAAGTGATCCCAGAGTGGGGTACAATAACTGAATTTACAAATAATATCCATCAGCGCAGTAATATAAAATAAGGGCAGAAAAAAACAACTAAAACAACCAGTTAGAATGGCAGAAACATTTCTTTCTGCTAATCTGTAGAACTGATAGCAATTTATGCTCCTATATGGCTGAAGATACTTTTACAGACACGTGCACAAAAGCTGATCACGTTATAGTTTATTACATCTGGCATGGGGAACTTGTGGTCCTTCAGGCATTGTGGGATTATTGCTGTCCTCATTCCGTGTCCCTCTGGTGTGGTGGCTGAGTCTGATGGAAGCTGGAGTTTTAACAACAGGGCCACAGGCTCATGTCAGTTCTGCAGGTGTTGATTTATACATCTGTTCCATTCACTTTCCATATGAATGTCATTAAAAAACACATAATTGCATAGTGCTTAGAATGTATTTCAACAACATGTATTTAACAACTTATTTTATTTCTAAGTACACATTATTTTTGGTACTTGGTGGTGGTTGTCTAGTTCAAGCACCATAAAATTCAAAGGAGTACAAAACTGGACAGCTAATCACGTTCTGATATGTATATTAGTCTAGGAGGTGTGGTGTGTGTGTGAAATATCACATTCCAGGGAAATGGATAAGGCAGCTTACATTGCTACTGCTTCATTGGGCTAGTTCCTTGCTACTCTTCCCAGTGGAGCAGGGAAAGCATGTCTCAAGCCTTCTGTGTTTGTTTATCTAATCAAATAGTTCCATTTGAACTGCATATCTTTAAAGCCCAGTAGTAGGTTGAGCTAGAATTAATGACAGGCAGAGCCACACCCTCAGTGGTTATCATAGAATTATAAAGTTGGAAGAGGGACTCCAAGGATTACCTAGTCCAACCCCATTGCAATGCAGGAATCTCAGCTAAAGCATCCAAGACAGATAGCCCAGCCAACCTCTGCTTGAAAACCTCAAAAGAAGGCGAGTCCACAACCTTCTGAGGGAGACCATTCCACTGTCAAACAGCTCTTATCGTCAGAAAATTATTCCTGATGTTTAGTCAGAATCTCCTTTCTTGTAACTTGAAGCCATTGGTTTGAGGCCGACCCTCCAGAGGAGGAAAAAACAAGCTTTTGCTTCACCTTCTCTGTGACAGCCCTTTAGATACTTGAAGATGGCTCTCATATCTCCTCTTTTCCAGGCTAAACATACCCAGCTCCTTCAACTGTTCCTCACTAGGCTTGGTTTTCAGACCCTTGGTCATTTCAGTTGCCCTCCTCTGCACACATTCTAGCTTGTCAGTATCTTAAACTGTTGCATGCAGAACAGAGTACAGTATTCCAGGCGTGGTCTGGCCAAGGTGGAATAGCAAGGTACTATTACTTCCCTTGTCCTGGACACTATTTCTGTTGATGCAGCCTGGAATAGCATTCATTTGTTTTGCTGCTGTATCACAATGTTGGCCCATGTTAAGCTCGTGGCGCACTAAGACCCCCAATATCCTTTTCACATGTACTGCTTGTAAGCCAGGTGTCCCATATCTTATATTTGTACAGCTGATTCTCCCTGGTAGGTGAGGGCTTGCTGAGAGCAACTGAGGTTGGTGCAACAGTGACCCACTATTATTACTATTACTATTACTATTATTTATACCCCACCCTTTCCCCTGAAAGGGAATCAAGGCAGCTTACAGAAAGAAATAAGAACAGCTAAAAACATAGGAGGGGGAATAATAAAAAAGCATAGACCTATTCACCCTAATGATCCAGACTCCACTCATTAAAACACAATAAAATGTTTTTAAAAGATCGAAAATGTATACTACTATTCTTGATTCACCCCACCGCATCCTTTCCTTGTAGCGTGCTGGATAGGCGAGGCATCTTGCAGCAGGAGAGTGCTGCCCTTGAAAGCAGTGCTGGACCTGAGCCCAACACTCAAGTAGAGGGGACCACAGAAAAACCCAGTGCCCAGGAAACCAGTGGTGACAGTGCCCTCCCAGAGGAGAGTGTGGTAAGTGTGGTAGATGCCAGCTTGCTTTGAATGTACTCAGTAAGCAGCTCTGCAATCTGGTGGCCAAGGGCAGGGAATTTGGTTGGGGTTTTCTCAGGCGGGGTGTGTGTGGGTGTGATTTCTGCTATGCAGTCCTAAAAGAAACCTCCAGGAATTGCCAGTTTTCCTTCTGAAATAGATTTTTTTTTAATACTCTGCTGTGACTCACCCTTCATTCTCTTCTCCCTCTTTTTTTCCTTTCTCCTCTCCAGCTCCCTGTGCCAACAGGCAAGGTGCCACAGGAAACCGCGCAGCCCCCTTCTGCAGCAGAACCATCTGTTCCATCCCTGGATCACGAGCAGACAACGCACTAGCCTTCAAAGTGGACATGAACGCTGTTTTTGTTTGGCATACTCCTTGTGGAGAGGACCGGGGCAGGAAACAGCTTGGCAGGACAGTGGCCTTGCTGTTCCCTTTGGCTGTTTGTTCACCAGTGGTTGTGACCTGTGTCTACAAACTGATGAGTGCCAGCACTCCCCTTTCTAATGGATGCTGAGCACCCACTATGCTGCTGAGGGACCCTTCCCCCCTCAAAAGGCAATTGCTGCTGCCTAGGGCAGGCCCACTTCCCCTGTCTTTGGTCTCTTAACACTACTAAGTGAGTGCCTCTCTAGCCTGACATCGCTGAAGCGTGGAGCCAGCTGGGAAGAAGATGGAGCTGGTGGCACTTTTCTGTACTGTCTTTCTACCTGTGGTTGCAGTATTTTATGTTGGCTGAACTCAGCAGCCAGCAGAGCCAAGTTGATAATGGGAACATAAGACAACCAGGTTTCTACATAGCGCTCCTTCCCAAATGTTTCCTGCCGGACCGTGCCATATGGTACCTCTGAACCCCAAGTGGTCCTAAATCATCAAACAACCAGCCAAGGGAGCTCTAGCTTGTCCTTGCCCCCCAACTCTCTCTATTTGTCTAGATATTGAAACTCTGGTACGTTTTTCTCTTTCCTCTTTTATCCCAGTTAGTATGTCTTCCTGGTCTTCTCTCAGTCCCTCCTCCCAACCATTCCAGTCTTCTGAGGTAGCATTGGTAAAAGCTGGCCCCTCCATTCTGCTGAGCTGCTCAGTCAGGGCTACTGAAGGGGCAGGGTGGACCACAAGGTGGTAAAGTGACTTGGGAGCAAAAGAGCCAGTGGCATTTGCTTGGAAAGGATACTACTATACAGGCATAGGAGGTATGCCCTTTTCCCATTACTTCCTTGTGGCCCATAAACCACCTGGTGCTCTTCAGCTCAGTTGATCCAGTGTTGAGTGATGCTCTTTGTATTATCTGGCTAAATGGTAATTGCTCTGTCCAGACCTTCTTGTGCCTCCCAATCCCTCCTTGTTTATAAGTGGAGGGGAGTTGCCAAAAAAGGGCTCTGAATGAGTGGTAGTATGTTTGGGGTGGGTGGGTGGAGTTAGCCTTCAGTGCCATTTCAAGCAAGACTCATACAGCTTAACTGCACATCATCAGGATTCTTCACCATAGGATAATTTTTTGGCTGCTGGTCAGACTGTTGGTAGGAACATGCTTCTTTTTTAAAACTCTCCCTCCGCATAAGAAGCCAATTACATTGGGGAGAAGACTAGCTGGAACCCTCACTCCCTGAAAAACTAGCTTTCTTCCTGCATCATGCAATTCTAACGTAGTTCAGCTGTCACTGAGTAGACCATATCCCAAGTGCAATGAACAGCACCTCTGAGGTGGGAACAGAGCATTGCTTAGCCTATTCCTAATATTTAGCTAACTGTTCAGGTCAGGGCAGCAGAGAAGCTTATCTTCCCCTCACCTCTCCCTGATGGTCTGCAGCTGTTAGAGGTTATATCTCAGTGTATTCCCACTTGGCTTAGGACAGTCACACCACCAGTTCTTCCCACTGTGTTTCCAAGTAGTGAAGCACTCTGGCCAAGTTTGTGCTCTCTTCATCTGCAGGGGTAGAATCAGTGTGTTACCAGATAAGGTTACCAGATGTCCCTGTTTCCCGAGGACAGTCCCTGGATTTACAAATCAGTCCCCATACAAAATCCATTGACGTTGAAAAGTGTCCCCGGATTCATTGAAAAAAATCTGGTAACCTTAGTTTAGCAAGTCCCCTGCAGTGACTGAGAGAAAGGTGGTTCCTCTTCTAACATGGTGGTGTGGTCCATGTAGCTTCCTTATTTCCCCCACTGGGCATGGTGGGAGCCAGGAATAGGCAGATGCACCTCCAACAATCATTGCTTGATGCCTTGCCAGTGCTGCCCTCCTTCCTTGAGGCAAAGGTAGAGGATACTCCCGTATTTCCCCAATTACTGACCAAATCTCAAGTGTTGCAACCATATTGTTTGGATTATATTTTCTAATGTACTGTGTCAAATTGCTCCAGGGAGCAGGATGGTCCTGGCTGCCTTGAAGCTTTGGTGTGCTCCTCTGATCTCAATGAAGGTATTGGAATTTATCTGGTGTGTTATGTGTGTTGCCTTGGCACTAGTTTGTCTCCACTGCTACTCTCCATTACTGGTGTTAGGCTTGTAGGTAGCCTGGTTCCCCTGCCTCTGTTTATGGTGCAGCATTTACTTTAAACTGAATCTTCCGTAGTAAAACAAGAGGCAGCCTGCCTTGTAAAGTAGTACTTTGCCAGGACACCACCCTTTTGATACAAACAGAGAAGCCACACTGAACCAGTGGCCATAACTCTTGTCAAAGTGGGAGAACCAGGTGTGGTATACTTGACTTCTCTTCCTGCCAGTCATTATCATGGAAGCCTGCTTGGAGAACTGCCTTCAAGTTTTCATAAGACGTGGCTTCTGTGTAGGCTGGCGTAGGGCAATTGAATGAGGGGCTGATGGAAACAAACAGGATGAACTGGCTGTCACAGTTGTGTGAGAGGGGTCAGTATGCCTCACTCCACAACAGAGTGGAGGGTTTCTTTTTTCTGCTGCTTGGGTAGAGGGTGGTGGTTTTAAACCCACTTTTCCAAAAAGGTACTGTACCAGACCTGTGCTTTGGGATGTAAATGTGCTTTATTGGGATCCTGTACAAAGAGGCTAAATCTGACCCAAAGAAACCCTGGTTCAATTTGCCAAACACAGCTCAACATCCCCAGCCAGTAAAGTGCAAACCTCCTAATCCAAATGGTGCTGCTTCTCAGAGGCAGCTCAGCCAGCCTGGGAATTATACCTACCTGATGTTGACCAGATACACAGGAAGCTTCCTTATATTTAGCCAGACCAATGGTCCATTGAGCTTTAGTCCACACTGCCAGCAGCATCCCAAGAGTTTCAGATGGGAAGCATCTTGTGGCCCTACCTGGCTATGCCATGAATCAAACCTGGGACTGTCTTTGTGAAAAACATGCATTCTGCCACTGAGTTATGGCCCTTCCCTGCTTTCTTTCTCTCGATGCAGTTCCACACGTCATTTTAAACAAGATAATTATGGGAATATTCAAAGCGAAAAAAAGTAGCAAATTGTCCATCTTCATTTCCTCCCCACATTAGAGCAAACCACCCTGCTTTTTAGGTCGTCGTTCCTCCTGGGGAGCCTTTTCCCACTCCACAACACAAAGAAGGGGAAAGCAGTGGCTACGTTCAGAGCATTAATCTCTGCATCTGCTGCTCTTCTTCAGGGATACAGACCACAGTTATTTAGTTCTACCTCCAGCCTTCAGTCATGACCCCTATTGTGTTGGTTCTGTATTTTGAGTAAGGGGGGTGGGGTGTCCTTTGAGCCAGAAGGTACTGAGCCTATGGGGAGAACAGTAACCATCCTCAGCTCAGCAGCATGTTCAATAGTTCTCAGTACCTGTGGGTGGAGGGACAGCTTGAGCCAACTGCATGCAAGAAGGCTAAACAACAAGCCTTTCTAAATGCAAAAACCTGTTCTTAAAATTTCTAGCCTAGGGAAAGGCAGAGTTTCTGGGACCTGACAGATTTATTGATTTATCCAGCCAATACTCCGGGAGTAGTAAGGCTGCAGCAATGCTCTTGCTCTTTCTGAAGAGGGAGCTTTTGATTTTGCAGCTGTATCTTCTGTCTTGGAGGCAGGCGCGTTTTGGATGACTGCTTACATTTGCCAAACCAACCCCCAGGATGAAGAAGGAAAAACCTTTTCTCAGCGTGAGCCAGCCAGAGAGAGATTTTGCAGCTCTTTCCCCAGTTTAGAGTCTTCTCGCCCGCTGTCCAGTGTCTCTGTCCCTTCAAAGCAGCCAGAATCACGGGGAATGTCTCCCTTTGGCTCTCCAGGGCCCCCCAAGCTTCCTCCTTCATCTTCAGCCTCACTGCTTGCTGGGGAGAGAGAAAGCAACTATTGTTACTGGAAAGCCCACCTGTAGGGAAATGGGAAGCTGTTGGACATGAGGCCAGATTATTTGGCCAGTGTTGTCTACCCTTGAATGCAGTAGCCTCCCATGATTTCAAGTAGAATGGGGTATCTTCTATTGTCTGCTACTTGACCCTTTTAACTGGAGATGGTAAGCTTTGAATCTAGGACCTTCTGCAGGCAAAGCAGAAGGTCTGCTAAAGAGTCTGTGAATGGGAAGGGAAAGAAACAAGCTTTTTAATAAAAGCACTTACTGTCATAATCAAGCAGGAGGTCCGCTGCTGTTAGCAGCTTGGCACGGTGTTGTGGGTCAGTTATATTCAGTTCATTCAGGTGGGTCTCTTGCAGCTCTTTGAAGTCCTCCAAGGTCTGGTAGCCATTCAGTAGCAATGTAGAGGCATACTCCTGATGAATGGGAAAGAGCATCAATGTGCTGGCTATGAGCAGCTAGCCAGGTTCAGTGACTGGGGGACTTCATGTGTAGACTCTGGTAGACTTACCTGACATTGGCCACAGCAGCATTCTGATCAGTGCTAGGCTGCGGTTGCTTCCATTTAAATTTCCCACAATGCCCCAGAAGTCCTGAGCATTGTGGGAAATTTATTGGTGGCTACCAGACCCAATCACCCAGTGCTAAGAAAGCAAATTGTTTCTTCAAGTGGAGTCCAAAGCAAGGATCTAGCCCCTGCCCCCAACAACTGCCCTAGGGTCCTACATGCTGATAAAAGAAGAAGTAAGTCTCAATGTAAACCCCCAAAGGGAGAAACAAGAGCAGAGGCAATAACAGTTCTGACAGAGGCCTCTGTGCAACAACATAAATACGGTAAGTGTTTTTATAGAGAGGGAGGATTTAAAAAGTGGGGACTAGCAGCTTGGGGGGGAAATACCCTACATCTGTACAATAGATGCAATCAGATCAGAACATCTGTTCAGCAATGGAGCTCAAATGCTAGTTCTTGTGGAATTTTTGCCAATAAGTTTAGATCCTTCATTGCTGCACTTTATTTGCACTTCATTGCTGCACTTCATTTGCACTTCATTGCTGCACTTCATTGCTGCACTTCATTGCTGTACTAGCTGCAAGAGCTTTTATGCAGTGGCTATGACAGCTCTATATGGTTGAACTCAGGCTGCTAAAATTCAGGCTGGCCTATTCCTTTATGGGGAATGAATTACGGCTGTATGTACATATGTGGACTATATGCTAGCCTGGGCTAGTTAATCACATTTGTTTCTAGCCTCTCTGTACAGCAAAATGCCAGCAATGAGCTAGAGCTCCATGCACCCTCCAAACATTCCTCAAAAACAACTCCACCAAGTCAAACCATTAGCCCATCCAATGTCTATCTAACTATAGTTTGCTAATCAGCAGTAAGGCCCAGAGTTTCAGACAGGTATCGTTTCCGAGCCGTATTTGGAGATTCCAGAGACGGACCCTTAGATGTCCTCCACGCAAAATGTGTGCCCAGTCCCTGAACCACAAACCCAACCCTCTAGTAGCCTTGCTGTTTTGCTCTACTGGTAGGGCAACATCCTCACCTCAAGATTCATGCGTTCCAGCAGTTCGTGCAAGGTTTTGGGTTTGGGCCTCTTGCTCCTGCTTCGCGAACTGCTTTTTGCAACTGGAGCAGGGTCTTCTGGGATGATGTCCACATAGATGAACTTGAAGGAGCCCACTTTGTTGTTCAAAAGACCAGTCCAGGTACCTGCAGGTGCCTTTGCAATGATGTGGATGACATCTCCTTTCTATGCCAAATGCAAAATCATCACATCTTTTAGTTGATCTTACAGCACCACACAGCATGACTATTCAGTCCTACAGGAACACAGGTGCTGGTATCAGCCTGGTATCTCTCTACTTCCTCCCCACCCCCGAACTGAGGATGTGGGGTTTCTGTGACCTTCAGGTATGGTTCAGTCAAGCTACTGCCTTCCAAGAGAGGAGCCATCAGCCTAGATCTATCTTGTTTGAGATACCTAACCTCTGAAAACTAGTCCCACTCTTCATGTTGCTGTGGTGTTGCCAGCTGTACACAAGTAATGGCCACACATCTATTGCTGCACCCACTTTTTGCTTCCGGCCTTGCTCACCCCTGGTGTGCTGATCTTGGAAAGTTGCCTAAGGGAATGAGGCCCTTTGGCTGAAAAAAAGAGAGGCTTCTCACCTGCTATTATACTGAGTGAAGGGAAGACAGCCAGAACCAACACTTGAGAAGTGACAAAGGTTTTTTTTAAAAAAATAATTTATCCCTCTCAGTTGTTGAAGTGCTCCAGTTTGTGGAGTTTGTGGTCCTGCAGGTGTTGCTGGACTATATTGTCCATCTCTGACCACTGGCCATGCTGGCTGCAGTGTTGGGACTTGGGAGTCCTACAACAGCTGGAGAGCCAACTCTTGCTACACAGTCCTAATCCTACAATGGGTCACCATTTTTCAGGATGATGCCACATTGGCCTGATCAATAACTTGGCATGAAATATTTCCTTTGTAGGCTGATGACAAAAGAGATCTCTCTGCTAGAACAAGTCTGCCTTTGCAGACTTGCAAGGGAAGATAAATGCCAAGTGTTGCATTGTTGCTTACCTGAAGTTTCAGAGAGTCTTTATCATACGGGCTGGGGAGGAAGTCAGTGTGAACTTTGGCTTTTCCACAAAAAGGGCCAACATAGGGTATGGGGCTGGCCTCGTCTCCCTTCTTGCTGCTGCTGCAGCTGCTTCCCATCAGTCTGGGATTGGACAATTCAGTCCCTGCAGGAGGAGAGGTTCAGATCAGAAGGAAGAAATTGTAGTGGGTGGATTTTGCTGGGGCTTACAGTTTGGACACTGGACCTCTGGTAGGTTCAGTGAAATGGAGACAGAGTGATTGATGGATGTAAACTGCCTCCTCCCCTTTCAGCAGGGGGTGAGCTATTCAGGGTTTAGGAGATCTCGTCCAGCCACGTCATTCAGTGTGTGGCAGTGTGTGCTGATATAAAGCTACCCTCCAGCTTGTGGTCTTTCTCCTGCTTCCTCCAGAAAAAAGAAATCCTTGCAAACAGAAAGCTAGTGTGCCAAGGAAAAAAAGCGATGTTTGAACCCTTCTCCATGAAGCCTCGTTTCCTGTATGGAGGAAGCTTGGTGTTGCGGGGTTTTATTTGTACAGACAGGCGTCCTCTTATGAGAGCTTCTGTCTGCAGTCCAAAGTGTTTATATAGCCCAGCCTCAGTGCTAAGCCTTCATGCTGGACTCACCATTTGGTGAGTGAAAGCTGCTGGTCTCCTCACTTGATTCTGGAAAGACTGGGCCTTCGTCTTCAGTGGGGCTGCTGATGGGAGATGCAGCAGCCTCGTCTTCAGCTTCCCCCTGCATTAGGGCAATAAGGCACAATGAACACTTTGCTCGGGTCTAGTGTCTAGACCCTGTTTCTTGCAGCATCCTGCTCAGTTCTGTTCTTCCCCCAACTACCAAAAGTCTTTCCCAGCTGGGCAACCCTTTAAATGAACTTAAAACATGTGCTCTGCATGCCCAGTGGTCCACCACTGAGCCACTAGGGCCCATATATTTTGGAATTAATGGTCGTATGTTCCTTCTCTCCCCACTCCCAAACCTTTAGAGGGTATCATGAATTATGTCACTCCCTTCAAAATACGGTATGTAAATCCTACATAAGTGTTCAGATGCCATGCTGCTGAGTTTGGTTGAGTTTGAGTGCCATGCTGCTGGATTTCTCCCTTCAAGTCCTAAACATCAAGCTTAGCTGTGCGTGCTTAACATGTCATTAGCAATCATGTATCTGTTCTTACACACCCACACAGGGAAGGGCCAGAACATCTGCTTTGCATGTGTCCCAGTTTGAATCCTTGGCATCTCCTTGTAGAGTTGGGAGAGAACCCTGTCTGAAACTCCAGAAAGCATTAGCAAGTAGAGACAGTACCAAGCTAGCTGGACCTTAGGTCTGATTTTGTATAAGTCAGCTTCCTATCTGCAGCATTCTGGCCATTTCTTCCCCCTGCCCTGTGCTCTTGATAAGGGTTTCCCAAAAGTGGGTCTCCAACTGTTTTGGGACTACAACTCCCATCATCCCTAGCTGGCAGGACTAGTGGTCAGAGATGAAGGGAATTGTAGTCCGAAAACAGCTGGAGATCCAAGATTGGGAAACCCTGCTCTAGATGAATATCCCCTTGCCCAAGCTGCTATTAAGCTCAGAAGGAAAGTTCTTGCTGGTGTTTTCTTGATGGGCTAACAGAAGCTCATGGATCTCTGCACCTGTTATAAATTTTTAATTTTTTTAAAAAACAAACAAACAAACAGTGATTAATGATGCATTTAAATGTCATGTCTTGTTTGGTGCTTAGGCTTCAGTCTTATCAGGCTCTGGGCAAGTATTCAAAGAGTTATTATTAATAAAGTATTTATAAGCCACTTAGCATCCAAAAAAAATCGCAAAGCAGTGTAGGAAAGGATAAAAGGCACACGGTGCCAACCACTGAAATAAAACCTGTTCAAGCATCACAGTGGCCAAGTAAGAGACAATAAAATGCACAGCCAGCGAGCTACTCCATAAAGGGTTAGGTGAAATGAAAAGTCTTTAGCAGGTGTTGAAAGCATAAGGTTGCTGGCCCCTTGACCCAAGGTGTGCTAGGTGTCAAAGCATCACAGACCTTGGTGGTTTTGTTTCACACAAGACACCAGACCCAGGCCTTGCTGCATGAATTGACATCACCAGGCAGCTGTACAAGGGGCCTATTGCTGATCCCTAGAGCCTCTTCGCTGGCGTTGCTCTTCGTTTCTGTTGCTGCCTATTCACTTTCCCCTCGCAAGCATGAGGGCTGAGAAAAGAACAAGAAAAGAGCAAGCATCTCCCTTCAGGTAATGACGCAATTTAGGTCCAGTGGGAAAGGAAAGTCGGCTGGTCACGCTGCCTCGTTTCTCACCTGCTCTGCGAGAGCTTTGGCGGCTGCTTTGCCGGTCTTCCTGTTCATGGTCCGGGAGATGGCAGCTCTCCATCTCTTACCCAGCTTTGAGGTGCTGCTTCGGCCTGAGTCATCTGGGCTGGGCACAGAGTTTGTACGACTGCCTTCGGGGACCTGTACAGAAGAGGAAAAGTATTGGGAGCAGCTGGCCTGGAGAGGAGGAGATGCCTCCTTGCTGGGTGTGGGATGCGGTGAATCAAACCTTCCATGTGCCCCCAGCAACAGATATGAAGAGGCCTGCCTTTTCAGACAGGCTGAGCTATTGTACGGCTGTCTACACACCCTTTTCCCACTGAATATGAGGGGGGTGCACGTAAATATATGTGCAGTTGCTGAACTGTAGCTTTTGAGATGGGGCAGAGATGGGCAGCACAGCGTTTCGGACAGTGCAGGAACCACGGAAGTGGGGGAATAAGGACCAGGCGACATCCCTTGAAAGGGGCAGAAGCTCTAACATTGTCAATATAAAACAGAAATGGGGAACCCGTGGCCATTTGGATGTTGTTTGGGATGCAGCTCCTGCCATCCTTGACCAATGGCCATGTTGGCTGAGGCTGATGAGAGTCCCAACAGCTCTGGGATGTCACAGGTAGGAGAAGCTAATACGAGCTGCAATACGAGAGGCAAATGTGATGCAGCTGATTCAGGGCTGCAGCAGTGGAAGCCCAAGGCAGGTAAGAGCAGGACTGACTGTAGGCAGTGGATGGGAACAGGTATGGTCCCAAGGCACATGAGACCACTCCTTGCTTTGCTGAAACTGGTGGTCAGCACCTGGAAGGTGATTGGTCGGAGCCATATTGTTATGTACTGAGTTGAATAGGATCCAAAATGCAGCAGTCTGATTGGTCCTAGAACAATAGGATCCAAAATGCAGCAGTCTGATTGGTCCTAGAACAATAGGATTCAAAATGCAGCAGTCTGATTGGTCCTAGAACAATGCAGCAGTATGATTGGTCTGCAGGAGCCACCCAATCCAGCTCCAGATGGAAGTGAATCCACAACCTGATTGGCCTACAGGAGAATTCTGGAATTAGCCAATCACGTGCAGCCCATTGTGTAAATAATGTATATAAAGCAGATTCATTCCTCCTCACCACTATGAGCTGAATAAAGAGCATGAAATCCACTCTCGACTCAAGAGTATATATTTCACATATAGATGTTGCCTGGTAGCACCATACATTTAAAGCACACACATATTGCTTTAACAGTCATGGCTTCCCCCAAAGAATTGTGATTTGTAGCTACAATTCCCAGCACGCTAAGCAAATCACAGTGCATAGATAGAATTTTTTGGAGAAAAGAATGTGACCATTCCGTGATGGATAAAAGGTAGGATATTAGGGTAAGAAAATGAACAGATTAATATGTGAATAAGCCTGGGCAGAGTCGGATGCTCTGTGATGAAGGTGATATGGTCAGAGTATCAGAGCCTAGAGTTCGAATCCCCATTCAGCACTGAAGCTCACATTGGGACAGTCACTGTAGCTCAGGGTTGCTGTGAGGATAAAACTGGGAGAACCACCTTGAGCTCCCTGGAGGAAAAGGTGTCTTACAAATGTTATAGGTAAATAAATGGGGGTACTCACCTCCTCCTCTAGGTTGAATTCCTTCTCACTAGGTAGAGGGGAGCTGGGTTTGGATTTAGGAAAGTCCTTGAAGCTGCTGGATCGCTGCAGGGACAGCTGATAAGGGGAGCAAGAGGGTGCAGCATGTAAATATAGGAAAAAGCAGGGAGCACACATCTGGAAACGGATGGAGGGGCATGTGAAGGCTCAGCCTCCTAGTCCTCATGTTGTAACCAATTCTGCAACCAAATCCAAGCTGGTGTAACTGGAGAAAATACAGATTCTTCCTGTTAACCCAGCCTCTCATTTCCTCATTCCTCTCTTGCGTCCACTGTGCAGTATTTTTAGATTTGAAAGCTCCGCGGGGCAGAGATCTGGCCTCTTATGAAGTGCCATGCGCACGGATGGTGGCACCCACGTCAGACTAGCTGGGACTGATGGGAGTTGTAGTCCAAAATAGCTGGAGCAGGTACTAACTTAGCGATGGCTATACCTTAAACAACAACAACCTCTCCCACATCAAGCTCTGTTATTAATATGTTGGCTGGGGAAGGGGGGGGAGTAAATGGGGAACTGTGGGAAGGCGTGGCTCGGGAAGGAAGCAGGCCTTTTTAAGGAAGCATGAACTGTTGTTACGAGGGAAGTACTGTAGAAAGCTGCACGTCTACGCTCCTCGCCAGCTCACGATCTGACTGTACATTTTGGTAAGAGGAAAGAGCAAGTCGCTCCTGTCCTGCTCTCTCTCCAATTAGTGTTAGCATCACTTGGAGTCCCCCGTCCTCCCATCTCGCAATATACAGTGGTACCTCGGGTTACGGACGCTTCAGGTTACAGACTCCGCTAACCCAGAAATAGTACCTCGGGTTAAGAACTTTGCTTCAGGATGTGAACAGAAATCGTGTGGTAGCGGTGCGGCGGTAGCAGGAGGCCCCATTAGCTAAAGTGTTAAGAACAGTTTCAGGTTAAGTACGGATCTCCGGAACGAATTAAGTTCTTAACCAGAGGTACCACTGCACATGCATTGCTCTGGATCTTGCACGCCATCAGAGACGGGAAACGGGTGCACGGAACAGGGGCGCCGACTTATAAAAAATATTGGGGGGGCCCATACCGGGGTCCTGCCGCTGGTTCGCTCGGGTAGCCGGGAGAACGCAGTTCGAGGTGGCGGTGTTGGGGAGAGACCCTCGCTCAGGGCGCCACTAGACTTGGCGGCCGGCGGCCTATCTGGGGGGTTTTGGAGCGTATTTCGGCGGAGCGATTGGGGAGGAGGGGGCTTGTTGCCGGATTCTTCAGCTGAGCCGGAGATCCACTGCTGGGGGTCCCTGGGCCGAGTTGTGAGCACGGCCTGCTGAAGGGAGATCCAGCCGATTGCGCGACGGGGACGGCCGGGGCTCTCCGGCTAGGGCGCGCGGCTGGCTGGCTGGCGAGGGAGCAGGTGGGGAGGAGGCGGGGGTCCTCACTCTCTTAGGAAACGCACCCGCGCGCCCGATTGCCACGAAGTCCGAAGGGTGCGTGTGTGGAATTAAAAAGCAAAAACGAGATACGGGCAGGGCAGGCAAAGAGTTTTCTGCAAGAGGATGGAGGGCAGGTTGAAGAGAAAATCACTCAGGATGAGACAGTCAAATCAGCCATGATAAAATGGGCTCAGGATATTGGGTATAACATCATGTTTGAGGACTGGGAAAGGTTATGGACCACCGGAATGAAATTCACGGCATGTAATGCCTTGAAGGAAAATATTATGAAAATGATTTATAGGTGGTACATGACCCCAGTCTAGCTTGCAAAAATATATCACCTGTCTGATAATAAATGTTGGAAATGTAAGGAGGCTGAAGGGACATTCTTTCACCTCTGGTGGACTTGTCCAAAAGTGAAGACCTTCTGGGAAATGATCTATAATGAGTTAAAAAAGGTATTTAAGTATACCTTTCCCAAGAAACCAGAGGCCTTCCTCTTGGGCATTGTTGGCCAGAAAGTGTTAAAGAAGGATAGAACTTTCTTTATGTATGCAACTACAGCAGCAAGAATTCTCATCGCAAAATATTGGAAGACACAAGATTTACCCACACTGGAAGAGTGGCAGACGCAATTGATGGACTACATGGAACTGGCTGAAATGACTGGCAGAATCCGAGATTTGGGAGAAGAAACAACGGAAGAGGACTGGAAAAAATTTAAGGACTATTTACAAAAACAATATAAGTTGTATGAATGTTAAAAATTTACACGATTTGGAAACTATAGCTTCAGCAATTAGATTTGGGAAACAGGAAATTATATTTTAAGTAAGAAAAGGTCAAAATCTAAGGTAATACTATGTTTAATTTAAGATATAAGTAACTGATGAAAAGTATGTTAAATTTAGAGGTATAGTATTTGAAAAGTACAAAATAAGGTACGAAACAAGGTAATAATTTGCTGATATCTTTATTATAAAGAATGCAGGGTAAGGGAGATGCGAGGAAGTCCAGTTAGTTATATAAAAAATGTGTTGAATGGTTGGTTTTCTTTTCTTCTTTTTCTTTTTTCTTTTTCTTGTTCTTTTACTTTTTTCTTCAGTGTATGTTTCTAACTTTGTATTTGAAAACTTAATAAAATATTTATATATATAAAAAAAGAGAGAAAATCCTTTCGCTTTTCTGGGGCGCAGGGAAGTCTCAGAGCCGGAGGTTGGGGAAGGGACCCCCTTTGCTCTGCCCTCTTCTCCCGTCTTAGATTCGCATGGGGGTCCCCGCCCGAGCTTGCCTGGCCACCGGGCCACACAAGGGCCGCGCTCTACGCGGCACACCTTGCTAGCCGCGCAGCTGTCCTCCGCGGCTGCGGAGCGGCCCTGCGCCGGTGCCCAGCCCCTCTGGGCGCCCGCTGCACTGCCAATGACAAGCGGGCCACGTCGCGGGCGGGGAAGGCGTCACTTTCTTTCCCGATCCTGCATCCTCCCAGTCTTCCAGCCCTTTTTTGGGTTGGAAGCTCGTCTCGTTCGCCCTTCTCCTTTCTTCACCCTGCGCGCAATTTTCCTCCCTCGTCTCCCTCCTCATTTCTCCTTCCTTCCTTCCTTCCTTCCTGACTGACTGACGGGCTTGGGCTCGGGCTCAGGCTCGGGCTCGGGCTCCGGGTCGGGCTCAGGCTCGGGCTCGGGCTCGGGCTCGGGCTCGGGCTTCGGGTCGGGCTCAGGCTCGGGCTCGGGCTCGGGCTCGGGCAGCCACAGCGTCGGCGGTGTTGGCGATCGGCGGCGCGGGGGGATGGCCCTCCCGGGGGAGCCGGCGCTGCTCAATGGGGTTGCCAAGGAGACAGGCCGGCCGCCCCCCTCCCCCGGCCCGGCGCCCCCGCCGCGCCGGTGCCCGTTATCGAGCTGGTGCGCGCCGGGCGCCCTATAAAAGCCGCGGACGCGCCCACCGCCGCCCGAGATTATTGGGGGGGCTGAGCCCCCCCAAACGAATTTTTGAGGGGGCTCGGGCCCCCTCAAGCCCCATGGAGTCGGCGCCTATGGCACGGAAGAAGCATTGGCCTTAAGCCAACCTGGCCGTTCCCGCTTTCACATCTGGCGTGCATCTCTTTTTTTTCTTTTGTAAGGTCGCTACAAAAATCGCCACTCAGCGAATGAAGCGCGTGGCTTGGCACCACCACCAACAGCAAGCTCTCTCGAGCCTAAGCGCTAGAGCGGCGAAGGTGTGCGGGAGGTGGGGCTTGGCTTACGAACAGAGAAGCTGCCGAAGTCAGAGGACGGCTATTGCGTGTGTGTGTGTGTGTGTGTGTGTGTGTGTGTGTCCGCACGCGGTGGCGCATTTGAGGTCCGAAAATGCAAATACTTGCAAAGCGGAGTTCACGCCTCGGTGCATAAGCAAAGCAGGAGGAAGGGGTGGATGTGGGGAGCTGGGAGCTGCTGGTAAGCCTACACCAGATCCACACAATACGAAGCCCACGACTCCGCCCCGATGCAAAAGCTGCTCATCATCGCAGTGCCCCCGCCCCCTGAGAAGGACTACCAGCCGGTCATACCAAAAACACACACAGTCAGTTCTTTTGCGGTAGCCCTCCAGTCACACGTAGGAAGGCTCGCTTCAGCTCTTGTCGGAGTGGCATGCTTGCAGCGCTGTGCAAAACTCGGAACTGATTTGCTCAGAGGGCTCCCCAGGTGGGGCGGCCGCAACGAAACTGTGCAATGACAGCTCTACTCGCGGTCTGTAGTTGAGTTGCAGCTTGAGATCTCACGGGCTGCAGCCCATTTCATCAAATGCATCCGAGAACAGATGCATCTGATGAGGTAGGTTGTTGCCTAGCAAAGCTCTGCCCCCCTGTAAGAAGCCAGAAAGAAGATATTCTAGAGGGGGTGCTGTTCTGTGGGAATTTGAACCATTGTTTGGTTTTGGAAGAGAGAAATGAGGAAGTGAAAAAGGGGGGGGGGGTGACAGGAGAAGATGGAGAGGTGAAGGGAACAACATCCCCCAAAGAATGAGAGAGGAAGAAACTGGGGCACTAACATTTAATCCACTAATGAGTGAGATAAATGGGAAATAATATGCCCCGAAATCAGGCTGCCGTTTGGAAAATATATAAAAGCTGCAGAGGACAAACACCATCTTCCTTGTTTTAGGTCCAGGAGGAAAGCAGCTTTGAAGATGATGCAAGCTACGCAACACATGTGAATAGGCTAAAAATTGGGAGAAAGTCATAGCGCAGCCATAAGGCATTACATTTGCATACAGAGGGTCCCAGGTCCAATCCCTGGCATCTTCAAGTACAACCGGGAAAGATCCCTGCTTAAAAGCCTGGAGAGCTGCTATCTAGCCGGTGTAGACAACACTAAACTAGATGGAGTCAATAGTCAGTATGAATGCAGCTTCTTGTTCCTAAAACAGACTTATTGCTTCATAAACATTTGCTTCTAATGTGTGCAAATTTAACTGAGAGGTTAATGACCAATACTGTACTCATATTATAAATTCTTTAACATTTATTTAATAGGCCTAAGAAAGAGCACCCTCTGTCTGCAGAGAACAGAGTGGGCACTGAGCTCTGATCTTTCATGTTTCTATGGCTTGATCATTTCACTCCCCTTTTCTCCTGTGTTTCTGGATGAAGTCTTCCCTCCCCTTTGCCCTGGCATAAGTGCTGCACTGTTTATCAGCTGCTGTTTTCCGTGGTGTGGAAAATGTCCCTGATGGATTTCTGCACATCATACCACTTAAACTAGAACAAGCTCAGAGTCAGAAAACAAACACACAAACACATCCACATATGCAGTACACAGACACTGCCTAACAAGGATGCCTGCTGAAGGAAACTGCCCCCCCCCCCACAAGAAGCAGGGATGGAAGGCTTGGATGGCCACAGTTTACCCACCCCTGCCCATGAAGCAAGCTGGAGGACTCGTATCTAAAAAGCATCTGTCCTAGACAGTTTGGTGCTCTGGATAGCTGCAGGGCTGTCAACTGTCCTGGAGAGCCCCTCTAGGATTGTGGCACTCAATTTCACTGGTGTGACAGCCTCACCCCAAGGAAACATTGCTGCCCAAAGAGACCACTTGAGCGGATTTTGCAGTTGCTGTGAACCTAGCTGGGTCCAGCTTTGCCTAACATAGCACAACCACAAAGGGACCTGAGACAGCTTCTACAGCAGCAGGTGCCAAGCAGCATGGGGGAAAGGGGAACACAGAAGCTGCCATATTTTCAGAACCTTGCTACAGATAGCTCAATATTGTCTATTCTGGCTGGCAGTGGCCTTGCAGGGTCTCAGCTAAGAAGCTTTTACCAGCCTTACCTGGAATTGCCAGGGATTGAACCCAAGACCTTCTACATGAAAAGCAGATGCTCTACCACTGAGCTACAGCAACCCTTGTACCAAAGCGTAGCCCCTAAGGCAGGGATCAGCAAACTTTTTCAGCAGGGGGCCAGTCCACTGTCCCTCAGAGCTTGTGGGGGGCCGGCCAGACTATATTTTTTTGGAGGAAAGAACAAATTCCTATGCCCCACAAATAACCAAGAGATGCATTTTAAATAAAAGCACACATTCTACTTGTGTAAAAATACCAGGCAGGCCCCACAAATAACCCAGAGATGCATTTTAAATAAAAGAACACATTCTACTCATGTAAAAGCACGCTGATTCCCGGACCGTCCACGGGCCAGATTTAGAAGGTGATTGGCCCCCGTGCCTTAGTTTGCCTACCCATGCCCTAAGGAAATCCACAACTCCTAGCCTCTGGCTGGCAAACTATGCCCCCCCCCAAAGTCTTCTAAAAACAATAGGTACAAAGGACTAGCATGAAATGTAAGGAATTCAGGCCTTGGTGCTCTCCACAGCCTCATCCCATTGGTCAAGTGCTGCTGTTGTGCCCCTACTAGCAATCTGTTGGGCAAGAAGAGGTTCTGGGAAGAGGTGAGGACCTGGTGCTTGCCTCTCCAATCACTCACCTTCCTCTTCTGCACTGGGTCCTTCTCACTGGCATTGGATGGCTTCCGGCGCAACATGGTGCTCTCTCTCCAGAGTACATTAAGTGACAGGCAGAGCGAGAGAGTAAGCCAGAGAGAAGCAGCAGGCGACTATGAGAAGCGACAGAGGCCAGGAAGTAGGCAGGAAATCACTGCATCACATGGGCTCCTTTCCCAGCAACTGGGCCTCAAGCAGCAGAAGTCGGGGGCCCAGCCCCACGCTTGCACATTTGCACAGGAAGGAAGTGGCGACTTACATGCAGAGGCAGACTTCTCCACCCAAGACCAAGTGAGAGGTTGATGCCTGTCTTCTGGAAACGAGAGACTCACAAGGGTGCCTCTCCCCCTGAAAACACAATAGTGGGGCCCCTGATGTGGTGGTGTGGGTCTTTGGAGCACAGGGGTTGTTTGGAGAGCCAAAGGAAAGGATTATCTACTAACACTTCCATATTTATTTCCATTTTAGCCCACCTTTCCTCTAAGGCAGACAGGGGGAACCTTTGGCTCTCCAGATATTGCTGAATCACAGCTTCTATCAGTTGCAGCACACATGCCCAATGGCCAGGGGTGATGGCAATTGCAGGCCGGCAACATCTGGAGATCCAATGGTCCTTGCACCACCTGCTGTAAGGAATTTAGCAGGCGCTCCACTCCATTTCATCTGCACAATAGCTGTGAGAGGTAGGATAGGCTCAGAGAGAGTGTCTAGCTGAAAGTCACCCAGTCAGCCTCCAAAGTCACATTATATCATGGGCTTTGTAGTTTTCTGAACAGCTTAAACAGGCCACCACAATACAAGTGTGACGTGCTGAAGCCTAGTGAAGTCAACGGGCTTAAGTGCACCTAACTTTGTAAGTTGAAATGAGGCCTTGGTGGTTTCCTGTGCAGGATAGTGACAGTCTGCTCACTGCACAAGCACTAAAAGCAACACAGCACTTCCTGGGTGAATACTGCAGTTGATTTCAGAAAGCCTCTGTATAATTTCAGAGCATGATTTCGCACTGTCAGGATACTACATTTTGACACAAACTCCATTCTGTGCAGGCCCCCTTCCAGACAGACTTCTCGATGTGACTTCATTATGATTTGTGCCCACAATTCTATTAGGGTGGTCATGTGCAACAGCAATGGGTTTAGGGCACTGCAGGTTGCCCCCCCCCCCCGGTGCTGAGCTAAGAGGGCACATCATCATACCTATATTTATGTGGGTACCTACTGAGAAGATCCTGAAAAAAGCAACTGTACCAAAATGAATTACAGTACTGTGAAAATAAGAAATCTGGGGTGGGGAGTGGGGGTGAGCCAAATTTTGTCCTCACTCAGGGCACCATATTACCAAAGTCCACCCCTGTGTGCAATCTCACTTTCGATACTGTTTGTCACCTGAAAAAGTTTTTAGGTGATCAAACCGCTTCATTTCCAGTCAGTATATATCCCGTAACTTAAAACCCGTAATTTTTAATGCCACAAATGGGATTTCATGGGCTACTTCTGTTGCACTATTGCTCCTATGGACAGCAGTAAGGTGGTAGCATTGAAAATGCATCACAGAGTAAACTAAAGCAGAATAAATACTAGCGCACTAGTGCATGATTATTGTGCCAAGAACATGTTACAGAATACACCCAGAATAAAACAATAGTCTGGTAGCAATATTGGCCAGCATAGTAGGAGCTGCTGAATTTTTCAACTTTCAAATTCAGCAAATGAGAGGTGCTGAAAGGTTGTAACATCACTTGGGAATTCAAAAGATACTTTGGTTGTATTAAAGTAATTTAGTTTTGCTTGGTAAGTGAATTGTTAAATTGCATAGAACTCATTAAAAATGATTGTCAGATACATGCATTTGTTTGTTTGTTTGTTTGCATTACCTGACATTTTCAGAAGGTAAAACTAAAATTATTTGATTTTCTGAAAGCATCTTGATATGCTTCTTCAACACATGTAGATTTACCAAGCTAAACGTTTAGTCACGAATAAAAGCAGATCTGAATTCCTCACACCCAAAAACATAGGGTTAAAACTCCTCACTGAAAAAGTTCACAGAAATTAAGTTTAACTCCCTAAAATGGCATGCCCTATCTGCACAGTAAATACACAACCTGGCCGTATGCGCTTTGGGCATGTGTTTTGTTTGTGCCTGCGTTATGCGCTCCGTGGCGCAGCTGCTACTGGGACCATCTTATTTTCCCTCACAATGAATCTCTCCCACAGAAGATGAGTATGACCTTGGTGATTTGAAGCAGCAAGCTCAAGCAATAAAAATGGAATCCAACAAAGTGGATGAATAATAGTCCCAGGCTGAAAGCAAAAGAGGGATGTCTTTTAAAAAAGGGGGGTGGGGGAGAAGAAATAAAAGAGAGGGAGAAATTAATTACATTCCAGCCCTGCCAAGGAGATGGTAGGCACACGGAACATACAAAATGTTATGGGGCTGCGTGACATTTGCAATCCGGCTTCGTGCGATGTCAAGAATGAAGGACGCACGCTGCTCACGTCAAGAAATACTGGAATAATTTGTACTTTATTTTAAAAATAGTAAAGGGTTTCTTGTCCATGCAAGTCATAACACGTGACGTTGACATTTTGGCTTTTTCGAACACTTGACATTTATTATGGAACTTTGCGTTTTGTTCATTTGCTTTTTATAGGACACCTGCATGATACCATGATCAAAATATGCTCCTCTCTTGTTTTGGTCCATTCGCCCTCCTCCCATCTCAGAAAATCAGACTTTTAAAGCATAATTGAACTTCTGTGCATTTTCCCCAAGTGTAGATGGTCTATTGCACAGCCATTTTGTCTGGTTATGGCCCTGTATGGGTTGCTCTAAAAGTTTCCTTCTCTATGGTCCATCTCTCTTCTCTGTCCCTGCCCCCACCCCCAAATTGCAGCAGGGCAGAGATCATGATCGTAAGTGCAGTAAGAGGGAAGAAAATATATAACCTTCTGATCTGTTTGCAAGGTGGTTTTATACAACAATGAGTGTTTGTCCCACATTCATCTTAATTTGCTTGCAGGTGTTTATACATCATTCTTTCAAGCCACACTTTCAAGGCATTTCTCTATTGCTTTCCAAACTGCAAAAAGTCTGTTTCTTTTTTTTAAGTGGATTTATTGAGCAAAGGCAATGGATCACTTAGGCCCACTTTAATTGCAAAAAAACTGAAGTTACAATATGCACTTGAAATTGGGCTTATCAACATTTACCTTTCCTCTGCTCTTCCCAGGAACAGTCTGTACTTTAAAGCTCCATGTCAAAGCACCTGTTTTTGTTTGTGCTTAGGAGCTTTCTCTGCAAAAAACCCACTCTTTAAAACTCAATCGGAGCAAACGACAATCCACAGAAAATCCAAACTGAGGTTTCCCAAGCCTGGTGCCCTCCAGATGTCATTGGACAGCAACTCCCATTAGTCCCAACAAGCATGGCCAGTGGACAAGGGACTGAGAGCTGTAGTCCAACATCTGGAGGGAACCAGGCTGAGACAGCCACAGATGCTCCATGTTAGTTGGTGAAACATGAAGAAGACAATCCCATGCACAGATGGGAATCAAGTACATTATTTCCTCCTTTTATATTTCTTTGGGGCTATATATACTGCTGTATTAAATCCTGATGTCAAATAGGGATGTATCTTTTTCTGTGTGCCATTTTTACATACAGATGTATTTTTTTTCTTAACTGGGGGGAAAATGACACTGACACATAATGCAGTAAGAATGAAGGAGGGCATCGAATGAACTTTCAGACATGGACATCTCAGGCCCTTCTTTTTAAGGCCTAATGGCAGAGCCCTTTATTGGATATACTGTAGGTAAAGATGAGCACAGATTCTCCAAATTCTCAGAGCAGACTGGATCTCTGTAGAACAAGTGCTGTTTGCATATATTTTGTCCTGTAAGGAGCCGGAGACTTGATGGGCAGAAGGCTTTGGAAGCAACAGCGTCCGGCAGCCATAGATGGCTGCTAACTGTAGGCTAAGTTTGGAGGTGGAACAGCATGGAGAGGCAGGCTCAAGTGCAGCGATGTGGACCAGTGAAGTGGTATAATGCCCCCAACTCAGCCCTACATCCTAGGCAGAAGAGTAGAGGTCAAGGTGCCTACAGCCAGGGTACTTAGGGATGTTGCCAGCAGGTTGGTGTGAGAAAGGGGCTCTGTGTTCTGCTCCAGCCACAAGTATTCCTCATCCAGTTTGCGTCTCTGTAGCTCACGGCCGATGTGCTCACGGATGGACTCGTAATACCTGTTGATGTATTTGATCTGGGGTGGGAGTGTGGCAGGCAGAGTAGGAGAGACAGAGAGACAGAGAAATGGAACACTGTGTTTGGTGTGGCAGGCTCCTCCCCTCTGCACGACCCTGCTCTCTTTACCCACCAGGCTTTTGCTAGAGATGCTTGAGGATTTTAATCAGTCTGTAATTTTAAGCAAACAAATCTAATTCATACACCCTGGGCCCTTCTTTGGTCTGTTTCAAATTGTTTCACTGGGTTTTAATATTCTATGAGTGCAGGTCTGCAACCCACCCCAGGACCTTATGCTGAAGGGCTGGTAGGAAATCCTATTAAATTAAATAAATACTAGTTCACAGATCGAGCACAGTTCTCTTCTAGCTTTTGCACTTCTCCAAATTTTGCAGTTCTTGGCTCAATATACCAAAATGCATACAGAAATGCATGTTTTAGATGCACACCAAATACAAGTTTTATGATCATTTATGTACCCCTATCAGGGCAAAAACGCATATTTTAGGATAAAGTGCATGCAAATATAATGTTAGTTTTTGTATGTGTTTTCTTAAAAATTGCAGATGGGTGTAGAAATGGGCTGGAATGAATGAACAATGCCAGAAACAGACTGATCTGCCCACCCTTAGCTTGCACCCACCTGTTCCGAGGACAGGAGGTTCACATCAATGAGGTTCCGGTCGTAGGGCACTAGGGACACCACCTCAAAGGTCAGGTAGGGTTCTTCAGACATTTGGTACTATGGAAGACAAAGAAAGGAGGTGGCTCACATTTTTTTCAGCAGTTGCATCAATTTTGTGAGGTTGAGTTTTGCATGTACATTCTCTCTTCTGTAGAATCAAAGGGCAACTCGGGCGTGTGAACAAGCCAAAACCACTCAGGGGTTCCTCACATACTACAGTCCTAATGAAAATTACACACCGCACTTACTTTTCTTTAAAAACAACAGCAACAACAACAACCCATGGGCATGGTTTGCCATGATACCTTTAGATTCACATCTTGTCTGGCCCTTAGTGAAGTCTGTTCACATATATAATTGCCAGTCGTCAAGTTATAGCGTGAAGAAGTCAAATGTTGTCCATACACGACTGAGTTGACTCCAGGGAAATCCAAGGGGTGATGGGGTTGTCCCCCACCATCCTATGGGTGACAATGACCACCTACCCTTGCCCTGGATATTGCGTTATAGCAGGTATGAAGAACCTGTGGCCATCCAGATGTTGCTAGACTACAGCTCCCACCTGACCCTGCCATCATGATCAATTGTCAGGGTTGATGGGAGTTGTATTTTTTGCACCACACTTCAGCCAAAAAGGCTCCCCTTGTCCTCTTTCTATGCAATTGGTCCTGGATTAGGGGCTGCAGTTATTTCACACAAAGGACAATTATAAATGCTCCCCCCCCCCTTTTAACATGCAGAAGGGTCCTCCTTAGAATGGGAAATGGGAATGAAAGAGACTTTGAGGATTCCAAATACCTTAAGGCCTGACCTGTATGTTGCAGAATCTCTACCTGTTTAAGGTTACAGCTCACGGTTTGTACAGAAAATGTCCTGCAGGTTCTCTTGCGCCCACCCATTAGTGACCTATCAAAGGCAGAGAAGAAGCATCACCTTGGTCTTTGCTTCTACCACAACAGCAATGTCCTCCAGGCGGATCCCAAACTCACCATCCTGGTAATACCCTGGCTCTGGAGAGAATGGGGCAAAGGAGAGAGGAGGCAGAGAGAGAGTTCAGAGTGCTTCTGTGCCTCCCCCTCCCCACCAGTCTGGCAAATCTTCTTACTTCATTGCCCAAACCAGTCAGGCTGTTTATTTAAATGAGACTCTCTTTAGCAATGCAAATTCCTGGGTGCGGAGGGTGGAAATCCAGAGGGAAGGTGGTCTTACGAAATGGGCTCAGAACGACAGACACTTATGCTGCAATAAATCTTATTAGACTGAAACTGTGGACAGCTTTTACTACGGACACACTAAGACTTTTGGTAAACATGCACATTATTGTGATTTCATGTGGTTTAAAGAACTGCAAAAAATCTTACTTCTGCTTGCTGTAACAGACTAACACAAGTACCTCTCTAGAATATGGTGTAGTGAATAAAACACCTAGCAGTTCCCAGATACAAACTCCAGAAAGAAAAAGAATCCCTGCCTGCAATTCAGGATGGGGAGGGGGAAGCAAGGCTTGGTGGCATCAGAACCAGTGAAGATCATGTGGCACTTACCTATGGAGGTGAACATGCCTTTTCCCAAGGGCACATTGTTGGCCTGAAAGCCCACAGGCCCTAAAGGTGAGAGGATCAGTTATTGCTATCAGAAAACCAGCCCAAGAGATTTTGCCATCCCTACTGAGCTATGAAGTCTTCCCCTCTTAACGCACTGAAAACCAATTCTCCCATGGCATTTCACCAAAGCTACTCAACCCCTGCAAACAGACACAATATCATGAGAAGTCTTGGTTTTCATTTTTTCATGTTAAAACTCCCCAAGTTTCTAGTCCTGAATATTACAGAGATCAGCTTGAAAGTATCCTGATAGGCTGAGCTTAGTTAAATGTCCATAATATATCTGCAAGGAAGGAGGATGGGGAGGAAATTGGAATAAATTGGCAAAGCTTCAGTGCCCTGTGCAAATTACTGGCCTTTGCTACAGCAGACCCGATCTATAAGCAAATGTGTAGGGCAGGCTGTTATATAGATTTTCCAGAATTCAACTTCTAGTAGCGTAGAAGGTGGATTACCATTTTTAAAATGTTTGTTTCATTGTTTGTCACTGTTGAAGGGCAATATAAGCGCAATTCAACCTGACCCTGGTGCGACTTACACTCATGAACAGACAAAAAGTTGCCAATGCCATGACCAGTGCCATGGCCATAGTTGAGCCCAGCTTCCCATAAGGCTCGGCGAGCAAGGGCCTCCACAAATCTCCCTAAAACAGAAAAGTCAAGTTTTGTTGAGGAACAGCAGGAGAGAACACTTAGTTTTCCCGCACACCCTTTCCCACACCTGCAAATCTCAGCAACAGGTAATAAAAGGCATACTTCCTTTGACAGTGGAGGTGGAACATAACCAGAATGCCTAGTGGCCACTGATATCCTCCAAGAATTTGTCTAACTCTTTTTTACAGCCACCCAAGTTGGCAGCCATCACTACATCTTGTGTGACATGGCCTGAGAGGTGACTGTTAAGTTGTGGGTGAACATATCAGACGACACAGCGATTCTTCAAACAGCTCTTGTTTATTCACAGGCCAGAACAGAACTGAACTGAAGGGTTCAGCCAGCCTGCTTATATAGAGCTCCACTAGAACGCAACAGTAACCACTTTCTGTAACTATCCAATCATTGAACGTCACTTTCAATCCCTTATTTGCATATGTGGATCTGAACTATCTACAGTATCCCCCTGCTGGCCCAGGGTGAGAACTTCAGTACATAACAGTGACCCCATAGGCTGTAGGTCTGGAGAACTGCCTGGTGGGTCAGGGTCTAAGTAAAACTGAGACACGGGAGGAAAGCAGTGTGGGAGCGGGAACAGAACAACTTGCAGAGAGAC
The DNA here is from genome assembly GCF_964188305.1 of Podarcis bocagei. Classification (NCBI taxonomy): domain Eukaryota; kingdom Metazoa; phylum Chordata; class Lepidosauria; order Squamata; family Lacertidae; genus Podarcis; species Podarcis bocagei. The sequence goes on along the minus strand of NC_138140.1, from coordinate 34,965,254 downwards.
TCTCACCTATGCCCGAAGCATGTTCACAGGGCCAGCTCTATCTTTAGGCAGAGTGAGGAAGCTGCCTCAGGTAAGAGTGGTGCTGATGGCAGTGGCAGCGAACTGATGGAAGGCAGAGCTGTATGTATCGCACGTAGTCTGCCTTAACCACCCTTACTAAACTAGACTGCAGATGTCAGTTATGGTGGAAAAACACCGCTGGTGTTTGTGTAAGAGTCAACTAGCAGTCCAGCCGGCTTCTGTCCATGGAATCATTTCATTTGCCTCAGGCAGCAAAATGTCTTGGACCACATTCATACCATACGTTTACGTGCTTTAAATGTGTTTTAGATGTATGGTGTGGGTGTGACCTTGGGCTGCCCCTCCTAGAGCTGAAATTAAATTTGGAGGAGGCAAACACTCTATATCAGAAGCTGGGCTGACTTTATTTGGTGCCCCCTCTCACCTGAAGTTCTGGATGGAAAGACGAGCCTAGACAGGTCAATGACTCCCATCAGCACACGGGTATAGGCTTCCTAAGAAGTGGAAGAGAAGAAGAAATAAAGAGATGAAAGGAAGTATGTCTGAAATGGAAGGGGGAAAAAAGATGAGCCAGATTCATGGAAAATTTATATGCCGTAAGAACACACAAAACCTGCCCTATACTGTTAAACCACTGATCTATTTAGCACTAGGGGAGGCAGGGAGGGGTGAGGAACCCAACCCTGATCTAGCACTTAGGGATGAAGCTGGGGGGGGGGATTTTCCAAGACCTCTTTCACCCACCCACTCAGAGTCCTTTCACCCAGAATTCTCTGGGTTACAGAATAATCCCTTATTTGTTGTTGCTCAACCAAAGGTATTGCTTTCCTTTCCTTTGGACCACATCAGTGAGGCCAAGGGTGTGTGTGTCTTGTTGTTTGGGCAGCCCAGGACCTCCATACACACTGCCTAGGTTTGTGCCCCAGGGACATCACTTCGGTACTGCTAATGCAGCAGTTTGACTTCATCCTCGGAGGCACACTCCATTGTCTCTCGAGACAGATGGATGCCAACAACTTGCTGTTGTGAAAGATAATAAAACAGTATGTTTTTATTAAGCACCCAGTTTCCTTGTCTGGTTTGGGAAGCCCCTAGCAGAGCACAGCAGATGAGTTTCCATTCAGAGTCATAAACTGAGACCAACATGCAAATCCTGCAACAAAATGTTGCAGTGTTGAGTGCTGCTGCCCGGCCACTGCCTGCCCTGCAGTCCATTCCTTTACCATTCCAGCCCCACCCTCCACATTTTGTGGCCATTCCATTGAGCATACTTATTTCTTATTCAGCTGTTTTTGTCCCCTCCTCTTCCCAGAATCCTCCCCTGAAAAGTGTTGTTGGTTGTGTTTTTTGGTAAACTTTGCAAACCTCAGGGTTCCCCAAGGCTGCTGATACTTCCTTCTTATGGAGGTGCTGGGAATTGCAGCTCTGGGAGGGGTACACTTTAAATGCATAGTGGGAGGGGGGAGGGGGAGACCTGTACCAACTCTCACCAAGTGCCCAATATAGGCAGAGGTACCAGGGACATCAGTTCCAAAAGGGAATCAATATACCGTTTGGCTTGGTTACTGCTGGGGTCTCCCTAGAGTGGGGACAGGTTTCAGGAGGTAAGCCAGTTGAGATATTTCTGCCCAAAGTGATGGTGCCTTCATTATACACCTTTAAGCACCAGGCAAAAACTTTACTTTTTAACCAGGCCTATGGTTGATCTGCCAATCTAGCAGTTCGAAAGCACATCAAAGTGCAAGTAGATAAATAGGTACTGCTCTGGTGGGAAGGTAAATGGCTTTTCCGTGCGCTGCTCTGGTTCTCCAGAAGCTGCTTAGTCATGCTGGCCACATGACCCGGAAGCCAATAAAGCGAGATGAGCTCCGCAACCCCAGAGTCAGCCACGACTGGACCTAATGGTCAGGGGTCCCTTTACCTTTACGGTTGATCTGTTTGACATCTTATACCAGGGGTCGGCAACGTTTTTGGGGCATGGGCCGGTTCACAATCCTGCAGACACCACGGTGGGCCGGAGTGCATGTGTGTGTGTGCACGAGCGCATGCATGCATGCAGAAATGCTATTTCCAGCGCTCCTTCCGGCGCAGAGGAGGCGTGCGCAGCTTCCCATTGGCTGGAGGAGCTTCCTGCAGCCAATGGGAAGCCGCCCAGCATTGCGGAAGGCGGTCCCCGCTCTGCTCTGCACCGGTTTAGCGTGTTGCATGGGAGCCAACCGAGTGGGTGGTGGGGGTCCATGGGCCTTAGGTTGCCTATGCCTGTCCTATACCCTTCTAAAATGTGGCTCTTTTCAGGTGGGGTGTTATTGGGTTGTTGTTTTTATTCTGATTATATATGTTGTGATCGTTTCTGTGAACCGCCCTGAGACCTCTGGGTATAGGGTGGTATATTAATTCAATTAACAACAACAACAACATATTACAGTAGGATCCAAACAATATAAATTAAAAGCCTTTGCTGATGACTTAGTATTGACATTACAAGACCCAGACTCCAGTGCAGTAAAAGCACTGGAGCTTATACAGGAATTCGGACAAGTAGCAGGATTTAGATTAAATAAGAGCAAAACCAAAGTATTAGAGAAAAATCTGGACAACGATGAAAGAAAACTACTACAAGAAAAGACGGGCCTTGATTTTGTGAAAAAAGTTAAATATTTGGGGGTGAACCTGTCTGGGGAAAATCTGAACTTGTACAAAGATAATTATGAGAAATTCTGGAATGAAATTAAGAGAGATTTGGAGGTATGGTCAAATTTAAAATTGTCATTAATGGGCCAGATTTCAGTGGTTAAGATGAATGTGTTGCCAAAGATGCTTTTTTTGTTTCAAGCTCTCCCAATTATAGATAATGTGAAATGTTTTAAAGAATGGCAGAAAGCTTTATCTAGATTTATCTGGCAGGGGAAAAAACCCAGAATTAAATATAAATTGCTTACAGATTCTAAAGAAAGAGGGGGATTTTCCCTGCTAGATTTGAAAATCTATTTTGAAGCAGCAGCGCTTTGCTGGATTAAAGAGTGGATACAGCTAGAAGATACTGATGTATTAGATCTGGAGGGATTTGACAATGTGTTTGGATGGCACACATATTTATGGTATGGTAAGGTAAAGGCCCATAATGCATTTAAAAATCATGTAATTAGGAAATCGTTGTACAATCTTTGGATAAAATATAAAGATCTTTTAGAAAGGAAGACGCCCAGATGGCTCTCACCAATGGAGGCGAAGGCCCAGAAAAAGTTAAATATGGATACCAAATAGTTGACATATTCAGATTTATTATTGGAGGATAAAGAAGGATATAAGTTAAAACCATTTGATCAAGTTAAAGATAAGTTAAATTGGTTACATTATCACCAGATTAATGAATTGTACAAATTAGATAAGAAAAATGGTTTTGCTTCTGAAAAATCTAAGTTGGAGACGGAGTTGGTGGACACTAAAGCTAAAAATCTGTCTAAAATGTATAAGTTACTTTTGGAGTGGCATACAAAGGATGAACAAGTTAAATCAGTGATGATAGATTGGGCAAGAGATGTAGGACATAACATAATGTTTGAGGATTGGGAAAGATTGTGGAAGAGAGGGGTCAAGTTTACTGCATGTACAAAGTTAAAGGAAAATATAATGAAAATGATGTATAGATGATATTTGACTCCTGTTAAATTAGCAAAGATTTATCATAACTGTGACAATCTATGCTGGAAATGTAAAGAGAAAGAAGGAACTTTTTATCACATGTGGTGGACCTGCCCCAAGGTGAAAGACTTCTGGGAAATGATTTATAATGAATTGAAAAAAATGTTGAAATATACATTTATAAAGAAACCAGAGGCCTTTCTTCTGGGAATAACAGATTTGGAATTGCCCAAGAAAGATGTTAAATTATTTTTGTATGCCACAACTGCTGCTCGAATTTTACTAGCTAAGAAATGGAAAACGCAAGAACTACCAACTGTGGAAGAATGGCAGATGAAGATGATGGACTTTTTGGAGCTAGCCGACCTGACCGGAAGAGTCCGCGACCAGAATGAGGAGGAGTATCAGGAAGAATGGATGAAATTTAATGATTATTTAGTTAAATATGTTAAGTTAAAATAATTGGAAAAAAGCTTGGAATTACCAGTTAGGCTTAGGACTTAAATAAGTAATGTGATGAATTATTATGTTTAATGCTGAATTGGGAAGAAAGAGTGATGTTAAGTGATTAAGTTAAAATTATAAGAACTTTGATTTGGAAAACCGTTAAAATAATAAGCACTGAAATTCAACCAGGGGGATACGAGGAAGTCACTTAACAATGTTAAGAAGATTAGTTTTAATAAGGTTATGATTTATGTTTGTTTGTTTATTTGTTAGTGTGTTTTTAATTTTGTGAAAATCAATATTTTTTTGGGAAAAACAACAACAACAACAACAACAACGCACTTGGGAGCCACCTGCTTTACCATAGCCATCCTGAAAGTAGCAAGAGAAAAGGAGGGCAAAGTAACTTAGACAAGGGGGTGGGGGTGGAAATACAGCAGAAGGGAAACAAGACTTTGTCCCCGAGTCCCAGGTGTGCAATCCAGGTGTAGGTGTAGGAAGAAGAAACAGTACCTTCTGAAAATCTGTGGGCTCCCCCCAGTGGACAGTGCGGGTTATGTCCGTTGTTCCATCTCTGCAGGGGTGAGAGAAGCAAAGCGAAGGGAGCTTTGTCAGGCAACGGTGCCCCCGTCAGGTCAGGATTTTGCAACAGAGGTCCAGAGCTTCACTTGGCGGAAGGAGCTGGAGGGCTTCCCAAAATGTAGCAAGGCTGGCTTACCACATTTTAAAGCAAAGTCGGTAATACAATTGCTGGGCAAAGAGGCATTTCCCCCACTCCTTAAGGAGTCCAGAGTGTATAAAACTACCTAGTTTTAGGTAGTGAGGAGCTGTTTTGGTGGATCGGGCTCCCCTCACTTAGCCCCAAAGTTGTGCCAAATATATTTAGGGGAGCACGTGGAGAACCTTTGAGAGCAGCAGTTCATGCTTTGCTACGTGGAACCTATTGCTCCCAGAGACTTGCCTGACTCTTAACCCTGATTTAGGACGTGAGGGTTTCGTTTTTTAGCAATGCCTTTGTTCTTCCTTCTGGTTACCTGTTTTATTCTGAGTAGCTGTGTTTTTAAATACCATTTATTGCGCCTCAACCCTGGATCTCCACAAGACCTGTTCCTTGAGCAGGGATCATAATGAATCTTAACAACAAAAATAATGACAATTTGGGAGCACCTCTGTTCTTCCTCCTAGGCATAGTTTGATATTTCAATTGTATCATGTGACGGGTAGTAAATATTCTGACAGTTTATACAGTAGTACCTCAGGTTAAGTACTTAATTCGTTCCGGAGGTCCGTTCTTAACCTGAAACTGTTCTTAACCTGAAGCACCACTTTAGCTAATGGGGCCTCCTGCTGCTGCCGCGCCGCTGGAGCCCGATTTCTGTTCTCATCCTGAAGCAAAGTTCTTAACCTGAAGCACTATTTCTGGGTTAGCGGAGTCTGTATCCTGAAGCATCTATGACCTGAAGCGTATGTAATCTGAGGTACCACTGTATGTTGTAACCTGTTCACAACATTTTACAGACTTTATAGAGAAAGCGGCCAATCATTTGTAATAACAAGTATTATGACAAATTCATTACCCGCCCTTCATCAGCAGGTCCCAGTGTGGGTTACAACAATTTAAAAACAGTTTAAACAAATCACAGGTGAGTCCTAAACCACACATACCCCTTGTCAAAACCAAGGTAAAGAGGTGTGTCTTCAGCATATGACAAAAACTACATAATGTAGGCACCATATGCACCTCTGTGGGGAGGAAGCTCCACAATTTAGAGGCTGCCACAGGCACAATCCCTCCATTGCAGGGGGTTGGACTAGATGACCACAGGGTCCCTCCCAACTCTACAAGTCTATGATTCTACCACCCCAAGCCTGTGAGGGCAGCAGAACTATCAAGAGGGTCCCAGCTGTTGCTCTTAACACTCCATACAGTCAGTGGCAGATGCTGAGTTCTCAAATTTTAGCGGCGCCCTGTGTGATGCCAAAATTTGGTGCCCCCCACCTCTTTCACTGCATTCTAAATAATAGTTGTGGCATCCCCAGGTTCCACGCCCAGTGCGACCAAACCAGTTGCACTCCCCTAAATCTGCCTCTGATGCAGTCTGTAGGGTAGGACGCTGTGTTTCAGAGATGAATAGATGAAACCAAACCCTAGAGTACAAGGAGTTGTCACTGGGGCATACTCAGAGTGCTTTCTCCTTGATAGGAGAAAGCTCCATAAATCCAGAAGCAGCTTGCTTGGTGGGGAGGAGTCTCTTTGCTACCTTCTCAGCAGACGGCTCACTGGTGTTTACCAGGAGACGGGGATGGGTGGGTGAGGCAGTGGGGAAGTTGGTGATGTGTAAGCACATCAGCAGGAGTGCCACATTGGCTCTGCCAGTGTGTTTGCACTCCGCTGACCTTCCTGCCACTTTCCTCTCTCCCTCCTACAGTACAGTGACCTGTCTGCCAGCAACCTAGCACAGAGGCTCTGCCCCACAAGGTGAGCTGCTTCTCCATAAAACCCGCTGCCAGGTGCAGGCACCTGAGCCTGGCCAAAGAGAGAGAGGGCATCCCATACTCACAAATATTGCCCCCCTGAGTCCAGCAGGTACATTTCATTCACAGTCAGGTTTCGGGCGGTAGCATTGGATGGGCTGAAAAAGGAAAAGAAAGACACAGAGAGGAACATCAGAATTAGCATGTTGGGTCAGGCAATTGTGCCTCCAAGCTCAGTGTTCAGTCGCCAGCAGACGCAGGGAAATTCAAAAACAGGATAAGGCGGCAACATTCACAAAATAAGAGTAAAGGAATATTATATGGAAGCACATAGTTCCCCCCAAAGGCTCATGGGAACTGTAGTTTACCTCTCACAGAGCTAGAATCCCCAGCACCCTTAACAAGCAGTTCCCATAATTCCTTGGGGGAAAGTCATGTGCTTTAGAGGCATGGGTTGTACACAGCCTCTGTTTAGATGATGGTTTTTATTCCTCCCCTGCCCTTCACCATAAAGTCCTACGGCAAATGACAACAATAGAGAAACAAAAGATCACAACAATTTACAATCAGAAAAACAGAGCAAGAATGTAAGAAGCAACAGTGGCCCAAGGGGTGGGAATGCGCTGCAAAGCCGTCCTCCCAGCACTGGGGCCAATGCAGCTTATCTGAATGTGCCTTGTGTGGAGTGAGGTTGTGGTGAGGCCGGGCTGTGTGGCTGCACCGAGTGCCAACCTGCCACTCTCACTAGTGCATCCCATCCGAGCCACCACCATGGGCCACCCAAGTCCCACCCAGTAAGTGGCAGGGATGCTGGTTTCGGGAGGCTGCTCCACCTACACAGGCTGCTAGTAAAAAAAGAAAAGCCCTGCTGAATCAGACCAAAGGATAGACTAATCCAGCACCCTCTTCTTGTTTTCTACAGTGACCAACCAGGGCTACGGTATGTACACACCATACATTTCAAGCAGCACCCCAAAGAATCTTGTGAATCGTCGTTTCCCCAGAGGCGAACCTAGGTGCTTGTGCCCTTGGCAAGGAACTGTATTGGAGCCTCCAAAGCCAGGAGAGACTATGGAGTAGAAACTTAAAGTTTGCTTTTCTTCACCTTTTGCACTCCGACAGCGATTTCCTGGCCATCAGAGTTGGGTCTGCTCTGTTCCCCATCCCCCCAATCAGTCTGTCTGCCTGTCTGCCTACTGCCTCCTTCTGCGCCATGCTTTCCCTTCTGCCTCCTTCTGCTCCCCTTCCTTTTTCCTCCTCCTACAACTCTTCCCTGCTCTCTCTGTCTTTCTTCTCTCCGAGCCCCTGCTCACACTTCTAAAAGCTCTGCCAGCCAACTGGAGAGGGCTCCACAGGGCTGCTGCAACAGTGAAGTAAAGGTAAAGGTACCCCTGACCCTTAGGTTCAGTCCCGCTCCTGCCCACCTGGCTACAGCAGTACACACCAGCAACTGGATTCCTCTGCAGAGATGGCCAGAGGAGCCTGTATGCCTGACCGAACAGCGGAGGAGCAGCCCTCTCCAGTAGGCTGGCAGAGCCCTCCAGTAGGCTCACATACACAAGGGGTGTATGCAGGCTCCTAGCCACTCCAGGCCAGAGGTGCAATTCTTGTGCCTTCCTAGGCCTGTGCCCTTGTGGGCTAACCTGGCCAGCCCCTGAGTTTACCCCTCACAGAGTTACAACTCCCAGCACCATGAAGAAGCTAGAGTTCTCAGATACTTTAAATGCACTGGGTGTCTACACCTGGGTGTCTCTGGAAAGCCCACAGGCAGAGCAAGAGAGCGACAGCTCTCTCCCAGGATAGCTCCCCAGAGAGACAGCCTGCTTCTGAATCTGAATGTAGCATACAAACAGAGCAGCTAGCAACTATTGGCAGCCGTATCCTCCACAAACCATCTCCTTTTAAAGCCATTGAAATTGGTGGTCATTATTGCCTCTTGTGGGAATGAGCTCCCTAGTGGCACCTCCATGTCCCAAGGCTCCCAGGTGGGGATATAATTGCCTTTGTGCCTTTCTGTGAGTTTCCTGGAAGCGGGGGGGGGGGGGGGGGGCTAGCAAGTTTGAGAAAACAGGATGCTGAATTCACCAGCAGGGCTCTCTCTCCCTGTGCTTTGCAGAGGCAGGTGTGACATGCACGCTCAGGAACCCATGTGCACAAACCACAACCTATATTTGGGCATGCCATTTTTAGATCCTGCCCACCCCGGTTTGTGCAGATTCTTGGCAGCTCTGGGGTTTCCCTCTACATGCTCACGGCTTTTAGGACTGGCTCCTTTATGTGAGCATTGCAGACCAAGGCTATGTGCACATCAGTAGCTTAAAATGCAACAAAGTCTCCCTCTCTCTTTCTCTTTCTCCCTCTTTCTCTCTCTCTCTCTCTCACACAACAACAACAACATTGCGCTTGCATGTTGCTGTTCAAACCAGTGAGGGGGTGGGGGGGATGTCTTCAGCTGATGCACATTAACTGTTTGATTTCTCCCCACCCCCAGCCCAGCATTGCTCTTCGTGAATCTGCCATCTGTAGATGTGCAACATCTGCTTCGAATGTTCCCACCTCAGCTTAACTGTGAAGTGAACGTAGTTTAGGTTTTCAAACCGGGTAGAAGCTGCATCAAACAGCAGTATATCTCAAGAAACAACAGTGCGGATAGGGACCGTGGCTCAGTATCATGTGTGCATTGCTTCAAACACCAGCGGTGGGATTGCACTGGAGCCAAAGTAAGTGGTAATGTGTGCCAAGCCTAAGTTCTCAGAGGCTGTGACGCCAGTTTTAACAAACCCCATTTTTCAACTGTTCTTGTGGAGAATGCAAGGAGGCAGTAAGGCAGAAGTAGGGAACAATCAGGCCCAGAGGCCAAATCTGCCCCTCCAGACCTCTCTGTTTGGCCCTTTGGGGCTCTCCCTTGGACTGACTGCCTCTCTAGGCCACACCTCCTCTCCCCTGGCCACGCTTCTCACCACCCCCATTTTGTGCTCCTCCTTGGGCGCTTGTGTCTGGCTGAAAGATGGGGAGAGAAGAGGCCACACTGATGCATTTCAATCACATAAGGTAAAGGGACTCTTGACTATTAGGTCCAGTCATGACCGACTCAGGGGTTGCGGCGCTCATCTCGCTTTATTGGCCGAGGGAGCCAGCGTACAGCTTCCGGGTTATGTGGCCAGCATGACTAAGCCGCCTCTGGTGAACCAGAGCAGAGCACGGAAACGCCGTTTATCTTCCCGCCAGAGCGGTACCTATTGATCTACTTGCACTTTGACATGCTTCTGAACTGCTAGGTTGGCAGGAGCAGGGACCGAACAACGGGAGCTCACCTCGTCGCGGGGATTCGAATCGCCGACCTTCTGATCGGCAAGTCCTAGGCTCTGTGGTTTAACCCACAGTGGCACCCACGTCCCTTATTTCAATCACATGGCTTCCCTCAAAGAATCCTGGGAGCTGCCATTTGTTAAGGTTGCTGGGAACTGTAGCCCTGTTGGGGGAAATTACAGTTCCCAAGGTTTCGAAGGGAGCAAGCTGTGACTGTTCAAGTGGCATAGATGTGCTTTAAATGTTATCGTGTGGACAGGATCGTGTGTTTCCGGCCTGATTTCTGTGTTGCTGGAATGTAGCCTACTGTAATGATCTATAATTTAAAGTAATATCATCCCCCTTTAAACAGTCATGGTTTCCTCCAAAGAATCATGAGAACTGTGCTAAAGGTGCTAAGAGTTGTTAGGATTCCTCTATTCCCCTCACACAGCTACAATTCCCAGAGTTCCCTGGGAAGAGGGATTGATTGTTAAAATACTCTGGGAACTGTAGCTCTTTGAAGGGGCAACACCTCTCAGCAATCTTAACAAATTACAGTTCCCATGATTCTTTGAGTGAAGCCTTTACCGTTTTAAGTGGGGGTGATACTGCTTTAAATGTATAATGCAGTTGGAGCCTCCAAATGTGTACATTGGTCAAAACTGCATACAAAAAAACAACCTGTTTATTAGGAGAAATTTGCACTAAAATGCTGATGAATTTTCACAAATCACAGATCGCTGCAGAAATGTGGAGAACTGAATTTAAGAGTGGGAAAATGAGGAAAGGGGGGAACTGATAAGGGCAGAGCCCTCCATCCCTATCCATCCCTAATTATAGGCCCTAGTTAAGGAGATGGAAATGGTGAGTGATATGAGAAGCAAATGGTAGAGTCCTCCACTACTTTCGTTCTGAGAGAGGGAGCTGTCCACATGTTTTGGGTTGTGGAACTGTGAATTTCGAAGGTTACCTGTGTTTCGGTTCCCGTATTGTTTTGGTAAATGTGAATCAGGTAGGCTTGCAAACCAAACCAAATTTCTCCTCAATCCCTACCTGTAATGGGCCAGAGCTGCATTCAGTCCAGTGGCGGAGATTGTCTCAAAGCTGGGCCCCTTGCAGTTGGCCTCTTCGCTGTGGAGGGAAAGAGAAAACTCTGGTTGGCACCCTTTTCACCCTCCGCAGCATCATCACCACTGATTGATTTTCATACTGTACTGTTTACATGCCACAAAAGCTTCTAAGCCATTTACAAGCATGAAATCTACTATAAATTCCATATATAATTAAAATAAAATAATAAAACAACTCTACAAAAATAGTAAAACCGCTCAGATTTAATACCATTATTTTTATTATTTATTTAATTTCTATACAACCCTATACCCGAAGCATAACTATGAGACAGTTTTTAAACCCCCCAATTAAAATAGATAGGTCAAGAAGTTCAAGTTCAGGGGAATGAATGCTTGTCTAAGCAGGTGTACCTTCAATAGCCAGGGGAATGCCAATATAGATGGGGCTTCTCATATTTCAGCAGAGAGGCATTCCACAACACTGGTGCCACCAGTAAAAAGGCCTTCCTCCATGTTCTCACAATGTGGTAATCATCAGACCATGGCAAAACTAGCCTAAATGAAGCATTGCCCTTTTCAGACTGACCTACGCAACTGGTCTACATAACGGGCGCCAGAGATTTCATTCACAGAACCGGTGGGAACATTCTTTTCCAGCCAGACCAAGTACCGAATCACTGCAATGGCATCTCGTACCTGTGGTTGTAATCATTGTTTAGTATTTCTATCCTGCCTTGCTATAATAAAACTTACAGCAAAATAATAAATAGCCACGTTGCAAATTTATGAGCATGTCCAAAAACACCCTTCTCTCTCTCTCTCTCTCTCTCTCTCTCTCTCTCTCTCTTCCTCTCTCTCTCTAAAAACCAAATGGAACACATGATTGCAATAAATATTCAAATATCATTTTATCATCATGTCTGTTCTGGAATGCACACATCATTCACAGATGTCCCATTTTGACTGTCTACACCCTGCATCAAGTTTTCATCTGCAGAAGGCATCATAGTTGGCTGGAGCCACACTATATGGCTGCAACATGGCCTCATGGTAAAATCTCTTCCAGCACCCTGTCTAGCCCTGACCTGGTACTGGACATGGAGTCCTCAGAAGGCAAAACAGACACCCCATGGGTTGAGAATCTTGGGGAGCAGGCAGGATCCCCAGAGTTCAATGCTGAAGATGCCCTTGTGGGTCCTCCCCCAAGTTGATATTTGATGAAGAACCCCCGAAACTGTCAAAGATGAGGAGCCACCCTCTCCCCCACCAGTCCTGATGGGTGCCAGCCCCAAAGGCTTCAGGCAACACTGTCCAGACAGTCATGGGTAAAGGATCCACTTGCTGTGGTTTAGGAGAACTCCCTTGAGCTTCGACCCAAATCTAAACTCACAAGATCATTGCACCACAACATTCCACTGCTTTTGCACTCGCGGTGGGCTTACATACATGGGCAGCTCGCAGCATCTCTTGCTCCTTGGCGTTCTTGACTGCTTTGGTGATCATGACAGGAGAGTACTCCTCTACCAAGAGTTTTTCCTGTAAGACAGGAAGGAGGCAACCATGTCAACAGGCCATTCTCAGGGGGGATGCACCTGTCGGCTTACCATGAAGCAGACCAGCTGGAGGCAGGCCTTTGTCATCACTTGCAGAGCATGTTGCGCAGTTCCCCTTTGCTTATGCTGCATTCTATATGTGGCAGTTCTCACAGCATATATTAGAGTGCCTGCCTGCCTGTATGTACGCACGATCATCTCCTGATGTCTGCTGTGTCCTTCAATGAACTCCATTTGAGGCAGGGCTCTGGTCCTGGAGCCTGGTTTCATTCCCAGAGCTCAACATTAAAAACACTTGTGAAGTAACAAACATAAGACATGAGGAAGAGTCCCTCTGGATCAGATGAAAGGTCTATCTAGGTTTAGGGGGATTAGCAAATCTTCCAATTTCAGGCTGAATTCACATGGCATTTTATTTCATTTTCACAACTTTCCCCCTGTTAGTTCTACAAGGCATTGTGGTGAAATACAGTGCAGAAAAAAGAGACTTCAGTTACACCACCCAGGAAAAAAACCATGCCTCTGCACAGGTAACTTTCTGTGCAAATGCATATGCCCTAACCAGAGTGAAAGGAGAGGTGTGCCTAATAATAGCTTGTGTGACCTAAAAAGCAAGGCTTGGCAGCTCAGTTGTCATGCACTGCCACCCGCTGCAAACATTGTCAGGTGGTGCAGAAACTTTGCAGGATTTAAGACAGCAAACAGCATGCAAAAACCATGCAGGGAGCTTCCTGTGCAGGAAGTTACTAGCTATGTTGGTTATGCTCTCAGAGACAGCATGCTTTTGAATACCAGCTGCTGGAAACTGCAGGATGAGAGTGCTCAGGTCTTGCTTGCTGGTTTCCCGCAGGCGTCTGGTCGGCCACTGAGAACAGAATGCTGCACTAGCCTGATCCAGCAAGCTCTTATGCTCTTAATTGCACAGTGAATGGAGGCAATGCACTATTCGATGCCATATGAAAACAACAAAACTTTTGCTTTTAGCAAACAGAAAGGGGTTCCCGTATGGATGGGCCCAGGGTTGACAATACGAAGCTAGGTGAATCAATTGTCTGACTTGATACAAGGCAGATTCCTCTCCTAAGTTTCCAAACTATGAGTGGTGATGATGGCTCACTCTCTATGTTCTTCCTTTTTACCTGGGAAGGGCCATAGCTGAGTGGCAGAGCATCTGCTCTGCACAGAGACGGTCCCAGGTTCAATCCCTGGCATCTCCGCATGGGACTGGGAGTGCCCCCCATCTGAAACCTTGGAGAGCAGCTGCCAGTTAGTGTAAGGTAAGGTAAAAGGTAAAGGACCCCTGGATGGTTAAGTCCAGTCAAAGGCGACTATGGGGTTGTGGCGCTCATCTTGCTTTCAGGCCGAGGGAGCTGGCGTTTGTCCACAGACAGCTTTCCAGGTCATGTGGCCAGCATGACTAAACTGCTTCTGGCGTAGAGGGACACCGTGATGGAAACCAGAGTGCACGGAAACGCTGTTTACCTACCCACTGCAGTGGTACCTATTTATCTACTTGCACTGGCATGCTTTTGAACTGCTAGGTTGGCAGGAGCTGGGACAGAACAACAGGAGCTCACCCCGTCATGGGGATTCGAACTGACAACCTTCTGATCGGCAAGACCAAGAGGCTCAGTGGTTTAGACCACAGTGCCACCCACATCCCTGACCAGTCAGTGTAGTAGACCATACTAAGCTAGATGGACCAATGGTCTGACTCAATGGAAGGCAGATATCTATGCTTTCCCCCCAGTTTTTCCAGTGCAGCCTCCTCTCTGGTTCAATGGTTCCCCTGTACAAGAGTCCCTCCATCTTTCTTACTTACCAGGGGGATTTCTCGATAGAGTCCTAGGGTGGTGTATTCAGTCCCGATCCAGATTCGAACGCCATCCTGCTGGGCATACTTTCTCACACTTGTGCTTACTTGATTATAGTCCTCCACCTGCACACACAGGGGCCCTGGGCACTGAGAGACCAGCGACTGGGATGCCTCTTTGCTCAGTCGACTCTGGTTCACAAACAGACTAAGGAGGGGTGGGGGCAAACCAAGTGAGATTGGAAGAACAAACAACTGTGTGTTACTTTGTTGATTCACTTTGGCCCCCTCTAACACTATACATTTAATGTGCTAGTAAACAGCTAAAATCGCTTTAAACCAGGGGTAGGCAACCTAAGGGCCGGGGGCCGGATGCGGCCCAATCACCTTCTCAATCCAGCCTGCGGATGTTCTGGGAATCAGCATGTTTTTACATGAATAGAATGTGTCCTTTTATTCCTTTTATTTAAAATACATCTCTGGGTTATTTGTGGGGTCTGCCCGGTGTTTTTACATGAGTAGAATGTGTCTTTTATTTAAAATGCATCTCTGGGTTATTTGTGGGGCATAGGAATTTGTTCATTCCCCCACCCCCCCAAAAAATATAGTCCGGCCCACCGCATAGTTCTGAGGGACAGTGGACCGGCCCATGGCTGAAAAAGGTTGCTGACTCCTGCTTTAAACAGCCATGGCCTCCCCTGCCCCAAAGAATCCTGGGAAAGATAGTTTGCTAAGGGCTCTGAGAGCTGTTAGGATGCCTCTATTCTTCTCACAGAGCTCCAGTTTTCAAGAGTGGTTTAAAAACAGCCCATCCCTCTTCTCAGGGAACTTATGGGAATTTTGCAAACATCGTTTGGCTGGAGAACTGCACCACAGAATTCAGATAGGTGAGAATTTCGAAGGAGGGCTGTGTTTCCTGGAACGAGATGAAGACTGAAAGTGAGAATTTGGTAGCGTTGCCTGTAAATACAAACTGCATAGAATTTTTCCCTCATCCCTAATGCTTAGTCAGGACAAAATGCTGAGTTTCTGTTTGGGGGGAGGGGAGGTAAAACAGGAAATGGAGGATAGGAAATGGAGTGTTATGGAAGAGGGCATGGCTGGCTGGCATGAACCCTGAGGAGAGCATCTCACACTGCAGCCATTTTATTCTGGATCCCACTTGTTTGAACCAGACCCTTGTCTGAGACGGTGAGTAAGTTGCTCAAGTACCTGATATCTGTCTTGGTGAGAAGTGTGTAAGCGTAGAAGACAGGTGTGTAAGGGATGTCATCTCCTCGAAGATTGAAGAGCCCTGTGGAAAGGCAGGGGTTTCTTACAAATTCCATTTTTTTCCTTCTTCTTCTTTTCACCTAGGAGGCTTTTAAGTGGTTGAAGGAAGCAGGGTAGGGTTATGGGGAGAGTGGCTTGCAGAACAGAGACAGGATTAGAGTCACGGGGGAAGCAGAGGAGAAGGCCCTGAAGTGAACGTGCGTCGTCCTGAAATCCCTGGAATCTTGCACAGCTCAGAGATTGGGGTGGCGTGCAAACTGTATATAAGGGCACATTCAGATGACCTATTATTATTATTATTATTATTATTATTATTATTATTATTATTATTAAGCGTTCATTCTGAATTGTTTGCAGGGAGATCAGACGATGGTGGATATTTATTGTGCATTCATTCTGATTTGTTTGTGGGGAGGTTAGATGACATTGCGCCAAAGCAAATGTTATCAACACATTCTCCAGTGCATTTCCCAATCACTTTCCTTATTTAAAAAAGTCTGATCTTTTGGGGAGAAAGAGTTTGACGTGCAAGATCTTCACAATCCACTGTACAATTTTAATTGGCAGGGATGTGATTGGTCCATCTAGCTCAGTGTTGTATAAAGTGAATGACAGCACCTCTCTGGGGTTTCACAAAGGGAACTTCCCAGCCCTACCTAAAGAAGCACAGGACTGAACACGCAACCTTCTGCTTCCAAAGCATCTGAAGCTTTCCTAACAATGCCACTCTCTGGAGCCAGCCCTGGTGGGAGTAGCTCAGGAACAGCAAGTGAGGACAACAAAGGGAATGTGTACTGACATAGCTGAGGAGGCTGCAGAAACAGGGAATATGGAAATATAGAAAGCAAGCTGTGCATTAACTTGATTACAACGGAGCACTCACAGGCCGTTTCCTCGAGACCAGAAAGCAGGACTGCTGTGGGCTTCCTGCCATGATTCTCCATCTGAGTCCGGATAACAGAAATCTTCTCTTGCCAACTGCTCCCTGAAAGAAGAGGAGGTGAGATGCAATGGGAGGTGGTTTGGCACCCGCCTGTCCCTTCGCTAACCTTGTGGCTCCATGAGGGCCACATGCAAGACCATGTGCAGTTAAGAACCAGTTTTGATGGTCCAGAAATGAAGGTATTAGAGGCAGCTGTAAAAACCTGGACAGCATCGGGCTATCAGTGTACAGGACACATTACGGAGTTACATAAGCAATAGGAGGAGAGATAAACCAAACAGATGAAAATAGGAAATATATACAGAAGAACTTATCTGCCTGATGCCAAGTCAAACTAGGGAATATTAGAACACTGAAGCATGCCAACTTGAATGTCTTTTCTTGCTTCCCCTGAACTTCATTTATGTTAGAGAAAAGAGGCCAGTCTTGCCAAGTAACTCTAGTGTAATGTATGAACATAGGAATAATAATAGTAATAAAAACCAGGCTCAGGGCAGCTAACAACAAATTTAAAACACTTAATTTTAAGAGCAGCATAAAATACAGTATAAAAACATGAATAACAATAAAATTCAAAAATCAAAAATCAATTTAGGGAAAATAAGCATTAGATAACCCCCAGGGCTAGCTGGCTGAATTGGTCCTACTTGGGCCAGCGAGGAGGCCAGGGGAGAATTAGCTGTGGGGTCTCAGAGTGGGTGATCTTCATAAAAGGGGAGGGGGAGAGAAGAGAAGGGAAATAAATGATCAGGCTGAATTCAAATTAAAGGCCAGACGGAATAGCTCTGTCTTACAGGCCCAACAGAAGGAGGTTAAATCCTGAAGGGCCCTAGTCTCATGGGACAGAGCATTCCACCAGGTTGGAGCCATCACTAAAAAGGCCCTGGCTCTGGTGGCGGATAGTCTGACTTCCTTAGGGCCCAGGACTTCTAAACTATGGTTATTCATGGACCTTAAGGTCCTCTGCGGGGCATACCAGGAATCCATCTTATAGTCATAGCACTGGCCAACTAGCTCAGTGCTGTATACACTGGCTAACAGCAGCTCTCCAGGGTTTCAGACAGGGGTCAGGGGATATTCCCTGCTGTACCTGGAGATTCTGGGGATTGAACCTAGGACTTTGTTCTTGACAGGAGCTCTGCCACTGAGGTGTGGCACTTCCCCAGGAAGGCCGGCACCAGTCCATGCATGGCTCATGAACATACCCACAAAGTTGTCATTGAGTTGGTAGATGGTGTTGGTGGGAGGAGGAGGTCTCTGTGCTCCCCATGCTTGGTCCACCAGGTTGTCCTCTAGGGGAATGAGGATTATATCTGAACCCTCCAGGGCCTGGTTGTAGCTCTCCCAGTTTTCTGCGGAAAGATGATGTCAAGCAGGTAGATGCGGAAAAATCACCAGTGATTGTAAATATCATTTCCAGAAGAAATTAGTTCCAGCCAAGAACGATTACAGAAAAGGAACTAATTTTGTTCCCAAAGGGAATTGATTCTGTTCCAGTTCAGTCCACAGTTAAATTCAGTTTATTCATGTCGTCCTCGGTGGTTTCCCCCCAGCCTTCAGTATCTTACAAGTCGTTCTGCTAAATTAGAATATATACTTAAAAGAACATCGAAACACACTATGTAATGTGAGTGGTTGTTCCTCCTCCCCAACAATTACAATATTTGAACTTAAATAGCAGCATTACAGTCATACCTCGTGTTACGTTTGCTTCACGTTGCGACTTTTCAGGTTATGAATGCAGCAAACTCGGAAGTGTTTACTTCTGGGTTCACCCCGCGCGCACGCGCAAAAGCGATCTGTGCGCTTCGCGCATGTGCAGAAGCGGACTATCGCACTTCGCGCACATGCAGTTGCGGCACTCTACTTGTGGACTTTTCAGGGTGCGAATGGCACCCCGAAATGGATTGCATTTGTAAGTAGAGGTACCACTGTACTTTTTAGATAGGTAAAAATGTGAAATGCAGTGACCATACTCAAACACAGAGTTAAACACAGTGTAGTCCCATGTATAAAATTATTGAATGAAAATGAAAATTGAATTTATACAACCTCCCCAAGTTCCGCTGCAGAAGGAACTGAGGGCTTATCTTACTTCTGTTTTCCCCACTGCTTTCCCCTGGGAAAACCCATGGTTTAGAGTTGCATTGCAGCAAATGGCAATCAGGTTTCCTGCAGATTGCCATTTGTTCCAATTAATTGCTAAAGAGCATGTTTTCTGGGGGAAGCAGGGCGGGGTGGGGAGCAAAGGTGAAACTGCTCAGACCCATCATGCTTTCTTTGCACTGGACAGGTGGAAGTGGGGACGAGCCATTAATTCACATTCAGTTCACCTGGAAATTATAGCAACTGCTTTCATGCGTTATTCAGATTTTTTTTTAAAAAGTTAATTAAACTGAATTAGTTCAATCCAGGGACTGAAAATGACTCCATAGCTGCCTACAGGTACAGAGCAGCTTTCCTTGGCCAGGGTCTGTGGGAGAGGGGAAGAGCAAGTCACCTGTAGTAGAGCAGTTACTCTTAGACTCTGGGTGGACTTAGGCCTCTCCATCCCTCTTAGAAGGTAAAATCGCCCACTGAGCAACTACCCAACTCCTTGTGCTTGGGAGCCCTGCAAGTGAATGCAAGCGAGGGACACTGAGCAACATAATGGGAGGGGTGTCTTTAGCACTAAGCTGAAACTGTGAAGCTCTCTTGTTATTTTTCCTATTGGATGCTGCATGTTGTTTAAGTAATCTTGTTTTATTTATTGTATTATTATGAATCTGTGGTGCAAGACAACCTGAATTCTGGATCGGGTTAGTGTTAGAATTTAATTAAAGTTGGGATGCTAGAACCAGGAAATAGGCGCACTCATGTGTGTTTAACATAGATCCATGTGTGTATTTGACCTGTGTCCTAATAATTTAATTAGCATATCATGCCGGGCAGACTTCCTGTGTTGGGTATTAGGCACTTCTTAATGCTAGGAAATCAGCATGAGTTGAAAGGTAATGGAGTCGTCTTAATTCCCTTTGAGGTGATGGCCTGAGGATAATGAACCATTAGCATCACGAAAGGGTGGGGCCTATTTCTGAGGCCGAGACAATGAAAGCTTGAGAGGAACAGAGTGATGCAAGCTGTCAGGGGAAAGTTAGAGATGAGTGATTTGCTGCTGAGCTGCAAGGCTGCAACCAGGGGGGAAATAGAAACCTTGTGGTACTCTGTATCCCTCTCTAGCTAGGCTTCAGGTTGTATATATGTGTAAATAAACCATGTATCATAAAGACACCATAGTCTCTGCTGTGCCTCATTTTTCCAAAAGGAAACACAGACCAGAAGCGGAATAAGGGCTGTGCGAGCTGGACCTGTAGTTTGTTAAGGCTGCTCTGTGAGGGGTAAGCTCCAGTTCCCAGGATTCTTTAGGGGGGAAACCATGTGCTTTAAATGCATAGTGTGGATGTGACAAACAGTGCTTCCTACCAATAGAAAAGAGGAAGGGATCCAATCCAATTCTCTCCCCAGCTGAAACTTCTTGAAGAATCCACTGCCCAATAGAGTTGATCCAGACTGCAAGAGAAAGGAGAGTGAACACTGGTGAGTGTTCCAGCAGCTGCATCGACCACCTCAGGAGAAGAAGAAGCTAGCTGCAATTTCATTGGTAATATTGCCCATTGAGTCAACTAATGCCATAGCTCAATGGCAGAGCCAGTAGCACCCAGTGTCGTTGGATGGAACTGCCTCCCTGATGCTGACATCACAGCAGCATACTTGGATGAATCTGGACAGGGCAGCGGGTCAAGTGGGTCCAGGATGTGATTAAGGCATTTTTGCAGGGTGGGTGGGAGGGAGTGGTCCTGGTGATTGTCAAAGGGGCAGTGATTTGATCACTCCTGAAAAAGCCCACACTGGACTCATTGGTTCGCAGTGACTACTGCACAGCTACAAATACTCCCTTTTCGGATTTAGGGATTGAGAGAGTAGTGGTGTAACAGCTCCAGGCGCTCTTGGGTGAAACCAATTGTTTTGATTCATTTCAATCTGGGTTCAGTCCTGGTTATGGGACTGGACTGACCTTGGTTGCCCCAACAGATGACTTTTATCAGGAGAAAGGTAGGGTGATGCTGTTATTTTTACTTGCACTCTCAGAAGCGTTTGCTGCCACTGTGCATAGTATCCTCCACAGACTAGGGTGGGGGGAAGATGGGTGCAAGACACACTGTTTTACAGTGGCTCTGATACCACCTCCAAGGTTGGTTTCAGAGAATAGCCTCAGGTGATTACCTTCTGGCTCCCTGGCAGCTGTGCTGGGGGTTCCAAATAGTACCATCTTGCCACCAATGTTATTCAATAACTATATGAAGCAATCAGGAGAGACTGTGCCAGCCCTGGACCAGTTGCTCTGTGATGGGCTTGATAAAGGTCAGCAGACTTGAGTCTGAATCCTAGCAAGATGTAGGTGTCATGTTTCAACGGTTCCTGAGTCTGTGTGCCTGTTTTTCATATATAAATTTGCCTAATTGCTTTTATTCCTGATGTGAATTTATTGTGAAATCATATTGAGATATTTTATGGGCACTGATTAATGAATTGAATTAGTTAATTAGCTATGCAGGTGCCTCATTAAAAAAAGTGGGTGAACAGAGCATAGCTGTTTCACAAGAAATTCACACGGTGGAAGCAGCCCAGGACTTGTGGTTGGAGTATCTGTTTGACCTGGTCATCCATTTCACACTGAAGTCTCCTAGGACACCTGCTTTAGTCCAGAAGGGCTTGTCCGCTGACGTGTGGCACTAGAGATGAACAAACCTGTCAGTTTCAGTTTCTCATTTTTCCAGTCTTAAGTTCACTTCTCAGCATTTCCACATCTGGGTGCAATATATTTATGAAAATTCACCAGCGTTTTAGTGCAAATATATTCATTTTCACATTTTTGTATGCACATTTTCACAAAGCAACTTCCCCTAGTACAATGCATTTTTGTATGTTATTTTCACTGATATATGCATTTCTGTGCACACTCTGCCCTAGTTTCTTCACATTATTTGGCTGTAGGACTCCACTGCAAAATTCAGAAGTGCCAATTTTGAAAGACGGCTGTGTTTCAGTCTGCATATTGTTTCAGGAAAAGCTAATTAAGAAGGTTCACATTTAATTGTGAGCTGAATTGAATTTTTCCCTATCTCTAGTTACAGATTGCAACTCATTACCAAACTTAAAACCATGGAGAGACCTGGTCTGAACAAAGACATTGGATTCTTATCTCATTATACATGACTAAGCCATTTCTCACCTTCTCACCCCTTGCCTTTTCCTGTAAGACCTATTACAGTCGTTAAGAGTCGTCAACAGGCTCATCTCAGCTATCTGCCAATCTCCCATTCCCACCACCCTTCTGAGTAATACCCCTCCCCACCTTCTCACTATATAGAAGGGTCTGGCAACTTCTGTTTCAGTGTATCTGAAGAAGTGTGCATGCACACGAAAGCTCATACCAAGAACTAACTTAGTTGGTGTTTAAGGTGCTACTGGAAGGAATTTTTTTTATTTTCCCTATCTCTATGCAGCCCTGGTGGCCAGAGGGGGAACTGCACCCCAATACATTTTTATGGTGGGCACTAACTTGATTTCTGCAGCTCCCAGTTGCAATCCATTTGGCGCTCAGCTTGGATCCAGTAGCGACTGTCAGTGAAGAGCGCAGCCTTCTGCAAAGTGACCACACCAGTCCCTACAACAAACAAGCAGAACAATTTAATGTTTGTGTATCATGATAAATTCCTAAAATCAGAGTTGCTATGACCTCAGCTTGCTTGAAAACACATTCCTTAAGTGTTCAGCCCTAGTTTGTAGCACTTGCTGGAACTGGTTACTACTTGGTGAAGGAAATACACTCTGTACATGCCTAGAAGCTTATTACTATGTCTTGGTATCCCAGAGCTAAACAAGGCCTAAATAAAAGGTAAAGGGTAAAGGACCCCTGGACGGTTAAGTCCAGTCAAAGGCAACTATAGGGTTGCAGCACTCATCTCGCTTTCAGGCCAAGGGAGCCAGCGTTTGTCCACAGACAGCTTTCTGGGTCATGTGATTAGCATGACTAAATTGCTTCTGGTGCAAGAAAACACCGTGATGGAAACCAGAGCGCATGGAAATGCAGTTTACCTTCCTGCTGCAGTGGT
The DNA here is from genome assembly GCF_964188305.1 of Podarcis bocagei. NCBI lineage: Eukaryota > Metazoa > Chordata > Lepidosauria > Squamata > Lacertidae > Podarcis > Podarcis bocagei. The sequence goes on along the minus strand of NC_138140.1, from coordinate 34,942,569 downwards.
ACACTATTCGATGCCATATGAAAACAACAAAACTTTTGCTTTTAGCAAACAGAAAGGGGTTCCCGTATGGATGGGCCCAGGGTTGACAATACGAAGCTAGGTGAATCAATTGTCTGACTTGATACAAGGCAGATTCCTCTCCTAAGTTTCCAAACTATGAGTGGTGATGATGGCTCACTCTCTATGTTCTTCCTTTTTACCTGGGAAGGGCCATAGCTGAGTGGCAGAGCATCTGCTCTGCACAGAGACGGTCCCAGGTTCAATCCCTGGCATCTCCGCATGGGACTGGGAGTGCCCCCCATCTGAAACCTTGGAGAGCAGCTGCCAGTTAGTGTAAGGTAAGGTAAAAGGTAAAGGACCCCTGGATGGTTAAGTCCAGTCAAAGGCGACTATGGGGTTGTGGCGCTCATCTTGCTTTCAGGCCGAGGGAGCTGGCGTTTGTCCACAGACAGCTTTCCAGGTCATGTGGCCAGCATGACTAAACTGCTTCTGGCGTAGAGGGACACCGTGATGGAAACCAGAGTGCACGGAAACGCTGTTTACCTACCCACTGCAGTGGTACCTATTTATCTACTTGCACTGGCATGCTTTTGAACTGCTAGGTTGGCAGGAGCTGGGACACAGCAATGGGAGCTCACCCTGTCACAGGGATTCAAACCGCCAACCTTCTGATTGGCAAGTCCAATAGGCTCAGTGGTTTAGACCACAGCACCACCCACATCCTAAATAGGTCATATCCAAACCATACATTTAAAGCACATGTCTTTTCCCAAATAATCCCGGAAACTGTAGTTTATTAAGGGTGCTGGGAACTGTAGCTCTGTGATGATAAACTACAGTTCCCAGGCTTCATTGTGGGCAGAGGGGGAGCCATGTGCTTTAAATGTCCTTTATATGAATGGTGTAGAATGGATGTGGCAATGTGTTTTCACAACTGATGTTGTGAGTGCTCTTTCATGTGAAGTGTATCATTTATAAATGATGTCAATGAAAAGACACAGAGAACATGAGCACCAAGTTTAGGCCACATTTGAATCTTTGCCAATGCAAGCTTCACACTCACATTACAGGTGTGAGAAATCAGATATGGGGAATTTCTGCCCTTTGTGTCCCCCTCCCCTTTAATTTTTTTATTTTAAATGAGCAAATACTTGAATACGACACCTCCCAACATCTTTAAAACATTAAATGCAGCTACTTTTCTTATTCAAAAATTCAGAAAATTCATTTATTCCCTGCCTTCCTTCCTTCGCATGTTCATAATGAGTCAATTGACAGTGATCATGCCAAGTGCTGATTGGAACTGGAGTTCAGCAACATCCAGAGGATCAGGGGTTCCCCACATATGGCTTAAGGGTTAGCTCTGTTAATGCTAAAGTCAACTAGCCAAGAGGGAAACAGCCAGGCAGGGGGGAATGATATTTGCTGAGGTAGCACATGCCCTGATTGGCTGTGTAGTTTCTGAGGGAATTCTTTTCTCTGTATGTTTGGTTATGTGGATGTTGTGAAGTAATAAAGACAAAATCTCTTTGTTCTTTTCTTCCCAATTTATATACTGTTTTGTTCAGCTTTTCTGAGTAACATGTTATCAGGATTTCATTTCACTCTGGACTCCTGTGTTATAGAAGCGACTTTGATAACAATAATGTGCTGTTGTTATTTCAACGCACATTCCATTAACTTGGCATTCAATTTAGGTGCTGGTTCTAACTCCCAGTGAACAGAAGTCTGTATTAGGCCTAGGCTGGGGATTGGAAACCTGGGACCTAAATATTTCTGAACTACAGAGCTCCCATCCCCCCTGATAACTGACTGTGCTGGCTGGGGCTGATGGGAGATGGAGGCCAACAACTTGCAATGGGCCACACGTCCCCCATTTATTGTCCAGGACCTGTGTATCTTAGGGTACTGGCCAAGGTAGACCAGGAAAAGTGGGGTGGTAAGTCTGAAAGAGTATTTACCTGATGATCCTGTGAAGCCTGTCATCCAGGATAGCCTCTTGTCCCGTTCACCAATGTATTCACTCTGGGAAACAGAAAAGCCCTCTGAGTTCAGGGAACTGTCTTCACAGAATCATAGATTTGTAGAGTTGGAAGGGACCCCAAGGGCTGTCTAGTCCAACCCCCTGCAATGCACTTAAGTGCAAGAAAGGTTCCCCTTTCTAATAACATACCAGTATATCATCTCCTCTTAAAAAACCCAAAAGAAAACAGAAAACTTATGCAGCTAGGAAATCAAAATTAAGTGTCCAGAAAAACAGAATTCTGCAATCTGCATACATTATACAAAGTGTGCAGATATATGCAAATTAAAAGGTAAATAGTAAAGGACCCCTGGACGGTTAAGTCCAGTCAAAGCGACTATGGGGTTGCAGTGCTCATCTCGCTTTCAGGCCAAGGGAGACGGCATTTGTCCAGACAACTTTCAGGGTCATGTGGCCAGCATGACTAAACTGCTTCTGGTGCAACAGAACATAGTGACGGAAACCAGAGTGCACAGAAATGCCGTTTTCCTTCCCGCCACAGTGGTACCTATTTATCTACTTGTACTGGTGTGCTTTCAAACTGCTAGCTTGGAGCTGGGACAGAGCAATGGGAACTCATCCCATCGTGCGGATTCAAACCGCTGACCTTCTGATCGGCAAGCCCAAGAGGCTCAGTGATTTAGACCACAGTGCCACCTGCACCTTTACCATATGCAAATAGATTGTTTTGCATAACCTATCCTGCTTCTGCTAGTCATGGGAATCTGAAGCCACATACAAGGCAAGGTCTCTTACGAGGCCTTGACACACACTTGCCATCCTATCTTTGTAGCTTCAGGTCTGGAAACGTAGTGTTTCTTTTTGGACAGAACCCAGTCCCTTCCCACTCCTGATAAAGGTGGAACAGCTGCACCCTTTGCCTTACCATGTGTGAATCCGTGGCAGGAATGATGTAGGCAGAGAAGTTGTGAGACTGCATGTGCAGCCGCAAGGCGCTCAGACGCTCACTCGTATTGGTGACTGTAGGAGGCAAGTGCTGAAAGCACAAATGGATGATCAGTACAAGGGCAGAAGAGGAAGAAATGGGGGTCAGGGCAGCCGTTCACACTCTTCCACCGGCCCCTTCTCAATGTTGCCTCGCGGTCTCAGCACAGCACTGACACTTGGACCTCAGAGGCTGCCAGACTAGATGCTTCATAGGGCTGGACTACACCTTCGTAGGGATCTGTCAGTTTTTGGTCTCTCGGTTTCTCATTTTTACACGTTTCTGCAGCAATTCGTTTATTTTTAAATCCTCGTGACAATTCGTCAGCATTGTAGTGCCAATTTCTCTGAATATACACATCTTTGTATGCAATTCTACCCAATATGCACACTTTTGTACAGTGGTACCTCAGGTTACACACGCTTCAGGTTACAGACGTTTTAGGTTACAGACTCTGCTAACCCAGAAAGAGTACCTCAGGTTAATAACTTTGCTTCAGGATGAGAACAGAAATCGTGTGGTGGCGGCGCAGTGGCAGCAGGAGGCCCCATTAGCTACAGTGGTACCTCAGGTTAAGAACAGTTTCAGGTTAAGAACAGACCTCCAGAACGAATTAAGTTCTTAACCCGAGGTACCACTGTATTCAGTTTTGAACTAAAACTCACATTTTTGTGGTGCCTTTTTTGCATGTTATTTTCATGAGTATATTTATTTTTATGCGTGTTTTAACATACATTATTATTTTTTAAAGGATGGTTGGAGAATTGCACCACAAAATTCAGATAAGTGCTAATTTCAGAGCACAGCTGTATTTTAAGGTAGGTGTATTGTTTCAGTTAAGTGTGAATTTGATAAAGTTGATTCAAATGCGAACTGAATAGAATTTCTCTGCCATCCCTAGATGCTAGACATTTTGGGAAGGGCATTCTCTCTCTCCCCACCCCCCATGCACACACACAAACACAAATAATAGATTCCTCAATTTTGAGCAATATTAAGGATCTCACCGGAGGGGTGATTGTACAGTTTCTGATGTCTTCTGATTCAGAACTTCTTCTTCTGGGGTAACCTGTGATGAGGCCTAAAAAAGAATGAAACACTCCATTCATATTCAAGTAAGAATGTATGGGTTGTGTATGGGGAGCGGGGGAGAGGATGTATGGCCCAATGCTCATTCACCCGTCCTGTTGCAGTTGTTTGCTAAAATGCTAAAGTCCTACTCAGAGACCCATTGAAATTATTGGACCTATGGCAGTCATGCCTATTATCTCAGTTGGGTCTAGTCTGAGTAGGACCATCATTGGAAGCCAGGGGTTAGATTTATAATTCACTGAGCGCTTGCATGGAATATTGATCTCACATCTCCTCTTGTATCACAGAGGTACCTAACAGAAAGAAAATATAGCCTTAAATATCTGGAGAAGGTGAGCAGGGAAGCCAGGCTCCTGCAGGTATCATGCTTCGGGGAATAGGAAAGTCTCTAAAGGTAAATATGTTGGGGTGGGGGAACCCTCCACATATGTATAGTCTTCTTGGAACATAGAAAGCTGCCTTATATAGAGTCACACCATTGTCCTATCTAGCTCAATATTGTTTACACTGACTGGCAGAAGCTCTCCAGGGTTTCAGGCAGGGGACGTTCCCTATCTGGAGATGCTAGGGGTTGAACCTGAGATCTTCCTGTTTGTGAGGCAGAGTCTCCACTTCAGCTTTCCCCTCTAGTCTTTTAAGAACCAACCAGTGCTCCTGGTTCTATATCTTTAAACTGGACTTGACGGCCCTTCAAAGAGAGGGCTGTCTTCTGGCAACCCTTCAAACAGAGGACAGTATTGCAAATTAAGACACATTACAACGGGTGGCGCTGTGGGTTAAACCACAGAGCCTAGGACTTGCTGATCAGAAGGTCGGCGGTTCGAATCCCCGTGACGGGGTGAGCTCCCGTTGCTCGGTCCCTGCTCCTGCCAACCTAGCAGTTCGAAAGCATGTCAAAGTGCAAGTAGATAAATAGGTACCGCTCTGGCGGGAAGATAAATGGCGTTTCCATGCGCTGCTCTGGTTCACCAGAAGCGGCTTAGTCATGCTGGCCAGAAGACCCGGAAGCTGTACGCTGGCTCTCTGGGCCAATAAAGCGAGATGAGCACCGCAACCCCAGAATCGGCCACGACTGGACCTAATGGTCAGGGGTCCCTTTACCTTTTACAACCTTTAGACAAGACCTCTGGTGGCTAACTCAGTGGTGGCATATTCACACATGCAAATCATCAGCTGGTCCTGCAGTGATCAACCTGCAAGTGTGAATGAGCCTACCTTTTCAAAAATTTACCAACAAGATACATAAATATTTTAATCTGGAATGTAGGGAACTGCTGTTCTGTGGAGTCAGTTCATTGGTCCATCTAGCTCTGTATTTCTTGCACTAGCTGGCAGCAGCTCTCCAGAGTTTCAGGCAGAGAGCACTCCCAGCCTTCCCAGAGAAGCTGGGAACTGAACCTGGGAGCTTCTGCATGCTATGCAAATGCTCTACTGCCACTGAGCTATGGCTCTTCTCCCTATTCGCTGAGTGTAGGAGTACCAATGATTATTAGCCTTTGCTTCTTTATTGATTTCAGGTGCATTGCACTGATCCTAGTTGCCCAGGCAAACCATACTTTTTCAAGTTTACTGCCCCTGTTGAGAAGAGGCTGTGCAGAGCTGATCCCATTGGATTAATGCTACCATTGGTTTCTAGTAGAGATGACACTTGGCCTGAGAGTGTGTGGTCCGTTCCATTAGCAAGGATGGCAAGAGAGTAATCAGCTCTAGCAATTGGCACCAGATGTGCCACGTTTTCCCTGCTGGCAGCAGGCAGAGGTTTACATCATCGGAGGAGCATGCAGTGCTATACAGTACTTTGGCTCTGTGTTGCAGCCTTAGAAATTCAGCTAGTCATGCCCACAGCTGAAAGCATATTTAGATAGAGTTAAGGGAGCACAGGGAAAATTTGGGGTGGGTGGGTCTCCTTTTATTTTTATGCTCCTGTTGGGTTTTCTTTTCAAATTAATAGTCACCTGATGACAGGAAGAAATCAAACAAGGAGAACTATAACTGTCACTTTTATCTTCAAGCCAGGAAAAGTTGCCTTTCCCTGATATGGTCTGCATGCTGAGACACTGTTAAAGGACACATAAATAAGTAGGTACAGTAAACAAAGAAAAATGGTTTGTGATCCTAGGAGTCTTTTTAGGCTCCTGGGCAGTGTTGGCTGGTGCCCATTGGGATTGGGGGGGGGGGGCAGACAGGAGAGAAGTAAGTGGAGGCAGAGCCAATGGCCGGCAGAATCATCTAATGGTAGTTTGACTACATCTTCCTCCCAGCTTCTGCTCCTTTTAAAATTGCAAAAGCCATGGGAACGGGCAGTGTGTTTTTTGCCCCCCCCCGAAAAAGAGGTGCAAGGGGGGGAAAGGCCTGGGAATGAGGTAGGGGAGATAATTTGATTTGTACTGTTGTGAGTTTGGAGAGTTAGCCTGCGTGATGTCTGCATCCAGTGCTTGCACTGACAGGTGCAATTAATGACAATTCAGTGTCTGTTCTCTGCCGCTGCCCCAAAGGGAACAGCAGCTGATAACAGGGTGGAAGCCCAATGACACAAATCATGGAACATGACAAGCACAGACTGGATGGTTCTTGGCTATGTTTGGCACAATGTAGGATTTGCTGAGCATCCCTCCGGCTTATCATTTTAAGTGCCATAAATTGACTGGAGAATGCCATTGAGCAGTTTACCAGAGTCTGAGTTGACGAGGCACCAGAGTTAGCCAGGACTTGAGGCAGGACGTTTCTGCTTTTTCTACAGGTTCCCTTTGTGAAGAGTAGAGATGGGTGAATTTCTCAGTTTTTGTCTCTCTCAGTTTCTCCCCCTCCCCCTTAAATTCAGTTCTCCATATTTCTACACCAGTTTGCTTAAAAAGAAAAGAAAAAGGAAATAAAGCCCTCATGAAAATTCATCAGAATTTTAGTACTCATTTGTCCTACTATACATTTGTTTGTGTGCACAGTTTTGCCTAATATATATATTTGGGTAAAGCACATTCTCCTAATATAATGCACATTGGTGTTTTGTTTTTGCAGTTTGGAAAATGACAGAGAAATGCATTGAAAAGTGTGGTTGAACAAATGATAAATGGGACGATATGTAAGCTCCCCGCAAGCAAATCAGAATGAATGCTTGATCCAGATCGGGGAGAAATTATATTCATTTCACATTAAAAGCTAAATTTGCAGTTTCTGAAGCAATATGAGAACTGAAACACAGACATCCTTCGAAATTCCCACTTACTAAATTTTGCAATGCAGTTCTCCAACCAGAGTGCTTAAAAAAATAAATCATGTATTAGGAGAAAGTGTGTGTAAAAACAAATACATTAGTGAAAATAAAACACAAGAATGCATAATATTAGAAGAAATTGCTTGCAAAAATATGTACATCGGTCATAGCTACATATGAAAATGTGCTTATGAGAAGAAAAGTTGCACTGAAATGCTGAATAATTTCCACGAGTACTCCCCCCCCCCAAGTAGCAAACTTCTGCAGAAATGTGAGCTAAATTTAAGAATGACAAAATGTGAACTGAAATTATAAGATCCTCCCATCCCTAATGCTCAATGAATACTATAATCTAACCTCTGTGAAAGCTTTGTGAAAGCAAATCGGGATGAATGCTCAATAAACCAAGGCTTTCCTCATGGCTAGCAGGTGCTGAAGCGTTTGAATCTGCAGGCCCTGAACAATCTGAGGGAAGTGGAATGGTAAGCTGGATGCTCATGAGAAAAGCAACCAAACATTTGTCAACCTTGTGTGCCAAATCAGCCCAGAAGATCCCTTCAGTTCTGCCATACTCACCATGAACATGTGGTCATATGGACTGGCCTGGCCTTTGGGGATGGTTCTGCTGGCAAGCCCTCCCTCCCTCTTTCCATGGTCCCTGTTTCACCAACGTACATACCATGAAGAAGAAAAATCCAGACTGCTATGATGCGGGTAAAGCAGGCCATGTCCTTTTCAGACTGGAGACTCTTCAGCAAGGTAAGGTTTTTGAAGAAAGATTAAAACACCGGCCAGCGCTAGAAGACCTGTGTCTGCCAATACAGATGTGTGCGTCTTGTGGCAGAGTGGCCCAAGAGAGCCCAGATAACTTTCCAGATTGCATCAGTCTCTGCGCTCCAGAGATCAGGTTCTGTTCACCAGATAAAACAAACAGATAATGAGGCACATGATGGGGGTGCAAAGTCCAAATTCCAGGCAGCAGAGGAGTCTTGTTATTTCTTGGAACACTTTCTCGTGATTTTTTTGCAGTTAAGCAAGACAGATATTATTCGCCGAACGCTTCAAAGGTCTGAGGGCAAAACCGCACATTATCCTCACAAAGTCCTTTCCCAGTCTTGTGTCTTTTGCTGTTATAATGCGATTCAAGGTGGGGAGAGGTAATTGTAGGTGAAATTGGCAGGTCGGTGGGTGGGTGGGGTGATTAATACCTCTCTTTCCCACAAATTCTTCCCAGCACATACACCCGCCCACCCTACCTCGTTTGTGTGGAATCATTATCTTATTATTCGTGGCATTGTTTATATCTCTGCAATAACCATTTCTCTTCTCAGAATCATTTTCTTTCTTAAGTTGTGGACCAGATATCATTGCTCTTTTCTGTACCTCTCAAACCTTTGTCTTGTTATATGTAATAAGCTAAAATAATTTAACTTGACGGGATGTCACTACCCTGTGTGTGGTTGTGGTGGTTGGTTGTTTTTTAGTGTGCAGGTGGATACAAAATGTGGAGCTGTAAAAAAAAAGTTGTTTGGTTGGAAAGCTGATAACGATAATGTCAAGTTTGAAAAAATCAGGGGATCAGGCACGTGAGGTTCTGTGCTTATTAAGCACCTATGTGACAGGCAATGTCAGAGATAGCAGTTACAGAAATGCTGTTTATTGCCTGTACATAAGGGTACAATGTGCTCAGTTTCCATACTTAGGCAAAACTGCCCAAATTATATTAAAACACCTTCTTTTGGGTCAGAAGCTCCTCTTCTCCTTCACCTTCCTCTTTGGGCAAGTAATGCTTTTGTTACTTGCAAATACTCTTAAAGTACTCCTGTTCCCCCACCCCCCGTTAAGCTACTTAACTAAGGCAGAGTCATAAATGAATCTACTATTACAGTAGATAAGAACTACTGACTTCTATGGAGAAACCATCACGGAAACGGTATAAGCAAGGAACAAATATCGCTTTGTGTTAGTTCAGGTTTCCTTTCCTTTTTAGTGTAGGGAATGTGTGAAACTGCAAAATCTGCTCAAGATAAACAGAGTTTGGGAAATTTCAGCCTGAGCTACGCCTCCAGGTATGGTTCAGCAACATTTGGGATCTTGCTGTCACTTAAGAGCATAGCAAAAGTTGTTACAAAGAGAGATACCTTTGTTGAAACCTGATCTTCTTTCTTTTCATATGTAAGGGAAGAAGATAACAATTCACTCCCACCAACTACTCAAATTTGGCTGCGGAGAGGCTATATTAACCATTAACGTCTTAAGAATATGCTTGAAATGACACTACAAACTCAATGATTTTTATTTTATTTTTATTTTGGTGGAGATTGTATTATATTACTAGACTTGTACCCAGTTATTTTTTGGAAAACAAAACAAAAATATTGCGAAAGAAAAAGAAAGAAAAACACCCCCTCCCTCAAGGCAGTTCTTTTCCCCTCAACGGAATTTTTATTTACAGTATGAGCTTAGGAGCATCGGAAGAGAGAACTGAACTTTGCAGGGAAGAAGCGGCACCGTCTGGGTGGGACTTTGGGGTAAAAGTCCAGGGTCCCACTTAGTAGAATGAATAAAAGCCGCCGCCCCCCCCCCCCCACGTTGCAGCTCAGCTGTTTATTCTGAAGTACGTTGAGTTAATGCACTCTCGCTCCAAACGCCCATAACCCCAATAACTCCAGAATCTAAAATTACCTAACCGCTGAAGGCAGGAGAAGGGTTAAGATATTGGGGAAGTCCGTGTTTATCTCAAACTGCAAGTCCTGCCCCAAACCAGAGTACGCAGACTGGTGAAGGTTTTGTCCTATCAGAGTCAATGTACTCTAGCTGAACTGCTCTGTGGTTTCATCTAACACAGATTGCTTAAAACCAAAGTGCAGCAACTTGAAAGGAGCTGAAGATAATAAACAGAGGAAATCGTCCTTTGATGCTGCTGACGTTTAATAGAGAGGAAGTTGATGGTGGTCGGCTTTGCATTTCTCTTGAAAACAGTCAGCCTGAAACCTGGTGGTAAAGGAAGAAATAAATTACAAGGTAGTTTTTTGGTTTTGTTTTTGTTTTGTTTTAAGCACGAAATCGTTATTGAATAAATCACTAGGAAATGTCATTCCAGACAGTTCTGTAATGCAGAATAGATTGTTCATGAGCTCAAGAGCAGAAAGTTTGGTAGACATTCATTTAACTAAGGGTACAATGATGTGAAGGGATGCAGGTGGCGCTGTGGTCTCAACCACAGAGCCTAGGGCTTGCCGATCAGAAGGTCGTCAGTTCAAATAAATCCCTGTGACGGGGTGAGCTCCTGTTGCTCAATCCCAGCTCCTGCCCATCGAGCAGTTTGAAAGCACGTCAAAATGCAAGTAGATAAATAGGTACTGCTCTGGTGGGAAGGTAAATGGTGTTTCCGTGCTGTTGTAAATAAAAATATGCCCTTTTCCCTTATGGGGTATCCAAGAGCCCATATAGAGTCCTTACATAGGTTCCCTATTGGTAGGAGAAAATAACAGAGGCCAACCAGAGAATATTGAGAAGCAAAGCAGCTAGTAAGCTTGATCTTTATTGATCTGTTGCAACAGGGTACCCCCCTCACACGCAGGAGAGGAAGAGGACCCAGAACAATGGCCTGCAAGGCCTTATAAAGACTTTTGAAATTCCCCTTCTCTAGATCAGGACCACCCCCAGAAACATTATGCATACATCACAGAAGGGGTGTAACCTAAGACCACCCCTCAGATACATCCCACCTACATCACAGAAATTTAAATGTTGTTTTTCTCTTCTCCTTGTTTATCTCCTGTCTAGCAGGTTACTTGATTGGATTTTCTGGGGAGCCTGGCCATTCTTTTGTAATGCTAAAATACTTATTTCCTGGGCCAGGTCACAGGCTCACACCTTATTCAAACACAGATTAAAGGAAGAGACAATGGGGAGGCTTTTCCATTTTTAACCTTGCAGAGAAAGGATTTGGTCAGTTTAGGAATCAAAATGGTTCCAGGTCTGCCTTCCTGTACTGATCCATGTATGTGGAGTTATGAACATTACTATATATCTAAAACCATAAAATTCCTATCACAGTGCGCTGCTCTGGTTCACCAGAAGCGGCTTAGTCATGCTGGCCACATGATCCGGAAGCTGTCTGCAGACAAACGTCAGCTCCCTCGGCCTATAGAGCAAGATGAGCGCCGCAATCCCAGAGTCATCCGCAACTGGACCTAACAGTCAGGGGTACCTTTACCTTTACTTTTACAATGATGTGAATAAATTGTGTCCAAATGTACGATTTGTAAACCACTTTGAGGCTTTATTACAATAAGAGGTATATGAATCACGTGAAATAAATAGATTTTCCACTCAAGGAAAAATGTCGAGTGTACACCAGACTTCTTTTATGTTGCATGCTGTGGTTGTGATGATTATTGTCATCATCATTGATTTGTTAAATATTTAATTATTAGGGATTTATTTCAGAAATTTCTTCCCTGCCCTTAACTATAAGGTCCCAGGGTAGGTTAGAAGCACATAATATTAAAATCCAAAAGAAGCAGCAGAAGAAATTTAAAGCAAACCAAAGAATGGTCTCATCCACACCAGACTTTTAAAGCACTGTTATACCACATTATCAGTTGTGGCTTCCCCCAAAGCATCCTGGGAACTGTAGTTTGCTAAGGGTGCTGAGAGTCGGTAGGAGACACCTATTCCCTTCACAGAGCTGGGAAGAGGGATCAGTTGTTAAACTGCTTTGGGAATGTGTTCTCCACACCTGCTGTAGACTACCAAGGTAATCCTAGGAGTTCGTTTATGCTCTTGGATGGGGTTTGGGGCTGTACCTCCCCAACTTGTGAGGGCTGGGTGTTTTAAAGGCGATTCTGCAGCCCAGAGAGCTGGGCCTTAATTCACCCAAATAAAACATTTCAGGAAAGAACCCCAAAAAACTAGCTAACTCCAAGCACTGGCAACAATGCAAGGGTTGCTACTTACATCTTTGTGGGTAAAGAAATGGAAGAGCTGTGTTCAGGCATCCCTGGGGATGCTGTCACCATGGGAACAGCATCAACAGCCTGGCATTGGCTCTTACAACTGGTACATTTTGCTCCGTTGCCGCCCGCTTCTTTCACTGCTTGTACAGTAGCTGAGAGGGCCAGAGAAACACCTCTGCTTCCCTCCCAGCCGTTTCCAGATTGACTTTCAACAGTAGAGGATTTCACTTGCCATCCATGCCCTTGCTCTGACTCTGCTGTTCAAGAAGGCAGCTGGCAGAGAGTGCCACAATCCGCCTGGGTTATGTAAGTCTAATAAATGCTCTTCAAATTACAGCGGAGACGGCTGTGCCTGCAAGGCATGACTATGAACAGGAGTCTCTCTAGGAAGCAGGAGAGTCAGCTGCTTTCCTTTCCATGGGCTATGCCAAGGCACTTGCCCTCAACGGGCAGCTGGTGCATCATTTATTTCCTTCTGGGCATGGCAATCCTCACCCGGGGGTGCTGGCAAAAGGCACACCATCACACCTCCTCCCTCCCTCCCCCCTCCCTCCCCCTCCCTCTATGATCATTGCGGGAAGCCTCTCATGATTCTGCTAACGTGCAGAAATGCACGCACAGATTCCTGGAAAAGCTTCCATTAGCCACTCCCTGATTTTAGCGAGAGTTTTGCTGCCTAAGATAATCTTCCGTCTGCTTCTCCCTTGACTGCTAGTGCTGTGCGAAAGGAGGGCACAATCAAAACCTGCAGGCTGTTCCAGGGGTGTTGTTAGCTCTATGCCAACAACTGCTGCCAACTGCAAGGAGGGTATTTCAATGCCTTTCAGTTTCAACTCCTGAAACTGTCTAAAGAGACACTGTTTTTCTCTGGTGAACTGTGAGCAGCATCTGTCAGAAGTAACAATCCTGCTGTTGAATCTATCCACAAACACTTGTCCAGAGATGTAATGACAGACCACAGACATTTTGGATTCACATTTCCTTGCTTTCCCTGAGCTTCTGAATATTGTTGCACGCCACCAATCTCTGAGCGGTACGGGATTCTGGGCGTACCCAAGGTTTGTGTTTCTTTTTGGAATGAAGCACAGTGGAAACTGTGGTGTCTTTATGATATGTGAGGCTTTATTAGGCTGTGATGGAGGGGTGCAGAGCATCAGCACCCCCAAAGGGTCTTGTTTCTCCCAAGAAACAAGCAGAAATAAAACATAGATATCAAATGCTGATTTGACTCTCTCTCCAGCTTGCTGCTTTTCTTCTAGATCACATCACTGCCTACTTTAAACTCCAGCTTTGCTATTCTAACCATCTCTGAGTTGAGTGAGGAGTATCTCTGAGTTGCCTTCTCATTTTCCCTTTGCTCTCTTAATGGCCCATAACCCAGGAGATCACCTCAATACAGGAAGGTAGCCTGGAGAGTATTTTAATACTTGCTGAATCCAGGGGTTAGAAGGCAATTGCATGCAGCCTGCTTCCTCCGTTCTTCTAATGTGCTGCAGCTGCTGCCACCCCGTCACAAAGTCCTGTCCTAGGGAACCACCTAGCACTGTCTTGTGGAATAGTGAGGGCTCTGCTGGGGCTTCTAATGAACTGTTGCTATTGTTGCTGTCCTTGGCTAGGACTCTCTCCCGCCTACCTTCTTGAGCCTTCTTGTATCATCAAGAACGTTCACCCAGTCAAAGGCAAATTCCAAGGGAAATCAATCCCTTACACTGCAGCTTTCCCAGGAAGCCTCTTCCTTGGCTGCCAACACAGAGAAGCCGGCCAGCTCAACACTTTTAACTCCTTCCCATTGCTTGCTCAGCTGGTGCATCACAGTCTCCTGAAAGCATTTGTAAATCTTAACATGCAAAGTGCTTAGGAAATCAGGTACAGCAGAAAGTGAGCAGAACAGGCTTGGGGTAGCCAATGCCTTGTTTCTGAAGAAAGTTCCTTGCCACACTTGGACTTGGAGGATTGTACTGGAAACTGCAGCTCACCTGAGCAGGTGAAGCTCCCAGCACTAGCATGGCTGTCTGCTAATGGCTGCGCACCAAGCAACAGTTAACGACAGGGTGGAAGCAGCCTGTTGAAAGTTGGGAACTCTAGTTGCTTCAAGATCCAAGGCCTCTGATACACATGCAAAATTTGTTTTGCTTGCTCTGGGCCCATCCACTCTTGTGCTTGTCCTGTGCTTTCTAGACACTGGTCTCAGTGGCTTTGCCTTTGCCACACCACTTTCCCTCCCGAAACTAAAAACGTCTGCTAAATTGTAGCAAACGTCAATCTGGAGAGAAGCTCATTAATGTTTGCTCTGATTCAGTGGTAATCTGCGAATTTTGCTAGGGGAAAGTGGGGATGGGGAAGACATTCATTTAAGCTCTCTTTTAATTCCAAAATTACCAAATTTGCGTTTTGTGAAACAATATGCAAAGCAAAGAACAGCCATCCTTTGACATTTACATTGCTTGAATTTGCAATGCAATTTCTCCTGCCCAGTAATGTGTACAAAAATGAACATATTTGTGCATAATATTGCGTATATTTATGAAAATAACATAGAAATGCATGATATTAGGGGAAATTGCTTTGCAAAGATATTAGGCCTGCATAGAAAACTGCATAGGAAAACAGGTTTATTAGATGAAATTTGCACTAAAATGCTGATGAATCTTCTTTAGGTTATTGTTGTTTATAACCACAGATTGCAGAAATATGGAAAACTAAATGTCTTTTGAAAAACAGGAAATCAAGAGAATTGGAATTGGCAGATCCACCCATCCCTACCCCATACTGATAAAAGTTGTGTCGACAGATGATGCATCTGTTGATGTGGCAGAATCTTGTTGCCAGTGGGGCCTGCTTTACAGAGGTCCATAGCAAGGCTCTCTCGTTCAGGAAGGCTGACGGCATGTGGAGCTACAGAGCTGCTCCTCAAGGTCTCCAAAGGGCATTCTCCAGCTCTTCCCTTGGGGCTGACATTGGGCCACCTGCTTTAAAGCTGAGGAGCTGGACTTGACAGAGAGAGACAAGTCCAGCTGCAGTTTCTACAGCTTGACGTCCTTCTACAGGAATGGCCATTGGCATCCCGCACATGGCTGCAGCAGCAAAACCGGACCTTTGGATCATTTCCCTCATATTGGAAATATGCAGCCCTAATTGCTCTTTGCTGAGCAAAAAGAGCGAGCCCTGCCCATGGCCAGGGATGGAAAACTAGTGACTGTAACTGTTATTGTGTCTCAAGCTGTTTATTGTTTTGTTTTCCTAGAATCCAAAAAAAAAAAAAAAGATGTGGGAGGGGAAGGACTTATCCTTAGCCAAACATCTGTACATTCTCAAAATCCAGCCATTTGTTCAGCAATCTGTTGAAACCAAAAGACGTCTGATGACCAAAAGTTAATGGACTTGCAGAGATTGCTTGAAATGTGGTGGTGCTTTTATGTTGCTGTTTTGAGATGGGCCAGGAGTAAGGGTAACTGGGGGGGGGGCAGTGATGGCCTGAGGGGGGGGGGCAGTGTCAGGCAGTGCTTGAATCCAGTCCCCACCAATTCCACCTAAAATAGTATAGGAATAGGGATGGAATAGGGAAAGACAGTAAGGTTTAGTCAAGAGTGGGGTGGGGGCAAGACAGAAGAATGCCTATCTTAACATTATGATGGAACACAGAAAGCTATGGGGAGGCCAAAGTCTCAAACTGCTAAGTACTTAAGTGTGGAAGCTGCCTGACAAAGCATTCTATGTAAATTGGAGTCTTATTCTTTTTACACTAATGGTAGAGAAAATTTGTCAACTTTTCTCATTCCATATCTCAGCAAATGTCCAAACACCTCGCTGGAGGGTCTCCTGTGAGTCTTCTGCACTGATGTTATCATCTGCTTTGCATGCAGAAGGTCCCGGGTTCAAACCACCCCCTCACCAGGTGGGCTTTCAGGCAGTGTGGACAATTGTGAGCTAGATGATCTATTGGTCTGCCTAGGCAGTTTCCCTTGACCCTATTTTGTCTAGGAATAGTGGCACAGGATCCAAAGACCAAAGGATATGGTTGTATCCATCAGTGCAGCAAAGCACGATGACAAAACAGAGTCCTGCAATAAAGGGAACAAATCATTTAAAATAACAAAATGTCCCGTATAATAATAAATGACTACCTGGAAGCATCTTGGACGTACCACTAGGTGGCAGTCCAGTCGCATTGTATATTGGCCAGGTGCTGGCGCTCTCAGGAAGGTGCTGAGGCCCTTTTGTGAAAAGCAAAAGGGAGGTTTGCAGGATGGCAGTGAAACATGTTCTGCTGTGAGGCAGCGGAGAGCGCAGGCGTTCTCTGGTTGAATGAATACTTTTGCATGGAAGAAGGCTGTTCAAGGAAGTAACGGTTATGAAGTGGTCCTGCTTTGAGTTAAATCTCTGGTGGATCTAGCCTGGTGCTTCCTACTGCGTCTGGTGGTGTCTAGTTAGCAACTTCAAATGGGGTTTCCCCTCAGCCCTGGTAGCTGTGAGTCTGGTGATGGCAAGGACTGAACCAGGGACTGCTGTCATCCAAGGAATATGCTCTCTACTCTTGAGAATGGCCCCCTTCTGATTCCCGTTGCCATCCTAGGGATATCTGTCTATTTCTCTATCTTCTAGTTTTCATCTACCTGCCTCACAGA
Source organism: Podarcis bocagei (assembly GCF_964188305.1). Taxonomy (NCBI): domain Eukaryota; kingdom Metazoa; phylum Chordata; class Lepidosauria; order Squamata; family Lacertidae; genus Podarcis; species Podarcis bocagei. The sequence continues at coordinate 34,925,708 of NC_138140.1, read as the reverse complement.
TGGGGAAACCTTTTCAGCCTAAGGGCCACATTCCCTTAAGTGTAAGCTTCTGGGGACCACATTCCAGTGGTGGGGAGAGTCAAATGCAAAATGGGTGGGGCAACGGGCGGGTGTACATTTCCACTGTACAAAATTTAGGGGGTTCTGCACAAGCACACAAAGACGCACATCTCTTTCCCATATTGGGGATGAAAGAGGATTTAACTGAGATAGGTCTCTTTAAAACTCAGGCCTGGTCCTTACTATATTTCCAACAGCAGGGCTAGAACATACTGTTATGTTAGGGTTCCTTTGCGTTTAATTGATGTCAAGACTCTGCTTTCATAGCTGGGGCTGAACCCTGGAACTACGGTTGCCAGACCTCCATTTCTGACCTAAAGCCTCCAGGTCTACCTGGTCCCTTCCAGGTGATGGAATTGGATCTGCAGGTGAGTGAAAATTGTTGTTGTTGTTTAGTCGTTTAGTCATGTCCGACTCTTTGTGACCCCATGGACCAGAGCACGCTAGGCACTCCTGTCTTCCACCACCTCCCGCAGTTTGGTCAGGCTCATGTTTGTAGCTTCGAGAAAACCGTCCAACCATCTCGTCCTCTGTCGTCCCCTTCTCCTTGTGCCCTCCATCTTTCCCAACATCAGGGTCTTTTCCAGGGAGTCTTCTCTCCTCATGAGGTGGCCAAAGTATTGGAGTCTCAGCTTCAGGATCTGTCCTTCCAGTGAGCACTCAGGGCTGATTTCCTTAAGAATGGATAGGTTTGATCTTCTTGCAGTCCATGGGACTCTCAAGAGTCTCCTCCAGCATGAGTGAAAATACCTTTATTTAAATGGAAGAAGAAGAAGAAGAAGAAGAAGAAGAAGAAGAAGAAGAAGAGGAAGAAGACTGCAACTTGCAAGCTTCAGTACAGCAGGAAGCAGGAGCTGGCTGCAAACAGGGCCAACCCAATACATTTTTACTCCTGTAGTGAACCATATGTATGCACCAACTACTGGTGCTGAAGAAACTGAAATTGACCAATTCTATGAAGACTTACAAGACCTTATAGAAGTGACACCAAAGAAGGATGTTCTGCTCATTATAGGTGATTGGAATGCTAAAGTAGGGAATCAAGAGATAAAAGGAACAACTGGCAAGTTTGGCCTTGGAGATCAAAACGAAGCAGGGCAAAGGCTAATAGAGTTCTGCCAAGAGAACAAGCTGGTCATCACAAACACGCTTTTCCAACAACACAAGAGACGACTCTACACATGGACATCCCCAGATGGGCAACATCGAAATCAGATTGATTATATTCTCTGCAGCCAAAGATGGAGAAGCTCTATACAGTCAGCAAAAACAAGACCTGGAGCTGACTGTGGCTCAGATCATCAGCTTCTTATAGCAAAATTCAAGCTTAAACTGAAGAAAGTAGGAAAAGCCACTGGACAGGTAAGATACAATCTAAACCAAATCCCTTATGAATACACAGTGGAAGTGAGGAACAGGTTTAAGGATTTAGATTTGCTGGACAGAGTGCCTGAAGAACTATGGGTGGAGGCTCGCAACATTATACAGGAGGCAGCAACTAAAACCATCCCAATGAAAAAGAAATGCAAGAAAGCAAAGTGGCTGTCCAACGAGGCCTTACAAATAGCGGGGGAGAGAAGGCAAGCAAAATGCGAGGGAGATAATGAAAGATACAAGAAATTGAATGCAGATTTCCAAAGAATAGCAAGGAGAGACAAGAAGGCCTTCTTAAACGAGCAATGCAAAGAAATAGAGGAAAACAACAGAATGGGAAGAACCAGAGATCTGTTCAAGAAAATCGGAAATATGAAAGGAACATTTCGTACAAAGATTACCATAATAAAGGACAAAAGTGGTAAAGACCTAACTGAAGCAGAAGACATCAAGAAGAGGTGGCAAGAATACACAGAGGAATTATACCAGAAAGATATGGATGTCTCGTACACCCCAGGTAGTGTGGTTGCTGACCTTGAGCCAGACATCCTGGAGAGTGAAGTCAAATGGGCCTTAGAAAGCACTGCAAATAACAAGGCCAGTGGAAGTGATGGTATTCCAGCTGAACTGTTTAAAATTTTAAAAGATGATGCTGTTAAGGTGCTACACTCAATATGCCAGCAAGTTTGGAAAACTCAGCAGTGGCCAGAGGATTGGAGAAGATCAGTCTACATCCCAATCCCAAAGAAAGGCAGTGCCAAAGAATGCTCCAACTACCGCACAATTGCACTCATTTCACACGCTAGCAAGGTTATGCTTAAAATTCTACAAGGAAGGCTCAAGCAGTATGTGGACCGAGAACTCCCAGAAGTGCAATCTGGATTTAGAAGAGGCAGAGGAACCAGAGACCAAATTGCAAACATGCGCTGGATTATGGAGAAAGCTAGAGAGTTCCAGAAAGACATCTACTTCTGCTTCATTGACTATGCAAAAGCCTTTGACTGTGTTGACCACAGCAAACTATGGCAAGTTCTTAAAGAAATGGGAGTGCCTGATCACCTCATCTGTCTCCTGAGAAATCTCTATGTGGGACAAGAAGCTACAGTTAGAACTGGATATGGAACAACTGATTGGTTCCAAATTGGGAAAGGAGTACGGCAAGGCTGTATATTGTCTCCCTGCTTATTTAACTTATATGCAGAACTCATCATGCGAAAGGCTGGGCTGGATGAATCCCAAGCCGGAATTAAGATTGCTGGAAGAAATATCAACAACCTCAGATATGCAGATGACACAACCTTGATGGCAGAAAGTGAAGAGGAATTAAAGAACCTTTTAATGAGGGTGAAAGAGGAGAGCGCAAAATATGGTCTGAAGCTCAACATCAAAAAAACGAAGATCATGGCCACTGGGCCCATCACCTCCTTGCAAATAGAAGGGGAAGAAATGGAGGCAGTGAGAGATTTTACTTTCTTGGGCTCCATGATCAGTGCAGATGGTGACAGCAGTCACGAAATTAAAAGACGCCTGCTCCTTGGGAGAAAGGCGATGGCAAACCTAGACAACATCTTAAAAAGCAGAGACATCACCTTGCCAACAAAGGTCCGTATAGTAAAAGCCATGGTTTTCCCAGTAGTGATGTATGGAAGTGAGAGCTGGACCATAAAGAAGGCTGATCGCCGAAGAATTGATGCTTTTGAATTATGGTGCTGGAGGAGACTCTTGAGAGTCCCATGGACTGCAAGAAGATCAAACCTCTCCATTCTGAAGGAAATCAGCCCTGAGCGCTCACTGGAAGGACAGATCGTGAAGCTGAGGCTCCAATACTTTGGCCACCTCATGAGAAGAGAAGACTCCCTGGAAAAGACCCTGATGTTGGGAAAGATGGAGGGCACAAGGAGAAGGGGACGACAGAGAATGAGATGGTTGGATGGTGTTCTTGAAGCTACCAGCATGAGTTTGATCTAACTGCTGGAGGCAGTGGAGGACAGAAGTGCCTGGCGTGCTCTGGTCCATGGGGTCACGAAGAGTCGGACACGACTAAACAACTAAACAACAACAACAAAAGTGAACCATAAAATGTTGACTCCCTCCACCAGGGAAGAAGGGGTGAGTGAAGAGCTACACTAAGAACAAAGGGGGACCAAAGATCTACAATGAGATCAAGGGTGGGAGGAGAAGAAGAGCAGCGCCCCCAGATGCTGCTGCACATGTGGCATTGGGGGGCAGCTGCCAAGGAGGCGACAGATCCGGCCTCCAAGGAGTGTGCCACAGCTGCTGTTTTACCGCAGCAGCAGCAGGCAATGCATTCCCTGGAGGCCAGGTCTACTGCCACTGTGGATCCTGCTGCATGAGGCAGTCACCTCACCTTACCTCATGGGTGGACTCTCCCTGCCTACAAATTACTCTGAAGTGGGGCGGGGTGTCTTCCTTCCACTGTTTCCCTCTCCCAATTAACCTCTGTCACCAGGGCTCAGCCCCATGATATTACCAGGGGCAGCCCCTAGATCTCAGATTTGGTGTTCATGCAGCTGAGCAGGAAGGCCCTAATATAAGTCAAGGATCCATCCCAGAACCCCTGAGTTTACTAGCAAGGCTTGAACCTGTGACACATGAAGTAATGATCTTCTCCTGACCTGGAACAGAGTTATTGGTTATTTATTACATTTTCATGCCACACTTCCTGCGTTTGATGGAGACTGTATTGAGTGGAGGATAGCTCCATTATGGGGTTCTGAGAAGCAAGGCCCCACTTTTATAGGGATTTCGGGGGACTTTATTACAGAGAAATGCAAAACTAATGCTGGAGACATGCTGAAATGCTGGGGTTTCCTTTGAAAGGAGGAAGCCCCCGTTTAACGTGCGTTAGCCATCAAATGGGTGTCATATAACAGTGTTATTTTTCAGGAAATGGTTTTTAATGCGTTTAAAATCAATCTCAGTTCAATCAAGGGGGTGCTTTGACATTTATATTAATTATCATAGGCAAATAAGCAATGATCTGTTTCTCCCTCTACCACCACCCTGGAGAAATAGCAGCACCCAAGATTTTCAGGTATGGAAAACTTCCAACTAACTACTTTAGGAGCCATCTTGATTCCTTATTGGGGCCTGGTGATGGAAAGTGGCTTGGCAGTTCATGTCGCTATGGCAACCCAAGTTTCAGGTTGATGGGAACTAAAGTTGTCATGGCAACAAGGAGGCGAGGGTTTTCTTTCCACTGCTGCTAGTAATTAAAAATAGCATCCTGACTGGCCACTTCTCTAGCCTGCCATTCATATGGCGACCAGCCTGCCGTTTGAGGATCTTAATTCATTTAATGGCAATCTAGATAACTCAGCCTAGCATCATCTTCCCCCACAGCACTGTTCAAAATTATTGGGCAGGGGAAAGGGTCTCATATTTTGCTACTCATTTTATGCCAGAGATAGGGATAATATTACCAGGTAACATTTAATTCTGCACAGGTATCCAAACATTAGGTGAGGGGGACTGGATGGTTTGGATGCTTTGTCTTTTTAGTTTATTCCTTGGAGAATGGACATAGCTCAATGATAAACCATCTGCTTTTCATGTTTTGCATCTCCAAAAAAAGACTGAAGTAGACTCTTACCCGAAACCCTGGAGAAACTGCTGCCAATCAGTGTAGAGCAGTGGTTTCTAAGCTTCCCCAACCCCCCAGACCACTTGAAAATTGCTTAGGGTCTTGACGGACCACTTAAATGATTTTTCTGCCTGTAGTAGCAATTGCTCTGCTAGATGCTGTATGGCTTTAATTGTATTTTTATTGCTTCTTTTATTACTTATATTGTATTTTATTGTATTGCAAATTGAATTTCATAGAATGCATTATGAAACAAAATATAAAGTAATAAAATACACTATAAGAAAGAAAAGAAGCATTAAATTCAATTAAAAAGCAATATGAATATTTAATGTGCTGCACCCGCTATTCATAGCCGCTGCTCCTGCTGATCTTCGAAGAAACATTCCACCTGAATGAAGCTGGTGTAGCAAATATTAAACTAAAAGGCCCGTAATGTACATTGTATTCACGTTACACCGTGGGGAGGGAATCTTGTGTGTGTGTATTTGTTCCATATAAGATAAAATCCCACAAAACAACACATAATTTTTCAGGGTCATCCAAGCCTTTGGCAACATGGTAATTTATGAGTTACTTCTTCAACTCAGGCTAAACTCCACATATTTTAAAAACAAAACCAGAAGTAGCAAATCCTGCAAGGTTTTCCACTCTGGGGCAAGTAAGCCACCTATATCCACGTCAGGACTTCCTTTCAACATCCCATAGATTTCGTAATCAAAGCTGCAGTGAAGTTGGAATGGGAAGCTTGAGTATTTTTGTCATTTATTGGCAAAACATTGTCTAGAATTTGAATACCTATGGGCTTTCTGAATAACGTTAATCCATTTGGACCTTCAAACAGGTTTCTAAATACAGTGGTACCTCGGGTTACATATGCTTCAGGTTACACACTCCGCTAACCCAGAAATAGTACCTTGGGTTAAGACCTTTGCTTCAGGATGAGAAGAGAAATCGTGCAGTGGCGGCGCAGCGGCAGCAGGAGGCCACATTAGCTAAAGTGGTGCTTCAGGTTAAGAACAGTTTCAGGTTAAGAACGGACCTCCAGAACGAATTAAGTTCCTAACCCGAGGTATCACTATAGAGAGCTTCCATCTGAAACAAAAAATATCAAGTCCATATTTGTGTTTGGCGTTTTGTCCCACGGATACTGAGTATTTATAGAGTGGAAAGCCTTATAAGTTCTTTATATATAAAATAAGTGGGGAAGCATTGGGCTGGGTACTAAATATGGCCATCTAGGCTTAACTCTATGCCGCTTAAAATTCTTCCCAAGCCACACCACCTCATAGGATAATGCCTTTTGGATTTTGCCCATCTAGGTAGAGAAAAGGTGCAGAAAGCCTATAAAAGGCAAAATTTGCCTTCGTTGTTCTGCTCGCTTCTTCCTCTGGTCCCACCCACTACTGATATGGCCCCTAGAAGGCTTCCCAGGAGGGAATGTGGCCCTCAGAATGAAAAAGTTCCCCAACTCTCACATACCCTCCAACATTTCTCCAATAAAAATAGGGATGTCCCATTCAATAATGATAATTTTACAATTTATACCCCCACACATCTTACTGGGTTTCCACAGCCAGTCTGGACAGCTTCCAACACATATAAAAACATAATAAAACATTAAACATAAAAAACAACTTCCCTATACAGGATTGACTTCAGATGGCTCAAGGGTTGGAAAACTCCATACCATCCAACATTTCTCCAATGAAAATAGGGACATCCTAAGGAAAAGTAGGACATTCCAGAAACCGAGACAGCTTCTCTAAATCAGGGATGTCCCTGGAAAATAAGGACACTTGGAGGGTCTGCTCTGATACATATAATAATATAAACAAATAGTAGTAGCCAAAGATATGCCAATGTATCAAGCCAGGTGAAACAAAACTAAAAAGTGATGAGGCAGCTGGAGACTGACTTTCCCAGTGCTTCCATAGAGTAACACCACATAAGAGATGGAACTAAAATAGGGCTGCCAACTTTGAACTGAAGCTGTTCTGTTAACAGCAATTCCTTCTGGCTCAGCAAGCAAGTAGCCTTTACTTGTTGACTTCTGCATAGCAAACCTCAGGAAAATGGGCAGTTTTAAAGTGTTTTTTTATTTTACTTTGTTCTGACCTGTTGGAAACTCTAAACTTGAACCCTGACTTACTTAGCATTTCAGTGCATCGAAACTCCTCTAAATACCTTGCACCAAACACTCCTTTTCTGGAGGAAACGAACGAACAAATGATCTCTTTCCAATATATTCAACCAAGTACAAGTTATAAATGATAAAAAAATGTCTGGGTGTATGTGTGCAGTTTTGCATGATTTGAATAACTTGGCAGCATTTGGAAAGCAACATTCTAATACCTTCATTGGAGAGATCTATGTCCTTTCCCAAATATGACTCTGGGGTCAGCAGCGAATGCTGTTCATTGATCCTTACCTGCATGGATTGTGAGCTGTGAACATGTTCTACTTAAGCTGAGCATAAACAGATGGCCACAGGAGAGGGGTGACACCAACATAAATTGACTGAGCTAGCAGCACAAGTGCCCGTTTTGCTTTAAGTTCCTATCAGGGGACTGTTACCAGATTTTCTAGTTCAAACCCTGGGAGGATTACAAAAAAGGGTTTCCCTGGGCAGCCTCATGATGACGCTTGGGCTTGGATGCAGCTGTGCAAGGATAGGAAGAAGGCATTTCAGCAAACAACTTGCGGTCGCTCAGCCAGGTCAAAAATACAGCCGAGGAGGGTTGTGTGTGTGCTTCCTTGGCTGCTCAGCTTAGCCTGTAAAGTATCACCATTTACAGCCAGGTCAGAGGTCATGGCCTGCTAGGCCACAGGGCAGGGCCAGCACCTCTCACCCTTTGTCAGTGATTCTGAGCCTGCATTCCTATAAACTTCCCCAGGCTGCTGGTTAATGTCCTTATATCCCAGCACTAGAGATTGCCACTAATCGGTTTCTTGGAGGGGAAAGGGGTTAAGCTTTGAAGAGGCAGATCATCAACTTTTCTCTCTTTCCAGTATGCCTGCTGATACCTGGAAACGCTGCTGAAGAAGGGAGCATAAAGCTCCTAGGATTTCCCCCCACCCCTTGATCCAGAAATCCCTGATCCTTTTCACAGGACTAAAATAAAGCCAGGAACACAAAGCACTGGTTCATACATCCCTTTACATCACTTGGTTTCTCCTTACTGGGTTACTCAGCAAACAGATGCTGACCAGTAACCGAAAGTGTGAACTGGCTCCACGCTGAAATACACTGTGTGCTTAAGATGACATGGAAGCTTTTTGATCTGCTATTTGATCTGTAAAGACTCACACTCACATGTGGAAGCTGCAGTGATCACATGATGAAAAATGCATGGGTGAATCAGCCCCAGATCCAGTATAGTGTGTGGCACAGGGATGGGGGACATGTGGCTCTCCGGGTGAACAACTCCCATTGTCCCTAGTTAGTATGGCAAATATGCAGGGATCATGGGAGTCGTAGTCCACCAACACCTGGAAGGTCACTGATTTCCAACCTTTGGTGTAATGGCTGGCATGTTGGACTACATTTGGGAGACCCTGGTTCAAACCTCTGTTTTGTCATGATGGCATTGAAGCTCTGGGTCAGTTGTTGTTATGATGATAAAAATTAAATGGGTGAAGCTCCGACCTCTGTGGAGCGAAGGTAGAATAAAAGTGCAATGTGAAATAATAATAGATCAGGGATTAGGTGGTCTATATTTATGTTCATTCCAGGCACTTGTTGAATGGCATGCTAAAAGCAAAGTATGACACTGTCTTTTGTGGACTGAGGCCCTGTGCCGTGGCATAACAGGTAGAAACCAGCAGGTGAAATTTTCCATTGCTGCATCATCATGCCAGGGGAAAAACTTCTCTTGCCAACACCTGTCTGTTATGCAGCAATTAGGGGCATTATTACAAGTGGAACATAAGGATTGCTACTGATAAGTTGGAATAGAGTGTTTCTGTTTCAGATGTAATTCTCAAATCAGTGCCCAACACTCCCTCTGCGAAATAATTATCCATCTTTTTTGCTCAGTGGTAGAGCACACATTCCCCAGGTTCAATCCTTCCCATCACCAGTTAAAAGGATATCAGAATTTAAGGGTGGGAGAAAAATGTGATTCGGTTTACATTTTTCCATGAACCTTCATACTTCCTGAAACAATATGAGCCTTGCTTTTGAGATGTGCCCATATCCAAATCTTGTAGTTCTCCCAGCAAATAGTATGCACAAAAATGGGTATATTCGGGGAATGCAAACATGAAAACCTTATATTGGGGGGAAATAACATACAATAATGCATTATGTTGGAGAAAATTGCATGCAAGTAATGTGCATATTAATTAATAAGGGATGCAGGTGGTACTGTGGATTAAACCACAGAGCCTAGGACTTGCTGATCAGAAGGTCGTGGTTCAAATCCCCGCGACGGGGTGAGCTCCTGTTGCTCGGTCCCTGCTCCTGCCAACCTAGCAGTTTGAAAGCACGTCAAAGTGCAAGTAGATAAATAGGTACCGCTCCGGCGGGAAGGTAAATGGCTGCTCTGGTTTGCCAGAAACGGCTTAGTCATGCTGGCCACATGACCCAGAAGCTGTACGCCGGCTCCTCGGCCAGTAAAGCAAGATGAGCACTGCAACGCCAGAGTCGGCCATGACTGGACCTAATGGTCAGGGGTCCCTTTACCTTTACCTCTTAATGTGCATATTATTAAAAAAAAAACAATTGCACTAAAATGCTGACAAGTTTTCACGAGGACTTCAAAAATTGTAACTGCAGACTGATACGAAAATGTGGTGAACTGAATTTAGGATTGGCAAAATTAGAAGCTGAGAGAAAACCAGAATTGACAGATTCACCCATCCCTATCTCACAAAAGAAGTGCAGGGAAAGATACCCACGTGCGATCCTGGAGGATCCCTATCAGTCAGAGCAGAGGAAAGTGGGATACATGGATCAGTGTCTTGACCCAATATAAGGCAGATTTATATAATATAGGAGGATTGCATTTTCCGTAGGGGTTACATTCCAGAGGATTAGCATGGAAAAGCAAAATCGTGTAAAGCCAGAACAATTCCTTGGAACCATCACCCTGTGTGTGCCATCTTACCTTCTGGAGCCAGCACAAGATCTCACAGGACCGTTCAAGATCTCATGTGATCTCACTAAGGCACCCAGAGCCTGCGTGCAACCTTCCCAGAGCCCAGTAAGCAAAGTGGAGGGCTTAGAAATGTTTTCCGTGGTGGGAACACCCGCTGTGGAAAGAACTTTTTAAGCTCTCTAACCTGCATATAGGGTGAACTAAAGGTGAGTTAAGTTAATTTGGGGGTAAAACTTGGAATAATGTCTGCTTCCCTCTCCCCCAACCCCCAGCAGGAGTCCCAGACTCTGGTTTACCTTTATAAACAAAAATGGAAGCTAAATCTGACATCAGTAAAGAAAGTTAGAAAGCAAAATATGGAGGCAGTTTTCTAGGACTTATTAGGCACATACGGATAGGCTGCTATTGCTGAGGACATGTGAGACATTCTTGTAACTTCCTTGCTAAAGAAATTCATTGTCTTCAAATATGAGTAACTTGCAGGAAGATATAGCCACTGCTATTGGTGGTCACTTTGGTGTAGTTATTTTCACCAGTTTGCCATGGTTTGGGAAGGGAAGGCAGGGTGGGGTAGGTTCTTGCCTACTTCACACTGTTTTTGTGTGGACAGTGGTTTGTTAAACAGTTAAAATTAATTGGTTCAATTAATTTGGCCATCTCATGCTAAGGTTGAGAAGGGAAAACAGGAAAATGGCTTGGTGATTCCCCTTAGGCAACTTTGGAGGTGGTGGGTAGCTTCTAAGGCCCATAACTCAGGGCTAAAGGGTGCAGTGGTGTCCAAACGTTTTTCAAAAAGGGCTAGATTTGATGAAGTGAAGGGCTGTGGGGGCCCACCTGCTTTTTTCCGGGGGCGGGCGGGACCTAGTCTACTTCTTCAGATGCATGAAATGTTTCCCTGAGTTATAGATATGTACCAGGTTTTAGTCTGTGAAATATCATGCCTCTGAGAGGCTGCAGCCCACAGAAGCTTATGTCATAATGAACATGTTAATCTTTAAGATGCCACGAGACTCTTGGTTGTTTTTGCTGGAAAAGACTAACATGACCACCCCTCTGGAAACAGTTAATTAAATTGTAATTAGTGGATGCTGCTCCATTAAGACAGCTGGGACACTACCAGGGTATAAATAACATGTTGTTGTTGTTGTTGTTACCACCAACTTCGGACTGTCCTCAGCCAGTCTCCACTTGTCTGGCTTCTTGCTGATAGCCAATTGGGTAGGGGCTCTGCCTGTCATTGGGTCTGGCTTCATCTCCTGTTGGTCTCCACACTTTCTGCCCTTCCAGTCCCAATGGGACCATCTACTGCTGTCCATCATGTTGATATTTAATTGATACTTGACACCGAGCTGTGGAATTCCATCCCCACAGAAGTGTGTCTTGCACTGTCATGGTGTAGCTTTCCCTGTGTTCTGAAGATACACTTCTTTACCTTGGCCTTTTATATATATATATATATATATATATTTATTAAAGTTTTCACAGTATTACATAATGAAAAAGAAAATAGAAAAAATAGGGAATAAAAAACAATTAAAAATAATTCCATCTTTACATCACTTATCTTTCATTTACTTGTTTCCCGGACCTCCTCATACCTCCCTTTTTTGTATTCCAGTTCAATTTATTAGTTCAGCAATTCCTTTCCCTCCTTATTATCCTGATCTTTAATCTTAATATATTATAACATTAGATTTTTACCTATTAAAAACCCAATTTTTCCATATTCTTTTAAACCATTACAGCTAGAAACCACTTAACTTCAATCCAACATCATTCTAACATTCCTTAATTTTGCAATATTTCTGTAAATAGTCTTTAAATTTCCTCCAATCTTCTTCCACCGACTCTTCTCCCTGGTCTCGGATTCTGCCAGTCATTTCCGCGAATTCTCTTTACCTTGGCCTTTGACACCTGAGTTATATAATTCTTAGGATCCATCCAATTTCATCTGGCTGCACAGTCATTTGTTTTAATTGATTTTAATATTGAATTTTTTATGTTTCTACAGCCTGCCCTTGGACCTTATGGCAAAGGAGTTGTAATAACGGATAATAACTATAGTATTCAGCTAAGCTTTACTCAAGAGTAGACCCGCTGAAATGAATGGGCCTAACTTAGGTTCTACTCTGAGTCTATTCAGAGTAGAACCTAAGTTAGGGTCCACTCTGAGTAAAATGTGGGTGGATACCACCAAAAGTCTCTGGGTATATAGAGACAGAGCCGGCCCACACATGAGGTGGGGTGAGGCAGCCACCTTATGCGGCACCCCCCCCCCCAAGAGGCATCACCTCTGTTCCACTGCCTAGCTTTGCTGCTGGTCTCCCTGGCCTTCAGGGGCAGGAGGAGACTAAGGGCAAAGCTATGTGGAACACCTCCCCTCATGCTAAGCCAGTGAGAAGGGAGGCCTTCGGCCACCCAGCTTTGTTACTGGAGTGGTGGTGAAAGGCGGTGGTGATGTCCCTCAACCCACTCTGAAGGGGGATGTCCCCCATCCCACCTCTTGAAAGGAGGAGCTGATACAAAGCCCCTCTGCTGGGTGAGAACTGGAGTTCTGGAAGCCCCCTGACTAGAGCCGCAACGTTTCCTTAAGTGCCTCTTGAGTCTTGTAGCAAATGTGCTGAGAGAGCCTTTCTGCTGGTTTCCCTTACTATTAGTGGGTGAATGTTGCTGTCTTGTCCTGTTTATGAATTTTCCTGGGGCTGCTGGCAACTGAACCCTGGAACTAGAAGTACCAATTGTCTGACCCAACATGTCAAGTCTGATAATAATGATTTTTACAGAAATAAAGGAGCTTGTGTGCTGAGCACATTTTCTGAAGACCTTAATGGGGCTGTGATGGTATCCGTCCCTCTGGGGATAAGGGGTATTTGCCAGCATGAGCTGCAAATAAGGGTATTTTGGTTCTCTCCGTTTACCATTTCCCCTATCTTAAATTCAGTTGTCTGATGCAAGTTAATTAATGCATTATCTTTAAAAAGCCTTGTTAGTATTGTTATAGATTTAAGGTAAACCCTAGAAATCAATAAATTCTAGGATTGTGATTATTTGGGGTGGGAAGGGAGAAATACAAGCTGCAGAGGAATTCCTGGGCTGGCTTATGCAAACCAACTTGGCTGAGCTATGGCTATCAGTAGAACAATTGAGGGCCATCAACATGACAAGGTCTGGGATCCATCTTTGGCAGAGGCAGACTGGAGGCTGGCTGCCTTGCTGCCTCTTGAAATGCCTATGCTGTAAGATCTGGACTCCCTCCATGCAGACTGAAGGTGTAAATAGGTCAGTGTTTCCCAACCGGTGTTCCGCGGCACACTAGTGTGCCGTGAGACACCGGCTGGTGTGCCGTGGGAGGGAGGCGGGCGAGAGGCGGCGGCGAGAGGCGGCGGCGGCGAGGATCCGCGTCGAGCCGGGGCGGCTCCGCGGTGGTGGTGCCGAGCGGCGGGGCAGCGCGCGCAAAAGGGAGGAGCGCGAGACAGCGGAGGAGGAGGAGGCCGGCATGTCCGGGCAGCAGCAGCAACAGCAGCAGCAGCAACTCCCGGCGACGGCTCCTCCTCCGCCCGCTATCGCAGCCGCCGCCGCCTCAGCTGCCGCCGCCGCCTCAGCTGCCCTCGCTCTGCTGCCTCCTCCCACCCCGGCAAGGGGGAGGGAAAAAACGTTCACTTTTGTGCGTCCCTCCCGGCGTGACGCTGCGCGCTGACGTCACGGGGCGGGGCTTTAATGGTGGTGTGCCGCGAGATTTTTTTCCGGTAAGCAGGTGTGCCGTTGCCCAAAAACGTTTGGGAAACACTGAAATAGGTGACTAAACCCTATTTCTTAAAGCACGACAGTCTCCGCCATGACTTCCATTCTCCAAAGGGACACAGACCCAGTGTACGTACCTAGGAGTCCATGGGCTTTTGCCACCACTCAGCAGACACCCAGGTTTTGTAACACTATTTTCAGTATTTTAGTACAAATTTCTCCTAATGGACACATTTCTGTGTGTGGGTTTTGACCAATGAAAAGATTTTTGTAAACAATTTTTCCACATTATGATGCATTCTTATACGCTGCTTTCAGATACATATGCATCTTTGTGCACAGTTTCCCTGCATATATGAATTTTTCTATGCCTTCTTTGGTAGGAGAACTGCACCGCAAAATTAAGAGAAGGGCAAATTTCTAACAAATGGATGCATTGGTTTGGCAATCAGGTAGGTTCTCCTTTAAGTGCAAGCCAAAGTAAATTTCTGCTCCATCCCTACTTGCAAGGTGTGGAGATTGTGCCCCTGCCAAGCACCTGCTTCGGAGGGCAGTTCCCTCAGCCCCATCGTCCCTTCCACCCCCAAACAAAACATTCTTTTGCAAACAGGAAATAGAATTTCCTTGGAAAAGGCACGTTCATTTGAGCTGCCAAGCTCATCTGCGCTGCTGTCCTCCGTTCGGAGTTTCCTCGAAGGACTGTGGCAGGATGCTTTCCAGGTTGGCCCGGGAGCGTGCGCAAGGGAGACATCCTCCCTTTGTTGGCTATTGTTAGCCTTCCGTCACCTGCAGAAGCCATCGGTGGCGTGACTCAGGCCCTTGCTATGTCTCTAGGAAACAGGATGCATGGCAGTGAGGTGGCCTGGGGTGGGGGCCAAGGAACGCAGGAATGCGGATACTGGGCGGGGGTTCTGGTGGAAGGAAGAGTTCCCCAGAATGTTGGAAAATTAGATGATTGTGGATTATGACGGGGGGGGGGGAGAAAGGTGTTTCAGGAGAATCTGGAGTGAGCAGCTGCCAGGGACTGTAGCAATGGCTTGGCATTCCGGAGAACCAGATGGTCTCCTCTCAGGCTTCCTTACCATGTAACAGAGAACCACAAACACAGGGGCCAAATCAGGCCTCTCAGACTGGTCAATGGGGGCCCTTTCCAGGCCTCTCCCTATGCCTGTCCACACCCATCCACATTGAAACATGTCCTTAGAATTGTGATGATGCCTGGATGGAGGATGAAGTGAGCTGTTCATACACAATCCTCTGGCTTTTGTATGGTTGAAATGTAGCCTACTGGTAGAAAGTTGTCTGTTGACCTGCTCACTTTCCTCTCTCCCACTACCCTGAAGGGAGAAGGGAAATTTGTTTCACATGTTATCTCTCTGAAAGAGAAATAGCAATATATTTCACCTTAACACTCCCATACTAAGCATATTTTATCTGAAGTGAGTCCTGGTGATTTTTATGGAGTTAACTTGTCATGTAAACATGCCTAAGATTGCAGCCTTGTTTTAATATGAGAACATTATTGGATTCCATTTATGAATGGCTTCCCATAGAATGAGAGAGCCTTGTTGGATCAGACCAATGGCCCTTGTAGTCTAGCATTGTTTTCTCACAGTGGTCAGATGCCTGTGGGAGACCCACAAGGAGCACAACCCTCTCTCCCTTCTTAATGTACCCAACCAAATCTGTTCCATTACGGTAGCTACTTTCCCACCTTTTTGGGCCTTCATGTTGCCTTCGGTCATGTCTGAAGCCTCCTCTGAAGCTTCAGACAAAGCTCTGTCTATTTCTTCCTGGAGCTCTAACCTTGCAAGATTTGCTTTTTGGTCCCCATATTCCTTGGATCATCACCTTGCTGAGGCTGTGTACTGATTCTGGTTTAGATGTCAGTAGGATCCATTCCACTTAGATTTTGTCCTGGAGCAGGGCTGACAACTTGAATAAGGAGGGCAGGTAAGCTCTGCCCCACTTAATCAATCACAAGATGTGGCATGAACACACAATTTGAATGGCAATGCCCATCGACTGGGGGGGGCAGCCCCCTCAAATATTTTATGGAGGAGGCCAAGGGGAGGTGACCAAAGCCTACCATACAGGTTTGTCTCCATTGCTGAGTTCATCATATACTTTTACCAGATCACCCTCCCATGTGTGATAGAGATAATAGAATCACAGAATTGTAGAGTTGATTCTCTTGTCATGACTCCAACACCACTATGTGTCCATACATTGACATAGCATTTGAATAGGGGCATATGCATTTAAAACCTACCATCCATAGGCTCCGATTGCATGGCTGAGTCCTGGCTTTTGCCAGGGCTATTCCTTGCACCATTCAGGCTTACGTGCCTTGAATTTTATGTACATATGCACTACCCAAATGTTATGCACACATGCAAACATCTGGCAGTGTTGGAAGTGGGACTGTCAGGTGGGTGAGGGCAGAAGGGAGAGAAATCAAAGTGGTATATTGTCTGACCATATAAAATTATGCATCTAGGTTAGCTCTATAGTATAGATATATCTATGGGTTGATTGATAGTGTGGAAGGCAGGGATGGTATTACTTGCTAGAGATGTGGTTTTCATCCAATCTGTTTCTTTTTATGTAAACTCAACATTTATTTTGCACGTACTGGGTAATTCCAGACTGTCACTATTTTTGAATGCAATTTAATCTCATACCGGCAGATTTAGGTTGCACAATTAAAGTGGATTTGTACAGCAAGTGTGCTCTTGTGCAACAGACCCCCTTCCCCCACCCCCCAAAGGCAGACTTTTCATGACAAGGAAAGTGATAGAGAAATGTCCTAGGAAAACAATTGTTTGATGCATTGCGGCTTAACCTAACCACAAATAACAATGGGTGCTCAATAAATAGCCAACTTTGTCTAAACACAAAACTTATGCAAACAAATCAGGATAAACGCTGAATAAACAATTCATCTGGAAGTGAGCACTGGTAGTTTAGTCCCACATTAGTTTCCTTTTTAAAGCATTTCCCTTCTGGACCACCATAAGCCATGATTGTTCCTTTTTCATACTTTGTCCTCAGGCTATGAAGAAAAGGAACAGCTTTGCCCTTATTCCTTTGTATATAGAGAGCGCTACTATTAAAAAGGTTTCTCTGCCCAACAGCTCATCTCTGTTGCCTCAGTAACTATGAACTCTCCAATTAGATTCCCCCTCCAAAACTATATGAAAGATGATATACTTGTTAGAGAATTAAGAGATAAGCCTTCCTACCTCCTCTGCCCTGCCAATTTCCCTACCCATGTTTAAGCAGCAGTGGTGAAGCAGAGATAAGCCCCTAAGCTTAAAAAACACATTTTTAATAATACTATCAACACACAACTTTGGCATACAGTGGTACCTCAAGTTACATATGCTTCAGGGTTACATACGCTTCAGGTTACAGACTCCGCTAACCCAGAAATAGTACCTCGGGTTAAGAACTTTGCTTCAGGATGAGAACAGAAATCGTGCTCCGGCGGCGCAGCAGCAGCGGGAGGCCCCATTAGCTAAAGTGGTGCTTCAGGTTAAGAACAGTTTCAGGTTAAGAACGGACCTCCAGAACAAATTAAGTTCTTAACTTGAGGTACCACTGTATATTTTTTTTTTGGGGGGGAGATACCAGATTTGGGGGTTCACAGTTCATGGAGGACAGACATAGTGCCTTTCTCTGCATTCCTAAACTAACAGTGCAACCCTGTGCATTTTTTTCTAAGCTGTAAACTCCACTATGTTCAAAATGGGCTTATCCCCTGGTAAGTGTGCATTAGGTTGCAGCCTGTGCAGCCAGGGCAGGTGTGGGCCTTTGTGCTTGTGCAAGTGTTGCACTTCCCTATGGTCATTATATATATATATATGTGTGTGTGTGTGTGTGTGTGTGTGTGTGTGTGTGTGTGTATTTGTGGCACACAAGTGCGACGTTCTCTTCCCACCCCATTAAAAAATAACTTTTAAGCATCAGAATGAGAAAAAGCCAAACAGCAACACATGTATTGGAGAATCACCAGGATTTCTCATCCTAGCAAGAAAATTTCACTAACAGAAGTGGGAAAGGTTGTGTTTCAGCATTCCCACCCCCCAACCCCCCACCGCTGCCCATCAGCAGAGCCAGATGGTCAGCTGGCACCCTGGCAGGAGCTTCTGCAAAACCCTTTTAACTGATGGACAACAATCAACACAAACCCTAGAGATCCACAGAGCAATTTTGGGAAAGGCTTGGCTGGTTTGGTGGTCTCCAGTCTCCTAGATTTCCTAGCGCCTGTGGGGTGGCAGTGATAACAGTGAGTTTGACCACTGTAATTGAAGGCTACTGAAGGCTGGCTCCTTATGTGATTATCGTCGCGGCACAGAAAGCTTTTAAGTGGCTACGGCGTGGTGTTGGGGGGTCCCAGTCATGTGACTCTGCCCCAGGAGCTTGAGACTGGTGCACAAAGTGAGTCTGTGAAGTGACTGGAGGGAATGGATGGGTGGCACAGACATTGTGGGCAGAAGATAGAGATTTTCTGCAGGGACATTCTGCATCCTCTGAATCTGGATGGCCTCGGGGGCAGAACATACCGTATTTTTTTGCTCCATAAGCCTCACCAGACCATAAGACGCACCTAGTTTTTGGAGGAAGAAAACAAGAATAAAAATATTCTGAATCCCAGAAGCCAGAACAGCAAGAGGAATCTGGCTTCTGGGATAGCCTCTTGCTGTCCTGGCTTATGAGATAGCCGTGTGCAGCATCTTCTGGGCAGGGGGAGCCTTCATCCCGCTGCCCAGGAGAGGCTGCGCGTGGCTATCCCATAAGCCAAGAATCGCCGGGCAGCGGGGGGAAGGCTCCCCCAAGAGCCGCGGTCCCTTTAAAGAGCGCGCAGAGCGTGTGTGCAGTTCTTAGGGGCTTTTCCCTGAGGAGGGAGGAAGAGGGAGAAGGGCAGCCCGTCACACATGCTCCACATGGCTCTTAAAGGGAGCGCTGAGCAGAGCCTCCCACCTGCATTCGCTCCATAAGACGCACATACATTTCCCCTTACTTTTTAGGAGGGGAAGAGTGCGTCTTATAGAGTGAAAAATACGGTTTATAGGACAGTGTACAGACAACCTTGGGCATCTCTCCCCAGTTCTGTTATCACAGAGTCTTAGGTAAGGAGCCTACTGCCCACCAGTTGGAATAAACTTCTTTGTGAAGTGGTGAGCTCTTCTTCATTGGGGGTATTTATTTTATTTTATTTTTTTTATAAAATTTTTATTGGTTTTACAACATTTTTGAGAAAAACAGACAAACATTAAAAATGACGAACATACACGTATAGTTTCAAACATATTTTCATAAACCTCCTTTCTAGGACTTCCCCATACCCCCCCTCTCTGCATCCCAATGTCCATAGTTCAACTAGCAACTCCCAATTATTACTTTCCAATCTCTATCATCTTAGTCCTCTCTTACACTCTGACCTTATGTCCCTGTACCCCTTTGTTTCTGGAAACTACGACATTTTAACATTCATTAAGTTTATAGTAGTCCTTAAGATAGCTTTTAAATTTTCTCCATTCTTCTTCTACCGTCTCTTTTCGTTGGTCACGGATTCTGCCTGTCATCTCGGCCAATGTCATGTAGTCCATCACTTTCATCTGCCATTCTTCCAAAGTGGGTAGGTCTTGTGTCTTCCAATACTTTGCGATGAGTATTCTTGCTGCTGTTGTGGCATACATGAAAAAAGCTCTATCTTTCTTTGTCACCAATTGGCCGACAATGCCCAAGAGGAAGGCCTCTGGTTTTTTAGAAAAAGTACATTTAAGTACCTTTTTCATTTCATTATAGATCATTTCCCAGAAGGCCTTAATCTTCGGGCATGTCCACCAAAGGTGATAAAAGGTACCTTCAGTCTCTTTACACTTCCAACATTTGTTATCGGGCAAATGATAGATTTTTGCCAGCTTGACTGGGGTCATGTACCACCTGTATACCATTTTCATGATGTTTTCCTTTAAGGCATTACATGCCGTAAATTTTATACCGGTGTTCCATAACCATTCCCAGTCAGCTGACATAATGTTATGTCCAACATCCTGAGCCCACTTAATCATAGCCGATTTAACTGTTTCATCCTGTGTGTTCCATTTCAACAACAAGTTGTACATTCTAGATAAATTCTTAGTATTGGGTTCTAACAATTCGGTTTCTAATTTTGATTTTTCCACCTGGAAGCCGACTTTCCTGTCCTGTTTAAAAAATTCCATTATTTGACGATATTGGAACCAATTTTCCACTTTATGCTTCAATTTCTCCTGACTTTGTAATTTGAACTTATCTCCATCCTGTTCTAAAATTTCCCAATACTTCGGCCATCCGACCTCCATATTGAGTTTTTTCACTGCTTTAGCCTCCACTGGTGACACCCATCTAGGGGTTTTGTTTTCCAATAGATCTTTATATCTTATCCAAACATTAAACAATGCTTTTCTGACAATGTGATTTTTGAAGGCACTGTTAACTTTATCATACCAAAGATATGCATGCCAACCAAAAGCGTTATTGAAACCTTCCAGATCCAAGATGTCTGTATTCTCGAGGAGCATCCATTCTTTGAGCCAGCAAAAAGCTGCTGCCTCATAATACAATTTTAGGTCCGGCAGGGCAAAACCCCCTCTTTCTTTAGCATCTGTCAATATTTTAAATTTAATTCGGGGCTTTTTGCCCTGCCAGACAAATTTCGAGATATCTTTGTGCCACCTCTTAAAACATTCCATCTTATCAATAATCTGCAAGGTCTGAAACAAAAATAACATTCTAGGCAATACATTCATTTTAATTACTGCAATTCGGCCTAACATTGACAGTTTCAAATTTGACCATATTTCTAAATCTTTTTTAATTTCTGACCAACATTTTTCATAATTGTCCTTATACAAATTCTGATTCTTGGATGTTAGATAAACCCCTAGATATTTGACCTTCTTGACCACAGTCAAACCTGTTTCCTCTTGAAATTTCTCCTTTTCCATATCTGTTAGGTTTTTCCCTAAAACTTTGGTTTTTTGCTTGTTCAACTTAAATCCAGCTACCTGGCCAAACTGTTGTATTATTTCTAATACCTTTTTCGTACTAGTGTTTGGCTCTTGCAAAGTCAATACTAGGTCATCTGCGAACGCTCTTAACTTGTAATGTTTAGCTCCGACCTGCACACCTTTAACCTGCTGGTCATTTCTTATCATATTCAGCAACACCTCCAGAACTGAAATAAAGAGTAATGGGGAAATCGGGCACCCCTGTCGTGTTCCTTTTTCTATCTTAAGCTCCTCAGTCACAACATTATTTACAATCAGTTTGGCTTTTTGTTCAGAGTATATTGCAGCCATACCATTCTCAAAACCCCGGCCTACCCCCATCCTATGAAGATTCTTCTTCATAAAACTCCAAGAAATATTGTCGAAGGCTTTCTCCGCGTCCACAAAGATCAATACTGCTTTAGTGTTTATATTCACCTCTAGCTTTTCCAGAATGTCTATTACATTCCTTACATTGTCTGCCAGGTGTCTTTTAGGGAGAAAGCCTGCTTGGTCCTTATGAATCATCTCCATCAAAACTCTTTTGAGTCTTTTTGCCAAAATGTCTGCAAAAATTTTGTAATCCACATTGAGCAATGATATTGGGCGGTAGTTCTTGAGTTGGGTCTTTTCAGTCTCTGACTTTGGTATGAGTGAAATATATGCCTCTTTCCACGATTCAGGTGCCCTTTTTCCTTCAAGGATCTCATTACAAACTTCTCTTAATGGTTGAGTCAACCATTCCTTCAACGATTTGTAGTATCTGGAAGTCAGTCCATCTGGTCCCGGAGATTTGCCCAGTTGCATATTCTGAATGGCAGCCTCTATCTCTTGTTCTGAGATTCTCTGGTTCAAGTCCATCTTACTTTGATGAGAGATATTTTGTAGTCCATATTTTCCAAGGAATTTGTCTATATCTTCTTCATTTTGCGGGCCTTGAGTGTAGAGTTTTTTAAAGTAACTTAAAAAGCAATTTCTAATTTCATTGGGTTTAGATATATTCTTTCCATCCACCTCCAGGCTTGTAACTGTATTTAGTTTCTGCCTTTTCTTCAGTTGCCATGCCAAAAGTTTGCCACATTTATTTGCTGATTCAAAAGTCTTTTGCTTCATTTGCCTTATCTTCCATTCAATCTCTTGGTTCATCAATTCCATATATTGTGTTTGATATAATTTGATCTCTCTTAAGATGTCCTGAGACTTTGGTTTTGTTCTTAATTTCCTCTCTCCTTCTTTTATCATTTCCAGAATCTTCTCTTTTTTCTCATTTTGTTTTCTCCTCTTTATTGAGTTTTGTTGAATCAAAAATCCTCTCATCACCGCTTTACTTGCGTCCCAGATCACTCTTTTCTCCACGTCGGTCCTCAAATTTATTTCAAAATAGTCTTTTAGAGTCTTTTGGGCCTTCGTGAGAATCTCCTTATCTCGAAAGAGGGTGTCATTCATTCTCCATCTAAATTGACCAGTTATTGTGAGTTTCATCTCCATCTTCACGGCGTTATGGTCGGAGCAAGTTTTTGGGCAGATTTCCACTTTCTTAATCTTTGGGGCCATTCCACTAGTAACCCAGATTTGGTCAATTCTGGTCCAGGTCATCATTGCTTGGGAGAAAAAGGTTCCCTCTCTCTCCAGAGGGTTCCTTGTTCTCCAAATATCTATCAAGTCCATATTTTCAGTCATTTCAAAGAAAGTCTTAGGGAGTCTCCCTTCTTTGGTGACTGTAAGTCTTTGTGCCTTGTCCATATTAGTGGAGACCACGCCATTCATGTCTCCCATAATTATCATATTGTAATCCAAATAGTCCATCAAAGTTTCATGAAGTCTCTTAAAGAAGTCGGATTTGCCTTCATTTGGTGCATAAATTCCAACAACTAAGAATTTTTCTCCTTGTACTTGTATCTCCACAGCCAGATATCTCCCTTGTTCATCTTTGAATATCATTTTTGGAGCCCATTTCTCCTTCACATATATTACAACTCCTCTCTTCTTAACTTTGTCTGATGAAATAAATTCTTGTCCTAGCCTTTTATTTGAAAGTAATCTCCTGTGGGCTCTGGTTATGTGAGTTTCTTGTAAGCATATCAAGTCCAATTGTTCTTTATTCAATATATGAAATACTTGTCTTCTCTTCAAAGGCCCATTGAGCCCATTACAATTCCAACTAAGGAATTGCAGAGCCATCTTGTTATTTTCTTAAGGCTCCTCCAACAGCTCCAAGTTGTTGCTCTTCTTCTGATGGTGGTGGTTTTTGTCCAAACGAGAGATTCAGGATGTCCAGTGCTCTCCTCTGTTCTGCAAGTACGTCCACAGTCCCCTTCTGTAAATCCTCCTGGTATCTTGCCAAAAATTTGTCTTTATCTTGAATTGTCTTTATTTTCACTTTCTTTGCCTTGTAGTCAAATGACAGTCCTTGTGGAAACTCCCACCTAAAGCGAATAGTGTTCTTCTTTAGCAAGAGAACCAAGTCCTTGTAGAAGTTTCTTAAATCCAAAATGTATTTTGGGATGTCTTTGAAGATCTGTACAGCTGAATTTCCAATTTGCAGGGCCTTTTCAAAGTGTAATCCTAATATTTTGTCTCTTTCCTCCTTGGATCTGAGTGTAATCAAACAGTCTCTCGGTGTCTTTCTATCTTGCTTTTTACCCAATCTGAAAGCAGTCGTAATTTTGAATTCGTCTTCCTCAAGGTCCCAGCAATCCGCAAACTCCCGTGTCAAGTATTCCACAAGGCTGTCTCTTTCATTCTCCGGAATCAGTCTTAATTTTAAATTTCTCTCTTTCCTCTGTAACTCCCACAAGGCCAAAGTTGCATCATGCTCATAGACCTTCTTGGCAAGCGGCTCTAACTTCTCCTGTGTCTCTCCGGCAGTGGCTTTGGCCTCCTCGGCAATTTGGCGCGTGGTGGCGTTCTCCTCTACCAATTTATTTATAGATTCTGTATTCTGGTTTAATCTTGCTGATATTTCTGTTAATTTTTGTGTGTTCTCTGAAGTCTGTTTTGTCAAAGACTCCAGGGTTTGGTTTATCTTGAGCAGGGCCTCTGTCACAGCTTCCATAGAAACGGCTGCTCCTTTGTCTTGACCTGTTGTTCCTGCTGATCCGGCTGTTGCGCCTGAGATTGAGCCTCTTTTCTTTGCCTGTTGGAGCTGCAACTGTTGTTGTTGTTGTTGTTGCTTGATCTTGGCTCTTGTGACTATCTCTTCTTGTGGGCCACTCATGTCAAGGTCAATTCCCACGGGATTTGTTCTCCCTTGGAAAATTCCACTGTCTTAAGCCGTGCCGAACTTTACTTTATCCTCTAGAGGGAGCAAATCAAAATGGCCATAGAGCGAAATTTCCAAATACCAAAACAAAGGAGACAGTCCAAAAAGTAAGAAAAAGGGAGCTTAACACAGTCAAAGTCAATGTTACTAAATACTTATAACTTCAAATTGCCACAGTTGCCCAATTTATACTGTTTCTTCTTATAATATGCAATAGTCAGGCAGTGTGGAAACTTTGTATCAAAGTATCACTTCACAGGGAAAAGTCAGTTCAGTGTACTAAGAAGGCAGACCGTTTCGTACTTTCAAACAGATGAGACAGCAGAGGTTTTTTTCCTCCAAATAAATCATGCAGTTAATGGTCAGATTCACCTCCCCTCTGCCCTGCTTGCTAGAGGGGAGATCAAAGGTTTAAATGTCCGGTTTAGCTGATCAAAGGACGGATTTAAACGGATGCAGGTTTAGAGCTCCGTTGCTTTCGCTTTCATGCAGTCGGGGGGAGGCAGACTTCCTTTGTTTAAATCTCCCCCGTTTTTAGCCCAATTTTTAAAATTGAAAGAGTCCCGGTTATTTTTCAGTTCTTACTCACGGGGAATCAGTCCGAATTTTCTTTTCAGGAAGGAATCGGCGCTCTCCGCTTATGGCGACGCGGCTTCACTTCGCAGGCTGGGTAGCGACTCTCAGCACCGCGCTCACTCCCGATGTCGATCCGTAGCCTTTAAAAAGGCTCTTTCACGGTACCGGGGGGCGCGAAGGTGCCCACCGAGTCTCCTTGTTCTCAGGCTTCAGCGCCTGGGATTTTAGGGGTCCCCCGCTTGCCGTAGCGGGTAAGACCCGAACTTGCGAAGCAGTCCTTCTCCGGAGCTCGGAGCTAGGACCGCCATTAAGCGCTGGCACCGACCGGAAGTCTCTTCATTGGGGGTATTTAAGCAGGGGGGCTAGGAGGCTGTCTGTCAAGGATGCTCTCGTTGCATCCTGTATCACATATTCGGCATTGAAGCAAGGGGTTGGATCAAATGACATCCAAAGTACCTTCCAGTTCTAGGATAACTGAAAAGGAAGGGGTGACCAAGGCTGTGTATACACCATGCTGTATAATATTGAATTTCTGCCCCATGGCCATTAAAATTTGGCATTGATCAAACCAGATGCTGCAGTCTGCGCAGATTTAAAATATCCAGCAAAGCTCTGTGTACTTTTAAATTAACTTAATGTATTCCACAATACTTACCTCTTTGCAATAAATTGTTCTAATTATGCAAATCAAGGGAAGGGGCAATGAACTATGCAAGGCATTGAAACCCCCATTCCACCAACCACTGAAAACCTTCAGCTACTCTTCTGGTTTATGATATTTTAGCATGCACTGTCCACATTCTTGCAAGTAGTTCTTCTTTGCATGGGTAGGCAAACTAAGGCCCAGTCGCCAGATCCGGCCCAATCGCCTTCTCAGTCCAGCCCGCAGATGGTCCAGGAATCAGCATGTTTTTACATGAGTAGAATGTGTCCTTTTATTTAAAATGCGTCTCTGGGTTATTTGTGGGGCATAGGAATTCGTTCATTTATTTTTTCCAGAATATAGTCTGGCCCCCCACAAGGTCTGAATGACAGTGGACTGGCCCCCTGCTGAAAAGGTTTGCTGACCCCTGTGCTAGAGACTTTGTTCCTTTTTTAAAAAAAAAAAAGAAAGATTTTCTGGGAGCTGAATTCTGTGTTCCTCATTTTGTGTTTCTTGTGCTTCTATAGAACCCTGCCACACACATGGTCTTTGAAAATGTCTCTTGGCACAGATAGCTGTCATCTTGGCTCCTGCTCCTTTGCATACAATACAGAACAAGAAAAAAAGGACACACTCTTTTTTTCCTGCTCAGCTGTTTCTGGTGACTAAACTGTTGACATGTTTTGGTTGAGTGCTTATTCAGGGCTTCTCCATACTTACCTTTTCCCTGTAGCCCACACTTTAAGGTTTCATGTCTGAGTGCCCCCCTTTTGCTCCAGAGCTTTCCTTGCAACCCCCCCCCTCACTCTTTCAAGCTGAATCAGAGCAAACTGCAATTCGCAGAAAACCTAAACTGATATTTGCCTTGATTTAACACTAAAGAGTGGGTTTTCATGGGAAAAACTCTGAGCGGGAGGGGAGCAGGGAGCGACACCCGCTTGGACACAGAGCTTTTAAGTGCAGACCTGTGCCTACAAAGAGCACGGAAAAATATAAGTGTAGATAAAGCTGTCACACAAACTGTGGTTGCACTGGTGACAGCTGCCCCTTATCACAAATAAATGATTCCATCATTCACTTGGCACACAGAGAAAGTGGAGTTGTGTCAGCATTATAGCCTTGTGGCAATGTGGGCTGATGAGTGAAGTTTCAGGATCAGTCTGATTTTTATGCATTCTGCTTTGGTCTTATAAAGCCTCAGCATGGAGTTACACACATATCCAACAGCAAGCATGATCCAGATCTGGACCTTGGTGGGGGCAAAGGGGTAAATCTCCCCTCTCCTGCCAGGTCCCAAACCAGATTGTGCTGTTGCACTTTGTGTGTGTGTGTGTGTGTGTGTGTGTGTGTGTGTGTGTGTTTTAAAGCACATCCACACAGTTACTGCAGATTAAATTTGGCCCTTAGCAACGTAGGTGAGAACGGTCGCCCTAAATCACAGAGATGACAAAACAGCCTTTGCCAACCTGGTGCCTGCCAGGTATTTTGACTACAGCTATAATAATAAATAATAATAATAATAATAATAATAATAATAATAATAATAATAATTTTATTTATACCCCACCCATCTGGTTGAGTTTCCCCAGCCACTCTGGGCGATTCCCAACAGAACACTAAAAACACAATAAAAGATCAAACATTAAAAACTTTGCTGAACAGGGCTGCCTTCAGATGTCTTCTAAAAGTCAGATAGTTGTTTATTTCCTTCACATCTGATGGTAGGGCGTTTCACAGGACGGGTGACACTGCTGAGAAGGCCTTCTGCCCGGTTCCCTGTAACTTCACTTCTTGCAGGGAGGGAACCACCAGAAAGCCCTCGGTGCTGGACCTCAGTTGAACGATGGGGGTGGAGACGCTCCTTCAGGTATCCTGGGCCGAGGCTGTTTAGGGCTTTAAAGGTCAGCACCAGCACTTTGAATTGTGCTCGGAAATGTACTGGGAGCCAATGTAGGTCTTTCAGGATCAGTGTTATATGGTCTTGGCTGCCACTCTCAGTCACCAGTCTGGCTGCCGCATTCTGAATTCGTAGTTTCCAGGTCACCTTCAAAGGTAGCCCCATATAGAGCACATTGCAGTAGTCCAAGCTGTGCTAGCTGGGGCTGATGGGAGTTGTAGCCAAAGACCTCCAGAGCCACCAGGTTAGTGAAGGCTGGATTTGAATATTTCTCTTACCGCTCCCCCTCCCCACTTTATTTTGACACATTGGCACCAAGTACTTTGCCTTCCAGGATAGCACAAGTGAATCTAACTATCACACTTCTGAAAAACAGACATCATTGATGTAGAGAAGACTTACTAGTACCATTAGGCATGGACCATAATTCCAGGTCTGACTACTTAAACATCAGGGGTCTAGGGGGTCTTTACCAGCATCTGCTACTTCTTCCTTCTTTAACTGGAGATGCCAGGGATTGAATTTGGGGTTTTCAGCATGCAAATCATGTGCTCTGCCACTGAGCCTTGGCTCCTTCCTTGTAGCAAGCTCTGTGAAACCAACCCCCACAGATACCAGAGACATAGGGAGCTGGACAGGGTTTCCTTTGATTAAATAATAAAAAAATACCCCTAGTGTAGTGCTCTCTAGGACATGAACCCCAACTGAGGGGAAAGGACTTAGCTAAGTGGTAGTGCTTTGGTTGCTCCCCTGGGATAGGTTGTTTGACCATGACTGTGTCTATGGAGTACGTGCAACAGACTTTGTGAAACTAGCTGCTAAATGTGTCGCTGGCTGGTTGACTTAGGGATTTTGTATTGTGATCTACTCCATATTTTGTTGTTTTAACATGCTGTTTGCTACTTTGGGAGCCTTCGGGTCAAAAAGTGGTGTATAAACAAACAAAACACGCATATGTCATTGCCTGAATTAGCTCCCACTGCAAGCTTTATCTTCCATTGGAATCAAAGTGGAATAGTGAGCAAGTGTTGACACTTCTCAAAGGAGTCCTGTTCCCCAAGAACAAAGAGAAAATAATTGCCGGAGAAACTTAGCCATGGGTACATTTAGGGGAAGGCTCAGTGGTGGAGCTTGTTCTTTGCCTGCAGAAAGTCCCAGGTTTATTTCCAAGTATCTCCAAGTTGGACTGGGAGAGACTCCCATTGTCTGAAATCCTGGAGAGCCGCTGCCAATCATTGTGGACACTACTGAGCTGGATGGAGCAATGGTCTGACTCAATATAAGGCAGCTTCCTATGGTCAGGAGTAGTGATGTTTTAAAGATACCAGAGACATTCTTGATGATTAAGACACAGAGTGAGTGGTTCATGAGCCACCAAAACTGCAATGGGCAGAAGCGGCTTTGTGGCAGATGCGCTTGGGGAAATGCTCCCGCCCCCATCCCTTCCCCCACTTTCCATCCAGGTCAATACTGACATTCCAAGAGCATGAGCTGTCTTGAGACCAACTCTGTCACAGCATCCTTCCTCTTAAGAGCACTTCCTTGGCTGGTTCCTGTTTATCCCCCAGACTCCAGGCCATTTGCAGAGACACCTTGAGGCACTTCAATGTCTCTCCCTCCCTCCCTCCCTTTAATCTCTCCATCCCTTGCCCTACATCTTTTGTTGTGTTGGCTCTGCTTGCGATGCAGATGTTTCTGTCGCAGGAGGAACTTGGCAACCCGTGCCAGCTAAGGCTGCAAAAATGCTTCCACTGCTCTAACATTTTTCCTCTTTATGTTTCTGTCAGGTGTCTGGAGCACAAAAACAATGCCCTTGCAAACTTTAAACATCAGTGAAAAATAAAATCCAAGATAGATGTCAATAAGGGCTTTCAATCAAGACACAAGTGACTCAAGCCTTGGAGATAGCTGTTGGGAAAGGGCTCAGTGGTTGAGCATCTCCTTTGCATGCAAAAGTTCCCAGCTTCAATCTACAGCATCTCTAGGTAGGGCTGGGAGAAAACTATACCCAGAAGAGCCACTGCCAGTCAGTGTAGATAATGTTGGGCAAGATTGGTCATTGGTCTGACTTGGTATAAGGCTGTTTCCTATGTTCCTATGTCCTGAACTACAGGGAATTCAGAGGAAAAAGGGATCTCCAGATAGGGGTTTCATATAAACCAAGGGTAGGAAATCTGTGCTCCTCCAGATGTTGCTGGATTATAACTCACATCATCCCAGACTGGCTGGGGCTGATGGGAATTGGAGTCCAGCAACATCTGGACAATAGGTTTCCCGTTCCTTTTGCAGAGTTGTTCAGATATCACAAATGGGTCATTGGATTTTCTTAGCATCGGATCTCCCTGGAATGGTATTGCACGGCATCAGACAATAAACCTAGTGTGGACCCAGAGTTAATGCACATGACAACTTAGGCACATTGATTTCAGTGGCTCTACTCTGAGTAGGATTCTTTTGAATACAACTCATTGTGTGAATACTGGGGGGAGGGGAGGTGCAGTCATGAGGAACGCCCATCCCATAATGAACATTTGCCTGGAAAAGCCCAAAGATTGCAAGCCCGCAAGGAAATCCTACCTTGAGTGTGATACAGAATAGAATACCTGTCAATCTGACATTTTGACATTATAATTAGGACTACAAAATTTTAAAAATAAATGTTAGATTAACTGATTTTAAAATACCTCTAGTTGACTGAATTTGTTCTCGATTAATTGGACAAGGGGGGAAAATGAGGGACAGGGGCACCCAACGTATTATTACTCCATTTAAAAATTAAGGAGTTATAAAGTTCATACCACAAGCCCCATAATAAAAGAGGCATTCTCCGTTCTTCCGTACCCAGGAGGGAAATACTCTTCTAAGGTGATGCTTGCTGCAACACGTTAATGCATTATCTAAGAACAAAGGAAGTATCTTTACTGCTTTGGCATTATGGTTTCTACCAACATGTAGATGTGCACAAATCTAATTGACAGATTAGTCAGCTGATTGGCCCAAACTCGTAAGGCTGAAAATGTTTCATTGGTTGGGGTGCAGCTCTTTAAAAGATTGTGACTGTTGGCTAACAAAGCTGGAGGTGGTTCTGGCGTAGAATATTTGCTGTGCTGTAGCATTAAGAGATGGAGCTGAGAACCAGGAAGTCACTGATAGGCATCTCTCCTTTGCCATGAACTCACCTGATGGCCTAAGGCCTCTCTCAGCCTCATTCTGCAAATGTGGGGGCAATAATAGCGAATAAACCTTATAACAGAGGTAAGAAACCTATGGCACTCCTGATGCTATTGGACTCCAGTTCACATCGTCCTGTGCTAGCTGGGGCTAATGGGAGTTGGAGTCCAGGAAAATCTAGAAGGTTTTACCTATTCCTACTCTACAACAAGGTTGCGGTAAGGTTTACATCTTAGAAAAGCCTTAAACACTTGAAAGCACTGTACAGATTTCAAGTATTACTCTTCTTACACATCACCCTAAGAGCTTATCTTAAGCCTCTTGTGTTTTCCATGCATCCATCTATTCATGCAGGATAGGAAGTGTCCCCATTTTGAACCGTATGTTCATTCTAGCTCATGTAAGCATTACACATCCAGGAAATGTAATCGCTATATAAATATTTAACATCATCATCATTATTCAATTTATATCCCGCCCTTCCTCCCAAAGGAGTGAGCTTTTCAAGTGGGCCAAGCATTTTACAGATACCCTCTTGCTGCGATCTTTAAAACAATCGTGTAACGCAGATCAGAATCACTATCCCCATATCTGAGCTACTAAGGTGGTAATCCTAACCTTGTTTATATGGGAGTAAGAGCCATTGGAGTTAGTATAACTTCTGAGTAGACTTGAGTAGGGCCTTAGGTGGCTTTTTTTTTTTTTTTTTGCAACGGTGAGTATTTAATAGTGGGGAAGATCATGGAAGCTTTAAAAAATGCTGAAATGTCCACCACACTTCCATTACGCTGCAGTTGTTTACTGCGCAATAGCCTTGCTTCCACCGATTTAAAAGCCAGGACAGCATGTGTTCTTTTTGCTTAGATAATACAGCGCTAGAAAAATAATTATCTTACAATAGGTTATCAACAGTTCAAATGAGCTCAGCAGCTGCAGTGACTGAGCTGGCTTGCCAAACGCTACTGCTTTAATGTTGCTTATGATCGTGCATATACATTCAGTAGAGACAAAGCGATCCCCTAGAGGCAGATCTTCTAGAAACTGAGAAGGTGGTGAACCCCAAAAAAATTCAATTTCAGAGCCAGTGTGGTGTAGTGGTTAAGAGCGGTAGTCACGTAATCTGGGGAACCGGGTTCGCGTCTCCGCTCCTCCACATGCAGCTGCTGGGTGACCTTGGGCCAGTCACACTTCTTTGAAGTCTCTCAGCCCCACTCACCTCACAGAGTGTTTGTTGTGGGGGAGGAAGGGAAAGGAGATTGTTATCTGCTTTGAGACTCTTGAAGGGGAGTGAAAGGCGGGATATCAAATCCAAACTCTTCTTCTTCAAACCTCCAGCTGTATGCAGTTGTGGCTGGTGGCCATTGGAGTTGGTAGGATGGAAAGCAAGGAAACCAACCATTATTTTATGTATTTATACATCACTTTTGAGGCAGACCTCAGAAAGTCGTTCACATAAGGTCTTTACAACAATAAGCATCATTTTAATTTTATTTTTAAAAAGAAAGCTGTAAAAGAATGGAAAAGACAGCACTTCTGCTCAGGGGCGAACGAAGGCGTCGTGACACCTGGGGCGGCAAACCACTATGTACGGCACATTGTGCAGCATTGCTACATACAGCATACGTATATGCACTGTACATAGCGGTTTGCCGGCACCGGTGCTTCAGCGCCGTACGGACGGTGCCGGGGTCCTCTGCTCACAGCTGCAGCCGCAAACGGAGCATCCTCCATTCGCAGCTGTAGCGGTGACAGAGGGATCCCACCGCTGTCCGTACGGCGCTCAAGCAGCACCGGCAGCAAACCACTATGTACAGCGCTTGTGCAGCATCGTTACGTACGGCGCATACATGCAAAGCCGCACATGCGGTGTACATAGCGGTTTGCTGCTGGCACCGGGATCCTCTGCTTGTGGCTGCAGCCATGAATGCAGGATCCTCCACATGCGGCTACACAATGGCTGCTCGCGCTGCTGCAAATCCCCGCAGGGTGCCTTCTTGTCACCCCCCCAGACATGGCACCTGAGGTGCACCGCCCGCCCCCCATTGTGACGTCACTGCTTCTGCTTCTTCTCCCCCTCCCCACCCTCTCAGGGTAAGATGGTCCCTCAAATGCTGTAGTGGCAATTTCAGGGAGAGAGAGGCTGCTACAGAATCTGGATGGCTACAATTCATCAAGCTTCTTTCTTTTCCACTCCCCCCCAAGCAGTGTTTTAAAAAAGGCAAAAGGGCAGGAGATCTGAGTGCAAAAGAGCCTCCTGCTCCATCTCCCCACAACTCCCCTTGTTGGTAAGATGATTAGTTTGATGCAATCCTTGGTGGAAGCAAAAACGAATGTCTTTTGGCTGCTGGCTACCTATAGATGAAGGTGGTAGCAGTATGTACAGTTCTCGCTAGGGATGGGTAAATCTCCATTTCCCAGGGCTAAGCTGTGACAGACTATGAGCTGCAATCAAGGTTTGTTCTTGGGTTACCTGTGCTTTGTTTGTGGGAGAAAAGTGCCTTCCTCCACTGTTAAATAGTTAAATATAAATGCTGAATATAGTTAAATAGTTAAATATAATGCTGAACAGCTTGTTTGCCCGCTGTTCCTCACAGTGGAACTGGTGTGGCCACCTGTTGGTGGCCATGCAAACAGCAGCATGACAGTGGCCTTAACATAGCGATAACAGATAGATAGATAGATGATAGATAGATAGATAGATAGATAGATAGATAGATAGATAGATGATAGATAATCAGGAGAAGTTCACACTAAATTTCTGATGAGTTTTATTGAGGACTCCTTTTTTAATTAAAAAAATCACAAACTAATGTGTAAGTGTAGCGTAATGGGGTGGTCAACAAAAGAGGTTTAAAGACTATCTCAAGGCAAATCTAAAAAAATGTAGTATAAACACTGACAACACTTGCCTGCGAGCGCCTTCAATTGGAGAACAGCCTTTACCAAAGGTGTCATGGGCTTTGAAGACACTTGAACTCAAGACGCAAGGGAGAAAGGTGCTAAGAGGAAGGCACGTTTGGCAAATCCACACCGTGATCAACTCCCACCCGGAGACCAATGTCCCCACTGTGGAAGGACGTGTAGATCCAGAATTGCCCTCCACAGTCACTTACAGACTCACTGTTAAAACCATGTTTATGGAAGACAATTTTACCAAACAGACAATCACCAAAGAAGAAGTGTAGAGAACTGAGTTCAAGACTAGGACAATAAGAAATGGGGAGGAAGCTTAGGGCTGCCGTATGTCTTCTTTTTCCAGAACACGTCCTCTTTTTCAAGTGTATGTAAAATGAGAGTCGTCATAGAAGTCAGCAAATGTGTCCTCTTTTTTGATCTTCAAAATATGTCAACCCTAACACAATCACCCATACTCACCCCTTAAGTGATGTGAGGTTGAGGCCTGACCTTTCTCTATAAGAGAGAGTGAGAGTGAGTGGGTGGGTGCACACTTGGCTTTCCCTCAGTCTGACCCAGCAACACCCTGCGAAGGCCTGGTGGTCTCTCTGCTAGCAGTTTCCTCTGCCAGCTATTCCACCTCCGTCCAGATCCCCTTTGACCACAGCTGTTTGGATGGAAGCTTGACAGCGAGTAGCAAATTTCAGAAGAGAGAGATCATTTGAGTCCCCCTTGCTCTCTTCAGTCTAAGCCTGAAGGGGACGATTCGACATGCTTTTGTTTCTGTCTGCCCTCAAACTCTGAGAGTATTTAGATAAAGAATCTTTCAACAAAGGCTAGATTTCAGGGAGCGGGGGTAGGAAGGGGAGCTGCTTGGCTGGGGCCAGTAGAACTGTTACTCCACCAGCAACCTTATGATTTGCTCATTTTTCTGGGATGTGCACTGCCATGTGTACTATACTGTGGTTTTCTTGAAGATCTGTGTGAGAAAATATCACCGAGGAAAAGGTATATGCATGTGTACACGGCCCCTTTTATCACTGCTGGGCTGTACATTCATATAAACAAAACATGAAGACCCTCTTTGGGTGGAGTGCTCTTCTTCTTTTCCTCTTTTCAATACAGGCATGGGCAAATTATAGCTCAATTGTCCAGGTTCAGGCAGGTAGCAAGAAGAGGGAACAGGGGTGGAAGGGAGTGGCAGAGAGAGAGAGAGAGAGAGAGAGAGAGAGAAGAAAAGGAATGGCAGAATCCTAGAACCACAAAATTGCAGAGTTGGAAGGGGACCATGAGAATCATCTAGTCCATCCCCCCTGCAATGCAGTGATCTTTTGCCCACCATGGGGCTTGAAGCCACATCTCTCATGCTGAGAGACTGAGCTGAGAGAGGTGTGCTGCAGAGAGAGAGACGGGGTGGCACAGAGAGAGAAAATGGGGTGGCACAAAAAGAAAAAGTGGCAGGAGAGAGTGAGCAAAGCCATGCTGCACTCAGTTTTGGGTCTGTCCCTAGACCATCACTGGTTTTGGACCGAGAAAGCAAGCGGGGGAGGAGGGCACAAAGGAGTGCCTCACTCACTTTCAGATCTGACCCTGGCTACCACCGGCTTCAGCCCTGTCCATCACTGGTTTTGGCCTCCCACGCAGTGGCATTCAGGTCTTGACAGATTACTCCCAAGGGAATGCAGCCCTCAGAAGAAAAAAAACCTTCCTGTCCTGTATTAACGTAAGAAAAACTTCACGAGTGGTAAACCAGCTATGGAAAGGTCATTCTAAACCACGCTGCAAAAACATATGGTTGCATTGCACGTATTACATGTTTGGTGATGGTGGTGAAAGAGAATGTAGGGGTTTGATGAGTGTGGAGGGGTGGGGGAAGGATAGCAAACCTTTTTTTTTTTTAACTATTTCAAAATGCCTTTTACTTCAGCGGCTGCACACTTTGACTGCACTGAATCTGGGAGGATTTCTCAGAAAAGGCCTAATTGTCATGTAGTTAACAGCTGCCAAGACACAAATTGCAAAAGCCTGGAGAAGCAGAAATGCTCCAGAGATTCAAGGATAGGATGAGCACATAAGATCTCCTCCCAACTAAAGGGGATGGGCCTTGCAAAGATGATTTTGGGGAGAAGCAGCTCCCATTATCTTTTCTTTCACTGTGGCGTGTGTAGCAACTTAAAGCAAACTCCTTTAAAGTGACAATCGTTTTGCATTTCCTCATAACTTTTCTCCATACTGAATTATTTTGCTCTTTTAGTGCAGCTGATTGGCTACAGTGGAAGCAGGATGCTAAACTAGGAGGACCTTTGATCTTCTTCTGTCTCCTACACGCTCAGCTTGCCAACATTTCTGTTTTGAGCCCTTAGCTGTCCACTGTTGGAGGCAGAGTGCTGGGCTAAATGAACTTTTGGACTTAAGACAATAAGGGAATTCAGATGTCTCTGGACTATAACTCTCACCATCCCTGACCACTGGGAATGCTGTGGGAAGGGGGAGCTGATAGGAATTGGGAGCCCAACAGCATCTCCCCTTCTGATGTGTATATGTGCCTACCACTTGGTTCAATGCAATCTTCTAAGTGGAGTGATCAGTGCGTACCAAAGAGTGACAAGCAATGAGGCTAAACTCAGTGGCTGGCTTCCAAAAACAAAAGATACGGAGAGAATAGTGATGACTGATAAAGGGATGCTAAACACACCTGTGAGACATTTGGGGAAATGAACAGTGAAGAAGGGAAATAAAGGAGCATGCCATGATTATGCTCACTCAAAGAGGAATTGTGGCCCAAAAGGGGTGAATGGACTCAAATCATAGACTTGAAAGGCACCTCATCTAGTCCAACGCTTTCCTCAATGTAGGATCTGCAATACAGGATGCAACTGCAGCATCCCTGACAGACAACTGCCCAGCCTCTGCATAAGTATCTCCAGCAAAAGAGAGCCACCAGCTCCTGAGGCAGCCTGTTCCACAGCTCCTTTAGCTAGGAAGCTCCCTCCAATCTTTAGCTCAAAATCCAACTTCCCTGCCATTTCCACCCATTATTTCCTCTATGGGAGCAAAAGAGAGCAAGTTGCTACCTTTCCTATAGTCTCAGGGGGGCAATTCATCCCAAGCCCAGGCATACCATCCATTGAGGATGTAAACTGCCTCTCCACTGAAAAGTATTTGATCCAGCAACAAACTGGAGGAGACATTCTATCCATGCTCATTTATTACCTGGGATGTTGGCTCATTCACACATATGTTGGGAGCTGGGTGGTGGCGGTAGAAGTTTCACCTCCCAAATAATTTTATTTATTTTATTAGTTTGATTATTAATTTTGTACCGTGGTTTACAATTTAAAAACACAAAAATACATAACACAGTAACAAACAAAACAATAACACCCTCCCAAAAACTCATAAAGGCCACAGATTGCTTAATTAGCCAAAGGCCTGGGGGAACTATATATATATTACCAAGTAAATGGAGTTATTATGTGGAGTCAAATTGCTTTTAATATTTCTAATGTATATATGGAGCACTTGATTCAAACCAAGTCATTTACAATAAAAAACCCGGTATGCGTTATATTTGATATATTATGGCAAGTATATTGGCATTTATATTATGGCTCATTTAGATTGTGCAGTGAGTGGTTTTTTCATATGCATAAAATATAGTTGATGGAGAAGGAAAATTAAATTAAAGGTGATGACAGTTCTCAGGGGTAGGAAGCAGGTCCAGCCCTAACATTGTACAGAGTGAGGCAGCTGCTTCAGGCGACAGCTGCTGGAGGACTAGCAGTGCTGTCCAGGTGGAGAGCAGGGCTGTGTGTCCTTGCACCAGCCAAACTAGGCTATAGACTTCTGGTGAGGCTAAGGGATGCTGTCACAGGTCACCAACAGTACAGAAATGACACTCTCAGTCTGGTCGGCTTTTGAATGAGCAGCAAAATGCCTGGGGAATGCACCAGGAGTAAGGACCTCTTTGATGATGAACTGCAGTTCCCATCAGCCCGTGGCAAACATGGCCAATGGCCAAGGATGAGTGGAATGGCGCTTCAGTAACATCTGGAGGGCCAGAGGCTCCCCATGCCTGGGAAAGACCAACCATGGGCAACCTTTTATGGTCCAAGGGCCAGATTCTTATCAGGACAACCCTTTGAGGGCCAAGTGGATGCGCTTTAAGTTTAAGGGGGACTTGGGTTAAACTACAGAGCCTAGGACTTGCTGATCAGAAGGTCGGCGGTTTGAATCCCCATGACGGGGTGAGCTCTCGTTGCTCGGTCCCTGCTCCTACCCACCTAGCAGTTCGAAAGCACGTCAAAGTGCAAGTAGATAAATAGGTACCACTCTGGCGGGAAGGTAAACGGTGTTTCCGTGTGCTGCTCTGGTTCGCCAGAAGGGGCTTAGTCATGCTGGCCACATGACCCGGAAGCTGTACGCCGGCTGAGCCAATAAAGCGAGATGAGCTCCGCGACCCCAGAGTCGGTCACGACTGGACCTAATGGTCAGGGGGTCCCTTTACCTTTACCCATAGACAGTCCTGAGGGTAGGCCTTGGAAGGGGTGCCTTGGAGTGTTTGAAGAGGAGGGGAGGAAGGAGGTTCCGGTATCTGAGAACCAGGTTGGGGGGGAGGAGGGGAGAGGCTGGGAACTGCGGTACCAGTTGTGTGTATGGAGGAGGGGCTGTGATCATCTCTTGGGGGTGCCCTGAACGGCTCTGTCAGGGGCGGAGTAAATCCCGCAGATGGGCGGGGTGGTGGTGGAAGCCGCTCTTCCTAGCGGGGGCGTCCTTCGCCCACCACAGGAGGCAAAGCTGCTGTGTGGGGCGTGGGGTGAGGGGGAGGGCGGCTGCACGAGGAGAGCGCGGAGGTGGCGGCAGGCGCGCGGGGGGGGGGGCGTGTGGAGGCAGCCACATGACCGGGCGGGCTGCGAGCCAAGGCGGACGGTCTGGGTCTCCCCCGACGCCCGCCTACAAATGCAGGCGGGCCGCGGCGGGAGCGGGCGCGATCGCTGCTGCTGCTGCTCGCTGCGTGACTGTTGCAGCCGGCTGGCGTGGCTCGGCCCTCGGCGTCGCGATGGGCGTGCGGCGTTGGCTGCTGGCGCTGCTCCTTCTCTGGCTGGCTCTCAGCCCCGGCTCCGGAGGTGGGTGGCTGCTTCTCTTGACCCTCGAGGGCGGGCGGGATCGGGGCTCCGAGCGCCGCACTTGTTGCCGGGCACGCACGTTAAGCAGCGGGGTGGGAAGGAGGGATCAGCGTCGACCGGGTCGCCTCTTCTCCCTCGCGAAGGACGCGCTCCTGACCAAACTGCTGCCCGACCTCTCGCCCTCTGCTCTCCGTCGGGGCGCCCGCTCGGCCAGGAGGGGACGTGCCAGGCGGCGCGCCGCCCTCTCGCCCCCTTCTCCGGTTACGAGAGAGCCAGAAAGAGACGGCCTGGCACGGACAGCGAGATGGCGGGCAGCAGCGCCGGTCCTCCTCTGCTCTCTGCTGCGCCCCTGGCAGGCAGCGCCTGTTGCAGCAAGATCGGGGAAGCCTGCGCTCCCCCCGGCTCCCCGCGCGCGGCAGGCATGCTTCTCTGCACGCGAGCACATCACAAACCAGCGTGGGACTGCCTATAGGGTCTGGTGGAAGTGGGGTTTTCACCCTATCCCTGCCACCCTGCAGCTGTCCAGAACCCGCTTGCCTTGGGGACGGGGAGGGTCCCAAAATGAGTCCCGTGCAAGTTGCAGGGATCGTGCCTGTTAGCCTCCGCTCTGCTGGCAAGATGTTCAGCAGATGAAGGCGGCTCACCTTCTGCCAGCTGACTTCTATCTGTTGAATGCCTGCCTGTTAGCAGCCACTTGAATCGGCGCAGGCTCAGCTGCTGAAGGCTAAACACCCTCTTCTGGGGAATACTTTTACCTGCTGAATGTCTGCCTGTTTAGCAGGGGCTCCACTAGCAGGCGTCCCAAAGGGGAACGCTTTGTACTCCCTGCTGGGGAAGGCTTCATCTGTTGAATTCCTGGCTGCCCTTCTAATGAAGAGCCACATGTGGGCAATGGGGCAAGAGGCAGGGAAAATAGGACAACTCTTAGCCTGGGGAATGCTTTTCAGTTTGAGGGGAAAGGGGCTGCAGAGGCTTTCAAGGTGAGGAGACCTTGATGGTCCACCAGGGTACCTGTAGCAGCAGGGAGTAAAGAGGGCAGCTTTGAGCTGCCCTTACGGGCTTAAAGAGCAACAGCTGACTGGAGCACCACCTGACCCTCCACTCCTTGTCAGAAGATGCCAAAGGACTGTAGCCAATGTGAGATGTCAGCACGTTCCCCTCTTGGCACAGCCAGGACCAGCTTGCCCAGGGTGGTGCATTCGAGTACCACTTCGTGGGCAGGTTGGGATGGGAGGAAGGAGACTGGCACCAGCCTGCTCCTTCCGGCTGTTTAAGATGGTCCCTCTTGCCAGGTGCTGATAATGTCCCTCTGTGTGTACTCTGATTCTTTTGTGATTAATGGCAGGGTTTAGTCCTGGGACCTGTTTCCAGTGCTGGCATTCCACCTTGGACCCTGTGGAGAAGGAGTGCCTCTGAGCACGGGCAGAGAGCACTGTGCTGTAAATCTGTACCTCTACTATAAATCTGTAGCCAGCTTCCCCATATCTGGAAACTGATGGGAAGCAAAAGGTGTGGCTTCTAAATAGGTTTGAGCCACTGCACTTGTCTCTTCTCTACCCTCCCTGTTGGCATTTCCTCTTGTGATCTTTCTCTGGTCTTTGCCTCCAGTTTGGGCCCCATGGTGGCAAGGTAGGTCATGGGCATTTTATAAGGCACCAGGGACTGAGGTAGTGTCCCAAAGGGACGCAGAGCCAGAGGATGGGGGTTTGGAAGACAGCCAGAGGGGTAGGGTAGGGAAGGGAGCTGAAATAGGTTGATCTCACAAGCATTTGACCATCTTGGAGAATACAGGGTTGCGTTGTGCCCTCCTCTCCACTGAGCCTGACATTCAAGCATTTGGCATCTTAGCCCTCTGAATATGCATGTGTGTCAGATTTCAAATGTGCCTCATAAATACATGTTTAACATGTAATGTGATGGCGAACATGATTTTTTTACATTGATCCAGTTTGGACAATGGTACCCGTGAACAAGCTTTGTGATAGGTACATCACCCTTTCCTTCTCAGCACAAGTCAGTTACAGCATAAGTCTACCAAGAATCATAGTTTCCTATTTTGTCTAAACTTGGAAACTATGGTTACCAGGTTGGGAAGCAAGCCAGGATTGTAAACAAACTTCAAAGCATGTTTTGTGATCCTAGCTTGTTCCAAAAAGGTAGTCCTTTCAGGAAACCTGTTTATTGAACATTCATCCTGATTTGTTTGCACAAAGTTTGCATGGAGGTTAGATGACACCGAATGTATCTTGCACATTCATTCTGATTTGTCTACAGGGAGGTTAGATGATGTTGCATCAAGCAATTATTATCCCAACACTTTCCAAAGCATAGTTTCCCTTACTTTCTTTATTGTAAAGAAAAACTGCTTTTTTGTAGGAAGTGGTATTATTGCACAAGAGCACCAAATGCAACTTTAAATGTGCAACCTGAATTTGCCAGCATGTCATTCAATCCCACTCCAAAATAGCATCAATCTGGAAGTGCCCCAGGATATTATAGTTTCCTAGTCCTGAGGAACTGGGAAACCATGGTTATTTGGACACTTCCAGCTTTAACCAGCTCACATCAAGGAGGAAAGCCACAAGACTTGCATATATGTTAACTGTAATTGGGCTGTTTAAGATGCTTTGATATCAGTAATCATTACAATGTTAACCATGAAAGGAGGGTTGATATTATTATCCTTATACTGCAGATATGAGACATGGAGATGGTGGCTTTCACAAGGACACCTAGGGAGTGAATGGCGGAGTTGAGATTTGAGCTTGGGTCTGACTTGTACACTGAGATCCTGCTCCATCGAAAACTGCAGGATTGACTTCCAAGTACAAATGCTTAGAATTAGCGACTTATGCTTCCTTTCACTTTATGATCTGCATGGAATGCATTTCTGCAGTGTGTGAAGAAGTGGCTCTGAGTAGCAACATTTGAATGGGAAGTGCCCAAGCAACAGCTGTTCGTGAACAGCTGCCCAGGATGGGCTGCAGGAAGGAGCAAAGCATATTGGGAGGGGAGTATGTGGGATGGAGAATAAACTGAGGATAAATGAGGGTGGAAGGTGAACTTGTTATTGTGCTGTTGAAAAAGAAAAATAGATATCTTAATTAGTGGCGGGGAGGACAGACCTGCTGTGGGCACTCCATGCAGCACACCTCCCCCAAATCTTAACAGTTCAGCTGTTCAGATAAGTTGCCTCGCTTGTGCAAACACCAGTCTATCAAGTGCTTCCCCTTGAGGTGTGTTTTGTGTGCCTATGCCATACCTTTCATAAATGTCACACTGCTGTAGCATTTGAATGTGAGTCCTGATGAGAGCAGGAGAAAGCAAAGGTCTTCCAGGACCTGACCGTCAAGTGCACAGGGAGATTTAAGGGCTCCTGTTAAAGCATTTGCAAATAAACAGGACTTGTTGCAGGGGTTGGGTACCTGTGGCCCTTACAGACGTTGTTAGACTGCAG
Source organism: Podarcis bocagei (assembly GCF_964188305.1). Taxonomy (NCBI): domain Eukaryota; kingdom Metazoa; phylum Chordata; class Lepidosauria; order Squamata; family Lacertidae; genus Podarcis; species Podarcis bocagei. The sequence continues at coordinate 34,883,760 of NC_138140.1, read as the reverse complement.
CTCCAATCCTCTCTCAACACTAACTATGCTGAGTGGGGGCTGATGGGAGTTGAAGTCCAGCAACACCTGGAGGGCCACAGGTTCCTCATCCTACCTTATTAGATAGAGGGGAATGTTTTTACCCTGTTGGGAACACAGGAAGATGCTTTAGCTCAGTATTGTCTACACTACTGGCTGTGGCTCTCAGTGTTTTCAGAGAGATTTCTCAGTCATGTCTGGAGATTGCCAGGGATGGAACTTTAAACCTTCTGCACGCAGAGCATGTGCACTACCACAGAGCTATGGCCCTTTCTTAGAAGGTGAAGCTGGTGCTTCCTCCAAGCACAGATGTATGTGAAAGACATTTCCTGCATTACTTACTGCATGCTGATGGTGAAAAGGTTCATTCCCCTCAATTAAATCCACAAATGGGCAAGTACTTTGGGGAGAGCTTTTGCAGTCCCACGGAGTGCAGACACTTGTGGAAGGGAAATAAAGTTATTGGGGAGGAATGTCTCCACGGGGGCTGGGACTTGGAATCTAGGCAGACGATGCTGTTGTGGTGGTGTGTTGTAGGGTAGCATTGTTGTTGTTGTTTAGTCGTTTAGTCGTGTCTGACTTTTCGTGACCCCATGGACCAGAGCATGCCAGGCACTCCTGTCTTCCACTGCCTCCCGCAGTTTGGTCAAACTCATGCTGGTAGCTTCGAGAACACTATCCAACCATCTTGTCCTCTGTCGTCCCCTTCTCCTTGTGCCCTCCATCTTTCCCAACATCAGGGTCTTTTCCAGGGAGTCTTCTCTTCTCATGAGGTAGCCAAAGTATAGGAGTCTCAGCTTCAGGATCTGTCCTTCCAGTGAGCACTCAGGGCTGATTTCCTTAAGAATGGATACGTTTGATCTTCTTGCAGTCCATGGGACTCTCAAGAGTCTCCTCCAGCACCATAATTCACAGCAGAACCATTGTTCGTGTGTGTGTTTTCCAAGAACTGCTCAGCAGGGCCCTGTCATTTGAATTATAGCAGAAGGACATGTTAAAGGTATGTGCAGAATAGAAGGGTAAATCTGTGTTAGACTAATGCACTTCAACCACTTTGTGACACATTGTCAATAAAGTTAAAGAGCTGAAAAGATGGCATTTGAAGGCGTTTAAAGAGTGAAGATTACTAACGCAGGTGAAAATAGAACCAGAGCATGGGTTAATTAAACTGGAGCACCTGGATGTTGCATTGTGCATATGATATTGGATACCTGTTTTCCTGTCTTTACACAGAGGTGCCAATTCTTAACAAGTAGCAACTGCCATAAAACCAGGATCTCTCGCCAGTTGTTTGAAATGTAAACTTCTATCCTAGTCTGAAGATGATGCCAATTGCCATCAGTATGCTCGGTGCTTTACAGAGTGGTCAGGAGTCAGGTCCCCACTGAAAAGACGGAAAATACAAACAGTAAAGATAATCCTATTCACCCAGCGGTGCAAGAAATGTGAAACAGGGTGCTGACAAATTGCTTACAGCTTTGGTCATCTCATAGTCTTCTTGCAATCACTATAGCTCTGAAAATTTGTAACAAAACTGAGATTTAAGGTAAAATGATATGCAGTGCTAAATGAGTCACTGGATTTTTAATTTAATTTTACTTCAACTGTATTTGATTTTGCTGTATCCTTATTTTGCTTTAAATAGCAACTGCCACAGTTTCTACAAACACACACATCCCTCTTCCCAAAAAACTCTGCTTTTATTATTCTCTGGAAGGTTCTCATTGAACCTTATTAGTAACCCTGAAAGAGGACATGTGTCTTCACATAACACAGGGTGTTGCAATGCAGCCAACAGAAAAGAGGATTTGTTAATATCATCAAAGGTGGTAGGTCTTTCTGTTTGTCACTACTGTGTAGGAGAGCCAAAGTTTATAAGATGCTGAATGTTAACTGGGGTGGCTTTCACACAGTAGTTTATTGTGGAATTGGTGCTGTTCGCACATACATCTTTATTACAGCATCAGCATGAAGCCGCCCTCTGCAAAGTGCCATCCCTTATTTCTCCCCACCCCCTTTAATCGGGACAGTTTCTGCATTGCTTTTCTTCTTACTGGATTTTCTGTGGAAATGGTAAATCCATATGAAATGGTAAAGGGGTATAGGATGGCACCACAGTGCGGACTGTGTTGTGTGGATGCTACACTATAAACTTCCATGCATGCATCACCATGTCCACAATAAAGTGCTTGCATCCCTTGGGCCAGCTCTGGGCATGTTGCTCAGCAAGTTTAGACCATCTCTCGTGCTAGCTTGTCTCTGGGAGGCATTTCTGCACAAGAATGAAACGCCGTGGGGCAAGGTGAATATAAAACGGAAGAATGGTAAAAAGAGGTGTGGGATATAGCTATTAATGATAAATTAACAAGTGCTGTTAAGGTAAGACAGGGAATATGCACAAGAAGTGATTTTGAGGAGATATGGAAGGTATTTGTTTATTATAAAAGGTATTATTATAAAAACAATAATTTTTAAGAAGGAAATTAAATGTCCTTTCATATAGCCAAATATTATGTAATTCATCATTAAATAAATAAATAAAGTGGCATATCTGTCCAAGGCACAGCAAGACAATATCATCTAGGCAGCGCCGTTGACATTTTTCCCCATCACTGAACTCAACTTGGACTGATGCCATGGGTCCTAATTTAAAGAAAAGAGCCTCTGATGGCGCTTCCAGTAGCAACGTGTCTAGTTCTGGTGCGTGTCAGGCAGATGCTTGCCGCCATGCAGGTCTGGCCGATGGGCCTTTGTTGACAGGAATCCAATGCTCTTCCTCCCTCCCACCCCCACCCAAAAATAACAGCTCAGACAAAGCTCTTTTCATAGCAGTAACAAACACCATCCTGTGAAGGCCACACGGTCTGGAAAGGGAAGTCAAGACAACATCCCCAAGAAGCTTCAGAAAAGTGCCATCTCCACTGTGGCACAGCCGGCAAAGGGCATCTTGGCCAAAAACCAGACACGACTCAGCTACTGCACCTAAATCTTCTAGTAGCATGGGTGCTGGAGTTTATCGGAAGAAAGCCATAGTCGCTTCCAGACACCCTCCAGTCAGATGTCAAGGTGATAAAGAACTACACAACTTAGATTATGGAAAACAGATATAAACTTTACCGCTTGCTATCTGATTAAGGAGAATATAATGAAGATGTTTTATTGTAGGTACCTCACCCCAGTAAATTTATCAAAGACGTACAAAAATCACTCAAATCTCTGTTGGAGATGTAAAACAGAGGTGGGGACACTGTATCATATGTGGTGGGGGTGTAGGTGTTTAAACAGTTCTGGATTGTGGTACGTGAAGAGCTCAAAGATATTTAGGAGTTCAATTTCTAAAAAGCCAGAAGCATTCCTGCTGGGCTTAATATCTAGTGACATCCCCAAGGATAAAAGGAATGTATTCCTTTATGCAACAGCAGCAGCTAGAATATTAGTGGCAAAAAATTGGAAAACAGACAAAATACCAGAACTATTAGAATGGCGAGCTAAAATTTGTGAATTTGTGGAGATGGTAAAGGTAACAGCATCAATTAGAGGCTGTCCCAACCAAAAAAATTACAAAGTGGGAATGCGTAAAGTTTACATGAAAAGAGTTGGTTTCAGAACTTAAAATTAATACGCAATAGCTTAAAGGGCGCAAGGATATAGGATGATATTATAACAAATATAGAACAACAAATATAAACAGCTGTTAATGCAACAGTAGGTAAAGAGGATCGCACATGGGTGAAGGGAAGCAACGGGTTTAGGGGGAGGGAGGTGAGGGCATTAACTGAAAAATTGTTAAATATATATATATGGGATCTAAGAGATTAAGAATAAGGAACCAAAAGAAGGAGACAGATATTAAGGAATACGAAAATAAGGGAACCTGAGAAGAATCATTATAAATGAAAGCATGAGACTCAAGGTTTTGTTATATACTGTTTTACTTTGGATGTGAAGTCTTCTGTTGTAAATATTGTACATAAAATGAATAAAACATTTTTAAAATGGGGGGGGGGGAGAGAACTACACAACTTGTAGAAGACATCTGAAGGAAGCCCTGTATCAGGAGGTTTTTGATGTTTTATGTTTTATGATGTTTTCATACATGCAGGAAGCCGCCCAGAGTGGCTGGATATAAATATTAATTATTATTATTATTATTATTATTATTATTATTATTATTATTATTATTATTATTATTACTATAACTACTACTACTGGAAATGTAGATTGTTAAGGGTGCTCAGAGTGCTTAGGAACATAGGCAGCTGTCTTTTACCAGGGTTTCAGGAGAGTCCCAGCCCTACGCAGAGATGCTGGGGATTGAACCTGAGACTTTCAGAAAACAAAGCAGATTCTCTACCACTGAGCTATAGCCCTTCTCCTGGTTCAACAATCAATCCATTGTCTCAGGGAACTCTGGGAATTCAAATTCTGTGGGATGGGGAAAACATTCTGCATCTTTAACAAACTACAGTTCACAGGATTCTTCTCCCCCCAACCCTCCAGTCATGATTGTTTTTAAAGTGATATAATAGTGCTTTAAATCTATAGTGCAGATGGGGTCTTTGTGACTTCACACCCTCCAGATGTTGGACTCCCGGTTCCCCTCATCTCTGGCTGTTGGCTATGCTGCCTGGGCCAGATGTGCCTGAGCTGTTTCACAGAGGCAGAGCTGCAATTCTGAGTGATTTAACAGCCAATCCCTCTTCACAGACAGCTCTGGAAATTGTAGCTGCAGGAGGCAGCTCCTGACAGTTCCTGGCACCTTAACATACTACAGCTCCCATAATTATTTAGGGGAAGCCATTACAGCTTAAAGTGTTTTTTTTTTTAAGAAAATGGTGTGAATGTGGCCATAGCACATTATGAGCCGGCAGTAAGAAGTAGCAGGTTGTGGGGCTGAAGGAAATAGTTTTACTACTGAATGGCTCCTGTTTGAGATAATTCAGGAAATGGGCTTTGAGGCCTGGGCCCATTGCCATGACTACTGGGCAATTTACCTTAAATAGCAGGAGGAAGCCAGACCATAATCTTGGAATGTGTTGGGTGCTTGAATTCAGTGCTAATCCTGCTTGGAGTAGACCCACTGAAATTAGTGAACATGATTAATTTTAGCCTGTTAATTTGAATGGGTCTACTCTAAGTAAGGGACACAGGTGGCGCTGTGGTTTAAACCACAGAGCCTAGGACTTGCCGATCAGAAGGTCGGCGGTTCGAATCCCCGCGACGGGATGAGCTGCTGTCGCTCGGTCCCTTCTCCTGCCAACCTAGCAGTTAGAAAGCACGTCAAAGTGCAAGTAGATAAATAGGTACTGCTCTGGCGGGAAGGTAAACGGCGTTTCCATGCGCTGCTCTGGTTCGCCAGAAGCGGCTTAGTCATGCTGGCCACATGACCCGGAAGCTGTACGCTGATTCCCTCAGCCAATAAAGCGAGATGAGCGCCGCAACCTCAGAGTCGGTCACAACTGGACCTAATAGTCAGGGGTCCCTTTACCTTTAAGTAAAATCTAGTGCAGTGCTTCTCAAGATGGGCAGTATTGCCCCTGGGGGAAGGAATTACCTAGGGGGCTGCTAAGAGGCAATGGGAGGAAAAAAATGGAGGTGTAACTGATTATCAGACATTGAAAAGCTGGTGTCACTTAATCAAGTTCATCAGCTTTGTTGAATTAATTGAACAAAATAGTTTTAACTGGATTTTGAACAAATGAGTAATTAATGGTTACTGTTTTGAACACTGATGTGGCAGGAGAGGATGTCAAGTGTGGCTGGAAAATTGAAGGACAATCAAGGAAACATTTAAACATTTCAGTATAGTACAGTATAGAATCAAAACAAAATTTTATATGCAGAATGAATCCCCCCCCCAAATGAGCATCAAGTGATGCTGATAACTTAATTGCTGTGAAACGGGATTTTCTGACAAATATGAAACATCAGAAAAGTGTAAGGCTAATTTGCATCAATGAGGAAATGAGAGTTATTTTGTCTCAAATTAGGCCTAAAGGCAAGCTCACACGAGTTTGTATATTTACTTAATGTACATGATATATAAGAGGCTCATTTGTAATAACCGGATTTTTCGCCCTATAGGACGCACTTTTTCCCCTCCAAAAATGAAGGGGAAATGTGTGTGCGTCCTATGGGGCGAATGCAGGCTCCTTGGCTTCAACGATAGCAATGCGAAGCCTCCGAAGCCTGCGCTCCGGAGGCTTCGCGTTGCTTTCGCTGAAGCCAGGAGAGTCTGCTCTTTGAGGCTGGCAGTGGGGGAAAGCAGCGCTTCCCCCCATCGCCAGCCCCAAAGCATCGGGGGACAGCGGGAAGGCGCGCAACACCTTCCCGCTACTCTCTGATCCCGCTTTGAGGCTGGCGGTGGGGGAAAGCAGCGCTTCCCCACAATCTGGGTTGAAAAGCCCGCAGGAGCCGCACGCACTTTAAAGGGTGCGCGGCTTCTGCGGGCTTTTCTATGAGGTGGGGGAATTCCTCCAGCTCATAGAAAAGCCTGCAGGAGCCGCACAGCCTTTAAGGAGCGCACCGCTCTTGGGGGCTTTTCCCCAAGGAGGGAGAAGGGACTGACTGGCCGAGTCAGTCCCTTCTCCCTCCTGTGGGCTTTTGCGAGAGATGGGGGAATTCCCCCACCTCCCGCAAAAGCACGCAGAAGCCGCGCGCTCTTTAAAGGCTGCGCGGCTTCTGCTGGCTTTTCTACCCTTCTCCCTCCTGGTCGAAAAGCCCGCAGGAGTCGTGCGCGGCTCCTGTGGGCTTTTGCGGGAGATGGGGTAATTCCGCCACCTCCCGCAAAAGCAGGGAGAAGGTCTTGGAGTAGCGCACAGGCTGCGTGCAGCCTGTCCGCTGCTCCCAGAGCTGCAGGGGGGGGTGTGTGTCATATTTTTTTCCTTGATTTCCCCCCCCCTGAAAACTAGGTGTGCCCTATGGGCCGGTGCGCCCTATAGGGCGAAAAATACGGTATATTTTGGGAACAGATTCATGTTTTAATGTAGTTGCATTGTTTCATACTTTCTGCATATCCCATGATCATATTATAAAGTAGTTGTGCTCTGTGTTATAAACCAAGCACTGCTAGTTGTCATTGTTTTCCAAATGTATTCCTATTAATGGAAAGTTCCGTGTGGCACAAACAAATTTTTATTCTGAAAATCCTATTTGCACATTTTATGAATGAGAAAATGTGATCTGCACTGGTAAGGCTTGATTTCAGCCAGGCTGCAGAACCAGGCTGTGTTTTGTTTAGTTTTGTTTTCTGTGTGTGTGTGATATTTTTGTTGAAGAATGCTCCTGAGCATGCACAAAGTGTTTTTCCTGCCTCACTGAGTAACTGCACCTTACTCTCAGGCTCTTACAAGATATAGAGGCATGACTTCCAGATCAATGGTTTTGACTTCACACACACACACACACACACACACACACACACACACACACACACACTTTTATTAATTTTTTAACATATAAATTTCAACAATCATTTAACATAACTTCTTATCTTATACAATATTTTAGACTTCCGTCAACAACCTCTGAAGATTTTCTGTTCTTTATCCCTTGTTCTGCATTTCTTATTTCTCCATTACTTTTTATTGTCCTTAACTAATCATTCTTTTCAAAGTCTTTCTTGCAATATTTCATAAAGTCCTCCTTATAGAACTTCTTGCAGTACTACTAGCGTAATCTGTTTATCACAATTGCTTTTCAAATAATTCAAATATTTACTCCAGTCCTCTAAGAATCTCTGATCCTGCAGGTTTTGATTCTTTCCTGTTAATTTATTTAATTCTGCATAGTCCATTAATTTCAAATGGTTTTGACTTCTTAACTTCCCACACCTCAAGAAATAAAATATTCTATATGTGTGATTATGAACACAGCCCTGGCAGATCAAAATTAAGACAGATGAACGTGCCAGTTCATTCTTGTGTTGCTTTAGGGGTTGGCACAGTTTGGACTTTTCAGCCCTGTGTAAGGAGCTGTTTTGTACCAAGTCCAAATCATACCACTGATCCCATCTAACCCAGGACTGGTAGTAGCTTTCCAAAATATCAAGCAGATCAGTGCTTCTGGTTCGCCCTGGACGGAGCATTGAGAGGAATGTGTCAAAATCAACACATTCATTGCTCTGCACACTGCGGCCCCCAGAAGGTTGCCTGGGAGGGAATGTGGCCCTTGTGTTGAACCAGTAAACTCTGGTTTGCTGCATTTGACCCTGACTCCACGCAGGCTACTTTGAGTAGCAAGACCTGGGGGCTGGTGGAAAGTTGACAGGGATGAAACAGAAGGGAGAGGAAGTAGGGGGTATGGATGTATATAGGAGGAAGAAGGAACTGGTGTGACCTGATGAGGTCAGGAGTCCCCTGGGAGATTCCAGAAATATCCTCTCTTCCCCCTGTTTCATTGATGCTTCCTCCTTAAGAGGAAGGAGCATGGAGCACAGAGGAGCACAATCCTTTGTTCCCAGAGGTGCAATCCCACCCCCCCTTCCTGGGTCCTGCAAGTCTACCCACACATCAGATTAAGGAGTGGTCATTGTAGACCCTAGGAACATGCCCTGTCCCCCATGGCAGACAGAGGACGTGTGGTCCTATGAGGCATACATGCTACCTGACAATACATCGCTTACAAATTCAGTGTTCTGGGTTTAGCGAAAACATTTAAATCTGGTTGTTGGTTGAGTTCTAAGCTCACCCATTCAAACACATGTATCTCTAGATCAGGACTGTGCACAGTGTATGATTTCATGGTATTAGCATGAAATCAGAATGGTACTTGTTCAGTTTTGCAGGAATCTCTAATGGTAAACGAAGGCAAATTTCTAGTTCTTAAAGTCTCTGATGTGTTTCGTTGTAACAGCTGTTTCATTTATGCCTTCATTCGGTGCACCTGATGTAGTCCGTGCAAGCTTATTTATTTATTTAAGTTAACTCAGTGTGCATGCATACCGCTTGCTAGCGCAAAAGAGCTCTAAGCAGTTTACAAGTCGATCTGAAATACTCATTTAAAATACCAATGAGAACAAACATTAAAAACAAGTTGCATTGAAATATAAAATAGAAGCAGTAATTTTAAAACGTTTGTACCTACAAAAATCACCTGTCAGAATTACATGCCTGAAATAGTAAAAGATTTTAGCAGGCACGGAAACAATTCAGTGAAGGCTGCCCTCCCATCAGATGTCAAACAGATAAACAACTGTTTGACTTTTAGAAGACTTCTGAAGGCAGTCCTATTCAGTGAAGCATTTAATGGTTGATGTTTTACTGTGTCTTTTATATTTTGTTGGGAGCTGCCCAAAGTGGCTGGGGCAACCCAGCCAGATGGCTGGCATATAAATGGTGTTGTTGTTATTAAATATCAATGGACGGGGAGTTCCAAAGTGTAGGTGCTGCCACACTTAAGAGATTGATTTTTTGCAAGTACAGAATGGAGATTAACTGACGCTTGTAAAAGTGCCGGCTCTGCAGATCTAAGTGATCAACTAGGCACAGATGGGTTGAGGCAATCCATCCAAGTAAATTGATCCCAAGCTGTTGTGGGCATTATGTGCCAATAGTAATACTTTGAATTTAGCCTGATAACAAATCAGCAGCCATTACAGACCACTTATGCTGTATGCTAGAATAGCATATGCTATATAGAGCTTATGCTATGATGATATTTATTCAGGTTCTATAAGACTTTTTGTTTTCAGTTGAACTTGCTGTTTTTAGCTGACAAAGCATACGTTGGCCAACTTACTGTTAGACCTGCGATGGTGAATCTGTGTGCGAAGCTATTGGATTCCAGCTGCCATCAGCCATCGTGGCCAACCATCAGGGTTGATAGGAGCTGAAGTCCAACAACATGTGTGGACAGGCAGCAGGTTTCTCACTCCTGCCTTAAAAAGATGATACCATGCTTTTCAGTTAGGTATGTTTGATGGAGAAGTGCCTGTCATCTTTTAAGCATGGATTAAGGATATGCAAGGAACCTTGTACGGTGGTACCTCGGGTTAAGTACTTAATTCGTTCCGGAGGTCTGTACTTAACCTGAAACTGTTCTTAACCTGAAGCACCACTTTAGCTAATGGGGCCTCCCGCTGCTGCTGCGCTGCCGGAGCACGATTTCTGTTCTCATCCTGAAGCAAAGTTCTTAATCTGAAGCGCTATTTCTGGGTTAGCGGAGTCTGTAACCTGAAGCGTATGTAACCTGAGGTACCACTGTACTTGGAGAATGTAAGTCTTGCATCTGCCTGATTAAGTACAGTTGCAAGGGATGAAGTACTATGAAACACCTGCCAAGTTCTCCTGTAATTTACCTTGTTCTGCCAGGCACTGACTTGTGCCTGGGGTGTAGCTGTTTCACGTACGTGCATGTAACTCGTTATATAGTTCACAATTCAGTGTCTTGATATTCTCACCTCTTTCTCTTATTGCTTCGCAAAACAAGATTCTAGTCCTTGTTGTTGTTGGCTGTTTTGAGACTTGGGAGCGGCATGACTGAATGAGTGTTGTTCCTGGTGCAAATGCATATTTATTTTGTCTCACTGCTGCTGCTATTTTCCCAAGAGGTTTTTTTGACACACTATGGAAATCTGTTTATCAGAAATGATGGCAAGATGAGGGCATACTCACGAAACACAATAGTATCTATCTCTCTCACATACAAACTGCCTTCAACACTCAGGGCGGAAAAGGAGAACACCATCTCCAGTCTTAAAAGTACCGTAGGTTAAAAGATTCCAGGCTGTGCTCTGAATTGATCTCGTTGGGTGGCATATGGAGAGATTTTTTTACAGTTACACATATCTTTTGATTCATTGCAGTACAGTGTACCTCGGGTTACATACGCTTCAGGTTACAGACGCTTCAGGTTACAGACTCCGCTAACCCAGAAATAGTACCTCGGATTAAGAACTTTGCTTCAGGATGAGAACAGAAATCGTGCTCCGGTGGCGCAGCAGCAGCAGCAGGCCCCATTAGCTAAAGTGGTGCTTCAGGTTAAGAACAGTTTCAGGTTAAGAACGGACCTCCGGAACGAATTAAGTACTTAACCTGAGGTACCACTGTAATGTTAGGTATGTGGCCCAACAATGAGGAGGGAGGTGTTTGTGAGTGCATGCTCCTACAGTTATCCAAGAGACACGTCTATGCTGTGTCATCACATATACCTGAGGAATATGTAATCCTTTATATTATTTGAAGCAGGGGTGGTATACTTGTGGTCATCCAGTTGTTGCCCCAGTCAGCCTGGCCAGTGGACAGAGATGACAGGGGTTGTAGCCCCAAAACATCTTAAGTGCACCAGGTTGAGAAAGCCTGCTTTAAAGCCATGACAGTGAATCTGTGGCCCTCCAGAAGTTGCTAGACTACAACTCCCATCATCCCTGACCACTAGCCATTCTGGCTAGGGCAAATGGGAACTGGAGTCCAACAACTTCTGGAGTTGGCAAAGGCTTGTTTTTGCATACAACATTTTGAGAGTGGGAATTGTGAGATTTGGGGGTGCATTTTCACTCGGTAATTTTCTGCTTCTTGCCCTCCACCCTTCTCAGGACCTCTGTCAGAAACATCTGATGGGAACGAACCTGTGGAAGCACACGTCTTGAACCTGGTGCACCCCAAGAGAGTTCGGAGTGCTGTGGGGCATCGGCAGAATGGCTGGCGGAAGTACCGGCGCCCTCGTCCCCGCCTTTCGCACAAGGGGCCTATGCCTTTCTAGAGCAGGTATAGGAACTTCCAAAGTTGCCTTATATTAAGTCAGACTGCCTAGATCAGTGTTGTCTTCACTGGCTGTGGCTCTCTTTCAAGCAAAGAGTCTTCCCCAACCCTTTCTGGAGATGCAGGGACCTTCTGCATGCCAAGCAGGTGTTCTGCCACTGAGCTTCAGCTCCACCCCTCCCAGATCAGGGACAATACAGTGTCAGCATCCAGAGTGTTGTGGTCCTCTGACAATGCTTATGATAGAATGGCTTTCATATTTTGGTCTCTCCCAAGGCATGGGATGGGGAAGAATAAAAGGGAGTGCATTCATCCATCTGTAGGCCTTCTGATGGCAGCTGAGGTTATTGGGGTGGGGGTTGTAGTGGGCTGCTTGCCCAGCACTCGTCCAAAAAGAGGACTCTAAAGAAATGCCCAGATTTTATTTTGTTCAACAGTATGTTTAAGCCGCTCTCTAGCCAAGCCTATTCTTTGTGGAGGAAAAAGCTATCAGTGGCTGGTAGTCATGATGGCTGTGATCTGCCTCAGCAGTTGAAGGCAGGATTGCTTCTGAAAGACCAGTTGACTGGGTAGCAGAGAATGCTCTTGTGCTCAGCTCCTGTTTGCAGGTTTCCCACGGGCACCAGACGGGCCACTGTGAGAACAGGATGCCAGACTAGATGGGCTCCTCTTAAGTTAAAGCAACTTCCAGCTAAAACCTTCACAATGGGCAAACAATAAACACCCTATTAAGAAACAAGCCTGTAAAAACAACAACCACAAAACAAATAAAACAGCATCGACTAGACAATAAACAGTAAAACCCACCAGGAAAGCTAAGTCTAAAAAGGGAAGTTTGCAGAGATGTATTTGTACAAATTTATTTTTAGAGCAGAGGCACTCAGTGTGGGGTTCTCCCGATGTTGCTGGACTCCAGCTCCTACCATGCCAAGCCAGCATGGCCAGTGGTCAGAGGACAATGGGAGTTGTAGCCCACAGCATGTGGAGGACACCAGATGGGGAAAGTTGATCGAGACCAGCGCTTCTCAAACTTGGGTCTCCAGCTGTTTTTGGACTACAGTTCCTATCATCCCTAGTCTTACTAGCTAGGGATGATGAGAGCTGTAGTCCAAAAACAGATGGAGACCCAAGTTTGGGAAACACTGGTCTAGAGACTGTACATAGTAGAAGTCGGCTGCCCACATTGCCTTGCTGTTTATATCTAACAAAACTAAACGTATCCTCTCCTCCCCTTCATAACAGGCAGAAGGGGTTTTTAGACATGGGTGCCTTGACCTGAAAACCTGTCTCAGCTTTGGAAGGAAGCTGGCTTGGAAATGCAGGAGTGGGGAGCCTCCTATGGCCCTTCAGGTATTGCTGAACTACAGCTCCCATCATTCCTGGCCATTGGCCAGGCTTGCTAGGGATGGTGGGAGTTGTAGTTTAGCAACTTGTGGAGAGCCAAAGGTTCTCCACTCCGCAATGAGTGTAAGAAAATCAAGTAAGGCTTTGTATCAGCTCTGACCTAGTGTTCCTTTGTCGTTGTTTGCAGGATCAAGCCCGCCCAGAAAAGGCCAGCCTTCATGCGTCTGCTCTGCTTGATAAACTATCCGCTTGCATGGGGCTTCCACCCATGGTAGAACGTGACCCCACCGGCCTAGACAACACCGAGTGGAAGGATGTACGAGTGCAGCGTTGCTGTTGTCCTCTTGCGTTATCTCTTAGTGTTATCTCCTACTCAGGCTGGTTTCAGCTGCTTGCACCTCATCTTCTCTATCCCTCCTTCTCTTCGCCTTAACTCAGCTACTGTCACCAGAGGCTGAGGCTTAGAGTATCCTTCCGCAACCTGGTGCTTTCTGAAGGCTGCTGGTAGTTGTAGTCCTGGATGGCACCAGGATAGGGAATGGTGTCTTGAAGGAGATGCTGAGGTTACCCAGAATGGGAGTGGGGGAGATGAAGAAACGGGTTACAATGGGCCTGCAAGGATCCCTACACCTTGTGTCATGTCCCTCATGTTTGGAGGAATGTGCCAAGGTGTGGCTTGTAGCAAAAGCACTCCTGTCCTCCTAAGTCAGCTGCTGGGCCCCTGCTGCAGCAGAGGACACAGCTGGAGCCAGAAGGCCTTTGGCCTGTGAGAAGCACTTTGTCAAGTGGAGAATGTGCATGCAGGTGTCTCAGCCACCCCATTTTGATTCTGACCCATCACTGAGCCCTCTTAATATAGGACAGCCACCTCCCCATTCTCCCTTTCGTGAGGCTCCTGTACTTTGGACGTATGCACAGAAATGCAGCAATGCAGCCGCTAGAACTTTCCCCCTAGATGCAGTTCTACCCTAGGGAAAAGCTGCACCAACTGAATTTCTGCCTGCCCTACAGTTCTTAGGTATAAGAGCCCTGCCCAGGGTGAGAATGGCAACCCTTTTCTATGCCAGATTACAAGCCTAGACCTTTCTTGGTACCAGGAGCAGATGGTGCTCAGCTGACCTCCCGTCAGTTGTGTTGCTGCTGCTCACTGAGAGGTGAAGTGGCAAATGGTGTGGTTGGCGCCATGCAATGTATAAGCTGAGCCAATCCAGTGCTCCTGCTGGTGCTTTTACACCACACCAACCTCCCCTCTACCTCCTTGTAGGCAGTAGATGGGACTTCCTTGATGGGAGGTCAGGAGAGCGTTGCCATCCCACCAATTCATCTGCTACCACTTGGTGCAGAATTTGGACATACTCTGACACATGCATCCTGTAACTGTAAGTAAGGACTGATTTGGAAAACCTCTGCCAAAACCTGTCCTTCGGCCTTTTCCAAAAGCAAGTTTTGACCAATTTGGGCAGGTTTGTTACAATTTGTACTCCCCACTGTTTGACATGGTCTCCAACACATGGAGCCAGGACACAGGATATCTGGCCAACCCACTTGGCAACTTGACCTTTTCAAGGCAGCAGCCACTATAACAGGTTATGTGGGTACAGCAACCACTTTATTTGACCAGAGGGTGAGAGAGGCAGACCAGAAGTAGTGACCTAGTGGGAGCCAGGTAAGCAAAGTGGCCATGAGCTATAAGTCAGAAAGAATTGGTTCAGACTTTAAACCTCAATCATAAACTTACTGGGTGACCTTAGGCTGAGAGAACAGGGATATGCATATCTGCAAGCCAGGGTTAATAACATGGGCCTACCTTATAGGGGTGTTGTATGGATGAATGAGGCAAATATCTACATAAACACTTTGAACAGCTATGTAAGTGCCAAGTGTTGTGGTTATGGGCTGATTTGGTTGACCAGAGGCATTTGGGGTTCTTTAATTCACTTTTGCTTGTGGCTTTGGCACATATTAAGCATTTAAGGCGTGTGTGCATGGATCGGGTGAGGTGGGTGTACCCGCTATCTGTTTTGCACTGGGAGGGCGGTTTGGGCCAAGGGGTCTTGCTGTGAGGAAATGGCATGTGTTGGCGGTGAGCAGGAGCCTGGCCTGGAAGCTCACATCTGTATAACCTTTTTCAGGTGGCTGTTGACTTTCTTTGTACAAAAACACTAATTTATACCAGCTGAGGACATCTTATTGTGTCAGATCTTTGTTGGTAACTGGGTTTTCTGTGTGTGTGTGTGTAAAGATTTGTTCTATGTAAATATAGCTTTATAATAAAGAAATATGAAAACAATAAACCCTTATTATTATATTGAATTTGCAGGCAGTTCTTTTTTCCCTTCCTTGCCCTACTTCTTGTTGGGAGGCTACTGGTGGGTTGAGCCATGACAACTGGGAACGGGGAACTGATGCAGATGGATTGAGGATTAAATCTGTAAATAAAAATTTAACCTGTCCCACCTGTGTGCGAGAAATATGAGAATAATCAGGCTGTGAAGCTCTTTTTAGCAGAGTAAACCTACTTAGGCGTTTTTGCAGCTTACTAGAAGCTAGGAATTAGGTGATCACACCTTTTATCCCTGTTTATATGTGATCTGCTGACCTTTCCTATCTTTGTCCCTTTTTCTATGAATAAATGGCATCTTTTTGTAAGCATAGAAAGGTTTACATTCAACGGTGCCAGTTAATACTTCTAAGCAATAGTCAAGTAAAAATGCCTCTTGGTTACAAAATACAAAACTAGTTCCCAAAATGGAGTTTGGGCTCTGAGCATGTACGTCTGCTCACATCGCAGGCTTGAAAGAAGATCAAGAGAGCTCAGACAGTAAAGAAGTACAAAGGATTGTCTCCTTTGTTAAAAATTCCCGCCAAAGCATTAAGGAAGTGACCTCATACAGTCTCTTCTATATTGATTCAGGGACTCTGTGAGTGTCGGCTCCTCACGTCCCTGTCTAGCATTCATGGATTTGTGAATTTGACTGGAAATCCCATAGAAACCTCAGGCCCAGGGCAATATATGGCCCTCCAAGCCTCTCTCCTTGGTCCTCAAAAGTCTGCCGCACACCAGGCCTCATTGACCCTGCTTTGCACTCTCACTGTTTCTGCCCAGCTGGAATGTCCCATTGAGGCTAGATAGCTCAGTCAGTAGAGCATCTTTAATCCTAGGGTCTTGGGTTCGAGCCCCATGTTGAGTGAAAGATGCCCCTTGTGGCCACTTCCAGGTCTACAGTTCTATGATTCTGACATTGATAATACCTGTTGCTTGCCTGAGTGTGAGTTTGTGTGGAAACTAAACTATGGTACAAAGAAAGCTTCCATTCATTGCTCCACCCAATTTTGCCTCTGGCCACACCCACCACTCTTAGGTGGCCCTCAGAAGGTCTCCCAGAAGGGAATGTGGCCCTTGAGGTTCCACACCTCTGCATTAAGAAATCACTCCATGGAATAGGGGCTCTCTTGGCGAACAGAGGAAGTTGCCTTATGGTGGCCCAGACCTCATGTCCATTAAGCCTGGTACAGTCATACCTCGGGTTGAAGTAGCTTCAGGTTGAGCATTTTCGGGTTGTGCTCCACAGCGACCCGGAAGTAACAGAACGCGTTACTTCCAGGTTTTGCTGCTCGCACATGCGCAGACGCTAAAAATGATGTCATGTGCGGAAGCGGTAAATCGCGACCTGCGCAGACGTGGGTTGCGTTCGCTTCAGGATGCAAACGGGGCTCCAGAATGGATCCTGTTCACATCCAGAGGTACCACTGTATTGTTTGCTCTGCTCAGACGGGTATCAGCTCTCCAGGGTGCCCAGCAGAGAAGGGTCTTTCCCATCACTGGCTGCCTTGTCCTTTCAACTGGAGGTGTCTAGGCTTCAACCTGTAACTTTTATTCAGTGCATATGGTCTAGGCTCTGGGCTCCTTTCCTAGGACACTGGCATCTTTCTTTCACCGGGGTGTGACCAGGATTCAAACCCGGATCCTCTCAGAGCCTAAGTGAGAAAAATGGCCCTAGACCAGCAATCCCAACTTCCTTTACCATCATTGGGACTGTGTTGAGGCTGACGTGTTACAGGAATTAGCTAAGACCCTAAGTAAGACAAGAACCAGACTTAACTGTAGTTCCTGGGTACAAATGCTACTACCATTTAGTTTAGTTTACCGCATCCCACTAAAAAACAAAGTTCCAAAACAACTTACTGCCAAGAAAAAAATTGCAATCATAAAATCACATAAGCATTAAAAGAAAATTTAACAGTACAGTATTACTTTATTGGTGCTGACCAAATACTTGGAAAAACTAAAACATCTTTGCCTGGCACCAAAATGATGACAAAGTTGAAGCTAGCTGGACCTTCCTGGGGAGAGCAGACCATAAAGCTGCTACCTGTTTATGTCATGCTGTCTGGACCTCAGAGGTGGCATGCAGAGGACCATGGATGATGATCTCTGGGTCCCAACAGGTTCATATGGTAAAAGGGTGGTGGCTTCTGTGATTCATTGTGATAGAGGGGGAAGAGCAGGAAGAAAAATTGTATGAAAATGCTGAAGTCCAGGGATGTGGAACCTGTGGCTCTCCAGATGGTGGGTCCCATCTCCATCATCTCTGACCATTGGTCATGTTGGTTGTAGGGCTGATGGGAGGTGGAGTACAACAGCTTCCCAACCTTGTTCTAAAGGCAAGACTAGCAAACTTCATAACATTAAAGCAGGTGTATGGAACCTTTGGCTCCAAAGAATGTTGCTGAACTACATGTTCCATCAACGTCTTGCATGCAGAAGTTCTTTCACTCAATCCCTGCTTCTATATCTGGAAGCTTAACTTGTTTGTTGAATAGGGAATTTTTGGGATACGTTTTTGAAAAAGAGGAGAGTCATGCAAGTATTTCTCCACGAGAGTGAAGAGTTCATTAGCAGCCAGCTGGCATGTGTGGCAACCCACTGAACAGAGCACCCTAGATTTCAATGCCAAAAATGTGAGAATCATAATACTTTTTCTAGATCAGCTTAGCACTTCCAACTTCTAAATTTTGCAACTGTCATTTAGTGTAGCTGGTGTTTGATTAACCCCACAACAATAATTTATATTGTGCTTAATGAACAGATAAGTTTAATGATAATTTATTTACTGCACACCATACGCCATTCCATTTTTGTTCTGATATAATAAAATCAAGCTCTATCTCCCTAATCTACTATATATTTAGAGAAAAGTCTCTATGCATTTGGACAGCTCTTAAGATGCTGAACGGGACACGGGTGGCACTGTGGGTTAAACCTCAGAGCCTAGGGCATGCCGATCAGAAGGTCGGCGGTTCGAAGCTGCACAAGGGGGTGAGCTCCCGTTGCTCGGCCCCAGCTCCTGCCAACCTAGCAGTTTGAAAGCACGTCAAAGTGCAAGTAGATAAATAGGTACTGCTCCGGCGGCAAGGTAAACGGCATTTCCGTGCGCTGCTCTGGTTCGCCAGAAGTGGCTTAGGCATGCTGGCCACATGACCCGGAAGCTGTACGCCGGCTCCCTCGGCCAATAAAGCGAGATGAGCACCGCAGCCCCAGGTCCAGTCACGACTGGACCTAATGGTCGGGGTCCCTTTACCTTTAAGATGCTGAACACAGAGTTTGTATTTGTTTGGATACAACGGGACACCTTTTTGAATCAAGATGGTGGGCTGAACCTTTCAAAACTGCACTGGTTTCAACCAGATTTGGCAACCAGGTACTGTAGACCAGTGTCTCCCCAAGCTGGTGCCCTCCAGGTGTTGTTGGACTCCAATTGGCACGACTCCCAGCCAGAATCGCCAATGGTCAGGGAGGTTGATGGGAGTTGTAGTCCAGCAACAAACACTTGGAGGTCACCAAGCTGGAGAAGGTTGAGGTAGACTGAAGGAGGAGCCCATGGTGGGTGACTTGGCTCAGGACATTCCAGAACCTGGAACTGGCTTTGCAGTGGAATTCCATCCCTTCTGACTCAGAAATCCCACTGAATTCAATTAGACTAACTTTTATGTGCTGGCTGCAGCAAGTCAGCACTGTTTTGAGCGAAGACAAGTGTGTTGGGGTGTGTGTGTATGGTTTGGGAAAGGTCCTCCAGAGCTGCATCCTTTTGATCTAATGCATCTTCAGCTTTCTACCAGCCTTGTGCTTATATGCCATGCTTCAAATGTCTCATTCAAATGTCTGGAGCTCCCTCCAGTGGCAGTCTGTGGTGGAGTTCAACCTGGGAGTCGTGCAGTTTAGTCCCATTTGGAGAAAAGTTGACTTAAAGAAAGCAGAGAAAAATCGAACTGAGTTTGAACATCTCCCGCAAAACTTACTAGGTCACAAGAAAGGAGCAAGAGATGGAAATAACTAAGAATTTATTTAAATAGAAGCATGGCTTTTTTAATGATTATTGGAATAACAAAGCTCAACAATGAAGCGGCATGCCGTATTAGAATTATTGTACTCAAATTGCTCCTATTAACTCTCTCTTCTTTCCACCCCTCTCATCTCTTTCATCTCTCTCTCTTTCTCTTTCTCTAGCTTTCTCTTCCCCACCCCACCCCATATAAACTAGAGTATTTTAAATACTGATTTATGGAGAATTTGAAAGGGTGAAGTAAATGACTTTGAGATTACTTATACAGCGGTACCTCTGGTTACGTACTTAATTCGTTCCGCAGGTCCGTTCTTAACTTGAAACTGTTCTTAACCTGAAACACCGCTTTAGCTAATGGGGCCTCCTGCTGCCCCCAGGGTTGAGACCTAGAAGTAAGGCAGCAATCTGGAAATCCAGAGAGGCAGGACACGATGTTTGATTTCTGTTTTAACCCAAGGCTGTGGTTATGGGAAAAGCAAGACCCTCCATTGCAGGTTCAGATTGCATGTATGATTCTACAATCATTTCCCCCTGGTTTCCCCTAACACAGCTCATAAATGCCAATGGGAAGGCCTTGGGGAAAGCCACTTCTGCCCTACAGAGGAGGTGGAATTGTGGGCCCCCGCACGATTGGGTGGATTTCCAGCCGCATCACCACCTGGCCAGCCAATCGGCTGGCTTGGGGGCGTGGCCTGCCCTATTTAAGGCAGGACTCGGCTGGGGATCTCCCTCTTTGCCGCCTGCCAGCTGTTCCGGGTTTTTCCACCCTCCCGCCATATAAGGTTTTAGTTCCTTGACCTTGTTATGGACCTTGGTTGGTCGCCATTGAGGGGCCTGGTAGGAATTTTTCCACTTGGCAATTTGGCACCAGCCACTTGGTTTTTGCCTACCTTGTAGCAAATCGTCACAACTTTCTTGTTATTGGCAGTTAGGCATTGGTATTCTGTAGATGGAAGAGGGGAGGTAGCGCCGTCGCCTGCCCCGCATATTGAAGGGTAGTCCGATAAAGGATTCCCGGGGGGGGGGCTATCTGAAGCCTGGGGAGGTGCAGACCTAAGGCACACCCCCAATCAGTGACTCTGGGGGAGTTCCTTGTTGATGTGCATCAGCAGGACTCCCCCTACTGGTGGCTAACCCTTCCCAGACTTCAAGCGGACGGGCTGAAGTGGGATATAGTCAGTTAGGACCAATGCTTAAGCCAATACCACTCATCACCTGTAACCGATAAAGCCAATACTGCTCATCACCTGTGGCCTTATTTAGCCCATTAAGCTTAATAAATATGCCATGTGTCATTATATCCACTGGGGGGCGGCAGGAACTTGCCACACAAGTAACTCTCAGACTAAATGATGTCACAAAGCTATGGTGATCAACCTAGAATCATAGAATCGTAGAGTTGGAAGGGACCACGAGAATCATCTAGTCCAACACTTTGCAGTGCAGGAATATTTTGCCCTACGTGGGGCTCGGACCCACAACCTTGAGATTAAGTGTCTCATGTTCTACTGACTGAGCCAACCACTATTAATACACTGCTGGCATAGCAGACACCAGGGAGACAGGACAATGCCCAGAAAGTGTATAGGTTGTGAATTTTGTTGTTGTTATCTTTCTTTTTTAAAGTATATAATTTAGTTTGGTAAACTACATAAGTTGACTGATAATGATAACAACTTAACTAAACTGCCAAAGCAAACAGTCGTTTATATAGTACAAGCAAGCTTGTGCCCAGCGCTGTTTGGGAATTATAAGAAACAAACAGAATCAGTGAAGTTTTGCAATCAGTGGTTGAAAGCAGCACAGTTCTGAAAATTACAAAACGGCAATGGTATCCAAAGCATAGATGAAAACCTGCTTTTTAACCGGCAGAACGATTATGCATAATATTGTTATATTATATTAATAAATGGTAGGATTTTGATTATTTGGAGTTTTGAAGGGAAGATTGCAGGGCAGTAGGAAAATGCAGGCTAAGCTTCCTTTCCAAGCCAGGGCCTCACCTGGGATAGAGTCATTAACATGACAAAAGGTGTTGATGACCTATCTGAGAGAAATCTTGACAGACTGAGATTGCAATGTGTGTGTGGGGGGGTGTTTGAGGTGTCAGGAAAAGAGAGTTTTTTAGCAAGGTTTTCTGGGAAGAGGAAGGGAGAAGAAAAGACTGGGATCCATCTTGGGCAGACTGGCTGAAGGCTGGTTGGTAGAAATGCCTTTGACTGCACTGCTGTGGGGTACAAGCCCCTCTTGAAATGACCATGCTGCAAGCTCTGGACTCTCTCCATGAAGACTGAAGGTGTAAATAGGTGAATAAACCATATTTCTTAAAGCTGCAGCAGTCTCCGCCATGTCTCAGTTCCCCTGCATGAGTGCCTGGAATGCATAGACTCTTGCTACCGCTTGGCAGAGGGAGCAGGAGACGACCGACTTTTGTAACAATATTTTAAGCAGTGTCCTAATGCATAGGAAGCAGACAGATGAATTTCCAAAAATATATAGCAAAAATATATTTCCATTCCACTTCTATCCTGCTTTTCCTATGAGGAACTCAAGATCAGACCCTCCAAGTGTCCCTATTTTCCAGGGGCAGTCCCGGATTTACAGAAGCCGTTCCAGTTTCTGATTTGGTCCTAGAATGTCCCGTTTTTCCTTTGGATGTCCCTATTTTCATTGGAGAAATGTTGGAGGAGGTGGATTTATCTGATCCCTGAGCCATCTGAAGGCAGCCCAGTACAGTCATACCTCAGGTTACAGACGCTTCAGGTTGTGTGTTTTTTTCGGGTTACGGACCGCCGAAACCTGGAAGTATTGGAACAGGTTACTTCCAGGTTTTGGCGGTCACTCATGCACAGAAGCGCTAAATCGCACTTTGCGCATGCGCAGAAGTGCCGAATCGCAACCCGCGCGTGCGCAGACACGCCGCTGTGGTTTGCAAATGCTGTGGGTTGCGAACGTGCATCCCACATGGATCATGTTCACAACCTGAGCATCCACTGTATAGGGAAGATTTTTTTTAAATGTTTAATGTTTTATTATGTTTTTCTATATGTTGGAAGCTGCCCAGAGTGGCTGGGGCAACCATGACAGATGTGTGGGGTATAAATAGTAATTTATGATGGTGAAGAAGAAGAAGAAGAAGAAGAAGAAGAAGAAGAAGAAGAAGAAGAAGAAGAAGAAGAGTTTGGATTTGATATCCCACTTTATCACTACCCGAAGGAGTCTCAAAGCGGCTCCTTTCCCTTCCTCCCTCACAACAAACACTCTGTGAGGTGAGTGGGGCTGAGAGACTTCAAAGAAGTGTGACTAGCCCAAGGTCACCCAGCAGCTACATGTGGAGGAGCGGAGACGCGAACCCAGTTCACCAGATTATGAGTCTATCGCTCTTAACTACTACACCATTTTAATTAGAGAAAGGTTGGAGGGTATGTTCAAGGCAGTGTACATGTTTCTCTCTCTCCCCTGCCACTTTCCCAGTTTTATCTTCATTACACCCACTCTGTAAGACAGGAAAGGCTAGGCCTACGGACGCCCCTCACACTGTTGCTGGACTAAAACTCCCACACTCATGACAGGTTATGCTAGCTGGGTTTGAAGGTAGCTTGAGTTCAAAATCTCTGGGTTAGGCAGAGATTTAGTGGGGTAGGGAGAGACTGGCTCCAAACCACCCAGTGAGTCTCATGGCTAAATGGGCCTTTAAGCCGGAGTCTTCTCAGTCCTACTAAACATACAGGCTCTTCCATTAGGACTTCTGAGTCATGGTCTTGCTAAGGAGAATGTCAGGCAATGGGGGGAATCTCCCTAAAATGTCAAAGGCCTGCACTCTTTAAGGTGCCAATAGACATCTAACACTTCCATTTCATTAACACACACACACACACACACACACACACACACACACACACTTTTATTGGTTCCATTTCAATTTAAGAGAGGGTCCTCGATACATTTCTGTCAAATCTCGCGTGTTTTCTGGCCGATCAGCTGCCCCCCAATTTAGCCAAGAATAGGTTCCTGGCTTGAGGGAAATCTGGTAAGGAACCAAGAAAAACACAACCCTGCAGCAATGATAAGCTTCAGGGCTATCCTATGGCTCCTAAGTTCTGCCTCTAATGATGTGATTACAGCAAGAATGGTTAACCTTTTCCCAGGCCCCTGAAGTTGTTGGACATCAGCCCCAAGCTAGCATGGCCTATGGTCAAGGACGATGGGAGATGGAGTCTAGCAACTTCTGGGAGGGTGGAATCTCCTCATCCTGGGATTACGAAACACGCTGTGGCGCACACGCATGGCTGGAGTGGTGAGACAGCATCATGGCCTCTACAGCTCCACAAAAACATCAAGCCAGGACCCCCCCCCCCAAAGAAACAACAACCCCTGATAATGATTCACTTCAATTCCTCTTCAAACCCAGGAGACACTCCCCCCCCCCCAAACTCTGAAATATCATTGACATCATACATAGCTTCTTTGGCTGCTTTCAACCTTGAAGCATTAGTATAGCAGGAGGCATTAGGCAGACCAACACAGCTGTTTACCTTTAAGGAAGAATTAAAATATAACTACATGTACCTTGGTGTACTCTAAAGCCTTTGTCATGACTGCCGCATGCCCCGAAGAGACAGCGTACAGTCTTGACTGTAGTCCTTGATCAGATCATTATGTACAGTTCTACAACAAGAGCTGTGCTCGATCAAGAGTCCAGTTAATCCTGTCCAGTTAATCCAGTGTTCTGTTCCTGCACAGGTCAAGGAGATGTCTCTGAAGAAGCTCACAAACAGGGTATGATTGAAGGAGAATACAACATATGCTGCTATTTTTCCTAGAAAAAGAGGTCCTGGAACTCATCTTGAATGCTTCCTTTGTTCTCTTATAATGGCAAAGGTACCCACCCGAGAGGTGCAGGAGCTGAATTCCCGCTAAAAAAAAGCCTCGCGTTCACAATTTTATTTGTATTCTGCCTTTCCACATTTAAAACTATGCTCAAGGAAGCTTTCAACATGAAAAAAATACATAATTACAAACATAAGTAGGTATAAACAATAGTGCTAAGAGTTTGGGTGGCACAGTTTGTGTGTGTCAGTCCCCGCTATAACCTGGATCCAGCAAGTGTCAAAAGCTAATCAGGCCTTCTAATTCTGTGAAATAGCCAAACTAGCTTCCTTGTGAGGTGATGGGGGATTTATTATTATTTTTTTGAATTATATTTTTATTGGTTTTCAAATACAAAAACAAATTTACACACTCCATACATCTTAATCACATCTTACTTCTCTTTTTTGACTTCCCTCAATTTGTCTGCAATTCCTCCCTTTTATTACTTTTTACACATTTCTGCCATTTTAACCATTTCCCACCACAGAGCTTCCTTAAGACTTTCAAACGTAATTTGATTATCACTCAGTTTTTGCATATACAGTGGTGCCTCGCAAGACGAAATTAATTTGTTCCACAAGTTTTTTCTTCTTGCGAGTTTTTCGTCTTGCGATGCACGGTTTCCCATAGGAATGCATTGAAAATCAATTAATGCGTTCCTATGGAAACCGCCTTCAGACCAGGTCCGGGGACAGTCTGTCCCCCGACCTCTTCTGAAGGCTGGGGGGGGGGGGACAAGGGCTTTTCTTCCCACCCCCAGCATTTTAAAAAACCCCGGGACAGCGGAGGACTTCTCCGCTGTCCGGGGCGATCTTAAAAAGCTGGCGGGCGGCATTTTAAAATCGCCCAGGACAGCGGAGGACTTCTCCGCTGTCCGGGGCGATGTAAAAGCCCTGGGAAGGCAGGCAGGGGGGACAAAGACTTTTGCCCCCTGCCCGCCTTCAGAAGAGGTCCTGGACCTCTCCCGGGAAGGCAGGCAGGGGGGAGCAAAGACTTTCGCCCCCCGCCCGCCTTCAGAAGAGGTCCTAGACCTCTTCTGAAGGCGGGCGGGGGGCGAAAGTCTTTGCCCCCCCCCCGCCTGCCTTCAAAAGCCGTCCGGGACAGCGGAGAAATGCACTGCCTTTCTCCGCTCTCCCAGGAAGGCAGGCAGGGGGGAGCAAAGACTTTCGCCCCCCGCCCGCCTTCAGAAGAGGTCCAGGACCTCTTCTGAAGGCGGGCGGGGGGCGAAAGTCTTTGCTCCCCCCCGCCTGCCTTCAAAAGCCGTCCGCGATAGCGGGAAGCGCTTCCCTGCTATCCCGGACTGCTTTTAAAATGCTGGCGGTGGGGAGCAAAGACTTTCGGCCCCCGCCGGCCTTCCTGGACCTCTTCTGAAGGCCGGAGGGGGGGAAAGGCTTTGCTCCCCACCACCAGCATTTAAAAGAGGTCCCCGGAGATTTCCCTATGGGCTTTCGTCTTGCGAAGCAAGCCCATAGGGAAATTCGTCTTGCGAAGCGCCTCCAAAACAGAAAACCCTTTTGTCTTGCGGGTTTTCCGTCTTGCGAGGCATTCGTCTTGCGAGGTACCACTGTATTAGATAAACTTTTCCCAATCTTCTGTAAATCTTTGATCTTGTCGATTCCGGATCCTTCCTGTCATTCTATCCAGTTCTGCATAGTCCATCATTTTGGTTCTCCATTCTTCTATCGTAGGTAGCTCCTCCTGTTTCCATTTCTGGGCCATCAATATTCTTGCTGCTGTCACTGCATATAAAAATAACTTCTTTTCTTTCTTATTTATCTCATTACCTGTAATGCCTAGTAAGAATGCTTCTGGTTTCTTAGCAAATGCATATTTCAACATTTTCTTCAATTCATTATAAATCATCTCCCAAAAGCATTTTACCTTCTTACATTCCCACCACATATGAAAAAAGGTACCTTCTTTTTCTTTACATTTCCAACATTTGTTACTTGTCTTATACAGTGGTGCCCCGCAAGACGAATGCCTCGCAAGACGGAAAACTCGCTAGACGAAAGAGTTTTCCGTTTTGGAGGTGCTTCGCAACTCCTATGGGCTTGCTTCGCAAGACGAAAATGTCTTGCGAGTTCCTGCGGGTTCCCCCCCTTTTTCTAAGCCGCTAAGCCACTTATCAGCTGATCCGATAAGCCGATATGCCGCTAAAAGCCGCTAAAAGCCGCTAATAGCCCTAATAGCGCTAATCCGTCAATGGGCTTGCTTTGCAAGACGAAAAAACCGCTAGACGAAGAGAATCACAGAACGGATTCTTTTCGTCTTGCAAGGCACCACTGTACATTTTTGCTAGCTTCACAGGTGTTACATACCATCGGTACATCATTTTCATAACATTTTCTTTTATAACTGTACATGCAGTGAATCTTAAACCTTCTTTCCAGAGTCTTTCCCAATCCTCCATTTGTATATTATGCCCTATATCTTTAGCCCAGTCAATCATAACTGATTTTACCTCCTCATCCTTCGTACACCATTCCAATAATATCTTATACGTTTTTGCTAAAATCTTATAATCATTGTTCAATATTTCTGAGGTAATGGGGGATTTAAAGGGCTCAGTGCAAGATGGCAACTGGGTGGGGCTCCCTCCCTCAGGAGAAAAAGCCAGGGATGAGACCTTGACGTAAAGCAGCAAGCTGGAGGGAGTCAGTGCAATGTTAGATTTCTGCTTGAATCAAAGGCTGTAGCTATGGGAGATACAAGATCCTTTGGGGTGATAATACCATGAACCCCTCCATTGTAGGCTCAGATTGCATATATGTGTGTAAATACACCATATGTTCTAAAGACACCACGGTCTCTGTTGTGCCTCATTTCCAAAACGAAACATGAACCCCTGGAGTCTCACACAGCTCAGATTTGGCTGGTGTGCAACAATAAATAAAACATTAACAAGCACACAACCAAATTAAAACAATTTCCACATAAATCATAACATCTAAAATAAATATGCAAAAAATTGAATACCAGTAACAGCCAGGGGTGGAGGAAGGGGGTACAGTGGGGGCAGTCTGTCCCAGGTGTCACCACTGGGGGCGGGACAAAATGCCGGCCGGCACTCACCGTGGGGCCTGCAGCGCGCCTGAACCACGCATCTCTACTGGGAGAGACGCAGTGGCTTGGGCGAATGCAGGCTCTGCACTGCCCCAAACAGTCCGCCTGAAGAGTTTGGATTTGATATCCCGCTTTATCACTACCCGAAGGAGTCTCAAAGCGGCTAATATTCTCCTTTCCCTTCCTCCCCCACAACAAACACTCTGTGAGGTGAGTGGGGCTGAGAGACTTCAAAGAAGTGTGACTGGCCCAAGGTCACCCAGCAGCTGCATGTGGAGGAGCAGAGATACGAACCCAGTTCACCAGATTACGGGACTACTGCTCTTAACCACTACACCACACTGGCTCTACCACCTCCCCCTCAGTTGTAGGGCGGCTGAGTGGGAGGAGGCAGGCAGACTCCTCAGAGGCCCCGCAGAGCGTCCTGCCCCAGCTGGCCCCACCCCCCACAGGCGACTGGCCCCGCCCCTGGACGCAGGCATGCACGCCGCCCCGGGCGCCCGATCGGCTTGCTCCGCTGCTGATAACAGCAACAACACCCCCCCACACACACAACAATACCCCAGCCCAGTAGTCTGTGATCAGCAGCCTTAGCTTTTGTAGCTTGAATCCGTGAGGGCCCCACCCTCCCAGGCCAGGTGGAAAAGGCTTGCAAGGTAGGTAACAGGTCTTCCAGACTCACAGCCGAGTTGGTCAGCTGAGATAGCACCAGCTCTTAAGCAGCAGTGTAGCTAGCCGCTCGGGTGCCTGCTGTGGGGGCGTGTCCTGCAGCTGGGGGCGGGGCAATCTGCCCATGGGAGATGGGCGAGCCTCTCCGATACTTGGAGGCTCTCTGCTGCCTCCCCCTCAGCTGTAGGGCGGCTGAGGGAGAGGTGGTGGGCAGAGGCAAGTCCCACACTGCGTGGAACCTGCAGGTGCCTAAGCCACCACGTCACTCCTAAAAAGTTTCGTGAGCCCATTTTTTTTTTTTAAATTTTATTAGATTTTAACAATGCAAAATATAGAAAAATACAAAGACAAAAAGAATACAAAAACACAAGATACATACTACAAAATACAAAAATACAAACATTAAGCACAAAAATACAAAATACATACATTAAAAACTAATAATAAAAAGAAAAAGCACATATAGGAAAAACACAAAAATTCCCTCTTTTTTAATTTTACATCTTAAGTTCACATATTTTCCTGACTTCCTCACGTCTCCCGTTCTTGTATCCCTTTTAAAAGTTGGTTCAGCAAGTTCATATCCCATTAATTTATCTGTTGTTGGTCTAATCTTACATTTTACCTTGTTGCTAGAACCCCAGCAATTCATTTCAATGTCATCAGCATTCAGAAATTTTACAATATTTCTGCAAATAGGTTTTAAATTTCCCCCAATCTTCTTCCACTGAGTCTTCTCCCTGGTCTCGGATTCTGCCAGTCATTTCCGCCATGAGCCCATTTTTTTTAAAAAAACCTCAATTTGTCACACACAAAGAGTGATGACACCCAGGGCAGACTGCACTCCCCGCACTCCCCTTCCTCCACCACTGCTCTTAAGGTAGCTGAGGCTAATAGACAGGGACTGGTTTCAATGGTCATCCAGCAAGCTTTACGGATGAATGAGGATTTTAACATGGGCCTCCTAGCCCAACACTCTAACCATTGTATCACACTGTTTAGGGCTTTATAGATGAAAACCAGCACTCCAGATTGTTCTTGAAAGCAGAATAGGTGATAGTGGAGATGCTGTAATATTGGTCCTATGGAGCTACCATATTCTGAAACAGTTCAAGTTTTGATATGTTCTTCAAAAGGTAGCGAACTAGCTTAGTTTAATGAATTACTTGAGCTACACCCAAAAATTGTTGACAGAATTTCTGAGTACAGTGGTACCTCAGGATGCGAACGGGATCCGTTCCGGAGCCCCGTTCGCATCTAGAAGCAAACGTAACTAGCGACGGCACGTCTGCGCACGCACGCATCGCATTTTGCCGCTTCCGTTCAGGCGCGTGACGTCATTTTGAGCATCTGCGCGTGCGCAAGCAGCGAAACCCGGAAGTAACATGCTCCATTACTTTCGGGTTGCCGAGGAGTGCAACTCAAACGCGCTCAACTCGAAGCGTATTCAACCCAAGGTATGACTGTAAACTGAAGGTTTACAGTTCATTTTGTGAAGGGAACTTTGAACAATCTCGAGTTCCTCATCAAGTTCATTCTCTGTGGGTTGTGGTTGTTTACTCCTTAGACTCTTTGGGTCTTTAAGCTTTTCAAAAAAAAATATAAGCAATTCACATCCTGCTGTGTGTGTTGATGTTTTCTTGGCTTTCTTAAGTATATTTTATACTTCAGCATGGCAGCTTGTTGGGGGGGGGGGGAGAGGAATGGCTGAGGATCATTTGGATGAACCTGAACTGTGAACTGAATTAATTCATTCTGCAAAGGGACAAATGTGAACTGGAATTAGTTTCTCTTTGGACGTGTTGATTTGGAATTAGTTCTTATTTAAAATGAACTTTAACACACTACAAAATAATGAAGTCTGGGTGTCATCAGAGTCCAGACTCTCTCTTTTCAAGATTGGCCACAGCTAGTAACATCAATGTAAACTGACAAAAGACCTTTCGATCCTAGCTTCCGCCTACATGCCCATATTTGGTTTCAAAACAATAAAAATAATAAGCACCCGAAGCTGCAAACCTGATGCTTCGAGGACAAATCTCTCTCCACAGCAGGAAGAACACCATATCTGTGAACCACCCCCGTGTTTTCTGGATTTGATTTCAGTTGATAAGCCTACAATGACAGCCTCCTTAATGGAAAATACCACATCTGTTAATGCTGTTATCAGATCTGTTATGATGTCAAAATATGATTTTCTTCAAGGAGTGTCACGATGACTTTTCTTGATCCATTGGCTTAATAGTTCTGATGGTATAAATAGATGCAGCCTTGAGCCATGCAAAAGCTATGCTTGGAGGGAATACGTGACATTATAATTCTTTTCTTAAAAAGAGGTGTTGGAAGCAGGGGGTTTTTTCAACCGGAAAAAAACTCAGCTCCATCACTTCTCAGGTGGGTGCCGTTGCCATTACAGTGGTACCTCGGGTTAAGAACTTAATTCGTTCTGGAGGTCCGTTCTTAACCTGAAACTGTTCTTAACCTGAAGCACCACTTTAGCTAATGGGGCCTCCCGCTGCCGCCACACCACTGCCGCACGATTTCTGTTCTGATCCTGAAGCAAAGTTCTTAACCTGAGGTACTATTTCTGGGTTAGCGGAGTCTTTAACCTGAGGCGTATGTAACCTGAAGCGTATGTAACCTGAGGTACCACTGTACTTAGAAAGCTCTCCTGTGCTTGCTAGGCATGAGTAAAAGCTGTCTTCTGTTTGCCCCACTGCTTGCCACAAAGCTGCTTTGCAAGTGGTGTATGTGTACGTTCAGTTTTCATTTGAGCTATGGGAGGGGGGATAAGCCCCTTAATCCCCTCGCCCACCTGTTATTTACAAGGTGGGTGGAAGGACACCGCTTTTATCCATTCACAGATCTCATCAACTGAAGGCCACCGCCAAACAGGTCCTCCTGTTGGACCTTGAGCTCTGCCCACGTCATCCTCCAGCCTGCAAGAGACATCAGGGTGGCAACCACTGGCCCTGGAAGTGACTAAGGGAACAGCTGGCTTCAACCCTGATGGCAACAGGGCTTGCTGAAATGCCTCTGGATGAGCCAAAGCAAGGATAGATTTGCAAGCCAAGCTGCAGGATAAATTTAATAGTCATACTAAAAAACTAGTGCTTTTTAATTTTATTTTTTGAAAAAGAGTTACAGGCACTCACCATTCTTTTTCTTAGAATGGCGATGGGGCCCACCTGAGAGGTTCCAGAACCCACCTGAGAGGTGTGGTAACTGAGTTCTAGCAAATTCCCACTGGAAAAAAAGCCCTGCTAACAATGATTTTTGTATGTGCCCTGAAATGCCAGATTCTACAACCTACACAGATGTCCTGTTCAAGGACATCTGTGTATTGTTATAGGCTACCCCAGTCTCTGAGTGGTAAGGAGTACTAGGCACTTTCCCAGGGTTCAGTTTCCTTTGAATGACGCAAAAAAACTCAACAACTTTGGCAAAACAAAACCAAGTTGTGTCTGGATTTCAGTTTTTGAAATAGGGCAACCCTAGTAACCTTGATCGTTCTTTGAGGATGTTGATGAGGACACTTAAGATATTTTGTCTTCCAAGTACGACTAGTTCAGCAATTTCCTTTTGTCAGATTTCAACCTCATCACAGGCAAAGAATTGGAATGGGCTCATCTAGACTGACCCCCTCAAACCTACAAAATATTTGTTTATGTCCAGGAGCATCACAACCTTTGGAGGTTCAAACCCCCCTTAGTCTGTTTATTCTTCAGACAGCGGTCAGGAGTGAAGATGGCAGGCCTCTAACCTGTCCCATGAAGCCCAGGCCTTGTTGGCACTTTCTCCCTCAATTTTGTTTTTTTTAAAACATTTATTGGAGGAGGGTAAAAATGGTTTGCAAAAATGACTGCCACGACTCACCTGTTACCTGCTCCTGCCTGGTCTAGCCTTTGTGCCGTTTGCGTCCCATCCTCTATATTGTCTCCTTTTATTGATTTGATTTGATTTTTTAAAAAACAAACAGTAGGGGAGACATGACAAGTGCACAAATGGCAGCTGCAGTTTGCCTGTTACCCGCCTGCTTGTGCCTGGTTTGGCGTTAAGGTGTCTCCTGCCTGTTTGGCTATCCTCAGTGTGTTTCTTATTTTGCAGGAGGAAAGAGGTGTTGCTATTCTTAGTGAGGAATAGATCAGGATTGTAAGGATGCAGGTGGTGCTGTGGATTAAACCACAGAGCCTAGGGCTTGCCGATCAGAAGGTTGGCGGTTTGAATCCCCGCGGTGGGGTGAGCACCCATTGCATGGTTCCTGCTCCTGCCAACCTAGCAGTTCAAAAGCACGTCAAAGTGCAAGTAGATACCGTATTTTTCGCTCTATAACACGCACCCGACCATAACACGCACGTAGTTTTTAGAGGAGGAAAATCCGTAGGCATGCCACCTGTAGGCATTCCCTCCATAACACGCACAGACATTTCCCCTTACTTTTTAGGAGGAAAAAAGTGAGTGTTATGGTGCAAAAATACGGTAAATAGGTACTGCTCCGGCGGGAAGGTATACGGCATGTCTGTGTGCTGCTCTGGTTCGCCAGAAGCGGCTTAGTCATGCTGGCCACATGACCCGGAAGCTGTACGCCGGCTCCCTCAGCCAGTAAAGCGAGATGAGCGCCGCAACCCCAGAGTCGGCCAAGACAGGACCTAATGGTCAGGGGTCCCCTTTACCTTTACACTTAGTTCAGGATTGCAGCCAGAGAGAGAGAGAGAGTGTGTGTTATTCAACACTTCTGTTTTCTCATAAGTGTTATCAGCACAAAGTGGGGTCAGGAATGCAGCCTGAGAAAGTGTGTGTTTGTTGCTCAGTTTTGCTGTTGTTTTTTCATGATTCAATGCCCCATTTACTTTGCAGGAGATGTTACAGTTGCTGCTATCTGTCTGTCTCGAGGGACAACTGAGTGTGCCTCTGGGGGTGAAGTAGATGGCTGTGTTAGCAGCTCCTACTGCAAAAAAAACTTTTGCGCGGACAGGCAGAGACCCCCGACCCTGGGCGACACCCGCATGTGTTATGTACGGAGTTGAATAGGATCCAAAATGCAGCAGTCTGATTGGTCCTAGAACAATACAGCAGTATGATTGGTCCGCAGTTCCCAATCCAGCTCCAGGTGGAAGTGAATCCAGCTCCAGGTGGAAGTGAGTCCACAACCTGATTGGCCTACAGGAGAATCCCGGAATTAGCCAATCACGTGGGGCCCATTGTGTAAATAATGTATATAAAGCAAATATTTTGGGGGAACATTGATTCCTCCTCACCACAATAAGCTGAATAAATAGCATGAAATCCACTCTCAACTCCGAGTATATTTCACTGGCGACGAAGGTGGGATCCCGCTGAGCTGACTGCCACACACAGCACCGCAGCACCGCCACCTGCCGCACCGCTGCCTCGCACCGTGTATCCAGGCTTCAGCTCCGGGACCCAAGGAACTCAGAATGGCAACCGACAGCAGCTTCTTGCCGTTCAACCCAGCATCAGGAGACTGGGAAGCATGCGCCTCCCGTTTCACCTTCCTCCTAGAAGCCAAAGGGGTCACCAACGATGCAAAGAAGAGGGGAATATTCTTCAGCGTCTGCGGAGAGGAGGCATTCCAGTGGCTGCTGCTGCCACCGTGAGTGCTGGGGAAGGCCGCTCCCTCCTGCAGGCCAACTCCACCAGGCCTAGGGGACGGGGCCCACCACCGCTACAGCTTTAAGAGGCCTCATTGAGGCACTGGGACATCGCTGCTGCTGCTGCCACCGTGAGTGCTGGGGAAGGCTGCTCCCTCCTGCAGGCCAATTCCACCAGGCCTAGGGGGCGGGGCCCACACTCACCATCACTACAGCTTTAAGGACACTGGTGCTGCTACAGCAAATGTCAAAAATGTTTTTATGTATTTTAAAAGTGTTTTCACTTTTTACTTTGTTGTACCACTGTGAACGGTGATTTTTATTCATATATTTTTATTTTGTTTTGTTTTATTTTGGTTTGGGGTGGGATGGATGTTAAGTGGGGTGTGGATTGGTTTTGTTTTGGTATAATTGTTTTTGGTTTGTTTTGCTTTTCTATTTTGTAAATGGAGGTTAGTATGAGGCTTGGGATTGCTACCGTGGAGGGGCGAGGGAGGTATGGCGGTGGGGGCAGATGTCATAGGTGAAGGGGATCGAGATACAGATATGCTTGTACCCCTTCCAATCTGCGCCTCATCCCGAGGGACGAGGGTAGGGTGAGCAAGGATTACTCACCTCCGTCACTGGTGTTGTGCAATGCCAGGTCTATAGGCAACAAAACCGCCACCCTGCGAGATTTCTTTACCTCGCAGGGGGTCGACCTGGCTTGTGTGATGGAGACCTGGGGAAACTGTTACCTTACAAGAGATGGCGCCCCCGGGTTTCTCTGTCCTCCACCAGTCGCGGACTGTGGGCTGGGGGGGGGAGGGGTGGCATTATTAATCTGGGAAGATTGTTCTTTCAGGGCTCTACCATCGCCATCGATCTGAGGGGGCTCCGAGGTGAGCTTGGCTGTCTGGCTGGTGTCAGGCCTGCTGGAGGCGGTGGCCGGCTGGGCCTTGGAGTTCCCTAACCTATTGGCATTGGGGGACTTCAACATCCATGCTGATGCCACTCCCTCCTCACAGGCTCTGGTCCTGGCGTCTTCCATGGTGACACTAGGGCTCTTCCAGTTTGTTTCGGGCCCCACACATCAAGCAGGCCACACGCTGGATTTGATCTTTGGCGCCGGTATAGATGTGATCATGTCTCCTTCGATGAAGGTGCCATGGTCTGGTCACTACGCTCTGAAAGCCAGGATTGACTTTCCACCCCCACCCTGCTTAGGTGGCGAGCCGATTTGGGCTCGCCCGCAGAGGCTGATGGACCCGGATAGATTCCACCAAGCCTTGTGGGACCTTGCTCCCCCGGCGACTCATTGACTGAGCTTGTTGAGGTCTGGAATATCCAGCTCCTGGCAGCCATTGATGAGATCGCACCTAAGCACCCTCTGCGACCTCGCAGAAACCAGGCTCCCTGGTTTACCGAGGAGCTTCGGAAAATGAAGCGGGACCTCAGATGGCTAGAGCGAGTATGGCGGGGTGCCCGTGACTGAGCCTCAAGAACATCTTATAGGGTTTTTATGAAAACCTACGAGATGGCAGTGAAGGCCGCTAAGAAGTCTTACTTCTCGGCCTCCATTGCATCTGCTAGCTCTCGCCCGGTGCAATTATTTAGTATAATTAGGTCTTTAACGTCCCTCGAGGGGGAGCCGGCTGAAGTTAAATCCTTTGAAGACAGAGGTCCTCTGGCTGGGACGGGACGATATGGGATTGAGGGGGCAACTCCCATCTCTTGCGGGGGTGCAATTAGTGCCAGCACCGTCCGTTAAGAGTTTGGGTGTAATCTTCGATACCTCCCTCTCCATGGAGGCGCAGATTACAGCTATAACAAAGGCGGCATTTTTTCATCTCCGCCAAGCTAAGCAGTTGGATCCTTACCTCTCTCGCCCTGATCTAGCCACTGTGTTCCACGCGGCGGTCACCTCCAGACTGGATTATTGTAACTCGCTCTATGTGGGGCTGCCCTTGAGACTGACCCAAAAGCATCCAGCGGGTGCAGAATGCTGCGGCGAGACTCCTTATGGGGTCTTTGCTGCGAGATCACATTCACCCGGTTCTATACCAGCTGCACTGGCTCCCGGTGGAGTACAGGAACAGGTTTAAGGTGCTGGTTTTAACCTTTAAAGCCCTATACGGCTTAGGACCCTCGTACCTATGGGACCGCCTCTCCTGGTATGTCCCACAGAGGAACTTACGGTCTTCAAATAAAAACATCCTGAAGGTCCCAGGCCACAGAGAGGTTAGGCTGGCCTCAACTAGAGCCAGGGCTTTTTCGGCTGCGGCTCCAATCTGGTGGAACGCTCTGTCACAAGAGACTAGGGCCCTGCAGGACTTGACATCTTTCCGCAGGGCCTGCAAGACGGAGCTGTTCCACCAGGCCTTTGGTCAGGGCGCAGCCTGACTCCCTCCTTTGGCAGTCTTTACAGAACTTTAGCCATCAATTTGATTTTAATTAATTTTTACAATGAAATGTTTTTAGAACGTTGCACTATTTTATTGTTGTTAGTCGCCCTGAGCCCGGCTTCGGCTGGGGAGGGCGGGATATAAATAAAATTTATTATTATCATTATTATTCTATTTGAAATCGCCCAGGCACCTGAAGACATCGCTACTGTTCCTTACAAAACAATAATGGAACGGCTGAAGGGGCACTTCTTGCCGCAGCCCTCAGTGGTGGCTCATTGAAATGCCTTCTACGCAAAGCGGCAAGCCCCTGGGGAAACCATAACTGGGTTTGTGACCTCTCTCCGCCAAGCCGCCCGGTTCTGCAACTTGTCAGAGTTGGGGATCATGCTTCGTGACCATCTCATCGGTATCCTGAAGGATGAGAAGCTGCAACGAGACTTCCGGTTCCGGCCGCGGACGGTGAGGGAGCGCGGAAAGCCACGCTAAGTGCTTTCCGAGTAACTTGGAGATAAGGGGGTGTCGCAAAGGCACTGCGCCCCCCAAAAAAGCGAAAGCCCAGGGGGGGTACCCCTGGGGGAAGGTTTCCCAGCAGCGCGAGAGCGGTGTCTCTATATCCGTGGGTCCTCCTCCTCCTTCGCAGGGAGAGAGAGACTGGGGCGGAGCCGCAGGCGCATAACTAGGGAGAACGCCGTCTCCAAGCTACGATGCCTCAAGCTCCCACCGAGAAAAGCGACGAGCCACCACAGTTTAAAAACGGAACCCCATCGTGATTGAAACCTGAACTACTGGAGTAGAGATGGGTGAGTCCGGACAGTAGCTGTTCCTTTTTTTTTTTTTTAGTTTGGTCCCCACCCGACGGAGAGCGAAATGGCGCAGGCTCACGAAATCACGGTTAGTAAGAAAGCGGATTAACGCATAACGACCGAACTGTGTATGCTCAGAAGGAGGAAAGTCTTTCTTTTGATTAAATTAAATGAACTAACTGAGCTACTATCTGCAGAAGGCTTAAAGACTGTTTAAAGACTGTTTGCCTGAGCCGCACACACCTCTGTTAGTACTTGGCGTGGACCTACGTCTGGATTTATACTTGGACTTTTATTATGGAACTCTCAAATCTGGGTTTCTGGAACTCCTAATTTTGGACCTTTACTTTGGAACTCTTAAATTGGGACTCTTACTTTGCTTGAACTTCGCGGGGGACCTTCAATTGGTAACTTAACAAACTCATACTGCTTTCTAAGAGGATTGGAGAAGTGCAGAGGGGGAAGAGACGGGAAAACTACTACGGTTGCCGCTTGAAGATTCCTACTGCTGAGAGTCCGCAACGAATATAACGATCTTTGGTTAAAAACTACTTTCCTTTCTTTACTCGCTTAGGATAGATGAGACTCTATGAACCCATGTAAGAGGGTAAGAGCGTAAGAATGTTACACGAATGGTGTGAAAGACGCTGGAGATAGACAACTATTGATATCAGTCGTATCAATACCCCCTGTACATGTACTTTGCATACCCCCTACCCAATTAGCCCCTATACCCGCCCTTTCTCCCCCCCCCAACTAACTTTAGTAGTAGATCAGGCCCTTGTATAGTCATAGTTATACCTGTAGACCTGTCTCCTAAGTTTGTTGCTGCTACCTAGTCTGTAAAGTTTAAACAACTACCCCTTTCGCCCCCCCCTGCTCCCCCTTGCCCCCTCTCCCTGGTCTGTCTTTTTGGAAAAGCTCTAGGCACTTTGGTACCCCTGAGATATGTCGCTTTGTTGAGCTATTTTGCTCTTCGGTCCTGTTGTCCTCCTTTTTGGCACTCCTGAGACATGAGGTAATGCCAAGATTCTAATTGTGGCACATGAACAGGAATAGGGGTGGGGTGGCTTGACAAGGACCCCCCCTGCCGGAGTAAAAAGAGGTGGAAGGGGCTATAATATAATTTGAACCTGCTATCCAAAATAATTACCAAAAATATTCTAATTTACCGATTGGAATTGTTCTTCTTTTTTGCTTTATTTGTTCTTCTTTTCTTTCTTTTTCCTTTTCCTTCTTTGTTTACTTTTCAACTGGGATTGTGTTAGGACCCCGACTACACCTCCTGCTGCAATTAAGCAGACTATTTGGGACTATCGGGGATAGTCGTATAGAATAAAATAAGGAGATTGTGAGCCCTTAAAGGGAGAGATTTAGCCTCGAAGAATCTAACGAATAAACAGGACTAAAATGCAAGGGAAGAACGGGAAAAGGGGAGGGGGAACCCCGGGTGAAAGGAAAGTTTCTAGACAAGAAGAAATCAAGGACTTGGATTTTCTGTGGCTAAAAATCAAGGAGGAGCTTAAGCAGAATGAAAATAACATAGAAAATAAATTAGAGGAAATGCAGGAGAGGATAGACAAAAGAATAGAGGGAGCTATAGGAGAGTTAGGAAAGAAAGTCCAAGAACTATCGGTTAAAGCAAAGGCATTCGAGGATACTAATAAAAGAATTCAAAAAGACATGAAAGAACAGAAAAGGGAGACGGAGAAAATGAAAGAGGAGATGCGAGAGTTGAATAAATCACAGGAGCAGATATGGGACAATATAGCGATGTCGGATATGCGACAAAGACAAATGCACCTTAATTTTAGAGGCATTGAAGAAGAAATGAGAGAGAACATCAAAGAAAAATTAATTACGGAATTGGCAAATTGGTTAGAAATAAAGGAAGAGGAGGTCGCATACACGATAGAAAACGCCTTTAGGATTAAAACAAGAACATACCAGAATAAGCCTAAGAAACCCATTGGAGATTGTTTAGCAATGTTTAATTCAATGGGAATGAGAAATTTGATACTCAAAACGAGTTACCATAAAAAATTAATAATAGGCGGTAGACCAATAATTGTCCTGAAAGAGATTCCGGTCAGACTACTACGCAAGAGGGAAGGATATAGGCACATAACAGGCGTCCTGAGAAGGAATAACATTCAATTTAGATGGGAATTCCCTGAGGGAATCGCTTTTTTTTTCAAAGACAAAAGATTTAAACTGACCAGTCCCTCAGAGATAGAGAAATTCTTGAGAAGATATGAGAAGGAGCTTAGCAAAAAGGAGAACGGAGTAACAGATAGAAAGGTTGCCAAAGAGGGGGGAAGTGAAGGAGGGGGGAGGGAGAGGTTGCTAAGAAGGGAGGGGGAGGGAGAGGGAGAGGAAGAAGAGGGGGAAAGTGGAGCGGAAGAGGAGGAAACAGAGGAAGAGGAAGAAGCAAAGAATTGAAAGTAGATATAAACGCGACGCTTTACCCTAATAATGTCCTTAACTTTTTTAACATGGAATGTTAACGGTCTAAATGAGAAGCAAAAAAGAAATAAAATAGAGAAAGTTTTGAGAAATAAAAAATGTGACGTGGTTTGCTGCCAAGAGACACATGTGGCCAAAAAACACAAGCATATATTGATTAATAAAAAGCTGGGAATGGAGTTTATTAACTCAACGGTGAATAAAAAGAGAGGGTTGGTCATCTATGCTAAAGAGAAACTGGATCCCAAAATAATTTGTAAAGATGAGGAGGGGAGGATCCTCGGGATTCAAATCACCCACCAAGGAGAAAGGCTCAATGTAGTATCTGTATATGCCCCCAATAAAAACAAATCTGAGTTTTTTAAAAAATTAGAAAAAACATTATTAGAATTAGAAAACCATAACTTAATCTTACTAGGTGATTTGAATGGAGTCCCTGACCCTGAATTGGACAGAAGTGAAAAAAGAAGGAGGGGGAAACAGGGGAAACTCCCTAAAACCTTTGATGACCTTCAAGAAAACCTAGACCTAATTGATATTTGGAGGTTCAAAAACTTAACAGAAAAACAGTTTACACACTTCTCTGGAGTACACCAGAGCTGGGGCAGAATCGACCAGATCTGGGTCTCCAGAGAGCTTTTGTTAAGATCGGGGAGATGCATAATAGAGCCTAGAACATTATCGGACCATAATTCAATCCTCCTGGAAATAAAGTATTTACCATCAGGTCCATACAGATGGAGAATGAACGATTACTTACTGGAACAGGATGAGATTGTTGATAAGGCAAAGAATATTTTAAAAGAGTACTTTGACCTTAACCTCCATAAAGAAACTAAAATCAACGTGGTCTGGGACGCTAGTAAAGCAATCCTCAGAGGCTTCCTGATCCAACAGAATAAATATAGAAAGAATTTGAGAGAGGCAAAGAAGGAAGAACTAACTAAACAATTAAAAGAAATAGAGGATAAATTAACAATAAGCCCCGGGGACGAGAGACTTAAACAAATTTATAAATTATTACAAACCCAATACTCAACATTGCTGAATCAGGAAATAGAATGGGGTATAAAAAGGATGAAGCAGAAGTTCTTCGAATCAGCAAATAAAACTGGTAAGCTTTTAGCGTGGCAATTAAGGAAAAAGCAAAAGCAAATGGTGATTAACAAAATTAAATTTGAAGACCAAATAATAGAGGATCCCAGCGAGATAAAGGGAAAGTTCCTTCAATATTATGGAAACCTGTATAAAAAGAAAGAGGGAGAAGATATAAGTGAAATAGAAAGGTACTTGGATGGGAATGGAAATGAAGAATTGTCCGATGAAGAAAAGGTATCCCTTAACGAACCAGTAACTCCAGACGAGGTTAGAGATGCAATAAAGAAAATGAAACCCGGAAAGGCCCCTGGTCCAGACGGCCTCTCCCAAAAATACTATAAATCTCTAGAGGAACATTTGATACCGGTACTCTGTAATGTAATTAATAACATCCTCCAAGGAGGGGAAATACCTGATTCTTGGAAAGAGGCACATATCACCTTAATACCTAAAGCAGATTCAGATACGCTTAATATAAAAAACTACAGACCAATTTCGTTACTTAACAACGACTACAAGATTTTTGCAGGAATAATGGCAAACAGATTAAAAAAATATCTGAACAGAACAATTCACAAGGATCAAGCAGGATTCCTGCCTGGTAGGCAGATAAAGGATAATGTTAGGTATGTAGTTAATATAATTGAATATCTGGATCTCAAGATTGATATACCAGCCGCCTTAATCTTTGTAGATGCCGAAAAGGCTTTTGATAATGTGTCTTGGCAATTCCTCCTTAAATGTATGGAGAGGGCAGGAATAAGAGGGCCATTCCTAGAAGGTATTAGAGCGATATATTCCAACCAGAGAGCGAAACTTATCATCAATAGTAACCTAACAGACTCATTCACGATTACAAAAGGTACAAGGCAAGGATGCCCATTATCACCCCTGCTATTCATCTTGGTTTTGGAGGTTATATTAAATAAGATCAGAGGAACACCGGAAGTAAGAGGGATCAAAATAGGTAAAAAAGAATACAAAGTAAAGGCTTACGCTGATGACTTAGTAATATCAATAGAAGAACCCCTAGAAAGGATAAACATAGTTATGGGCTTAATGGAGGAATTCGGGAGACTATCTGGGTTTAGACTAAACAAAACAAAAACAAAAATGTTGGTAAAGAACTTAGACGAACAATCGAAAAGCAAAATTGAGTTGGAATCAGGAATAAAGACATCAAAAAAGGTTAAATATTTGGGTATCTGGGTCTCAACTAAAAACATAAACCTAGTGGAGGATAATTACAATAGAATTTGGAAAGAATGTAAAAGAGACCTAGATAGCTGGAGCAGATTACACCTCTCATGGGAGGGGAGAATGGCCGCCATTAAGATGAACATTCTCCCAAAAATGATATTCCTATTCCAAAATATCCCAGTAATCAGGGGCACAACAATGTTTAAAGACTGGCAGAGGACCCTTTCCAGATTCATCTGGCAGGGTAAAAGGGCCAGAATTAAATATAAGTTGCTCACTGACAGAAGAGAAAGAGGAGGTTTTGGGGTCCCCAATTTACAACTATATTATGAGGCTTCGTGTCTTTGTTGGGTTAAGGAGTGGATAGTTTTGGAAAACACCGACTTGTTGGATTTGGAAGGTTTTAATGCTAGGTTTGGGTGGCACGCGTACCTTTGGCATGATAAGGGGAAGGTGCATAAAAGTTTTTCTAATCACATTATAAGAGGGGCGTTGCTAGAGGTATGGAACAGATGTAAGAACTTGATAGAAAAAGACACCCCATTGTGGTTGTCACCCATTGATATCCTAGCAATTAAAAAATTAAATATGGAAGGTAAAAGGTGGACATATGCCGAGCTCTTGAAAAGATCTGAGAAAGGATGGGAAATTAGACCTTATGAGGAGTTAAAAGACAAACTATTGGGGTGGATACATTTCCATCAAATTAACTCTTTATGGAACGAGCATAAAAAAGCCGGAATGAGTAAGAACAAGTCCAAATTCCAATTAGAAATAATAGAAGGGAAGTCCAAAATCTTAACCAAAATGTATAACCAACTATTAGATTGGGACACAAAGGATGAGGAAATCAAGGAGGTCATGATTAAGTGGGCCATTGACCTAGGACACCCCCTAGATTATGAAAAATGGAAAAAATTATGGAATAGGGATATGAAATTTTCAGCATGTGTCGGTCTCCGAGAAAACATGGAAAAGATGATGTACCGATGGTACATCACCCCAACAAAATTAGCTAAAATGTATAAAACCGGAGACAAGACCTGTTGGAAATGTAAAAAGAAAGAGGGAGACTTCCTTCACATGTGGTGGTCCTGTGAGGAAGTAAAGAAATTCTGGGGTGCTGTTTATGATGAACTAAAAAAGATCCTAAAGTATACCTTTCCAAAAAAACCTGAGGCGTTCCTCCTGGGAATGGTGGGAAACGAGATTAATAAAAATGATCAAACCCTATTTCAATACGCGACAGTAGCCGCTAGGATACTGCTAGCGCAGAATTGGAAAAAACCCAGCATACCTACAATCAAGGACTGGCAAACTAAGTTAATTGAATATATTGATTTGGCAATAATGACTCAGAAGATAAGGCAACAGAAAAATATTAAATTTATTGATGACTGGAAAATTTTTTTTTCATACATAGAGACAATGTCAGGAAACATCAAAATCACAATAGGTATAATATAAAAATCGTGAAGTAGAATAAGCGGGTTAATAAAGACACTGCGATACATATGGTTCAGATAGAGGTCACGTTGTGGTGGTGAAGTCAAACGATATAAACGAATGTATATTGATTTTTGTATCTGTTTTGTATCTGTTTATTTTTCTCTGTTTTGTTTTTATTAATAAGGTATATGTGTTTTTTTTAGATATTGGATCATAATAAAAAATTTTAACGTGAAAAAAAAAAAAAGAGAAGCTGCAACGACGCCTCTATGCCAAGAAGGACCTAACGTTCCAGGTCGCTCTGGAGGAGGCCCTGGCAACGGAAGCTGCCAAGAGGTCGACGCAAGAGGCACAGCCAAGCCTACCGTCCCAACTGAGGGTCCACCACGAAGACCTCGCCAATGACTCAGGATCTGACAGGGAGGAGGTGCACCGAGTTCAGTGGCACACTCAAGCAGCGCACAGACCACAGCTGCCTCGATGAGAAGCAGGGAACTGCGCAAGCTGCGGGGAGAGTCACGAGAGGAGGACCTGCTGTTTCCGCAATGCAGAGTGCAGGCAGTGCAGAAAATCGGGACACATCGCCCGGGTGTGTCGGGCTCAGCCCACCCAACACCGGGCGTCAGATGACCGATCCAAGAGCCCCAGGTCCCAGGGCCCAACACACCAAGGCAACTCGACGGAGATCACGGACTGCCAGGTATACCAGTTGCCCCACCCCAGCATAGAAAAAATTTATGTAGAGGTACAGATAGAGGGGCCCCCGTGCTGCATGGAGCTGGACACGGGTTCAACTCTATCCATAATCTTGGCAAGGACCTTAAGGAAACTGTGCCCTAGTGGGGGTCTCAAACTCAGGCCGGTCCCATTCACCCTCTGAGACTTCCAGAAACGTAAGGTCCCCACAATGGGGACGTCTCAAACTCAGTCTTGGCACACTTCGACGAGAGACTGCCGGTGGTGCCAGCATGTGACGCCTCGCCCTATGGCATTGGTGCTGTCCTGGGACACCAACTCCTGGATGGAAGAGAGGTGCCGGTGGCATACTTTTTCCAGACACTCAACGCAACCGAGCGGAACTGCTTGCAGATCGACAAGGAGCGTCTGGCAATCATGAAGGGAGT
This sequence comes from Podarcis bocagei, assembly GCF_964188305.1. Classification (NCBI taxonomy): domain Eukaryota; kingdom Metazoa; phylum Chordata; class Lepidosauria; order Squamata; family Lacertidae; genus Podarcis; species Podarcis bocagei. Next base: position 34,839,609 of record NC_138140.1, on the reverse strand, counting down.
AAAAAAATTCCATGGTTTCTTGTATGGGCAGCCCTTTACCGTGGTGACTGACCACAAGCCGTTGCAGACCCCCAAGTGCTGTCTCCTTGCATCCTCAGGTGGTCAATTTTCCTTGCCAGCTACCAGTATGCACTGATTCACCGCCCTGGGAAGGCGATGGGCCATGTGGACGCCCACAGCAGGCTACCACTAACCGGAAACAGGCCCTGACCCAGCGCCTGCGCAAGAGGTTATGAGCCTGGAGCTGCTTCCTGACCACCCCATTCAGGCACAAGAAGTTGTGCACCATTCCAAGAAAGATAGGGTCATCTCCTGGGTCCTGGACTGGGTGTGGAGGGGATGGCCCAGCAGCAGCCCTGGGCCAGAATTCGCGTGCTACACAACCCGCAAACATGAACTGTCGGCCCACAAGGGGTGCCTGTTATGGGGAAGAAGGGTCGTTGTTCCCCAGCCCCTCCGCAAAAGGGTCCTCACAGCCCTACACGAGACACACCCAGGGGTAGTGAGAATGAAGGCCCTTGCCAGGAGTTATGTGTGGTGGCTGGGGATCTACGGAGAGATAGAGGCCTGGGTCAAACACTGCCAGGCCTGCCAAGAATCCTGTCCAGATCCCCCAAGGGCCCCAGTCCAGTCCTGGGAGTCCGCCCAAGCACCATGGTCACGCCTGCACGTGGACTTCACTGGCTCCTTTCAGGGGAAAACATTCTTCATAGTGGTGGACTCCTACACCAAATGGCTGGAAGTCACACTGGTACTGTCCACTTCCACATCCGCAGCCATCCGGGTACTATGCAGACTGTTTGCAACCCATGGGCTCTCTGACACTCTCGTCTTAGACAACGGAACCGCATTTACATCAGGAGAATTCCAGACCTTCACAGCACAGACGCCATCCGCCACATCCGCTCGGTGCCATTCCATGGCATGGCCAAGCAGAGCGCATGGAGCGGACCACCAAGGACACCCTCTGCCGCATGACGCAAGGGGATTGGGAGTACCGCCTTGTCACAATCCTTCTAGCACAGCACAGCACAGCACCCCCAGCTCAACGACTGGCTGGAGCCCCGCTGAACTACTACTACTACTACTACTACTACTATTATTATTATTATTATTATTATTATTATTATTATTATTATTTATACCCCGCCCATCTGGCTGGGCCTCCCCAGCCACTCTGGACGGCTTCCAAAAAAATATTAAAATACTGTAATACATCAAACATTAAAAGCTTCCCTAAACAGGGCTGCCTTCAGATGTCTACTAAAAGTCTGGTAGTTATTGTTCTCTTTGACATCTGGTGGGAGGGCGTTCCACAGGGAGGGTGCCACTACCGAGAAGGCCCTCTGCCTGGTTCCCTGTAACTTGGCTTCTCACAGTGAGGGAACCGCCAGAAGGCCCTCGGTGCTGGACCTCAGTGTCCGGGTAGAATGATGGGGGTGGAGACGCTCCTTCAGATATACTGGACCGAGGCCGTTTAGGGCTTTAAAGGTCAGCACCAACACTTTGAATTGTGCTCGGAAACGTACTGGGAGCCAATGTAGGTCCTTCAAGACCGGTGTTATATGGTCTCGGCGGCCGCTCCCAGTCACCAGTCTAGCTGCCGCATTCTGGATTAGTTGTAGTTTCCGGGTCACCTTCAAAGGTAGCCCCACGTAGAGCGCATTGCAGTAGTCCAAGCGGGAGATAACCAGAGCATGCACCACTCTGGCGAGGCAGTTCACAGGCACATAGGGTCTCAGCCTACGTACCAGATGGAGCTGGTAAACAGCTGTCCTGGACACAGATTTGACCTGTGCCTCCATGGACAGCTGTGAGTCCAAAATGACTCCCAGGCTGTGCACCTGGTCCTTCAGGGACACAGTTACCCCATTCAGGACCAAGGAATCCTCCACACCTGCCCGTCTCCTGTCCCCCCAAAACAGTACTTCTGTCTTGTCAGGATTCAACCTCAATCTGTTAGCTGCCATCCATCCTCCAACCTACTAATCGGCCGGCGCCTCGCAATCAGATTGGACCGCCTTCACCCCAACAGAGCTCAGGATGAGGTAGTGGGGGGGGAGGCAGGAACCCCTGGACCTTTGTGGCCCAGGACCCAGTGTACGCAAAGAATTTTGGTGCAGGCCCGGCATAGGTATCCACCACAGTTATCAGGGTCCCTGGCCCCATGTCGTACACGGTGCTAACGGATGGGGGGCAATGCTGGCGCTGCCACTGCGACCAGATACGGCGATGATTCCTGGGGGAAAACCAGGAGGAGGACAGGTCAGAGGAGTCCCAAAGGAACAGTGGGGCAGTGAGGCCCATAGAGCAGGCGGGGCCAGCAGGTGAGGTAGAATCAGTAAGTACAGAAAGGACACCAGAACCAGAGCCACGACTGAGTGAGCTGGTTGAGCCAGACCAAACGGCCCCATCACAGCCAGCATCCTCGGAACACAAGCCAGAATCTGGACCCCAGACCAGTGAACACCCCAGGCCGCAGCGCACACATAGGCAGCTGGCGTACCTTGAGGACTATGAATGCGACCTCCCGGGCAGGACTAGAACTTAGAGGGGAGGGGTGTTATGTACGGAGTTGAATAGGGTCCAAAATGCAGCAGTCTGATTGGTCCTAGAACAATAGGATCCAAAATGCAGCAGTCTGATTGGTCCTAGAACAATAGGATTCAGAATGCAGCAGTCTGATTGGCCCTATAACAACAGGATTCAGAATGCAGCAGTCTGATTGGTCCTAGAACAATGCAGCAGTATGATTGGTCCGCAGGAGCCACCCAATCCAGCTCCAGGTGGAAGTGAATCCACAACCTGATTGGCCTACAGAATTCTGGAATTAGCCAATCACGTGAAGCCCATTGTGTAAATAATGTATATAAAGCAGATATTTTGGGGAAATATTCATTCCTCCTCACCACTATGAGCTGAATAAAGAGCATGAAATCCACTCTCGACTCCGAGTATATTTCAGTGTGGAATAATGACTCAAGACAACGTGTTATGGGATTAAAATTTGGCCACAACTTTATTAAAACTTCAGATGTAGGGAGAATTGGCTTAGGCATTGGGCGTTTCTCCCTCCCAGTTCCCGGCCAGGGATCTGGGGAACATCAGGGTTATCCAGACTGTGTGGGGATTGGGCTGGCTCTGGAGGACGTCTGTTCAAGCAGAGAGCCTGCCCCCCATTTTGCTAATGACAACCTAATGGCGTATGGCCAATGCCTCCCCTCAAAACAACCCCTTTAATGGGGAACCCTGGGATCGCCGCTGCAGGGGGGGCATGAGTCACCTCTTCAGCCCCCCCCCCCCATTTAGGGAAGATAAACTAAAGGATTCCGCCCAAGGCCTGAAACCGCCTAAGTTGTGACATTTTGCTATGGGGAAGACAAAACCTGCCAATGCAGGAAAAATCATTTCCGGCCCTTCAACAGCAACCATAAGGTAGCAGCGCCCGTGTACCTGTGAAGAAGAGGTTAACCTGCAAAAGAAGGCTTAACTGAGGGAGGGCAGGGTGGGAGAAGCTCTGAAGTCAACTGAGAACTCCCAGGTAAGTTCCGCCCACTATTGTGTGAGCTGGGCGATCCCTCCCCTTACCTGGCCAACTCTCTCCTGGCAACACCTCCCCAGCTGGGATTGGGTAACTGACAGAGGTAGGCGGCTACCTTCAGGTGTCTAGCCTGGGGGGGGGGATCCAGGCTGTAGTGCCAGAAGCTGCATGGGATGGGGCTGCACGTGACCATGCACAATCCCCTTTGATGTGGGGAGTAGTTATTCTCTTCCTCTGTGTGTTTGCGTTTGCATGTGCATGTGTGCACACAACGAAGGAATGTACCTCCTGCATCTCCCCACCCCCCACACCTGTCAAACTGTCAAGCGTCCCTTATTTGGCGGTATAGTCCCTTATTCCAGCGCCATGTCCCGCTGCTGTCCCTTATTGATGATGTCCCTTAAATAAGCTACTGAAGGTAATGGGGCCCTTTCTATGTCCTGCTGTCCTTTGTCAACAACAAATTGTTGCTGTTTTTTGTGTTGAATATATGCTATATGGTAATTTATGGACCTAATAGGTATCTAAAGCCATTTGCTCGCAACAAAATATGTATTTTATCAAAGTAATTGTTGATCCCTTATTTTGGCTGCTGATCCCTTATTTTGGCTGCTGATCCCTTATTTTCGAGGCTGCTGGTCCCTTATTTTCAAATCTGTAAGTTGACAGCTATGCACCTGTGGTGTCATCGGGACTATGCTCAGTGTGCACCCCTGTCTCTGAAAGGACCTAATTTCTGAACTTTTTAAGAGCCAAGTGGCTGACTGAGGAAAAGCTCTTACAAGCAAAAGGAAGCTAAGTCCTCTTGCAAAAATAGGAGACCTAAACCAAGTATGTGGCCTGCAGACTGCAATGCTGGAACTGACTCTCTGTATCACTTGAACTCAAGGCTGAAAATCTGAAAGCCTTTCTGAAGTCTGCAAAGAAGAAGAACAGGGCATTTGACTTCACCTAGCAACATCGTTGCCTGTTTATGATTGGAATCGTAATTGAATTCCTATTGAACTGTGTGTCATATTGGTGGCGTCGACTGGTTGTGAGTTGTGAAGGCCGCTTCCTGCAAGGCCCTTTCCACCTGGCCTAGGGGGCAGGGCCTAGACTCAGCAGCTCTACTAAAGAGGCTACTGGTAAGACCAGAGGGACATCGCTAGGCCTGACAACAAACCCTAACTATTGGATTCTTTTGTGCCTGCTAAACAGCCTTGTCATGCTTATGATATTTTATTCTCTTGTTTTAAATGTGCATTTTATATTTGACTTTACTTAGCAATGTTGGTTTTTTGCGGGGGGGGGGGATGCTTAAGTTTTTTTTGTTTTGTTTTTGTTAACTTGTGTTAAATATGTATTCTGTAGTTGACTTCCTTTGTAATGTTTTATTTTGAAATCTTTAATATTTTCGTTTTTTGTTAACTATGTTGCTTTAACTGTATACTCGATATTTGACTTTCTTCAGATTGTTTTATTTCTGTTTTAGTATGCTGTAAACTGCTTCGAGATTTTCCTTGAAAATATAAAGTGGTATAGAAATAAAATAAATAACAACAACAACAATTATGTTCATTGAAATGTTGTGTCCAAAGACTGCAGCTGATGGAGAGATCACCCCGTCCCTCAACTTTCTATCAGATTATTTAGATTTGGTAAATAATTCTTATTGCTGTTCTTATTGTATTGATTATTATAATTGATTTATGTAGTTCTGATGGTTTAGCTCCCATGAAAATAGAAAGGCAGGATACATCTAATAAATAGCCCTCCTCCTGAGCCTGGGGCCAGGACTGTAGCCTGAGAGAGAGAGGGTTGCACAGTTCCCCAGTTATTTTGGAGGAATTCCACACCACACATTTAAAGCTCTTACACCACTTTAAAGAGTCCAGGCTTTCCCTGAAGAATCCTGGGAACTGTAGTTTGCTAAGGGTGCTGAGAGATGTTAGATCTTTAACAAACAGAGGTTCCCAGGATGTGTTGGGTGAATCTGTGACTCTTAGTGCAACGGTTCTTTAAATATGTGGTTGTGACCACTGTCCTCATAACAGTACTGGGGTTCGGATTGCAGTGTGTGTGTGTGTGTGTGTGTGTGTGTGTGTGTGTGTGTGTGTGTTGTTGTTGTTGTTGCAGAATGGTTTAATCATCTCATTCTCATCCTAGCACATCGTCTTCATTCAACTCTGGCTGTTGAATGAATGTTTTGTTATAATCATTATTAAGTTTAAGTGGGCTGTGGCCTCCTTCCAGACAGCAGCTTGAAAGGGAAACAGAGGAAAACTCAAATGATGACAGAAGGCAGGGGCATGCAGCAACCAAGTTTTGGTTTGGATGTGATACTTTTAGACTTCCCCAAGCCATCCAGAAGCCCCAAAGGCTCGGCCCAACTTCACTCTGGTCCATCTGAGTGTCTTCTTTCCACCTATGCCTCCCCTTCCCAAAAAATTTCACAATTAAGAAATCAGAAAACAACCCCCACCTCCCTTTCGACAGAACTAGATGGAATGATTAGGCATAGCAACTCCTGCAGAGACCAAAATGTTTTAAAGGGACAATTTATCAAAAAATATATCTGCCCATAGCTCAGTCAGTAGAGCGTGAGACTCTTAATCTCAGGGTCGTGGGTTCGAGCCCCACGTTGGGCAAAATATTCCTGCATTGCAGGGGGTTGGACTAGATGACCCTTGTGGTCCCTTCCAACTCTACAATTCCATGATATCCTGTGAGGAGTAGTGAACTGAGTTTTACACAGAACAGATGCATCAAAATCAACACATCCATGTAATTTGCGCCCATCAATTTAAATAGGTCTGCTGTGGAAAGGACTAATGTTGACTAATACAACCCTGATGTTTTCTGATTACCATATTTTTCGCCCTATAGGGCGCACTGGCCCATAGGGCACATCTAGTTTTTTTGGGGGGGGGAAATAAATTTTTTAAAAATTATTTCCGACCCTAGCCCCCAGAACAGGCTGCTATCCGCAAGCCTTGTGAGCCCGGCGGGAACTCCCGCCGGGCTCGTAAGGCTTGCAGACATCTGCTCGAAGCCCAGTGCGCGCCCCATGTTTCAGGCTGCAGGCTGCTGCTCGCAAGGCTTGCGGATAGCTTCCTGAAGCCTGGAGAGCGAGAGGGGTCGGTGCACATCGACCCCTCTCGCTCTCCAGGCTTCAGCGAAAGCCTGCATTCGCCCCATAGGACGAACACACATTTCCTCTTCATTTTTGGAGGTGGAAAAGTGCATCCTATAGGGCGAAAATACGGTATTTTATAAAGCGTTTCCCTTGATACCAAAAAATGGAGGCAGAGACAATTTACTGAATTGCAAAATCACCAAAGCTTTATTGAATGAATGAATTGATTTATTACAGTCACAAACCAGAATATGGACTTATACAGAGATAGAGAACATGTAGATATATATGTAGGTTAATATTGAAATCTATAAGCTAAAGGTAAAGGTAAAGGGACCCCTGACCATTGGGTCCAGTCGTGGCCGACTCTGGGGTTGCGGTGCTCATCTCGCTTTACTGGCCGAGGGAGCCAGCGTACAGCTTCCGGGTTATGTTGCCAGCATGACTAAGCCGCTTCTGACGAACCAGAGCAGCACACAGAAACACCGTTTACCTTCCCGCCGGAGCGGTACCTATTTATCTATTTGCACTTTGACGTGCTTTCGAACTGCTAGGTTGGCAGGAGCAGGGACCGAACAACGGGAGCTCACCCCGTCGCGGGGATGCGAACTGCCGACCTTCTGATCAGCAAGTCCTAGGCTCTGTGGTTTAACCCACAGCGCTACCCGCGTCCTGATCTATAAGCTAGAACACAGTAAATAATACAAATGTAAAACAATTAAAATATGCAGTTTAAGACCTTAACCACTAATTTAAAATATGCATATCAATGCTTTATTATAATTAAGGCAGGTAAAATACTTATTACTCTTAATATTATTCATTGGTATGAGGCTTCTTAAAGCAATTCAGAATACAATCAACATTAGCAGAACACTTTGCTTTACAAGGACAATTTAAAAAGCAACAATTTAAAAACAATTAAAAAGTACAGTGGTACCTCATGTTACAGAAGCTTCAGGTTACAGATGCTTCAGGTTACAGACTCCGCTAACCCAGAAATAGTACCTTGGGTTAAGAACTTTATCTCTGGATGAGAACTGCAATCGTGCTGCGGCAGCAGCAGGAGGCCCCATTAGCTAAAGTGATGCTTCTGGTTAAGAACAGATTCAGGTTAAGAACGGACCTCCAGATCGAATTAAGTTCTTACCTTATGCATTATATCTTGCACTGTCCGTTATATAATGATGCAAGAAAAAGATTTTTGGTACCTATAATGACAGGGTCCCCTGGCCAGAACCCCCTTGACATGATGTTATATCTCCTTGCAGACACAGATAAGTATGTGACCTGGCGTGTAGCACTTTTTGCAACTGCTGCTAGGAAAATTAGAGCAAATTATATAGCCGAGGTAGCCATTAACTGTAAAGGAGATGAATTTATTTGATCCTATCTATCTACCTCAGGCTATGCTCTATCTTTGTCACCAAACTCTGAGTATAAATTGCACACTGTATTAATTGATATTGTTTTTAACATTAGTGACCATGTGATGATTTTAGCTTATGAATTTTATTGTTTAATGTTTTTATTTGTACATTGGGGTACTTTTATAGCTTTGTTTAGAGTACGTAATGTTTTAATAATATAAATGTTTTAAGTCTTTTTTTATCAATTCAGTATATTTTCTTTTAATTGTCAAATAATTTTGTGTACATTGCGGCAGCCTTTGGCTATGTGCAATAAAACTGACTGAGACTGAGAATTAAATTCTTAACCTGAGGTACCACTGTACTATTGCATAGGAAATAATTCTAAAACAACAGCAATGATCACAATTAGCAACAACACACACAATGAAACAGTAAGCAAAAATTGCCACTCCATAATTGCTGAGCCTCGAAACTTAGACTTCGGTCTTCTCCCCATAATTGAAATCGACACTAAGCATTATGTCATCTGGAAGAGAATGAAGGAGAAGAGAGATTAATTTATGTCACATTTACTGATTCACCAAATTTACCTGGTACCCATTCAACCATACAGGGCTGGGGTTCTATTTATGGATGCTGTCTTTGGTGGCAATGACTCCTTCCAAGCCTGCAGTTTGGCCCTGGAGGGAAATAGCCACGTTTGTCCTGTGGCAGAATTTCATAGCCACATGACCCGGGAGGTCTGCATCAAGCAAGGATGCTGCAGCTACTGAGTGCGCCCTCCTTAGTCTGGAAAGTGAGTCCCACATCCCCAGGCTGTGGGTCTTACCTTCTTTGGGGCAGAAGTGAGCCAGCTCCAGAGGGATGAGAACATTCTGTAGAGAAAAGAAAATACAATACTGGATCAGATGACCGGTCTGATACTAAACGCTCCACAAATAATGGGTACAAGAGAACATGGAAGCAGACCCAAGCCAGGGAAAACTTGCTTCCATCATGGGATGAGTGAGTTCTATTGCCTGGCCCCAATCCCTTGCCCCAGGTGACTTCAATGGGTCTTGCAGCCTACTAGGCAGAGGTGGAAGTGTAACACCAAGGAAGAAGGCAGGAAATGTCTCCAGAATTGTCTGGCATCCCAGGGACACCTTGTGTTGTGTGCCTGATACCAGACTGTGGGAATCCTTTCATAAGTCACTCTGGGAACCTCTTGGGGCTGTTAAGGTGAGATGTAAGTGTGCCAAAGGAATTAATAAATAAAGGTGAGATACTTGCCTTCAGGCGACGGAGCGCCTTGGCATAGGACATCAGCGAGCCAATGCCACTGGCTGCCAGCTGCCTCTCCGCCGCAACCGGGCTTTTGGTGTAACCTCTCAGTTCCTGTGGAAGGAAAGAAGACCTCAGAATCAGGGGCTGGTCTGGGTGAAAGAGACAGAGCACTGTGAAGCCCCTTACACGCTCAGAGAGAGATCCGTTTCTCACTGTCCTCAACTGTTCTAAAATGGCAATGTCGTCCAGCCCCAAATTGTAGCTCTGCGTTAAAGGCCCTCCTTTAGCTGTTTGGGCAAGTGGGCCTTTGCTGGCTATTCCATGTGGCCAGCTTGCCTTCCAAGAGGGGAAGGGCCCAAGAGGTGCAATGCTGAGAAAGTGTATGCTAGGCGGTGGCTTCTTCACGAAAGCTTTCTAGGTAAAACAGCCACTGATGCCATCAATATACTTACATTCATCAGCAAGTTCAGGAGCTTAGTGCTTGGGGCTTCCCAGAGGAGGCCTCCCAGCATCAGAGTATAACGTTCGTCCAGCTCCTGTAGACAATGGCAATTTTCATCCACGTGGGTCCATTGAGGGAGGGAGAGGATGCGCCAAGCAGAGGAAAGAGAGATCAGATGTTGAGCAATGGGCGCAATGCTTACAGTGTGTGAAAAAGAAATAACCATAGAAGTCAAATTTCAAAACTAACAACTTACATGTCTGTCGGGCTCAGTTTTCACCTCAACGACAGCCGCAAAGGCTGCGTGCACAATCAGGCTATGGAGCTTCAGTGGCAATTTGGGCTTCATGAGGCTGGAGAGATGGAGGGGAAAGTTTTTAGACTCTGTCTCCTTGGAGTCTTCCTCATATTGAGGTGGGGGGGCATCAAATACATTTCATTCTCTTGAACTTCTAGTGAATGCATGAGTTAGCTTAAACCACTTTTTACAATCAAGCACTGTATAAATTTTACAGGATAAAATGAATAAAGGTAAAATTAAAATAAACATACGAGGGCACTGTTTATGTGGCAGTCTACCTGGCACTTTGTATGCAAGCCTCTAGGTCAGTGTTTCCCAAACGTTTTTGGGCAACGGCACACCTCTTTACTGAAAAAAAATCTCGCGGCACACCACCATTGAAGCCCCGCCCCGTGACGTCAGCGCGCAGCGTCACGCCGGGAGGATTTCCCCTCCGGTCCCATGCCTTTGTTTGGGGCATCGCTCCGGCTGCTCCCTCTCCCGCCGCGCAGGAGCGATGCCTCTCTCTGGCTCTCCCTCCGCGCAGGCTGAGGGAGGGAGGGAGGTGCGCGTGTGACCCGTCTCTGCTGGGAGACCAAACCCAGCGAGGCAGAGTCGCGCGGAGGCGCCCAGGCAGCGCTGCCGGCTGCGAGGAGGAGCGCCAGGCAGCAGCAGGAGGCGCGGCCTCTCCTCGCCGCCGCCGCCCCGCCTCTCGCCGCCCGACTCGCCCGCCTCCCTCCAGGCATCTCGCGGCACACCAGCCGGTGTCTCACGGCACACTCGTGTGCCGCGGAACACCGGTTGGGAAACACTGCTCTAGGTCTTCGTTAATCCCACCCCTAAAAGCTGAGCTGTTTCAAAGTTATCTCTAGACAATATATCTTCTATTTTCTCTCTCACATCTCCACTCATCCTGTAAATAGTTGCTGCATAAATAAAGCTTTTTGAACGCAAACAAAATTAAGAAATTGTAAGAAATAATTCCAATCTAATTCCAATCTAAGTGGCAAGGTCTGGTAACACCTTTCCACATTCTTCTCCCCCCCCCCCCCAAGCTCGTTGTCAAGCTCAAAGAACCCAGCATACCTCAGTTGGTAAAGAGCCTCCAGTGCCATAGCAAGAACCAATTCAGGGTGCGTAAAGCACGGAATCCGTCCCATGATTTCCTGATAGAGAACAGAGGGCAGAGCGGGGGAAAGTCAATTCCCTATGGACATCAGGCGGATTCTTCCAACCCCAAACTCAGGGCAGGAATTGGCAATTTAATGCCAAATGCCTGCACAACCCTTCTCTTGGCCAGACCCCGCCAAGCCTTCCTTCTGCCCAACATCCCCCAAATCCCACCCCAGCTCTCCTGCCCACCTCACCCCTGGATACCTTATGCAACCTGTCACTCACCGCAATTGACTTGACGGCCAGATTTTTGGAGTACCTCAATGTGTCCTTTTCTCTCATGCGGGCCTCCGAGCAAGTGGCCAGCACGCAAGAGAGGAACGACTCATCCTTCTCCTGTTGCTGAAAAGGCAAGAGTAAGGCTGTCAATTCATGGCAGGAGGGCTTCTCTGCATCTGAGACCGCCTAAATGGGGGTATAAACAGCATTGGTGGATGGGGGTGGGTGGGTGAGGGATTTAGTATGTACTGTGCTGTTTACTCAAATACTAACCGCACGTGATACCACAGGCCGGACAGTCACCGAATCATCTGCAACAAGAGAAGAAGGAAAGGACATGGGAGCACGTTAGTTCATTTCTACTTATTTTCTACAGTTGAGTATTAAAGCATTAAGGCCACTCCTCCTTATGCTCCAAAATGAAAATGAAGCATTTGTTCACCTGGGCCCACAGCAGCCCTGGACTTCTTGGGCTCAGGCCTCTCGCCGAATATCATGTCCCTCAGTCTCCTGAACCTAGAAGAGAAGGAGAGGAGCAGATGTTGTTGTTGTTGTTGTTGTTGCGTGTCAAGTGCCCCCAAGACACCCCTGAATAAAAACACGGTTCACACATCATTTTTGTTTTGGTTTTTCGCATAATTTTGGCCACAACGTTATTGAATTACAGTAAGTGAGTGGTTGCTTAGGCATTGGTTAGTGACTATCTGTTCCCACTTGGAGGTAGGAACAGAACTGACAACCACACCTGTACGGAAGTCAGTAATGGTAAACAATTTTGGGGAAAGAATAAAGCTGGGAGCCAGGCTTACACCTCTCCCCAAATGCTCCCTGGGGCCCTAGACCTTTGTCTAGCATGGTGAGCCGCTGGATTCCTTTAACGGAATACCCTTGCAGCAGCAGCATTGGAGGGGCAGGCACAGCCAACCTCATCCCCTCCACCAACCAAAAAATTAACAAATGAACAGCCACACCCTAGGCCAACCCCAACCTCTCTCACCACCAAAGAAACACAAATGAACAGCACGAGCAACGCTGACACCAAACCCTACATACATTTAGCAAAATAGAAACATTGCCACCTGACCCCCCCTCTTCCCCCCCAATGTCTCAACAAATGAAACTGATTCGCAAAAATGTTACATGGAAAAAATACAAGAGACATCACACATACTTCTGTAAAACAAGAAAATCTTTAATAAAAAACAAAACAAAAAAACCCAGTGCCTAACTGCAACCTTACAAGTTGTGACGATTTGCTACGCAGTAGGCAAACCCAAATGGCCCCAGCCAATCAGCCAAATAGTAAAATTCCTACCAGGCCCCTGCTCCAAAGCAGACGACCCCATGACAGGCATAGAAAGGTCAACGCAAACAAACCCTAATAAAAGGGACGGTGGGCGGGTAATCCGATGTGCGCAGCAAAAAGAGGAAGTTCAACGCTGTGCACAGGGACCTATATAGCACCCCCATCAATCAAATAAAATTGCAATCATCAATTTTCCCAAGCAACATTGGGGGTGCCCAATCAAATTCGTGGCCATCCAAACTAACCCGCCCAGCAACAGGGGATGTCATGGTTGCTCCCACCGCAACATATGCTCTCCATGAAGGAGAACCCGCTTTGTTATACCGCCCTATACCAGCAGGTCTCAGTTACAACCAGCGCTTTTTTTCTTGGTGATGCAGGGGTACGCATACCCCTAAACATTTTTTGAATCTTTGCATTTACTGTACTGCATTTATTTCCCCCGATTTGAACTATAAAATGGTGATTTTCTTGAGTCAAAATGAGATTACCCCTAAACATTTTTTTTAAGAAAAAAAGCACTGGTTGCAACATAAAAATCACAACATAAAAACACAAAATGCATAATAAAGATTAAAAACAACCCAGTAAACCCCCCTCCCAACACATTTCAAAAGCTGAGACAGAAGCCTACAACCAAAATGGTGTGTGTGTGTGTGTGTGTGTGTGTGTGTGTGTGTGTGTGTGTGTGTGTAAGAGAAGACGGAGTCTTTGCAGCGTAGCAATAACGCAAACACGCTACTTCGGCTGCAGGACATCGTATCAACAAGGAAATCTGGTGTTGCATCTCCTCGGGTATTTGTTGATTTGTTACCACGATGAGTTGTTGTTGTGGAGGTATAGTTTGACGAGGTTTCTGGTTATTTGTACCCTAGGTGCCCACTCACGCACAAAAACAAATCTCACTGCAGGCAACCAAAGACCACCACCAACACCCTAGGTCACCCCCCCAACCTCTCTCACCACCAAGGAAATGCAACAAGTGAAAAATAAGTGAACCCACAAATACACCCGACCCCCCCTCTCCCCCCTTTTCTTCCTAACCTAACACTGCAGGCAACACTAACGTCTCACAACAAATGAAACTGATCTGTAGAAAACACAACTTGAAAAAAGAGACAATGCCCTTTTTTGTAAAATACTCACAACCAAGGAAATGCAACAAGTGAATAGTAAGTGAACCCACACCTACACTAAGTAGAAGAGAATCATTGCCACCCGACCCCCCTCTTCCCCCCGACCCCCTCTTTTCTTCCAAACCTAACACTGCATGCAACACTAATGTCTCACAACAAATGAAACTGATCCGTAAAAAACACAACTTGAAAAAAGAGAAAATCCTTTTTTTTTGTAAACTACTCACAACCAAGGAAATGCAACGAGTGAACCCACAAATACACTAAGTAGAAGAGAATCATTGACACCCGACCCCCCCTCTCCCCCCGACCCCCTCTTTTCTTCCAAACCTAACACCGCATGCAACACTAATGTCTCACAACAAATGAAACTGATCCGTAGAAAACACAACTTGAAAAAAGAGACAATGCATATTTTTTGTAAACCAAGAAATCTTTAACAATTTATTTATTATTATTTAAAAAACCAACAAGGAAAGGAGCAAGAAGGAGTTATCTAAGATGATCGTGGACTTGGAGAGAAAGGAGATAGAGGAAGAGCTTTGAATCATCTGATTTCAGAACGCTGGTGGGAACTTAATCAGTTTCTGAAATTTGCAGGCACCTGATGCTCAAAGGACAAGTAGCCTGCCGGGCTGGGAAGCAGATTACACCAATTGTTGGAGGAGAAAAACGGCATCTTTTACCATTACCGAACATCGCTATATAGAGCTTCCATGAACAGAGGCACTCTACCTCTGGAGCCAACTGCTAGAAGACAAGCCGCAGGAGCGGGCTACTGCTTGTGAGTTTTACAGGACACATCTGTTTGGACTAGATGGGCTTTCCCTCTGATCCAGCAACAGAGCTATTTCCGTGTTTTTTATACACCCACAGACCCCAAACGGCTCTCCACAGGAACAGAGTAGTGCACCTCATGTTTTGGGGGGGATTCCAACACTCCCCACCACCACCCCACCACCCCCGGCAAAGCAAAGAGAAGGGAAGCATTTCCCGCGTTTAAAAGAACCCTCAGCGTAATGCTTTTAGGACAACCCTGCCCAGCCGGGAGAACGAAGGGGGCTTCTAGGAGGGTCGTCAAAGCATCAAGGCATAGACGAGCCGAAGAATGCGATTAAAACTCTCTTAGTGCCAGAGTGACTGACAGGAAGACTGACAGAGCGTCCGAAGAGTTGAGAAACGGAGAAGGGGTAGAGCGAGGGCGGGGGGTGTATAGTGGTTAGAATTCTGGACTAGGAGATCCGAGCGCAAATCCCCACTCAGTCACGAAGTGCGCTGTTTGATATTGGGTCCAGTCACTCCCATCCTAGCCTGCCGAACAGGTTTGTTGTGAGGGGGAAATCAGGGGACAAGGCAAGCCATAAAGGCCACCTTAAACTGCTTGGATGCAAAGTGGGCTATGAATGTAATAAAAAGCATCCAAAATAAAATAATAATCATGGAAGGTACCCTGGGGATCATCTAGTCCAACCCCCTTCAATGCAGGAATATGCAGCTGTACCTTATGGGTATCGAACCTGCATCCTTGGCGGTAACGGCAGCTCACTCTAAGCAGAGGAGCTACAATGAGATTCGAGGGAGAATGGGACGGCAGGGAAAGGGGGCGCGCGCGAAGAGAAGTTAAGCTCTTCGGGAAAATGTTAAATTCCAAGGGGATGCTGTCTGGCCGTGTCGGGGACCCCAAGCCCTCGCTCCAGAAGACTAAAAAGAAGAGGCAGAAGAAATCCTACTTACATATTGACGATGCTGGCCATCTCTTCAGGTGAAATCCCCTCCGGTTTAAAATAAACTCCTTAAAAATCCTCACGCAGCACTAACTCCGAACTTTGCCTCTAACCCTACTGCTACTCCTCTCCGTCTAAAATGCCCGGGAAAATATGTGCACGAAATATCCAAATGAAAAATGAAATGATAAAGTTGAAGCAAATAAAATAAAAGTTGAAGCAAATAAAAGAAAAGTCTACACCTATCTCCCCTGTTGGCCGCTCGCTCGCTCGCTCCGTAGCTAGCTAGATTGCTTGCTCCTCCGTCCCACTTCTATCTCAGCCAACTCCTCCCAACTAACTCGCGAAGGAGATGTGGAACTGCTGTCTTTTATGCAAGCAGCAATAGATGTCACAGAGATGGGCAGGACACTGTTTCCATGGCAACCCACCCACCTTGACCCTGAACAAATCTCCCCCCTCTTTAGTTCCGATGTTTTCTCCCTCACTTTGGGACACTTGCTGTTTGCAGCTTTACAGATCCCTTTTTATCACAAACCAGCTCATACATTTTCTTGCAACTTTTCTAAAGAGAGCCCATCCAAACATTTTTTAAAATACAGTAAGAGAACTCATGCCTCCTGAGCCTAGGGAGGACTTGCTTTGCAGGCAGGAGATCCCAGGTTCAGTCCTGGATCTCCACCAGATAGGGCTGGAAATGCCCCGGGTTTGAAAACCCTGCAGAGCTGCTGCCAGTCAGTGTAGGCAGTGCTAAGCTAGATTGTAAAGTGCAACTTCCTAAGAATGCTCCTCTTACACTATTTATCGAAACACAAGCAAGCTACCTTATCAACAAGTTGTGAGAGTTCATTCATGACTTTTAACAAGCAGCATAAACAATTTTATAATTTTTATGTAAGTACAGAAACCCTGAATATGAAAGGAAGGAAACTTTCTGCCTCTGCAATAAAAGCTGCTGCACTGCCAGTTGAGCTGTCAATTGAAACAGACCCTCCAAAGTTTCAAAGGTGAAAAGGGAATTTTGAGCATCTGAGCACAACTGGGCCGTCTTCTGCATTAACATGTGCAGAAAGTTGCAGGACCAGGCATCGGACTTCCTGTTTCAAAGGTGAAAAGGGAATTTTGAGCATCTGAGCACAACTGGGCTCTCTTCGGAGTTAACGTGAAGTGCAGAGAGTCATTGCCTTGAGCAGGGGTAGGCAACCTAAGACCCGGGGGCCGGATCCGGCCCAATTGCCTTCTAAATCCAGTCCGCGGATGGTCCAGGAATCAGCGGGTTTCTACATGAGTAGAACGTGTCCTTTTATTTAAAATGCATCTCTGGGTTATTTGTGGGACATAGGAATTCATTCATTTTTTCCCTCCAAAATATAGTCCGTCCCCCCACAAGGTCTGAGGGACAGTGGACCAGCCCCCTGCTGAAAAAGTTTGCTGACGCCTGACTTACATTCTAAGCTTAATGAGTTCAACTTATGCACAAGGTTTAGACATAGGAACATGCCTTACTCTGCATCAGACCATTGTGAACATCCAACTTAGCATTGACTACGTTGACTCACTGGCAGAGGAAAAGAAGTGTGGGGGGAGCACACCGCCCCCGGCATTGCGATCCTGGTGGGGTTCCATCACGGCTCCCCCCCGCCTGCGCTGGGTGCCCCGCCCCTGCAGGCAACGTGCCACACCCCAATACGCATGCCCTGCCCCTTTGGGGGGCATTTGCGGGGCATAGGAATTCCCCCCCCAAAAAAAATATAGTCCGCCCCCCCCCGGCTGAAAAAAGGTTGCTGGCTCCTGGCCTTGAGCCTCCTCCTTCTTCAGAACTGGTGCAGGGGCTGTGCATTTCAGGGTACCGGCCAAGGCCCGTGCCCCAATATTTATTGCTGATTCTATTGAGTCCATCATTACAGTGGTACCTCGGGTTACATACGCTTCAGGTTACATACACTTCAGGTTACATACGCTTCAGGTTACAGACTCCCCTAACCCAGAAATAGTGCTTCAGGTTAAGAACTTTGCTTCAGGGTGAGAACAGGAATCGTGCCTCGGCGGTGCAGCAGCAGCAGGAGGCCCCATTAGCTAAAGTGGTGTTTCAGGTTAAGAATAGTTTCAGGTTAAGTACAGACCTCTGGAACGAATTAAGTACTTAACCTGAGGTACCACTGTATATTGTTGTGAAGTGACCTGGCATTTTTAATGAAGTGCAATATAGGCTCGTCTTACATCTTTATTATTGTTATTATTAGTAATAACAATAATAATACAGTGGTACCTTGGGTTACAGACTCTTCAGGTTACAGACGCTTCAGGTTACAGACTCCGCTAACCCAGAAATACAGTCATACCTTGGGTTACAGACGCTTCAGGTTGCGTTTTTTGGGTTGCGGACTGCCGAAACCCGGAAGTGCAAGAACGGGTTACTTCTGTGTTTCAGCGGTCGCGCAAGTGCAGAAGCGCTAAATCGTGCTTTGTGGATGCGCAGAAGCGACGGACCGCAACCCGCACGTGCGCAGACGTGCCGCTGTGGGTTGCGGACGCTGTGGGTTGCGAACGTGCATCCCGCACGGATCATGTTCACAACCTGAGCGTCCGTTGTAGTACCTCAGGTTAAGAACTTTCCTTCAGGATGAGAACAGAAATCACGCGGTGGCGGCGCAGCGGCAGCAGGATGCCCCATTAGGTAAAGTGGTGCTTCAGGTTAAGAACAGTTTCAGGTTAAGAACGGACCTCCGGAACGAATTAAGTTCTTGACCCGAGGTACCACTGTAAATTGCACAGAAGAATTCCATGTTGCTTGTGGGAGCGGCTGGGTAGACCTCTTTGCAGCTGCATGATCCATGCATTTGATCTATAACCAACTGGTAAAGCTTCATAATTGGTTCTGGCTTCGTGTAGGAGATTGAATGCATTCTTCTATTTCCTCAACCCTGTCTTCCACCCCCACCCCCCTCCTCCTATACTTGGAGACTACTCATCTCCAAAGAGTGAAATGTTTATGAGTACTGCAGATCTAGTCTCAGATGTCAAACCTTTCCCCAGACAGGGTGCTTAACTGAATAACCCTGAAAGACAGGGGAGAATGTGACCCTCTAGATTGGACATTTATTTTGACTAATATGTGCTTTTCATTCACACTCCCTTCCCATACAATTTTTGCTGCACCGCAGAATTCCATTGCTTCTTGTTTGGGGTAGCATAGATTAGGCAAGTTTTCTTTTAAAGACCGACAGAATCAAATCTCTCCTGGACCTCTAGGTTTTTGTAAATAGTTGCTTTCACATTGGCTTCTGAAGTGAACAAATGTTTTTAGTGCTCAGTTTGTGTGTGAAGAGGCACATTGTCTTAAAATCTGCTCCCCCCCCACTTCCCCTTCCCTGTCCTTTTTCATTTTTGTGTGTTGTGTTGTTAACACTGTAAGATTCCAACAGGTACTGTCTTGTTTTACTTGACTGTATGCAAGCCAGTCTAGGAGCCTTCTTTGGCTGACAAGCAGGGTACAAATGCTCCAAATAAGAAAATAAAATATATAAATACCAATTCACTTATTGATCTTATTTCAAGAGGCAGCAAGAGACTCCTTCTTGGGGTACGCACTTTAATACTGAGGTTCTGACGGTGCTGGTTCATCCTAAAACAGCACTCAACAATGCAGCCTTGGCAAAATACAAGCAGCTAATTAGCAAGGGTACTGGAGATTATCATGGTTTGTAGCAGATTTGGGAAACGGACCTGCAACTGCAAATCGATTTGCGCAAGTGGGATCAAACTTGGACCAAAGAGTTCTGTTGAAAGCAATACCAGCCAGGATTCAGGAGGCTATGCTTAATGTTCTCCTGACATGGCATCGGACAGGACTTTGGCTGTAGAGGCTGGATTTCTGCTATTGGGTCTTTAGTATATTATCTGCTATCAAAGTCGTGTCTTACAAACACCTTTGTCTCTCCTAAGTGCCTTGCATCCTGATATCAAACAAAAAGCATTAGTATCCCCCCTCTCTGTGTGTGCTTTTCAAGTAAACCCATGAGACTGTTTTGTTTTCAAGCCACTTTGTTTTATTCCAAGAGGTAGCAAGGGATGTGCACTCAAAGGTTAAGATGATGGTGATGATAGAATTTATATATCCCCAGTTAAACCAAAGACTGTGCATAGATAAGAAAGAAGGTATCGCAAAAGAAACATCTAAATTTGAAAAAGCGTTAACCCATAATAAAGGAAAACACATATCACAAATTTATGACTATTTATTAGAATGGGAAGTAAAAGAAGAACAAGATAAAAGTTGTAATGGTAAGATGGGCGCAGGATTTGGGATACAATATTTACATGGAACAGTGGGAAAGATTATGGAGGACAGATATAAAATTCACAGCATGCTATAACCTCAGAGAAAATACCATGAAGATGTTATACAGATGGCATTACACTCCTCTAAAACTTGCAAAAATGTATAAAGGCAGATCACCAATATGTTGGAGATGTAAAAAAGATACAGGATCATATTTCTATATGTGGTGGAACTGCGAAGCTATCCGTGAATTTTGGAATAACATTTATAGTGAATTAAAAAAACTATTCAAACTTACATTTCAAAAAAGACCAGAATTTTTTCTGTTAGGTATATTACCAATGGAAATAAAATATATATATTATATAAGACCATTGTTTATGTATGCAATCACAGCAGCCAGAATAAGAGTGGCAAGAAATTGGAAGAATGAAATCTTACCAACGATTACAGAGTGGCAAACTCTTATGATAGAATACCTGCAACTAGCAAAACTGACTGGAAAAAATTAAAGGAGTGTCAATCCAGAAGATATATAGGGAATGGAAAATATTTAAGGAATATTTAAAAATGTATTGTACGAGCAATAAGATACTTGCAGAAATAGAGTGACACTGGTGACTAAGAATTACATAAAATATAATAGTGGATTATATATACATACACAAGACAAAATAATAGGAATCTGTGCAAGGAATACAGATAATAAAAGTAGTATAATGAGAACTATTGGAAGTTATATATTTTAATCTGTCATGTAAGTGTAATATATTGTATTTGTTTACATTTGTTCCTTTAACTTTCCTTATTTCATTGTTTCTATTCATTTGTATCATTTTCTGTTTTATGTTATGTAACCCATGTATATTTGTTTATGTGAAAATTAATAAAGATTTTCTTAAAAAAAAAAAGAATTTATATATCTCAACCTTCCTCCTGAAGGAGCCCAAAGTGGCAAAGACACTTTTTCTTAAGTAATTCCAAAACAACCAAAACATTCTAAAAACAGTTAAAAACATCTGTCAGGTCATTTGTCAGGGATTATTTTGAGCTGCAATTCCTGCATCGCAGGGGGGTGGAATGGATGACCTTGGGGGTCCCTTCCAACTCTACAATTCTGTGATTCCATGATCTGAAAAATATTTGTCAAAGTGAATCAGACTTCTGAGTACTTCCTCCTTGTCCCAAAGTGGAACTATGGTAACCACAAAACTCCCCTCTAATTAGAGTGCTAGAAGGGCCACAACTCAGGGTCCCATGTTTGTAGAATCATAGAATTTTAGGACTGGAAGGAACGAGGGTCATCTAGTCCAGCCCCCTGCAACACAGGAATCTTTTGCCCATTGAAACCACAACCCTAAGATTTAAGAGTCTCATGCTCTGCTGACTGAGCTGTCTAATCTTCCAACATCTCCAAATAGGACTACAGTGGTACCTTGGTTCTCAAACTTAATCCATTCCGGAAGTCTGTTCCAAAACCAAGTCGCACTTTCCCATGGAAAGTAATGGAAAATGGATTAATCCATTCCAGACTTTTAAAAACAACCCCTAAAACAGCAATTTAACATGAATTTTACTATCTAACAAGACCATTGATCCATAAAATGAAAGCAATCATCAATGTACTATGCCTATAAAATAAATAAGACAGTATTGTAGATGATAATAAAAATACTATTATTTCCTTACCTGCACCAATGATAGTCATTGTTAGGATGGGGGCTTTTATCCATTTCTGCAGCCACACAATCAATCAAGCACTGGGTTCCACACAGTCACAAAAGCAAATGAACCGAAAAAGCATCAAAAACCAAAAATGCAAAATACAGATCAAAAACAAAAGCACCAAATTTAATCTGCTCTCGAAGTCCATTTGACTTCAAAAATGTTTGAAAATGTTTGAAAACCAAGGTGCAGCTTGACTGGTGCAATGTGAAGCCACACAAACACGGCTTATCTCGACACTATCTTGGGGGAAACTCACGATGCTGAAAAATTCATGTGCTCAATTTCTGCACATTGAGACAGGAGCCGAAGAAAGCAGTTGGCTTAAAGCACACGCAGAGTAGGGGGGGCTCATAAAAAAAAATGTTTATTTGGGAGGGGGTGGATTGACGTTTGCTCTGATCTAAAAGCTAAAGAGCAGGCTTTCACAAAGAAAAGAGCAGAGTAAGGCAGAAACTACTCGGACCCGTGCTTCCCCAGGCACGTTGTCAGGAGGGATGAGTCCAGCATTGCATTGTTTGGTCGTATTTTCAGTAACCACTATTTATTACAGACGTTTACAAAAAAATTAATCTAAAACCTCTGCTTGTAAGAGGCTATGTGCGTTTGAAGAAGCCCGGTATAATCTTTAGATGTTTATTAAAGAAAACCCACATTGCACGATTTGTATCTTCAGAACACAGGTTGCGTCATGTCCCCATTGGTTGCCTTAGTTTCTCCATCAATGCAACACCCACAATTTGCGGACATCACTATGGGCATCAGGTGTTTTCCAGGCCAGTGAATGTCAAGAACCCCTTCTTCTAAAGCTGCTTCCCCAGTTTCATCAAAAATAGAAAGAAATGCCATTTGGTAGCCCATTGGTAAGGTTTGGGAAGTAATGAAATACATTTCTGAAAGTTATTTATGGATGTACAAGGTCACCGCATCTTTGCTTAAGATGAATAGAAAGGAACATTTCCCCATGCAGCAAATCACTGTCCCCCCTGAAAATCATCCGCTGCTTAGTCATTTCAACCCGTTGTGTGTCTTAGTAAGATTTTGTACATTTCAGAAAGCTTTCCCTTGCCTACAAATGAATTGCATGGTTTTTCAAAAACTTATTAATGCCCCTTGCTTTTACTTCTGGTGTGGTTAAAAATTGTAGAATCTGGTTATCATTTAAAGCAGTGTAAGATGCTTGTTTACATTTTCCCTCACATTTGGTGACTAGGTAGGGATATGTAGTTTTGTGTTTTGTTTTGTTTTTAGAGTTCAGAAGGAGTCCTGCTGCTTCCGGTTTTATTTTTGGGGTTGTTTTTTGTTTTGTTTACAAAAAGGTAATCCAGTTGTAACCTTCTTCTAGGTACAATTCTGTACGTTCCGTACAGAATTGTACTACCTGTTCATTCATGGTCACTCCAAATCCCTTTGTTTCCTTTAGCAATGTGTCCTTGTGCATCTGCGTAAGCATTTCAAAGCCTGCTACCTTTGCTTACAGAATTTCCCCTTAGGGGGGCCCTTTTAACATGTCCCGTAATACATGTGGATAATAGGAATCTCCTTCATTAATTTCAAAAGCCATTTTATTTCTTCCATGATTTTCCTCTGTTAATTTATTTTGTAAAAGCAAGTGGGGTTTAGTCACCAGGGAGGTCTATTCTGTGGTTTTGCTCAATAGGTCATGGTCATCTCAAGAGCCATAGGGCCTGAGATGGTTCCAGCTCTAATTTACGTATAAGATTAAGAGTCCAAGAATGTGAAATAAGTACTGCAGAAGGTCAGTTACCACATACTTCCCCCCTAAATAGTGGGTGAAGTCCTTTTGGGAAGGACTAAAAGGTCTCAAAGTGTCAAGTTTTGCTGTACTGAAGGACTGTCCCTATCTAATCTATTATAACATAGAACCCTCCTCCCCACCCAAAGAATTTTGCTATCCATTTCATCATCTAATTTCCTTGGAGGACATTCTAAGAAAGAAAAGTGGGTTTGAATTTGTATAATAAAAGTTTCCAGTTGAGTATATTTATATATTTTAGTGATGGTAAGCAACTTAAAGAGACCACAGACCCTGTAAAACTCATTACAAAGCGACACAACATTTAAAAGCAGATACAAATAATTAGACATTATTCTTTTCTCAAGAAGCCAGAAAAAAACACAATTTTTCCTGTTTTATTTTAAGCATGCTTTTTATTAATTTTTAACAAACAAGGTGGTAAGCTGCTGAATATAGGCAGACTATAATTTCTCAAGGGCCATTCCAACTGATGGCTCCAAAATAAGCTGCACCCTGCGAGTCCAGATGGCAACTGGTGCCATTGTCCCTGTTAGCATTTTGTAAGAAAGGCCACCAAGATTTCATAAAGCCATCTGCCTTGATGATACTTTCAGTGAGGATACCTTTGATAAGCCATCGACAATGTATAAAGCAGGGCAGGTGGCTTGGTGAGCAGGGAAATTCTTTAAAAGATTTGGACCAGCATTGTGCCTTTGCTTCGGGCAAATGATGATGGTGGATGGATCATAGCTACCTAATTTAGCACTGTCTGTACTGATTGGCAGTGGCTCTACAAGGTTCCAGACAGGTGATGTTTTCAGTTTCACCTGGAGATGCTGGAGACTGTTCTGGGACCTGCACCACCTGCGAGCTATGGTCCTCCCTTAAGGAGTTTGGTGGATCAGTGGTCTGACTCTGTGGAAGGCACCATGTTATTCCCCTTTTAATTAGCCATTTATACAGAAAACATGAGAACTGGAATTTTGGTCTTGAATTTATTTTTGGATTGCCTGCATGCCAAGCACATATTTCTACGACTGGGCCAGCACCCATCCTCAGTGACTGAGGTCTCGATGCACAGTCATCCAGCAAGCAAAAAATGTTATTGTTAGAAGGGCAGAGTGGGGAGCAAGACATTCATTAGACCCACAGTGCTCTGGTTTATTCTATAGCCTGCTTGACATTGTGCCTCCTTTCCCCCTACCTTTTATTCCTATTAAAGTTTCACAATGTCGCTGCTTGGGGTTCTGGATAATCTATGTGTCTGAATGCTTGCAATGTATGCCAGGCAATCTGGCACAAGTGGGTAGGGTTGCCATCAGCCTGGAATTGCCAGGATTTGGCCGTTGGAAACAAGTGTCCTTGAGGGAAACGCTTTAATGTCCAGGAAAATCCAAACGTATAGCAATTCTACACGTGGGAAGTAGGGACACAAGTGCAAATCAGAATAAAGCAAAGGCTTTATTCCTCAAGATTTGTGTTTAAGACACAGGATCATGGGATTTGTAGAGTTGGAAGGCACAGAGAGGACCATCTGGTTGAGTTATTCCGAATCAGGCGTCTGTGGCCCCATCCCTTGCCTCCCTCCAACTAATTTTTTGTCATTTTTGCATGGCAATATCATAAATTTTATGGGCTTTTTTTTTTAGTATACCTAAAATCCTTTGCTTATTACCCCACATTTTGTTCAAAAAATTGCTTTGCAGAGGTAACTACCATAGAGTTATCAAAATTTTCAAAAGTAGGGGGTCTGTGGCTTGGCTTTTGAAAAAATAAGAGGTCCTCAGCTAACTGGGAACCACTGATCTAGTTCAATCCCCTGCAATGCAGGAATAAGGCAGTTGGCCTATACAGGGATCAAACTTATGACCTTGGCATTATCAGCAACCCGCTCTGAACATCTGTGCCACCTTCAGAGCTGTTGTTGTGGGAGATGTAGTTCACCAAAGTAAACATTGAAAGAATCCTCTTTTCACACCAAGGACAGACAATTCCAAACATCTACCTTGCAGACAAAATTTATTCCCCAAGCTCTTCCTGTGTTTTAAGACGCTGGGGTGAGGGGAGCCAAAAATTCCACTGGGCTGGAAGAAGCCCTTTTTGTGAATCAACAGAACTCTGCTTCAATCCCAATTTTAGTTTGGAAAACTCATCCATTTTGCTTTAACACACTCCCCTCCCCCCACTTTCCTTCATTCCACTCTTTTCCATATCGAAAGCAATTTCTAATGTCCACTCCCAGGACCAGCCCCAGATGCTTTTGCTTGAGGCAGAAACACCCTGAGCGCTGCCTCTGCTTCCTCCTCCAGCCCTGGGCTTCTCCTTCAGGAAAGGAGGCTGGAGAGGAGCAGGTTGTGTTGGTGAAACACTCACAAGGGCATGACCGTGGTCATGGTGGTTACAATAGTGATATGGCTGCAAGCCTGGTGCTCTATGGACCTGGTTCTGCCGCTTGAGGCAATGGCCTTGCAACGCCTCATGCGCAGGTTGGCCCTGCCAATTCCTAAGGTGCCCAGTTGGATTATATCAGTGCGGAAGGGGGAAGTTCTCAATCCTGTTCCACTGCTCTCCACCTGCTTCCCCTCAAAGTGATCCATCTAGGCTAAAATTTACGGCGTGTACCGCGTTGAAGGAAAATGTAATGAAAATGGTATATAGATGGTACATAACACCAGTTAAATTAGCTAAAATGTATAAAACATGTAACAAGTGTTGGAAATGTAAAGAAAAAGAAGGAACCTTCTATCATATGTGGTGGGAATGCAAAAAGGTGAAAGGCTTCTGGGAAATGATATATAAGGAATTGAAAAAGATGTTGAGATATACATTTGTTAGAAAATATATAATATATATAAGGAATTGAAAAAGATGTTGAGATATACATTTGTTAGAAAACCAGAAGCCTTCTTACTAGGATTGGTAGGTAATGAAATTAATAGAAAAGATTGTAAACTTTTCCAATACGCTGTAACAGCGGCAAGAATACTTCTGGCGCAAAGATGAAAGCAGGAATAAATTCCAACTATGGAAGAATGGAGAATGAAACTGACTGAATATGCGGAATTGGATAAATTGACTGGGAAGATTCGATATCAGAAAGACCAAAAGTTTATCGAGGACTGGGGGAAATTTACAGATTATCTGAAAAGCATATGTGATGCGCAGACAACGCTTGTTGGTTTTGAAGAGTCTCTGTGAAAAATTAAGAAATATTGTAAAAAAGAAAGTAGGAGAAAGGAAGAGGAATGGTTAAAGGCAATAATAAGTTCAGAAATGCATTAACAAGAGAAATTTTAACGAAAGATTGGCAGAGAAACTGAGGGAAGTCAAAAATTGATGATTGTGAGAGTTAATATGAGTTGATTGTATAAAAATGTTTGGAAAATGAATAAAAAATTATTATAAAAAAACACAATGTGATCCATCTAGTCTCCACTCCACTCTGCTTCAAACGAAAATAAATAATAAAAGATCTCCTATCCAGACTCTGCAGTCTCCATACCTGCTCTGAGAGCTCCAGTCTCCTTTGGCCATTTTTTGGACTCCCTTGAGAAGAACAGCTGGACATCTAGGAGTTGCTGTTGGTGGTGGCGGGAGCAGGGCTCAGCTCCTCCTGCTCTTAAATGTGCTCTGCTCAGTTCTGCAGCCATATCCTTTAGCACCAGGTGCACATATGCTCTCATAACCCCCCCAATTAAGCCAAGCCCAGTTCTTTTTCTTCCTCTGCTCTCCCTTCTACCATTGAGCCCTGGAGACAAAGGTTAATGGGGAGAGGGGAGGGCAGACCTCCCCTCAAGAGTCTATGCAATAAGTCGAAGCCAGCTGCTGCTGCTGGTGGGCTGAAACTTGCAAGCTGCAAGCAGAGTCGTCTTTATAATATATATATATATATATATATATATATATATATATATATATATATATATATATATATATATATATGTGCTTTCGTAGATTTTCACGGGTACAGGAATGCAGGTTTTGGTGTTTTCGGGTATCTTCCCGTGTAAGAGTTGGGGTGTCTAGGCGACGTTTCGACGAGGTCTCACTCGTCATCTTCAGGCTGGTGCTTTCGGCTTCTTGTTACTAGAACAGAGCAGGATCTCAGTGTTTGAGTTCCTATAAATACCACACCCCCTCCACAGTATTTATAGGAACTCAAACACTGAGATCCTGCTCTGTTCTAGTAACAAGAAGCCGAAAGCACCAGCCTGAAGATGACGAGTGAGACCTCGTCGAAACGTCGCCTAGACACCCCAACTCTTACACGGGAAGATACCCGAAAACACCAAAACCTGCATATATATATATATATATATATATATATATATATATATATATATATATGTTTGTTTGTTAAAAAGTTGTTCTCAAGCTAAATCAGATTCTATGGTATCTGCACATCCTGATGCCCCATGGAGCGCCCCCTTCCCACAGCCTCTCTCTCATGTGTGCTGCAAGAGCCCAAGAAGGCTACATTTGGAAGGTCTGGCTGAGCTTCAGAGCAGTGGAGAAACCAGCAAAGGCAAGTGTAGCTCCCCTCCAAACACCAGAACAATCTTTGCACAATGGATATTTTATTTTGAAACAACAGTTTTCCAATAAATTATACAATTTAAAAAAGAAAGAGTGTGCACGAAGTACAGGTATCCAGGACAGAAAACCAAAAAGACAAAGTTGCAGAACTTGGGTCAGGTGGGGAGCCCAACCCAACCCAGCTGTACCCACTGCCTCAGCTCCCCTCCTGCTGCCCAGCCTGCGCCCTCTCCTCCTCCCTGATCCCTTTAGGCAGTGCTTAGTGTTTCGTGAAGAATGAACACCCTAGAACTGGGGGACGGGGACGACTGGCAGGACTATGAATATGCGTCACACACTCTACTTGGCAGAATGGGGACAGATATCTGAACTACACAGAGCAGGCTAAGTAGTACGTGGGCCACAGTGGGTGCCCTGCCCCTTCTCGACCAGCACCAACGCTGGGGGGACGAGGACAGAGAAAGATGCCCTGCAACTCCAGGACAGACTAGGAATTCCTATGCCTTGTACCCACCAAGAGCATCACATGCTCAGCTGCAGCAGAAGGGGAGGGAGTGGAAGACTGCACAGGGACTGAGAGCAGCAGTGGTGGTAGGATGGGCAGGGGAATGACTGTCCTCCAACAAGGTCCCTCCCAAAGCACCCTTAACCTGCCAATGCCCTGGAACCATGTGGAAAACCAAGTGTTCAACTGTGTCAGGAGTCAAGAGGAAAAGGTGGAAAGGGCGAAGCACAGGGAAGGGAGCTGGCACATGGCAAGATGGCACAATGGGAAGGGCAGGAAATCGCTTCACCTCCATGGCACCACAGAACAGAGGCTGGGCCTTGCCTCTTCCCTCCCAATTTCATCTCCAGGCTGCCTTGTGGCTGGCGTGGAGCCAACGCTTGGCACCTTTAGTAGTCATCCGCCCCCAGCAGGAAGCCCAGGAGGAAGCCGATGGCACGCTGGCGCTCCTGTGGGCTCTGCTTCGACAGAACGTTGGGCGGAGGCCGTAGCAGGAGGCTGGCGAAGAGGGTGGCTGCAGGGAAGCGAAAACATTAGTGTGAGAGGAGGCAGAAGCAGGAGGAAGACCAGCTCCCATCCAGGACAGGCAGGCCTTACCTAGCATATTGGCACTGACGTTGTTGCTCTCGGAGTATTTCAGCAGCTCCCGCAGGAAGGCCATCACGTAGCGGAAGACGTTCCGGTGCGACCGTGGCAACTGGCAGATCACCTGCAAGACAGGGGAAGTCAGCTCGGAGCTTCCATGCAGAGCTTTGGGTGGAGGAGGGGCATGGATCACTAGCACAGTGTACTTTTTATGTTTGCAGGTTTAGACGTGGCATTAAAATAAAAAAAGGAATTTTTTAAATGGTAACTGGACTAGAACTCTGCTGGGAACTTTGGGGAATAATACAATTGTAGAGTCGGAAGGGACCACAGGGGTTAACTAATCGACCCCCCTGCAATGCCTAACGTGGGGCTTGAACGCATGATGCTGAGATTAAGAGTCTCATGCTCTACCAACTGAGATATATTGGAGGAAGGGCCATAGCTCTGAAGTAAACAACCTGCTTTTCATGCAGAAAGTCTCAGGTTCTACCCCCAGCAACTCCAGGTAGGGTAGGGAACATCCCTTGTCTGAAATCCTGGAGAGCCACTGCCTAGAGGTCCCGGGCCCTAAGGAAGTTAGATTAGCCTCAATCAGAGCCAGGGCCTTTTCAACTCTGGCTCCGGCCTGGTGGAACGCTCTGCCTCATGAGACCAGGGCCCTGCGGGATCTGATTTTTTTCCGCAGAGCCTGTAAAACAGAGTTGTTCTGCCTGGCCTTTGGCTTGGAGCCAATTTGATTCCCTCCCTCTCTTTCTTTTTCTTTTCTCCTCCTGTGATGAGGCTGCATTTTAATTGTTTTAATGTTGTATTTTAATCTTGTTTTTAAGTTGTATTCATTCATCTCGTTCTTATTATTGGTTGTTGGCTGCCCTGAGCCCGGCCTTGGCTGGGGAGGGCGGAGTATAAATAAAATTTATCATCATCATCATTATTATTGTCCATTTAGACAATACTGAGCTAGACGGCCCAGTGGTATATGGCCGCTTCCTGTGTTGGAAATTCAAGCGAGGTTCACTGAAACAGGTGGGTTATTGTTACAACAACTTGTGAGAAATCCCCAACCAAGAGGGATGGTTATCAAAGGAGACATCAATAATAATAATAATAATAATAATAATAATAATAATAATAATAATAATAATTTATTATTTGTACCCCGCCCATCTGGCTGGGTTTCCCCAGCCACTCTGGGCGGCTTCCACAGAAACCAAAAAACACTAAAATATCATACATTAAAAGCTTCCCTGAATAGGGCCGCCTTAAGATGTCTTCTGAATGTCAGGTAGTTGTCCATCACCTTGACATCCGATGGGAGGGCATTCCACAGGGCGGGCGCCACCACCGAAAAGGCCCTCTGCCTGGTTCCCTGTAGCTTCGCTTCTCGCAATGAGGGAACCGCCAGAAGGCCCTCGGCGCTGGACCTCAGTGTCCGGGCAGAACGATGGGGGTGGAGACGCTCCTTCAGGTATACTGGGCCAAAGCCGTTTAGGGCTTTAAAGGTCAACACCAACACTTTGAATTGTGCTCGGAAACGTACTGGGAGCCAATGTAGGTCTTTCAAGATCGGTGTTATGTGGTCTCGGCGGCCGCCCCCAGTCACCAGTCTAGCTGCCGCATTCTGGATTAGCTGTAGTTTCCGAGTCACCTTCAAAGGTAGCCCCACGTAGAGCGCATTGCAGTAGTCCAAGCGGGAGATAACTAGAGCATGCACCACTCTGGCCAGACAGTCCGCGGGCAGGTAGGGTCTCAGCCTGCGTA
Organism: Podarcis bocagei; assembly: GCF_964188305.1. Classification (NCBI taxonomy): domain Eukaryota; kingdom Metazoa; phylum Chordata; class Lepidosauria; order Squamata; family Lacertidae; genus Podarcis; species Podarcis bocagei. The sequence goes on along the minus strand of NC_138140.1, from coordinate 34,808,878 downwards.
CCAGGTGGAGTTGGTAGACAGCTGCCTTGGATACAGAATTGACCTGCGCCTCCATGGACAGCTGTGAGTCCAAATGACTCCCAGGCTACGCACCTGGTCCTTCAGGGGCACAGTTACCCTATTCAGGACCAGGGAGTCCTCCACACCAGCCCGCCCCCTGTCCCCCAAAAACAGTACTTCTGTCTTGTCAGGATTCAACCTCAATCCATTAGCCGCCATCCATCCTCCAACCGCCTCCAGGCACTCACACAGGACCTTCACCGCCTTCACTGGTTCTGATTTGAAAGAAAGGTAGAGCTGGGTATCATCTGCATATTGATGGACACCCAGTCCAAACCCCCTGATGATCTCTCCCAGCGGCTTCATATAGATGTTAAAAAGCATGGGGGAGAGGACGGAACCCTGAGGCACCGCACAAGTGAGGGCCCAAGGGTCTGAACACTCATCCCCCACCACCACTTTCTGAACACGGCCCAGGAGGAAGGAGCGAAACCACTGTATAACAGTGCCCCCAGCTCCCAACCCCTCTAGACGGTCCAGAAGGATGTTATGGTCGATTGTATCAAAGGCCGCTGAGAGATCCAGCAGAACTAGGAAACAACTCTCACCTTTGTCCCTAGCTCGCCAGAGATCATCAACCAGTGCGACCAAGGCAGTTTCAGTCCCATGATGAGGCCTGAACCCTGATTGGAAGGGATCCAAATGGTCCGCATCCTCCAGGCATGCCTGGAGTTGTTCAGCAACCACACGCTCAATCACCTTGCCCAAGAATGGCCGATTTGAGACTGGGTGATAGTTGTCCAAATTGGCCGGGTCTAAAGATGGTTTTTTAAGAAGCGGTTTAATGACCGCCTCTTTCAGCGGATCTGGGAATGTTCCCTCACAGAGGGAAGCATTCACCACCCCGCAGAGCCCATCGCCCAGCCCTTCCCGGCTCGCTTTTATTAGCCAGGATGGGCAAGGATCAAGGAGACAGGTGGTTGGTTTCACGCGTCCAAGCAGCCTGTCCACATCCTCGGGGGTAACGGATTGAAATTGATTCCATGCAACTTGACCAGACAGGGCTCTAGCACTCTCCCGCCCCAGCCCTGCTCCCACGGTGGTGTCTAGCTCCTTCCGAATAGGAGTGATTTTATCTGCAAAAAACTTTGCAAAATCGTTGCAGGAGATCTTGGGGTCTTTACAAGGCCCCGGTGGTAAAGGTGGTTCCGTTAAATTGCGGACCACCTGAAAGAGTCTCCTGCTACTATTTTCTGCAGATGCAATAGAGGCGGTGAAGAAAGTCTTCTTCGCCGTTGCTATCGCCACTTGGTAGGCTCGACGTTGAGCTCTAACCTGTGTCCGGTCAGATTCGGAGTGAGTTTTCTGCCACCGACGCTCTAGCCGTCTCAGCGATTGTTTCATCACCCTCAGCTCCGAAGAAAACCACGGGGCTGTCCGGGCTCCATGCAATCGGAGAGGGCGCTTCGGAGCCAGACAGTCGATAGCCCTGGTTAACTCCGCATTCCAGCGGGCCACCAGGGAATCAGCTGAAAGGCCATCAACATGGGATAAAGCATCCCCTACCACTCTCTGGAAACCATTTGGATCCATTAAGTGGCGGGGGCGGACCATCCGAATTGGTCCCACCTCCCTGCAGAGGGGAAGGGTCGCGGAGAAGTCCAGTTGCACCAGGAAGTGATCAACCCCTGTGCTACCATGTTAATCCAAGAGCACCCACTGTCAACACTCAGCAGCCTCTGCAGTTAACAAGGCTTCCCAGACCAGACTAACCCTCCTGCCAGCGTGCCGGTTTACTGGCTTTCAGGGATGCTTTAGTGGATTTCCTGTTACTTGCTGCGGCATTTGGACTAGCTGACCTTTGAAATCCCTTCTGATTCTATACTTCTGTACACACCGCAGACCAGCCAGGAAGAGATGGGGCTCTGGGACCTACCTGGCGACAGAGGCGGCTGTCATGTGAGCACTCAAGGCAGCGCTGATACAGTTCATAGCAAATGACAGGTTCTGGCAGTGCCTCCAGGAAGATGAGCAGAGCTTCGGCCACCGAGTGGTTACTGCCAGCTATTGACAGCCTGTCAAGGAAAGGGTTCTATCCTGTTACCTGCATCCTGCCTCCTTCCTAGGCTGGTCCAAAGCAAGAAGTTTTGTCCTTATACATCTGGGCCCACCTTTTGGACCTTGAACCCATAGCCCTGAGATTAAGAGTGTCACACTCTACCAACTGAGCCATTCCACTGTAATTTTCCCACACATCCCCTCTTGACGAAGCTGCCTGCAAAGCTGATCTGCAGAGGAAATGTCCATCTGCAGGCATGGTCTCAATCCAAACAGTGAATAATAGTGGTCAACTTCAAAAGTGTGGTCAACAAACCCTGCTTGCCAAAGAACAATTGAACGCCCCCTTGAAGCTCCTTTGCAGCCATGTCTTTACCTGTCTCCACACCTGATACCACGTATGATGCTAGACGTGGGGCCTGCAGGCCTCTCAAGATTCCCCACCTCTGCTCTATCTAGCCAGGCTGATGTTTTCAAATGGGGGTTAAAGCTGTTAAGCTGTTTGGATGCATGACTGGACTTTACTGTGGGCATTTCATTTTGATTGTTTTTACAGTGGTACCTTGGGTTACAGACACTTCAGGTTACAGACTTTGCTAACCCAGAAAGAGTGCTTCACATTAAGAACTTTGCTTCAGGATGAGAACAGAAATTGTGCTCCGGCAGCGCGGCAGCAGCAGGAGGCCCCATTAGCTAAAGTGGTGCTTCAGGTTAAGAACAGTTTCAGGTTAAGTACGGACCTCCGGAACGAATTAAGTACTTAACCCGAGGTACCACTGTATATAAAAGTGAGGTCCACTCCAGCCAAGAGCTAAACAAGGATACGGATCGTCTCGGGAATGCTGGTGTCCAGGCACTCAATTATCTCCTGCAGCTCGTCCTGCATGCCCGGGGTCTGGAAGAGGTCCTCCTGCCAGACAGAAGTAGAGTATCACACATGAGTTAGGAAAGGATGGGGTACATCCTGGACAGCATGCAGAACAATCCAGCCCCTGAGGTGCATAATGTGAAGTCAAGGAACGCAACAATGGAGAGAAGAAGAGGAGTTTGGATTTGATATCCTGCTTTATCACTACCCGAAGGAGTCTCAAAGCGGCAAACATTCTCCTTTCCCTTCCTCCCCAACAACAAACATTCTGTGAGGTAATTGGGGCTGAGAGACTTCAGAGAAGTGTGACTAGCCCAAGGTCACCCAGCAGCTGCATGTGGAGGAGCGGAGACGCGAACCCGGTTCCCGGGATTACAAGACTACCACTCTTAACCACTACACCACACTGGCTCTCCCATCACCAAGAAGCCAATCACCAAGAGAACTTGCACAAGGGCTGAGAATTTTATCCCGCCTGATTTCCACAGTAGCATTCCTACTACCCTTCTCATGATTTTGGGCAGTGGGAGAGTGAAATCATTCCCCGCTTCTTCTAGTGGCGAGTCTCAGAGAGCCGCTTTACTAGGGCTAGATAGACAATAGTTGTGAACACTTGGGTTTTTCTGAGTTGCTCTCAGGAATACTGTATGCTGGATGTTCCACCCGCTGTCGCTCCACCAAGGTGCCACTATACTCACAGCAGTAGTTTGTAAGAGCGAGTCGGTAGCTAAGATATAAATAAATTGTGACGTTTGGAACCTGCACACCACAAAACTGGTACTGGTTCCAGCCAACACCCTGGTACAGTCCCCCTCAGCTCACCTGGTGGCAGGCATTCTTGAAGAGGTGGTCCACCAAGAGCCATATCTCCTTGGGTATGTGCAAAGGCCGCTCAGTGGAGTCATCACCATCCTGGGGTACTATATCCAGAAACTGCTTCTCCTGGAGGTCCAATGACAAGCGGGACTGGCATGAGAGACTGGCATGTGTGCCTCTATGCATTCTTTCCTTGCTCCAGCTGGGTGGACAAGTCTTGCCCTCTGAGGCCACAACTAGGGCTGGGCGATATCTGGCTTTCAGTGTTGTAATATATCACTAGCTAAACATTGCAATATACCAATGTATCAGGATGTCTGAAATAAGGATGGGGCTATATAGAGGCATTGGCTGGCTTCACGGTTTTGTGATTTTTGCTGGCGCCTGCTCTCTTGGTGATTTGCTGCCCCCTGCAGGCTTCACGGTTCCCCCCGAATTGTTATTTTTGCTGGCGCCTGCTCTCTTGGTGATTTGCTGCCCCCTGCAGGAGGGCAGGGGAAAGCAGAGCCAGCGGAGTTAACAGGGGCTGCAGGAATCGAGAGAAGGATTGTCTGGCTTCACAGTTCCCCCCCACATTGTGTTTTTTTGCATAGTACACACACACACATTATGATTCGCAATATATTGCCAGGTCAGAAATTATGAAACCAGTATCACTATATAGACTTCAAGCCGATTTGAAAAAATATATATATTGACATATCACCCGGCCCTAGCCACAAAAAGCATCTCAAGTGGGAAAGCAAAAAACAAATTGCTCACACCCCAAATCCAAGCTCCCCCTCCCCCTATTAATATGCAGCTAGTAATCTTCCCACTCCGGATGTGCAGTTCACCCAGAAGCTTACTGAATATGCAGCTGTGGACATGCGGTTTGGCTAACATTTTATTTTAATTTTTGTAACCTGTTCCTGGGACCTTAGGGTGAAGGGCAGGAAATAAGTAACAAAAACAGCAGCAGAACATGGATGGGCCTTCATAGGTTGACTGGCTGCAGCCCCAGCCAGCATGATGAGATGATGGGGTCACATGTTCACCGCCCCTTATCTAGAGCACGTTGCAGAGGCAGTGGTGGAGACTGAACAACAGCTGGAGCCTGAGCTCACTACTTTGTCTGGGCAATGCAGCACACAGCAGCTGCTGAAAAATACCTCCTGCCTCCTTCCTTTCCAGAGATGTTCAGAGTGGTTAGTTTTATCTCAAGCTACCGCAAGGATCTAGAGATCACGCTAGGGGTGGCCAAATTCTGTGCGAGTGCCATAAAACTTAGGGAACAAGCTGTACTACCAAAATGATTAAGGTTTTAAATGACAATTTTAGTTAATATTTTAGTGATCAAGATTTAATATATATTTTTAACTGCCGCTATATCTGAATTGTCTCTGTTATACCCAATTGCAATTCAATGTATTCCTGTTGTGTTTTATGATTTTCCTGATATTGTAAGTGAGCCGGAACTGGTCTGTGACTGTAATAATAAAATTCAAGCTACCATATTCAAGAGAAAGAGAAAGAGAGGAGGGGGGAGCAAGAGAACATTAGGAGCACAGCAATGGCAAGCAGCCCATCCCTAAAAGGAGTTGGCAAGGATGGAGAATTTGATCCCAACTCCACTTCCTCTCATCCCCAGGGAAGCTGTTGATTAGGACCCAATTCATCCTCCCTACCAATACTCTCCGCCCCCGTCTCTAGAGAGAGAGTGTGTGTATTAGTGTGGGGAATGACACATACTGTATCAGAGTCTTAGTGCAAGAGTAGCAGATACATGCTGAAGAACACAGGAGCCTTGCTGGGTTAGATCAGCATTTTGTTCCCACAGTGGCCAACCACATGCCCTTGGGAGTCCATAGGGACACGGGGACAATAACACTCTGTCCATCATGTTCCCCAGAAACTGGTAATCAAAAGTATGTGGTTTATGATAATAGTGGCAATAAATAGCCCTGACCGGTAGCCACTGATAAACATATCCTCCATGATTCTAAATGTCTACAGCTGTCCAAATTGACAGTCACCACTGTCTCCTTGTGGCTAGGATAATACACCCAAGTATATCTGATTTCGAGAGGAGTGACATTTCCCTGAACCACCCCAAAGCAGCCACTACTGCTTCCCAAATGCCAGTGCTCAGGTGGTAAGAGTAAGCAGGAGTGGCATAGCCTGTGCAGCAGTTGCTCAGCACAGAGACAATGAGAAAACTGACTCTTGGGCCAGAGGGGGCTGGTGCCTGCACAATGAGACTGGGCTTTCTGCCTCCCGTGCTGCCAATCGTAAGTGGACCCAGAGTCAAGCAGAGCAAAATCAGTTACAAGCAGTGATGGCAAATTCTGGTTTTGTCTCCATTCTCCTCTGCCGAGTTCTATAAGGGCCAAACTGAGACTAGGGAAGAGGAGGAAGCACCACCTGGACTGGATTTGAGTAAGAAGGCAGGCAGGTGAGGGTTGCCCGAGAGGAAAGTGAGGTTGGTGGGGTAGCGGCTGGTTTGCCCTAATGGACCAGCTGCCACTGCATGGAGCAGCTGCTGATCGTTGACAAGCGCCTTCCAGTACAGGCAACTCCATTTATGTGCGTTCGAGGCACATGCGCACTGCTGCAAACCTGGAAGTGGCACTTGAAGGGGCAAAAATGTACCCCCAAAGAGCACAAAAGCGGCAAAACGGCATGGAAACAGCATCTAGACTCCCTCCCAGGAGCCTCTGCACTGACCTCTGAGGCCTGTGGAGAGTTGGAGTTTGAGCAAGGAGTTTTGCAGGGAGTCTGGCAAGTGCTGCTGGCTTTTAAAAGGCCTTTAAAAGGGGTTTCCGGGTGTTTGCAGGCTTTTCCAATGCTGTCCCCAATATACACGATTTCATTTAAACGCACGGTACCTCGGAACGCAACCCCCGTGTAAATGGGGAGTTGCCCGTACCTGATTTGAGCCCGCTACAAGAACATCAAGAGAGATATCAAACCAACTGTTACCTTTTCTAGGAAGCTGTCTTCTCCCTGAGATCAGAGGAGGAAGGCATGAGCAAAAGAAAAGTGGAAAAAAGACAACAAAGTATGTTAATGGCACAGGCCCTGAGAAGAGAAAGAAACAGCCTATTCGCTGAACATCGCTGGGCAGATGGCAGGGAAATGCACACGGTTTAGTGGCCCTGTGAAAGGGCAGGTGGGAGGACAAGAACTTGGGGTGACTCAGTCAACAGCAAACATGAACAGCACACAGGAAGCGAGTGACCAGCTACATGAATGAAGCGAAGGACCCCCACCACACACATTTCTGAGTGGAAGAGCAGCTGTTTTTCAAGCAGGCAAGCAGAGTGGGAAGGTTAGATATTTAGCAAATGAACCTGCCAGGTAAATCAACCCCTTTCCCTACCAGATCAATAAGTTTGGTGACGGGGACTTCGCGAATCGGCTGCCTCATCCGGCACAAGGCTTCCAAGGAGGTCCCGAAGCAGCTTGGTAGGTAGCTCCCACTGATGGTGAGGAAATAGTCCTTGCCACGGTCAAGGTGAAGGACAAGGATATCCTCAATCTTATCCTCTCCTGAATTGAGAAGCGTCACAGAGTCCTTGCTGACGTACACATCCAGGGAAATGTCCAGCGTCTCATCTAAAATGGGAAGAGGTCAGGTAGGTACAATCTTTGGAACAGCCAGGGTTGTTTGTTTGTTTGTTTGTTTGTAAATTAGATGTTAAGATAGTGAATAATTTAACAGAAGGACACAAGATGAGCCTGCAGGATCAGGCCGATGGCCCATCTAGTACAGCATCCTGTTCTCACAGGTTTATGTGGGAAACCTTAACTTCAAGAATTAGGAACAGAAGCTCCTCAATTCCCACCCCCACCCCACTTTCCTCTCTATTCCTCCAAAGCAGCAGCTGCACAGAATATGGTGACAGGACACTGGGGGGTAAGAGAAAGTGATCCTAAAATATATATATATAAAAAGGGAAAGCATTTATTTGTCTCCTAAAGGATTTTTGTGCCCCCAATGTAACTGGTTCCCTGCGATGCCAAAAGGTTTTTTTGGGACCCTCCAGCATTTCTTTGCTCCAATTCATTTGTGCGCGTGTCTAAAGCTGGTCACACCCACTTTCACACTTTGGGCTCAGCTGCTTTGACATGTGGCCCTTGGAGACTTGAGCATGGGGCAATGCAGCCCACAAATGTTAAGCCTCCCCTGCTCTACAAAACTCCCAAGGTTTGATGGAGGAGGGTTGGGAAGAGGAGGAGAAAAGGGGGGATGAAAAGGAAACAAAGGCCTTCCCTAGGTGTCCCTTGGGGTCCCTTTCCAACTCTACAATTCTATGATTCCAGAGGCAGACTCACTGGGCTCCAAGTATCCCTCGTAGGGCTCAGCGCGAAGCCATGGCTTACAATACTGGCTGTCATTGAGTTTGGGGATGAAGGAGAAATGGAGGGTGACCTGCCCGTTGTTTGTGATCTGGAACTTCTCCTTCTGCAGCTGCCGGAACTTCACATTCTCAAACGAAAACTGCATAGCAAAATGGGGGGGAGGAAAGAGAGTGCTTGCCTTCAGCAGACGGCAAGGAAACGTGCTCCAGGGGGAAGTTTGTCCTTGGCGCCGGGTTCTCATTTAAGGGACTGCACATGCAACAGGTCCAAATGCCACCTCACAGTGGCTACGTTTGCTCTAGAGTGTCCACCTGGGGCTCTCCAGATATTGCTGCACTTGCAACTTCCCATCGCCACAGGCCATGTTGGCTGGGGATGATAGGAGTTGTAGTCCAACATCTGGAGGGCAGCACACTGGATACCCCTGCGAGGAACAGGAAGAGGCTGCAGCTCAGTGGAAGGACATCTGCCTTGCATGCAAAGGTCCCAGGTTCTATCCCCAGCTAGGGCTGGGAGAGATCCCCCGGAAATCCTGGGGAACTGCTCCCTGACAGTGTAAACAAGACTGAGCTAGATGGGCCAAGGGCCTGGCATGATATAAAGCAGGCTTCTTTTTCCCCTGGTCTTTTTGCAGCAAACCCTCTTTAAGGGGTTGGAGAGGATCTTATTCGTTTTTACCTCCCTCCTGCTGAGCTCCAGTGAGGGAAGGAATTCGTTCTCCATCCTGTCCATCAACCGAACAATATCCTCAAACACTTTCCGGTACCGTCGGTCATCCACAACCTTCACCTATAAGGGTGGGAGTGGGGGGGGGGGAAACAGAGCACACTTGTTGGGGCTGTGGACTCAAAAAAAAGGGGGGGGGTATGTGTCAAGAGCAGAAATGCCTGATGCACCACCCTGTTCCCAGCCCTGAAAGAGGCAAGTAACTCTGAGAACTTCCCCAGGGATGGCAGCAGCTGTAACTTCCAGACCCAATGGGTTGAAGCCAAATGCTCCAAGCCAAGTACCACAGAAGCTGCATTGCATGAATGGAGCCAACTGTTAAGGTGTGCAGTTCAGCCCATGTGGTCTGCCATGCCTGCAGGAGCAGTGTGTACTCAGAACAGTGGAGAATGGAAGCATAGGGATTTAACAGAGCCAAGACCTGCCCACTCCTTGCACCAGAAGGCATTTGTCAAGGAGGAGCTCTGTGGTCAGGGCCTGCCCATATCTAAGGAGGTGCCACATAGCAGGCAACTAAAAAACCTTAATAGACGATAGCCCTGGCCAGGGCAGGTGTTACCCCTATGAGGAAGAGGGAGCTGACGGGCTTGTGGTCGCTCGTTTTCAATTCCATGTGGCTTCGGTAGCTGAGTTGATTCACGCTGCCTCCTCTCCAGAGGATTCGGTCACACCATGCTGGCACACGGCACTTCCCACTGCAAGGAGACAGGAGAGACATCGGGACTACTGGACTGGCTGAGGCAACACACAAGGCTCACTCAAGTCAAACTCCATACACGGTCTGTGATCTTGACCATGGTCAACAGCTGGAGATGATGGGACTTGGAAGTCCAGCTTCAGAAGGGGCAGACCTTGCAGGTGTGCAGGTATTTTGCCTCATGGAGAGAGTTGTTAGGAAATCAAAAGCTGCCTTCTACCAGGTCAGAATGAATTTCTGACCTATCCCAGTTTTGATTCCTGCATTGCAGGGGGTTGGACTAGATGACCCTCATGATCCCTTCCAACTCCACAATTAAGTAAGTCTACTCTGGCTGGCAGCAGCTCTCTGTGACCCAATCCTTTTTCAGGTGGAGGTGCCACAGAGTTTCAACTTGAGACTCTGCATACAAAGCATATGGCACACCACTGAATTATGATCCCTCCCAAAAACAATGGTCCCCGTTATTTTTGTTCAGACACTTTCTATTCAGTGATCCAAGCTTCAGGAAATGTAAAAATACCCCTTTCTGGCACCTGAAATGCTGCCAAAAGGAGCCTGCCATTTTCCGGCTTCATCACTACATGTTCCGTCTGTCCTTTTGATTCCCCCATAACCAAGCAAGAGAAATTAAACTAGCAGTCCTAGGTGGCTTCTTACAGTTGTCAATAACCACAGTAATATGCAAATTCATGGATGAGGCGGCTCAGTGGCTACTAGCCATAATGGCCACAGAACATACTCCACCACCAGCAGCAGTATGGCTTGGAGGAGGGGAGAGTGCTGTTGCACTCAGGTCCTGTTTGTGGGCTCCTGAAGAAGAAGAAGAAGAAGAAGAAGAAGAAGAAGAAGAAGAAGAAGAAGAAGAAGAAGAAGAAGAAGAATAGTAGTTTGGATTTGATATCCCGCTTTATCACTACCCGAAGGAGTCTCAAAGCGGCTAACATTCTCCTTTCCCTTCCTCTCCCACAACAAACACTCTGTGAGGTGAGTGGGGCTGAGAGACTTCAAAGAAGTGTGACTGGCCCAAGGTCACCCAGCAGCTGCATGTGGAGGAGCGGAGATGCGAACCCAGTTCACCAGATTACGAGTCTACCACTCTTAACCACTACACCACACTGGCTCCAAGAGGCATCTCATTGGCCAATGTGAGAACAGGATGCTGGACCAATGGCCTGATCCAGCAGGGCTGCTCTCATGTTCTTATGCCCTGGCAGACTCATCTTGAGAGAGCACCAAGTCTAATTCCCAGACTTCCTTGACACAAACAGGATTCTCATTCAGCCCCAGTTCACACTTCCTGCTGCACCTTTCAATGACCCGCAACACCGGTTATACACACCATGAAACAGAGGATGCTGGTTATCAGGACAAATGTGGAAAAAAGGCTGCTTGTGGAAAAGGAGCCAAAACATTTCCAGAGACTTAGAGCAGGGATGGGTTGAGCAAGACAACGTATCACAGCCTTGCATTTAACAACTTGCCTAGCAGCCTTTGGCGACCAGGAAATCCATGCAAGCAAAGTGAGCAGGTGATGGAGAGATTGATCTCTCTCTTCCTTCTTTGCTTGATGTCCATTCTGGCTGCAGAGGAATGGAAGTCCATCCTGCCCTTAACTCTATCCCTCCTCCATCAGCTTGCTTAGCAGAAAGCAATTTTTAAAATAAATATTTTTTACTAGCTTGCTCAACAGGATGGAAATGCAGGACACTACTAGCATCCCAGTAGACTAGGAAAAACAAACAAGCCTTGCAGACTTATGATTTTGAGGACTTATTTACAAAGGCTCAACTATCAAGCAGGAGCTTACCTAGAATCCCAGCGATCTGTTTTAGAGTCGAATTTGTACGTCGGGATGAACTTGATCTCTCCCTCTGTGAAATCAGCAAAAGCTGTCTTTTGGGTACGCTGAATGTTCAGCTAAAGCCAAAAAGAAATCGCTTATCAGCAGAGAAGCAGAAGACCCCCTGTTGCCTGACAATGGAGTCTATTAACAGCCACTATTGTGCTGGAAGACCAAGGCAAAGTACTAGTAGGGTAGCCAGGTGCAAAAAAAGAGGTATACCTGTTGAAATCCTATCTTATACACAATTATTAAAGGTAGAGGATGCTTGTGCAATTTTGCCCCTGGTCATCTTAAGTTACTTTGCTGCATCACACAACAGGAAAATCCTCTAACTCAGGAGTAGCAGGTGTGTGGCCCTCACAATAATGCAGAACTACAATTCCCATCATCCCTGATTACTGGCCATGATGGTTTGGGCCAACAGGAACTGCAGCTCAATAACATCTGGCAGACCACAGGTTAGCCATACCTACAATAGACAATGTTATATGTACCAATAATCCATACAAACTGTTAACAACCAACAGAATACACCCCCGACACTATGAACAACTGCAAAACCATCCTTTTGCATCCTATGTTGGCTCCCAGTACGTTTCCGAGCACAATTCAAAGTGTTAGTGCCAACCTTTAAAGTCCTAAACAGCTTTGTTTGAGGACTGGGAAAGATTGTGGAAGAAAGGGGTCAAGTTCACCACATGTACTGTGTTAAAGGAAAATATAATGAAAATTATGTACAGATGGTATTTGACTCCTGTAAAATTAGCAAAGATATATCATAATTGTAACAATCAATGTTGGAAATGTAAAGAAAAGTAAGGAACCTTTTATCATATGTGGTGGACCTGTCCCAAGGTGAAAGACTTCTGGGAAAAGATTTATAATGAATTGAAAAAAATGTTGAAATATACATTTATAAAGAAATCAGAGTCCTTTCTTCTTGGAATAACAGGTTTGGAATTGCCCAAGAAAGATGTTAAATTATTTTTGTACGCCACAACTGCTGCTCATATTTTGTTAGCTAAAAAGTGGAAAACCCAAGAATTACCAACGATAGAAGAATGGCAGATGAAGATGATGGATTTTTCGGAGCTAGCTGACCTAACCGGAAGAGTCCGCGACCAGAAGGAGGAGGAGTATCAGGAAGAGTGGATTAAATTTAATGATTACTTAGTTAAATATGTTAAGTTAAATTAACTGAAAACAGCTTGCAGATACTTAATTGGCTTAGGATTTTATTTATGTTAAGTGATGAATTAATATGTTTAATTTCATAATGCGAAGATCTAAGGTTGTTAATGTTTAAGTCAAATTTTATAAGAACTGTGATTTGGAAAACCATTAAAAGGATATGGAATGAAATTCAACCAAGGGGAAGCAAGGAAGTCACTTATCAATGTTAATAAGTGTAACTTTCAATAAGGCTATGATTTATGTCTGTTTGTCTTATGTGTTTGTTTGTTTATAATGTTGTGAAAACCAATAAAAAAAATTTGGAAAAAAAAAGTCCTAAACAGCCTCAGCCCAGTATGTACCTGAAAGAGCATCTCCACCCCCATTGTTCAGCCCAGACACTAAGGTCCAGCACCGAGGTCCTTCTGGCGGTTCCCTCACTGCGAGAAGTGAGGTTACAGGGAACTAGGCAGAGAGCCTTCTGAGTAGTGGCACCTGCCCTGTGGGACGCCCTCCCGTCAAATGTCAAGGAGATAAGTAACTATACAATCTTTAGGGAAGGTATTAATGTTTTATTATGGTTTTGCATATGTTGGAAGTCTGAGGCTGCCCACCCTTGCCTTGTAGCAGTGCAGCATCCTTCTAAAAGGGCTAAGGCATTACTACGCTCACAGAACTTAAATCCACCATAAGATGCAGCAATCAGGCCTCTGTTTCAACACAAAATAGCAACGGACTTTATGCCAAGTGGGAGAAAGGTCGTAAGCGTTACGAACACACAAACCTTGGAGGGAAAAATTAAAAACGAAAAGCATCAGCAATTTAATTTGATTTAATGGAAGTAACTGCTGATAAGATGTGAGTAATGCAGATTTTCCAGATAGATGCAAAACCTGGAGCAGGAAACCTTAGACCTTTAGCTATTGCTGGACGGCAGCTATCGCTGTCCCTGACCATTGGCCACGGACATGCTGGAGCTGATGGGAGTCCAGCAACATCTGGAGAGTGTGCTGACCTAGGAAAGCCCTATAACTGGGTAATAAGTCCTACTTACGCAAATTCCAAGGCAACCATCCAACTTAATTGGGACTTGCTTCTAATTAAGGTTGCACAAAACTGCAAGCTTACAAAGCATTTGTAGAAGTAGCAGTCATTCTATGTTATAGCTACACTTTGCTCCTAACTGTCTGAAAGTGGTTTCTCTAGTCTAGGCTGGGGTATCCCAGACATAGGAAATAAATAGGGCAATATCCTAAACCACCACATATAACACAAATATGTCTCTCACCTGGTCATAGGTCAGAAGTCTCTGAAGCTCATTTTTAGTGATCAGAGTTTTCACTTCGTTGGCATCAGGAAGGCAAAGCCTGTAGTTCAGATCACCCAACCAGATGACAATGCTGGAAAAAAGCGAAGAAACCACAGCTACAGGCAAGCTCATGAAGGGGGGAGGGGAGAGGGGGCAGCCTGCTGCCAATTCCTGCAATATGAAGTAAGACTGATAGGATTGGGCAGAATGATCATATTAGGCTAGTGCTCTGTGAACTACACTGGCTCTTGAACTGGTTCCAGGCCCAATTCAGAGTATCCCTTTTGGCCTTTAAAGTGTTTCAAGGTTTGGGAAAAGGGTACCAGAAGAAAGCCCACTTATTTTTGCACTGCTTCTCCACTGACTAGAATTTTTCCCAGGGAACTCCTGCTCTTCCAAGTATGACAGGGCCTTTTCAGTAATGGCACCCTGCCTTTTAGAATAATCTTCCCAAAGAGGCTCACCTGGCCCCTGCTTTGATGTCCTTTCAGCAAAGACTTTTAAAATTTCCCCTGGTTCTTTAATTCATGGGTAGGGCGCTTGTGGCCCTCCAAACACTGCTGTAGTACACAGGAACATAGGAAGCTACCTTATATTGAGGCAGACCATTGACCCATCAAGCTCAGGACTGACTACATGGACTGTCAGCAGCTTTCAGGCAGAGATCATTCCCAGCCCTATCTGCACACACCGGTGATTGAGCCTGGAACCTTCTCCATGCAAAATGGCAACTCTGCTTTTGCGTTACTGCCCTTAACAAACTGCAACTCCCACCCCCCTGCCCCATCCCGATCACTGGAGAAGTTGCTCACATTTGTTATAATCTAATCTAATACATCTCTGCCACTAGGTTTATGTTGCTCTCTTTAGATCTGCTGCTATTAAGGTACTGTTTATATGCTTTAAATTATCTTGAGGTGCATTTCTGATTATTATTTTAAATAAGCCACTCTGGGGAAGAAACCCCACAATAAACAAAAATTAATGAATGAAGCCCAGCACTTGCTTCCACAGATGTTTAGTATCTGCCTGCCCTGAATGAAGCAGAAGCCTACAATTCTGGGCACTTCTGTCTGCTCTAGTAGAAACCTTAGTGGTGCAGCAGCAGCAGGGATCACCGACACTGCACCCTCCTGGTGGAACTCTCATGAGCCCCAGTCAGCAAGACCAATTCTTAGCGATTATGGGAGTTGTAGTCCATCAACATTTGGAGAGCACTATGCTGCCTACCCTTGAGCTACACACATGCAGGAAAGTTACAGAAACGTGACTCAATTTGCTTCTCCAGATAGCGGAGACCAACAAGTTACGTCAGCCAAGGCTCTCTCCCTCTAAGCCCTCGAAACGCACTCGTGTTTCATGATTGTCAGCTGCGGCAGACCCTGGTCAGGGGGCAGGAAGCTCATCCGGGCACAGATATCCTTGTAATCCTGGTTTCGGCGCTCGAAGTCTTCCACGTGGGCAGCAAGGTGGGAATTGACAATGCAGAAGCTGGTATTGTGGAAGACAAACCTCACGGCCACACCCCCCTTGTTACCCTGCAGGGGCGGAGCAAAGATGGCTGTTAGCGAGCAAGCAGCAAAGAGGGGGAAACTGGTTGGCAGAGATTATAAAAACATATAGACAGATAGAAAGATAGACGTAGGGAATTCCGCTGCCAGGGTCTACTCACCATCTTCCCCATGATGCCTGTGCCCACTGTCTCCGTCATCACTTCCTTGATGTGGCTGAGCTGGTCCTTCCTGACAAAGATGAGCAACATCATTCCGACTAGACGCACCAGCTGCACCTAGAAGATGCAAGGTACTGGGATGACTACCAGATTTGTGCATTGCTTGCTGTCCTGGGCCGGCTGGATGCAGATAGGAGTGGTGGGTGGCAGCAACTGGGGATCCCCCAAGGGAAGAAGGCTAAGAGCCAGGGAACCGGTGGGGACGACAATGATGAGTTGTCAGAGGGAGAAGAGGGAGCAGACTGTGAGCAAGAGGAGGTGTTGGAAACTGAAGAGGCAGGAGGGCAGGAAGATTCTGTGGCAAACAGCAGCCCAGAATCCGAGGCAGAAGTGGAGGCTGGAGGCAGGGGTCAAGAGGCAGAGATCAGGCAGGCTGCTGAAGAAGCCAGGGGGGGTCTCCCCATCCTGCTGCGATCAGCTCCCCTCCCTGCTGGTCTCCCAGAACACAGAGAAATTAAGAGGAGGGAGCAAAGACAGGCAAGGTGTCAGAGTCTCAGGTTGCTTGGGAAGGACCGGGGGAGGAGGAGACTTCAGAGAGTGGTGGGAGGGTAGCAACCTTCAGCCTTCACAACTACCTCACTGGGGCAAGACCTGTTGGGAAAGGTTTCTGTGATCACTAGGCCTGCACGGTTTGGGTTTCTTTGAATAAAGAATTTTGGCTTCTTTTGAATAAAGCACCACTGACACCAGGTGTTTTTTATTCCTGACCTCCTCCTCCTCCTCCTCCTCACTCCAGCTCCTGACAGCTGTCTGGCTGCTGCAGAAATGGGTGGGGTTGGACTTACTTTCTTGTACTTGGATTTGGAATGCAGAGCCTTTTCCACAGCTGTCAGCCACTCTTGCTCCTTTGACGAGTCCAAGTAGAAGAAAGCCTCCGTACTCAGGTCCAGCTCCTGGAACCTAATGCCAAAGTGCCATCAGACACAATACACATCCCTAGCACTAGGCCATCCTTCCCCCAGAGCCACCTAGGCCTCTGGCTATCTTGGATGCTGCTGTAATCCACTGCCCACAGGGTGAAAGCATGGCACTGCCACGTTTATTATGGCAGAACGTTGCCTCCTGGCTAAAAGATACAAATCCTCAGGATTCTCCTATTTTGTTCCAAGTTTAAAGCGAGAGTCTTCACACAACAGGACCTCAGTTTAGAAAGCAACTGTGGGGAAACAAAGACTGAGAGAGGGGGTCTCTGAAAAGCTATTATGTCTGCTCACCCAATGCAGTAGATATCTGGGGGTTCAGAGTCACAGTTCAGCCAAGGTTCCAATCCACTGTCTGGAGACTGCCCATTCACATTCCATGTCCCCACGAAAAACCTGCAAGAAAGAGAAGGATGTGGAGCTGCAGGAATAGGACTCCAATCTCAACAGACTTGCTGGCAAAGACAACAGGAGTGTGTGGCAGGTAAGATTACAAGGGCAGGCAAGATCAGGACCAAGAACAAACAAGTAATACCAGCCACTTCTTCCTCAACTTAGCTATTCTGGGCCCCAAATGAGCTTTGCTAATGAAAGAAAAAAGCTTTTTCCTTGTATTTTTAAAGATGTGTCAGCCAGCCTGATATTTAAGCACTATCCCAGTTGCCACAGGCAACCAGAAATTCTTTGAAGGCAAGTGAGTTGATTGATCTCTCCATTCTTCCTTCACCTGGCAACCTGGTTTCCAGGCTGGCTTTCCGGGAGCAGAAAACCACCTCTCAGATCTGCTGTGCCAAGCTTGTTTGCTAGAAGATTACCCCGTAACACCCTTGTCCTCTTTGCAAACCTCCCAAATGGCTAGCCTTCTGCGTTTCCATGCTGGCCATGAAGGAAATGGCATTCCCGACTCTGAAGACAGCACAGAAATACAGCCTGTCTAGTAAAGGGGGGGGGGAGAGAGAGCAAAACAGCCTCTGTAAAACAGTAGGATCTAAAGCTGCTAACCACATACTGATAAACCTATGATAAAAGCAGACATGAAAAACAAATTGCAGCTGGGTACTATTAACAGTACAAGGAAATGACCAAAGCAAAAACTTTCTTTGAAGTAGTAAGCTTAGCATTATCAGGATGATCCACACCAAGTGTTGAAGGGTCGGGGTCAAACACCTCCTTGTCCTCTAGCACAGCTTTTAGGAAGAGTTCCAAAGGTTTTGCTTCAGTTTTGGATTAACTGCATCTTGTTACAAAGTCTGAAGCTGTACAAACCGCTTAATTTTAACTATGGCTCATTGAAACAAGCCAACTTCCAATCGTGGGTTTACAAAGCTGCTAACCACCATAGGATCTGGACACACCAAACTGTGGTTAATTTAAAATACAAGTGGAAGCTTCCAAATAGGTGGAGGAGAAGTGTGCAAACCTGGAGGAGAGGCTGCTGTCATGCTCATAATATGAAGCCACGTTCAGTGTGGCACCAAGGAAAATTGCCCACCACAACTAATACTTTAAGTTACCAACCCATGTGGCCTGAATGAACAGGACAGACTTTGCCTGGCACCCAACAATAAAGCTGTCATGTAGATGTCGCTTTCTCCAACCCCAACTATGATACAGTTTCCACTGGTGTTTGCATGGTGTTTGCACTTTTGCATGATCTGACCTGAAATTCTGGATGTTGACATATTCCTTCTCTCTCTTGGCGAGGACGTGCTTGATGAGTCCCTCTCTCTGTCCGGACTGCGTATGTGTGGAAGGCACAAAGAGCTTGCGCATAGTGTTGGTCACTTTGGGTTGCTCCTTGCTCATGCTGTCTTTGTCACGGATACGCCTAAGGGAGATGAGAACGGAACTCAAGTAGTCCTTAAAACCAAGGAGGCAGGAGGGCACAGTACACCTCTAAGTCAACTTACGGCCTGCTTGGTGGCAGCGGTGGTGGTGGAGGTTCACGGCGGGCACTCATTTGCTGATTCTGCAGGTTTCTTTTCTTCTCCATACTCATAACACTGAAGTTATCCTCGAATCCCAGAATCCCTGAGAGAAGAAAAGACTTCTGAAGTTAGAGAGGCTTCAGAACCATTTGGAGAAGTTTCGGGAAAGGAACTTAGAAAATATTTAACTGCAGGAAAATGTTACTGCCTCCCCACAGCACCACATTTGTCGGAGAATTGCCTCTCAGCTAATGCATGTTTAGGAAGGATTGTGGAGGCAACAGCTCCTCCCCTCAAGGCCTTTCCTCTAAAGGAGGCAACAAGTACTTAAAAATTCCAAGCAGAAATCATACAAGTTACATGTTGGTGTGGTTGTACCTGCAGAAGGGGGATCTACTGGCCCTGTGAGACCTTTCACTTGGTGCCAGGAGGTATGATCCGCAAGATCAGGGAAAGAAGTGTTTCGCGGGACTACAACAAAAATCAACAACAACACTCATGTGAGAGACTAGGCCATCTCCAACATCAAACATCAGAGACAGGGCATGGGAGTTGCTCACCTTCTTGGATTCTCAGAACCTCAGCGAGGAATCCCAAACACTGCTCCTCATCTGGGATCTCAAAGAGATGTTCTGCTGTCCAATCACCCTGCACTCGGATCTTGCAGCCAGCTTGAAGCACACACAGGAAAAGCACATGTCAGGAAACAGGGCACAACACTGATAAGGCAGAACACGGAAAATTGCTCAAATGCCCCCAACATTTTAAAAGAGGGAGGACAATAAACAGGCAACAAAAATGAAGAAACCATTCATTTTTGAGGAACAATTGTGCTGTAAAGTTTGACTTGTCATATTCATTACTTAATCGAAGGATGAACTTACAGGCACACACAGTGAATGAGCAGAATATTCTTGCTTTGGCTCATACAGGAAGTGCATTACAAAAGACAAGAGATATAGCGAGACTGCACTGTAATTGAGTGGACTTGAAGCTGAGAAGCAGCCACATCTGAAGATACTTCTAGACACTGATCAGGTTCACAGGAACCTGACACACTTCAAAGGTTACTGCTTTTATACTACAGTAAATGAAAATAAAAACAGCAGCAAAACCTTGAATGAAACACAATGGAGAGCATCAAACACTCTAAGAAGAAGTTATAAAGGAACTGAGAAAGATTGCATTTTGTAAAATAAAAGTTCTGAAATAAGGTACCATATTTTTCCGTGTATGACTAGGTTTCCCCCCTTAAAAATAATGTCAAAAATTAGGGGGAGTCTTATACACGGGGCCATCATGCGCCATTTTCCTAAATATGAGTCCCCCCAAATAGGGGGCGTCTTATACATGGGGGGGACGCAGGTGGCGCTGTGGGTTAAATCACAGAGCCTAGGACTTGCTGATCAGAAGGTCGGCGGTTTGATTCCCCGTGAGGGGGTGAGCTCCCGTTACTCGGTCCCTGCTCCTGCCAAGCTAGCAGTTCAAAAGCACGTCAAAGTGCAAGTAGATAAATAGGTTCTCCGGCGGGAACTTAAGCGTTTCTGTGTGCTGCTCTGGTTCGCCAGAAGCGGCTTAGTCATGCTGGCCACATGACCCAGAAGCTGTACACTGGCTCCCTCAGCCAATAAAGTGAGATGAGCGCCGCAACCCCAGAGTCGGTCACGACTGGACCTAATGGTCAGGGGTCCCTTTACCTTTTAACATATACATGGGGGCGTCTTATAGACGGAAAAATATGGTACATTTAAAAATAGTTGCCTACTCCTTGTTGCATTTCCAGGGCAGCGGGGGAGTGGGGAGGGGGAATCTTGATGTGGACGGTGGGAAAGCCAAGTGCCCAAACTGGAAAGGACACCATCTTTCCCCTCTGCCAGCGGAAGTTGCTCCACGAGGGCAAGTGAGGCTGTACCCCACCAACCTCAGTCTGTGCTCAGCCAGCCCCTACCTGCCTGCCTTCTAACTTACAGTCCTGTGGGTGGCCCTGCCTGTTAGATTCTTCCTCCTTAGTCTCAGTGCTCCCTGAGACACAGCACAGAGGA
Organism: Podarcis bocagei; assembly: GCF_964188305.1. Taxonomy (NCBI): domain Eukaryota; kingdom Metazoa; phylum Chordata; class Lepidosauria; order Squamata; family Lacertidae; genus Podarcis; species Podarcis bocagei. The sequence continues at coordinate 34,788,419 of NC_138140.1, read as the reverse complement.
GGATGGGGGCAAAGGTAGATTTAGTTGGCTCAGCCTATACTGGCTTTGGCTCCACCAATCCCAGTGGGTGCCAGTCACTGCTGCTTTCTGCCATTCTTCACCTCATTGCCCTTTCCTTGTGACCATGGTAGATTTGATTTAAATCAAATCAATTTAAATCACGATTTAAGTCACTAGTCTGTAAGACTTGATTTAAATCACTAGTCAGTAAGACTTGATTTAAATCTTTTTTTTTTACAGAAAGACTCATTCTTGCATATTTACAACCAGATGAAGGTTTCATTTTTGGAACAATAAATTTTCAGAGTAGTTTTTAGAGTTATATCAAAAATTACTGATTTGGTTATACTATTAGAAATACATAGACTATGAAATTATTGTGAGGTTTAATAAGTTAACTGTTTATATTTGGGCAACTTTTCTGCTGTACTTTATTGGAAGGAAAAAATAATCATTTCCTTAATAACAATTTAAACAATTTATTTAACTAAAACAGTAATTTTATAGCATATGTATCCATGTTTGTTAACTGATGTGCTTAAACAATTTTTTTTTAAAAAAAAAACCTTAGACTGAGTTTTAGCACACATGAAAAACTTAAAACAAATCCTTATTTCCTGATGAATAGCCTTTGGATTATAATGTATAATGTAACTTAAATAGAAAACTATCTTTAGAAATATTTTTCCTCCAAAAGCATTTTATTTTAAAAATCTGATTTAAATTTTAAGAATTCCGTGGTTTGTTTTTTTAAAAAACCCCATTGATTTTTACCAACCCTGCTTGTGACCCTTATAAAATCAGGCCAAGGCTACAAGTGGCCCACAGGCTGGAGGTTGCCCAACTCTGCTACAGGCTAACATGAATGTCTGTTGGTTAGAAGGGACCACATTACACACTCTGGAAGCCACTATTTATGGCAGTTAAATAAATATACAGTTGACAACAAAAAGGAGAAAAGTTGGGACACACTGAAACAAAATAGGGAACCCTTGCACCCCTCTGATGTTGTGGGACCCCAGCCAGCATGGGCAATGGCCAGGAATTATGGGAGTTGTAGTTCAGCAAGAACTGAAAGGCCAGAAGTTCCCCTCCCCTGCTTTAGATGGACAAGGCCAAACCCTCAATCTTCCACTGTCTCCCAGCATCCTAAGCAAACAGTTATCTGCAAGAGAGGCACACATTTCCTGAAAATGGAGTGGGCAGCAAGCAACACAACCCCTGCCCCAACCCCATGGTCAATAGGAGATGCCACTAGCAACAGGGAGGCAAATAGCTATTGCATGCATAGCTGGCAGGCTCTTGAGAATTCACCACTGAGATATGGTGATGGGCCAATTTTCCTAGTTACTTTTAAGAGAAGTGGGCACACACTTGTGAGTCATGTACAAGCAACCCCTGTGCAAGAACTATGTTATCTGTATCTATCTGGAGAGAGATCAAGGAATGCTTTTAACATCTTGGACACCTCACAGAATAGTGTCTATTCTAATTCTCAGTTTCCATGTGCTGGAATCCTTAGAAACAGGTGCATTTTGTGAATGAACACCTGTGTTTTTAAGAACTGACCTCAGAAGAAGTTCTGGACCCCAAGGGAAGTGCTGAAGACACTGGTTGCAGTACTCTGGTGGCTTTCTCAGCCATCTTCAAAACTCTTGTTTCTGATCTCATATCTTGATACAGTGGTACCTCGCAAGACGAATGCCTCGCAAGACAAAAAACTCGCTAGACGAAAGGTTTTTTCGTCCGCGATTTGCCTCGCAAGACGAATTTCCCTATGGGCTTGCTTCGCAAGACGAAAACGTCTTGCGACTTTGTTAAGCCGTTTAAACCGTGCTTCGCAAGACGAAAAATTCGCTAGACGGCAAAACTCGCGGAACGAATTAATTTCGTCTTGCGAGGCACCACTGTACATTCCTGCCTGTGACATTCCTTCAGCTCTACCACACTTAAACTTCAGAAGGTTTCCAGCAATATTAAATCCTGTGGTTGCATGTGCTTTGCATGCAGAAGATCCCAGGTTCAATCCCCAACATCTCCAAGAAGTGCTGGGAGAGACTTTTGTCTCAAAATTTTGGAGATGAGCATGAACATTACCAAGCTAGATGGTCCAATGTTACGACTTGGCATAAGGCAGCTCTGTATGTTCCTTCTCATGCCTGCAACTGTCTCCCAAACAACTTCTCATTGAAAACCCTCATCAAATCCTGTATGTTCCAGGAAGTGTCTAGTACAATCTTTAATTCCCATCCTTTACTAAAACTGTACATGTAACTAGACTGAATGCTTTCCCCCAGCTTTCCTTTTCCTCCCCTGTGAGCCTCTCAGGGCACTGATCTAGTCCTGACTCTGTAAATCAGCATGAAGGCAGAGGATAAAATAAAAAAGCCTTTCACCCCAGCAGCAGTCTGACTTTTTTTTGGGGGGGGGGCACAACATCCAGACATCAGGGTCAGGAAGAAGAGACAAGCAGGAACAAGAATGATGAGTCAAGAGGGAAAGATGACATGTCAGTGACAGGCAATATCTATTCCTGACAGCACTCTGGTCAAGGGAGACTCACTGTTTGCTGTTATGTCAATCAGTAGAGTTTCTTCAGCCTCTGAAAGACAATTAGAACGGATCAAGAATTAGAAAGGACCATCCAAGAAGGCCCTCAATAGGAACATCTCTCCTCGCCTAGCCATAAAGAAAAGTCAAGTGCTATCAGAGGAGCAGAGAACCATGATCTGGGCCTCTGTAATGGAGACACCACAGCAAATCTCCTGTTTCATGGAAACCGGCGCTGAGATCTGCAAAGGTTCAGCACCGAGGAACAACATCCAAAGCTTGGTCTGAAGTCAATTCCATTAATGGAGACACCTGAACAACACACCACCAGGGGCTGCACAGTTACTCTTATGCACCAACAGGGATCTGCATTCATGCCTGCACTCCAGTCTGGAAAGCATAGTTAGAGAGGCATGGTTTCCATTTGTGGCTTTTGGGGTGGGGCATTGTTTTCCCACCACCTTGCTACAAGGAAGCAACAAATTCCCACAACAGAAGAAACAAGAGAGGCTGGATACCTTGCACACACTTAAAACGGCTGTTGATGGGAATCCTCTCTTGAACACTGGGGTCTTCCTGGGAACGGATAGTGAAACTGGAACAAGATGAAAGGTGTGTAACAGTGTGTTAATTAAGGGATATGGGGAGGTGCTGTGAGAAATCTCTATTTCTTTATCATTCTGAGAGCCATACTCCTTCCTAGGCAACCTTCCAAGAGCAACATGCCAGTGCTGGGCAGGACCAGATGCTAAAGAAAGCACAGCAATGAAGGTAAATTTCACCTTTGTACATGATAGTTCCCACAAATAACCTTTGTTATCCTCCATCCAGGCAAGCAAGAACTCAAAACACTTGGAGTACACAGCAGGGCCAGTGAGGGGAGTAGCTTAGGGAAAGTTCCAAGGGCCAGGCAAAGAAGCCTGGAGGGCCACATTTGGCTCCTGGGCCTGAGGTTCCACACTCCTGTGCTGAAAGGTCCACCTAGTTATAGCTATTAGAACAAAGGACTAAGTTGGGGTTGAATTTAGGCATGAAATAGCAGCACATACATCCAAAAGGGTATCCCTTCAAGTACACAGTCAGGGTTTTTTGGGTAGTTGTTTTTTGTTGTTGTTGCTCAGCCAGAAACCCCAAAGGGTAGCCCTGAGCAAGCGAGTAGGACAGCAAACCTACGCTCCTTCCTGTGAGTAAATGCCAATGAACATTTCAGACTAAATGTGTGTGATTGGGCTGTAAATCTCTCATCTCAACAGGGTTCTGAGAGTCCAGTAATTTTAAGATTGGAGAATTTGTGTCTCTTCACAGTAATTTGGCAAGGAAAAGCCACTGAGCAAGCCCCATAGATGAATAGGATGTGAGCCAAAGTCTGCCATGTCTGCAACTTTCCCTCTGCCCACTACATTGTCAGAATAAGGATACAGTGGTACCTCGGGTTAAGTACTTAATTCGTTCTGGAGGTCTGTTCTTAACCTGAAACTATTCTTAACCTGAAGGACCACTTTAACTAATGGGGCCTCCTGCTGCTGCTGCGCTGCTGGAGCACGATTTCTGTTCCCATCCTGAAGCAAAGTTCTTAACCCGAGGTACTATTTCTGAGTTAGCAGAGTCTGTAACCTGAAGCATCTGTAACCTGAAGCGTATGTAACCTGAGGTACCACTGTATATTATGATTATAGGACTAGGGCAGGAAAGAAGGTAAGCCCAACAGCCCAACGTAAGGAAACATTTTTGCACCGATAATCATAAACTGCCATCTCCCAAAGTGAAATATAGTGTTGATATGACTTGACTGGCATTTTAGCAAAGGCCAGGGGGCAATGTACATCTGGACACACAGGGAGATGTCCAAGCCCTGCTCAGAATCTTGTTCTTAAAATATCCAAGGCCAGTCCCAGAAGATTACCAGGGGAGCCATGGAAGGAGTTGCCTCCTGCCCCAGTCTACAGAGTACAAATGAATGTGTGGGGTAGAAATCTTCAAACTCCAGTGGCAACTTACACATATTCTTCACCGCACTGTGACAGGCTCAGTTCACATGGCACTTTCTGGCCTCCCTTTACCTCCACACCCTGAGAACAAGCTAAGGAAAAGAGGGAAGGTGGTACAGAAAAAAGCCCGTGTAAAATCCTATCGTCCCAAACAATTCAGTGTGCTGCCAGTCACACATTTTCCCATAATCATATTCAATTCATATTCAACCCCATTACCCATTACACAACCAAATGAATCCCTCTTTCTGAAGCTGTGGTGTTGGTAGCCCTCCGCACTGCTCTGTGCCAGTTTCATACTTCATCAATGAACCCTCCTCCCACCCAGTTTAATTTGTATGAAAAAGAGGCACAAAAAAGGAGTGTAGCCTAAAGCTTGTCTCAGAGACCAAACCTGTGCTGGCTGGAAAGGATGCCATGCCCATAATTTGTGTCCTACTGCAGATAGCAGGTGATGGTCATTCAATGGCTGAGATAAAACACTCCACACATGTCCCTTATCTCATTTATGACTTTAATAACATCATCCAATTCTGAAAACAACTCCCAGGGCTGAGCCAGAAAACAAACAACAAACCAGACTGGCCTGCTTCTCTGGGCCTGTCATGTATGATCTAGTTGAGTTTCCTGCATTGCAGGGGGTTGGACTAGATGACCCTAGGTGGCCCCTTCCAACTTTACAATTCCATGATTAATCAAGGTTTGACATGGAGAAAGCAGCAAGTGCAAAAAAGTGTGTTTCTGGGTCAGAGCAACCCAGCCTGGCATCCTGTTTCCAACCATGACGGTGAGAAGGAAAACAAAACACTTTGGAAGCATCCTACCCTCTAGAGAGATACACTGCTTTGCAACGTGCAGGCTCTAATTCAGCCGAGGGCGGTCAATTTAAGACTCGCTTCTCCACGAAGCTGCCCTTTAAAGCCATCTCGGGCTAACATGCTAAAAACAAACGTCCGAGGGAACAACACCCCCCGCCCCCCACCGAAGGAGGTCTCCTATCTCCAAGGAGAAACGCAGCGGAGCGAAAAGGCTGCCGGGCAACAAGGGGGAGGGGGCCGTCTCGGGAAGCTCTGGGCTCTAACATTGTGGCTCCCCCTACCTGCCAAATCCCTCCCACCCACCTACCCCCGTTTCAAAGCCCCTCCCAGGCCCCCATCCCTTGCAACCCCCAGAACCAGCCCCCAAATCTTAACCTGCAAGTCCCCACAGAGAATCACAGCAGATTTAGAAGGGGACCCCAGGGGTCATCTAGTCCAACCCCCTCCAAAGCGACCCCACCCCTTGTGACATTCGGCCTTGCCCGACGCCTCCAACCCAGCTGGAGAAGGATACGCGAAGGCTCTTCAGCTGCTGCTCCTTCCTGCCAGGCGTGGGCAGCGGAGGAGGCTCCATGCTCCCGTCTAGGCCCCCGTGGCGGGGATTTAAAGGGGAAGATGGACAGGGGAGAAGGAAAGGGAGGGGCCCTTTGCTCGGCCGCTCGGTCCCCTCAAGGCCGTACTAACCGGGTCCGACCGACCGACCGCGCGCTCCCGACTCCTGGCGACCTTCGGCCGCGCGCACCGCGGAGAAGAAGGAGGAGACAAGCGCAGCGCCAGAGGGCGGGTAAGAGTGGCGGCGGCGGCGCTTCCGGTTCGCTTCTGCTACCGATCCCGCCGCCGCTGCCCCCTGGTGGCCGGAGGGAGTTCGCTGCGCCACCCTTTCTTCCCGCCCACTCCCCACGCGCCTTTTTTTTTTTTTTAAAAAAAAGAATAAAGATATATTGTTTTCCTGTTACTAAATAGTACACGCGATTCATAAAGCATTTCCTCTCTCCGCACCCTGTTTTGTTCACAAGCAGACTTTGCTGAACTACAATGGCCAGGAGCTCGTTGGCTCTTCCCGAGGAATTCTGGGGACTGTAGTTCACCCCTTGCAGAGGTGCAGGTCCAAGCTGCCCTTAACACAGCGGTTCTCAACCTGTGGGTCCCCAGATGTTGTTGGACTACAACTCCCATCATCACTAGCTAGCAAGGCCAGAGCTCAGGGATGATGGGAGTTGTAGTCCAACAACATCTGGGAACCCACAGGTTGAGAACCGTATTGCTGCTCCCAGGAAACTTCGGGGGAAGCACGTGCTCTCAATGTGGCACTTTGGAACACCCTTCCTTTTGAGATCAAGCAGGCGCCTTCGCTGTACTCTTTATGGTGCCTGCTAAAAAACAATATTGTTTGGACAAATCTACCTAGCTGTTTAGAAAGATGAGGTAAATCTGTTTCAGTATTTCAACTTTTGTATGTTTTAAAGTAGGGTTGTGAAGTTTTCTCAGTTTTATCGTTTGATCTTTTTGTATACTGCTTTGAGGTTTTGTTTTGTTTTGTTTTTTTAACAATCAAGTAATAAAAAAGGAAGTGGGAACTAGGGAGAAGCTTCAGCCACTTTACTTATCCAAATGGACAGCTACATAGTTCAGTGGTGCAGTTAGGATGTTTTATCAGTTTTATTTCTTAATTGCTTTTCTCACAAATGTGACCCAAAGCACCTTAGAAACACAATATAAACACGAAAACAGATTACAACAGACACAACCAACAAGCACCTGTTTAAACCTCCCCCCCCCCCCTTCTGGAATAGTTCAGTTGACAGAGCATGAGATTCTTAATCTTTTTATATATATATATATATAAAATATTTATTAAGATTTTACAAATTATATCAGACAAAACAATACACACAAACAAAAACAAAAAAGAAACAAGTATAATTTCAAAACCTTATTTTCTTAAAGCTTACTTCACCGACCTCCTCGTACCTCCCCTATCTGCATCCCCATTTCAAATATTTAGTTCAGCAAATCCTCACCCTTAATTTTATCTAATTGTCAACCTTTCTTTTCTTTTAACTTAATCTTTACAGCTGTACTCCATTTAATTTCCCACACCGCTTCATTCTTGCACTTATTAATTTTACAATGTTTCTTAAGATAGTTCTTAAATTTCTTCCAATCTTCTTCCGCCGTTTCCTTTCCCTGATCTCAGATTCTGCCAGTCATTTCTGCTAGTCCCATATAGTCTATCACCTTCATCTGCCATTCTTCCAAGGTGGGTAGATCTTGTGTCTTCCAATACTTTGCGATGAGTATTCTTGCTGCTGTTGTGGCATACATAAAGAATGTTCTGTCTTTCTTTGGCACCAATTGGCCGACAATGCCCAGGAGAAAGGCCTCTGGTTTCTTAAGGAAGGTATATTTAAATACCTTTTTCATTTCATTATATATCATTTCCCAGAAAGCCTTAATCTTTGGGCACGTCCACCAAAGGTGAAAAAAGTACCTTCAGTTTCTTTACATTTCCCATGAGATTCTTAATCTCAGGGCTTTGGGTTTGAGCCCCACTCTGGGCAAAAAGATTCCTGCATTGCAGGAGGTTGCACTAGATGACCCTTGTGGTCCCTTCCAACTCTACAATTCTATGATTATGTGAAATAAAAGACAGGTCTTGCAAATCCTGCACCACTAAGAGGCTGCCCAGAGACACCAGAAGCAGTGATCTTAACAGGGGTCCCCACTGATGTTGATGATTCTATTATTTGTACCCCACCCACCTGACAGTTGCTTCAGCTGCTTTTGGCGGCTTCCAGTATATATAAAAACATTATAGAGCATTAAACATTAAAAACTTCCTTATATGACTCCTTTATGGTGAAGCTCCCTCTGGCCTTAAAGATGGAGGGCACAAGGAGAAGGGGACGACAGAGGACGAGATGGTTGGATAGTGTCCTCAAAGCTACCGGCATGAGTTTGACCAAACTGCAGGAGGCAGTGGAAGACAGGAGTGCCTGGCGTGCTCTGGTCCAGGGGGTCACGAAGAGTCGGACATGACTAAACAACAACTAAACAACAACAACAACCCTACCTCTAGCGCCCTGATCTGGAATGCCCACCCCATACTTATGGTTTACTTTTAAAATTATTGTGACGTATTGGTGTGGGTGGCTTTAAACGAATAATAGATCTGCTATGTGGCATTTGAGCCTGCCTGTCTGTCACATACACAGTTGCCAGGAAAGGGGGGCGGGAGGGCAAGCAAATCTCAGAGGATCACTAAAATGTGTTAAATTCCACTTGAACCACATGCTGGGCTATGTGCAGGGACACATCTGATATTCTGCACCTAATGGCTTCCTCTTTTGCATCCTTTAACTTGTAGGAGGTACAATTTATGCCTGAAGAACCCTCCAGAGGCTACTGCCAGAGTTAACATTTTTAATTTCCTGTTTAATTAGAGCTGGTGATGGCTAACCCAGGCGCTCTATCACTGGTGGCAGCCAGTGCTGTAAATTTCAGTTTCATCTGCTCGCTTGAGCGACCCTGGAGATTAGGGCTCCATGAATATGAATGAAGTTCCTCTGTGTTTCATCAGGCACAGAAACGATATCCACTGTGTGGCGTTCTCAGCTTGCTGCTGTAAGGGTTTGCTTCTTTGGCCCATAAGCTGGCTGGTTATGGAATTCCTGCATGTTGCAGGTGACTTCAAATGTTCTGCAGAGCGTGCACACAGGACATTATTCAGTCAGTTAGTCTTCACCATTGCCTTATGAATAGAAATGGGGAGAAATTGGATCCAGTTCGCATTTAAAGGCAATCTAACCTAATCCATTCTACACTTCCCAAGGCAAGAATGTAAGGAGAGCCTGCTAGATCAGACCGATGGCCCTTCTAGTCTAGCATCCTGTTCTCACAGTGGTCAACCAGATGCTTGCAAACAGTACATAAGCACAACAGCACACTACTCGGATTCTCAGCAGCTTGTATTCAGTGGTGTGTTGCTTCTGGCAGTAGAGGTAGAATATAGACATTGTGGCTAGTAGCCCCATTAATTTGTCCAATGCCTGTTTAAAGCAATCCAACTTGGTTGCTATCACGGCCTCTTGTGGGGGTGAGTTCCATAGTTTAAGTATGCACTACGTGAAGAAGTACTTGCACTTATCTTTCCTGGATCTTCCTGCATTCAGTTTTCATTGGTTGTTCTAGTGTTATGGGAGAGGGACAAAAACTTTTACCTATCTGTTTTCTCCATGCCATGCAGAATTGTATAAACATCTATTATGTCACCTCTTGTTCACCTTTTGTCTAAACCAAAAGTCCCAATTGCTGTAGCCTCGTAAGGTGAATTAGGGGCTTCCCTTGCATGCAAAGATAGGCTCTGGTGAATTGAGAGGACAAGACCAATAGTGGGTTCAGTGGTCAAGAAGGCAGTTTCTACATATGCAGTAGAGAGAATTGAGGGGCAGGTGGGGCTCGTCAACCTGGAAAGGTAGCCCATCTAGGAGAAGGAGAACTCTGATCCCAAACCTCTGCTGTCTTGCAGGATATCTTCAGGAGAAGAAAAGGCTACACAGATCTGGAGTGGAGTCCCTAAGGTGGTTGGATAGCACCTTGTATGCCTCCTTCCAGCAACACCTGCAGCCAAGCTGGTGCCAAATGGATTGTTTTCCTTTCCTTTGGACCACATCAGTGAGACCGAGGGGGGGGGGGTCATGTCGTCTGGGCAGTCCAGCACCTCCATGCACATTGCCCAGTCTTGCACCCCAGGGAAGTCACTTAGCTGCTGCTAGCACAGCAGTTTGGCTTCACCTCTGGAGGCACACTCCATTGTGTCTTGAGACAGACAGATGCCAACAACACTTTCATGTATAGAAAGGATTGGGAGCCTCTGGACCATGGGCCAACTTGGGTCCACCAGCTGTCCAAATTGGCCTACGTGCCATTTCTAGCAAGCCAACCTGCCTTGTGTGGCTTCAAAGGAGCTACCAGTAGCTTAAAAGTGAGCTCCCAGTTGTTCATTTGCTGCAGTAAGTTCTTCCCCCCCTGCCTGTCAGCTGATGGGCCATGGGAGCCTAGATCACAAAGGATCCTGGAAAAGCCACTGCATTTTTCCCTGAAGGGGAAAGAAAACTGTTTTAACAGCAGCTTCAGTATAAACACCTTTACAACCCTGGAGCAAGCTTTTTTGAAGGTGTGCTGGAAAGGCACTTTCAAAGAGGCATGTCACTTGATGTCATGGGCAGCCCTGCCCGCCTGCCGAATTTGGCCACGTGAAGGGTAGAGCAGATAAGGATCTGGCCCACTGGGAGGAAAAAAGCTCTCTCCAGCACATCTATAGCTCTGTCATTTACCAACCTGCCCTGTTTTCTCTTCCCCATTTTGCCAGTCATTACCGTTAGCATGCAGAAGGTGGCGACATTTCCATACACATTGAAATCAAAATGCATAGTATAAACCCAACTGCCAGGCATAACTCTGCAGCAACTGCTTAAGGAGGGGGGATGCATTTGGGCAGTGTAGCTGATTCCCTTAATTCCACAAGGCTTCATCAGTTTTCTGCTCCTGCCCATCAGGATGCCGATCAGAGGCTGAAACAGATGCGAGTCAGCAATCTGTGATGAGATCTGTAGACGTAATTGTTATGTACTGAAGTTCTCACCCTGGGCCAGCAGGGGGATACTGCAGATGCAAATAAGGGATCAAAAGTGATGTTCAGCGATTGGATAGTTTTAGAAAGTTGTTACAGTTACGTTGTACTGGAACTCTATATAAGCAGGCTGACTGAACCCTTCAGTTCAGTTCTGTTCTGGCCTGTGAATAAACAAGAGCTGTTTGAAGAATCGCTGTGTCGTCTGATATGCTCACCCACAACTTAACAGTAATTGTCATAATATATTTTTTATGTCAGCCACCTTGGGCTGCAACTTTTGTCCAGGCAAAAGAACTGGGGGGAGTTGCTGGTGAAATTCCCTTCATGCCTTTTTCACAACCCCAAATCTCTATTATCCTTGTAGCTAGTTCAGATGGTTACAGCATGGTGCTGATAACGCCAAGAGCACAGGTTCGATTCCCTTACGGGTTACCTTCAGGTTCCTGCATTGCAGGGGGTTGAGCTAGATGGCTTCTGGGGTCCCTTCCAACTCTGCAATTCGATTGTTCTGTGAGCATATCGGGCCCTGTATCATGCCTTTGTCTTTCCCAAGCATGGTAAACAACAACATGAGACCATGGTGATCCAGGAAATGGATAATGTCATGGGGAAGAGTCATTTTTCTGGATCACCCATCCCCTCCCTGAGAGAATTCATATTCATTTCTCCTTTCCAAGGAATCTGTGTTAAAGTCATATCTGGTAGATTTCATCTGAACCTTGAAAAAAAACACAGTATAAGTAAAATAGGAAGTTGTTAAGGGCACCACTCTTTCAACTTCCTCCTTCAGTTCTATGTACTTTTCTCCCCCCCCCCCATTTTTTAAATTGATTTTCCAAATTTGTAGCAAACATAACAACAAAGAAAAACATTACAATATCAAAAAACAAACAAACAAACATTTATTCTAACTGTTATAATCCCCGTTTAGTTATCATTATTGAATGACTTCCTTGAATCCCCCTAGCTGAGTTTCCATATGGCTCATTGCAGCAGTTTTCCAACACTATTTTCATATAAGATTTACTTGTTTCAATTAACACCTTTCTTTTCATTTTGACTTCTATTCATAAAGGTAAAGGTAAAGGGACCCCCCACCATTAGGTCCAGTCGTGGCCAACTCTGGGGTTGCAGTGCTCATCTCGCTTTATAGGCCGAGGGAGCCAGTGTACAGCTTCCAGGTCATGTGGCCAGCATGACTATGCCGCTTCTGGCAAACCAGAACAGTGCACGGAAATGCCGTTTACCTTCCCGCCAGAGCGGTACCTATTTATCTACTTCCACTTTGTGCTTTCGAACTGCTAGGTCTGCAGGAGCAGGGACCGAGCAACGGGAGCTCACCCCGTCGCAAGGATTCGAACCTCCTATCTTCCGATCGGCAAACCCAAGAGGCTCAGTGGTTTAGACCACAGCGCCACCCTTCTTTCTTCTAACATCCCTTCTTTTGTCCTTACATCTTTCTTTCTTTTCATTTTGACTTCTATCCATAGTATTATATAATTTCACATATTTAACTCCTAGTTCTATGTACTTTTCGAGGGGAAAACGTACATAGCGCTTTATGACCAAAGGGGCAATGAGTTGCTGGGTGTGAGGGGAAGACCAGAAGCTTTGTGGGTGCCACTGTGCCCATGGGCACCATGTTGGAGATTGCTGCTTTCTCTTCCTTTTTCTGCAAGATCCCTTAGTGACTTTTATGTGCCTTGTCCTTAGTTCTGTCTGGCTCCTTCCCTACAGGAAATCAAGGCTTCTTTCCAGAATTTGGCTCTCCCATCCAGCGCATCTTTTTGTCTATTAATTAAATCTCACTCAAACGCCTGCTTCAGGTACTTAAAAAGAGGTGGGATCCAATTAACTTTATGGAGCTTTAACACAGCTTTTTTTTTTTAAATTTGTCAGTTGATGGCTCAGGCTGGACGGGGAGTTGACTTGTGAGAGGATGTGCTCATGAACTTTTATGGCAAGTGTCTAGACAAGGCCTCTGTTCGTAAACACCTCTGCCAGTGTGTATTGTGGAAGCATCTGGCAAGAAGCTCCAGAACAGATGCCCCGTCATTAAAGCATACAGAAAATGAGGTTACACTATAGTAGTCCCATGGCGGTACAGTCAACAGAATTAAGGAATGGGAAGCATCTCAGAATGCCTGCTGGGACTCCACCAGCAAAAACCTGGGAGTTTTATAATCCCACTGTGCAGACTTTAAATCCAAATAGTCTTAGATTTCCTCAAAAATATTGTGTGTTTTGTTTTTTCTTTTTGACTTTGGTTTTTATTGATTTGTATTGTTTAATTGTTACTTCTATCTACTTTTTTCTTTCCTTTTTTCCCCTCTGGGTTTTCCTTCTTATTTCTTTGTAACCTTAAAATTCTCAATAAATATCATTTAAAAAAAAAGATTTCCTCAAAAATAAAAACAACAGTGTTCTAGCCTTTTTAGTTACTATTAAGCTTAATACGTTAATACATGGGCCAGAGGCCAGAAAGAAACTAAGAGAAGTACTTTTGGTGCTCCGGGGAAAGAGCTTCCGTTTGCTTCCTCCTGAACCACATTGGCTTAACTTTCACAATTCACTCAAAGTCCAAAATTCAGTTTTTGGGAAGGGGCCATAAATCCAGAACCTGAATTTATGTTGCATGCCTGTAAAGTATGAGTCTCATAGGGTGCTGTAAAAAAGCTTATTGAGATATTGCAAACAGGTTGTTGGCAGCAGGTGTTTTTTTTTAATAATAATAATAATAATAAAAACCTTACTGGATTCTCCCTTGAAATAGTAAATCCATATTAGATGGGGATGGAACATGGGGGGCATTGTGTGATTTGCTGATTGCACACACAAAAAAATACCATTATGGAACCACCCACGCAAGAGTTGAACAAAAGCACTTTGGAAACACCAAGTATCTCTTCCCTGCCACAAGCGAACTGCCGCCCTTTCTTCACACAGCTTCATTTGGGCTGCTACGAAATGAGATGCACCATCCAATGTGGATAAGTTGAAGGCTGCAGTATATCCGAAATAACAACTCAAGGTCACAGCCTTTCATGCTAGGATATGAACAGATAAGTAAATATGGCGCTTTGGGTGGAATAGTTTGGAGCATCACGAAAATGGAAAAAGGAAAACCAATATTTATGCATAAGACTGTATGCTGGGAATTGCTGGGTACTCCAGAGAGTGAGAGGAATTCATCCTGTAAAGGGAGGATAGTACTTGAGAAGTGACACACACACACACACACACACACACACACACACCCTCACCCTCAAGAGGCTTCTTTGGAGAAGAAGCAATCTGATATTTTGGACCAGCACTTGTGGAACATTGATTAGAAATATATGTTCTATTCTAACACCGTAATGCTAAATGACTGTAAGGATTTCTCCTCCCCCCCATGTGAATTCAGTGTTGAAAGAAAGGCAGGAGACTGAATAAAGGTCACCTTGTTCTCAGCTATTTAAGAAGTGTATTGGGTTTTCACATACTGCATTCAGTGAGTGTACAGTCTGTGTACCTGTGTACACAGAAATGTACACTTGTAGTTATTCACACGTCACATTCAACGTGTGTGCATTCTGTGTGCACAAGAGTTGATCTGTATAAACCAAGAAATGTACACTCTTTCATCCAACTTGAACACATGTAGAGATGGGGAATCACTGGCCTATGGGCCAAACTTGCTCGCATTTTGCTCACAACACCATTTTCAGCAATCCACACCCATCTATTCTACATCTGACATAATACATGATGTCAAATGTGGGGCAGAAAATGGTGCAGCTTCAAAGGAACAATCTAGAGCTTAAAATGAGCTCCTGTTTGTTGCTTTGCTGAAGCAAGGCGCACTCTCACTACCTTGAAACTCTGAAAACTGGAGGTTCAATAATCCGTGTGGGGCTGTTTGAAAGCTCTTTTGTAAACAGCCCTGTGCTGCTGTTTGAAACCCCCCCCCCCGCTGCACTTTGAAGTCTAGATGTTTGGGGCTTCAAAGCGCAACATCACCTGACATCAGCGGATCAACAGATGGGTGGTCCTGCCCAGTTGTGGTCCTTCCATCAAAGCAGGAAGATAAGGATGTAGCCTGCTGGCCAGAATGGGGCAAATTGATGGCTTCTTTCCATGGGGGGCCTGTGTTGGTCCTCAAACCCTGTTGCGCATTCCCAGTTAGTCAGGAAGAAGCTGGCAAGTACGAAGTTTAAAATCTAATTATTGTTGGAATTAGCATTGCCAGGCCATGTTGCCTGAGGCTGTTGGGAATTTACAATCTATCTGTTAGAATGTCCTCTTTTTTTTTTAATGAGGTGTAATTACAGCACAGAGTAGCATTTTGAAAAACATTGTGAAAAAACCTATTACGATGGGGAGATGAGATTGCCAATTAATTTTCTCCTAACAAGTCTATCAGGCTGATCAGCTCAGCTTCCCAGCCAGAGGTAACAGGTTCAGGTCAACTTAGCCCTACAGTGGAGATCTATAGTGTTCTCTGTACGACTGATGGTGTGTAGGTTCCATTCAGGTAGCGTGTTGAAAGATTGTGGACCAGTTGACAATATCTGTAATTGGCCCTGTATTTGATTTATCTTTTCTGGCGCTGTAGAGATCAATACCATTTTGACTGGGACCAATATTATCAGACAGGCTGTGATTTTTATAACCCAGCACTGGCTTTGACAATGCTGCCAATACAGAAGCAAAATAAACAATAATGGGGAAAAGGTTATTAAAACCTATGCATCTGATAGTTTTGAGGCTGCAGTCCTAAACATACTTGTTTTGGAATAGGATCAGCTTGTCTGAGTTGGAGGGTGGGGGAAAGCCCCAGCAATTGTCTCCCAGCAGCAGCACTGCTGGTGTTTATTGGGGAGGGAGGGGAAGGAGTGATTGGCAAGTTCTGGGTTTCATGAATGCACTGGTGGAATTAATGTACCAGGCAGCCCCAGACTTATAGCTGCTTCCCACTCCCCCCCTTCCCATCCAGCAGCAATTCTGCTGCCTGAAGGCTGTAGCTGAGGTTCTGCTCCATTGGGTGAGACATTCCTGCATGGGAATAGGACACGGTGAACACAAAAAGAAAAGACTTCGAGAAGCATATAGGAACGATATTTTGAACACAAGAGCTGGAGGGCTGGCAGTGCTGCTGTCTCTGTCCCCTGGCGTGCTCCTGTGAGACACAAGATATGCAGAACTCTTTAGCCCTTTCCTATCCAGCGTGGACAGGAACAGGGGTCTGGTGTTTTCCATGAGATTTCAGTACTAGACCTGTGTATTGGATTGAGGACCTGTGGGATCAAATGAGATGTAACGTTAAACGTGCCATCAGGAAGCCCATCAGGGCGTCTCATAAATAGCATGCATTCTGGGTGTATTTGTGTGTGTATGGGAGGCAGATTTTATTCAGGAGCACAATGCATAGGGAAAGAGCTCTAATTGTTTCTACCTTTCCCTCCCCTGGTTCCGTTCTTTCTCCCCAGGCCGAATAGCAGCATGTTGTGGGGGTGGATATCTTCAGAGGAAAAGGCTAAATTTCCCGTTTCTGTGTGCCACAATGCATTAATAGCTGCCTTTAATTAAAAATAACAACACCATGACAAGCTTCCTAATGATGTGCTTTGCAGCACGTCTGGCTTAGCCCAGGAGGTTGCCACAAAAACATCTTTTGCTCAGACCCTGAGATATTAGATCGAACCACATCTGGGTCCAGGTTTATATGGGCCCTCAAGCACCAGATTATCAGTGAGGCTTCATTTTCCCCATCCATTTAGTACAGGATGGGAAATGTGGCCTCAGATGTAGTTGGACTCCAGCGTCTACCAACCGGGTCACCAAGGCCATTGACCAGGGATGATGGGTGTTAGAGTCCAACAACTTCTGGAGAACCACAGGCTCCCTGTCCCTGATTTAGTACCAGTGGGCCCAGTCTCTGTCAATGGTGGAGGCAACACTGAAGAGGAAGAGCTCCTCTTTTGGTGGAGATTGGGCCTAAAGGAGAGGGTGAGTGGTGGTTGCTGCAGTTGCTGTTTCCATAATCACTCAATGAGGACTTGGCCCAGAAGGAAAGAGTAAAATGGCTGATTGGCAGCTAATATTCCACCTCCCCCTTATTACCATGGCAACTGGGAGCCCTGGTGTTCTGTCTTTCTGCAGGCCCCAACCATGCCAACTGCTAATGCCACCCTTGACTTGAACAGTCAAGGGTCCTAACAGGTTGTGTTATCGAATCCTAGGCTTGAGGAGGGACCAAGGATCATCGGCATTGTAGCTCTGCTCTGTATTGACTGGTCTCCTGAGAGCAGCCTGACTTAGTTGGCTACACATAGGAAAACAAGCAGCATAGGAGTACTGAGCTAGATGGATCATTGGCCTACACTGACTGGGAGGGTTTCAGGCAAGGAGTCTTTCCCAGCCCTACCTAGAGGTGCCAGGGATGGAATCTGAGACCTTCTGCATGTACCTCTGAGCTAAAGCTCTTCCCCTTTCACCCCTTTAGGTTTGAGAGGGCACTGGGCAAAATGCTAGGGTCTTGTTGGGCTTACTTTCCTTGTAGTAGTGGCGGCAGCCAGCCAGCCTCAATGCTCTGGGAAGAAATGGGACATTTTATTTTCACACAATTCCCCAGGCTAATGCTATACCAGGGACATTGTAGGATATTTAAATAGCTGCCAAGCGCTGCTCAGTGCATCAGATTTGGAGGGAAATTGAGGGATGTTCTGGTCAGGTGTCAGCAGTAGGTTCTGCTAGGTTGCTGGGACCCTGGCAGCAGTCCAAGGATGCCAGTTTCTGACACTAGCCCTGGAGTCCACACTTCGGCCCTCTCTTCTTCACCCCCTTTTATGGATAGCATCTGCTTCTGCGTCTCTGGTGTCATCAGCAAGAAAGGAAAGATTGATTCCTGTGCAGTTTTGCTCCTGAACTTTTGCTCTCCAGGAATCAATAATTAATGTGGCCCCAAGATGGCAAAAGTGCATGTCCGCAATTACCTTCCCATACGTAGGCTGTGAATGGTTCTTGGCAGATGGACTGATTGCACTTGTTACGTGTGAAATGCCATGTGCTTCCCTAGTCGGTTCTCGAGCTAATCAAATGCTCCTGCACAAAGATCAGATGCTCACTGCCTTGCAAATGTTTGACCAACGGTAGCCTGCCTCGTGTTGAGAAATGGGGGGTGGGGGTGTGTGTGCGCGCGAAGCATATAAGTCTCATTATGACAACGTGTCTAGTAATGGGGTCTTCCAGGGTGCCGTTCAGCACATAAATATTTCAGTGCTGCTTGCCAAAGCTAACTTTTAGAATACTATGCCCATGTAATTTTCTGTAATTATTACATTTACATCCAATGAGCTCAAGGTGACATTTATTGTTTATCCTTCCCTGCTTTATCCTTTCCTGTGAAGTAAGCTAGAATGAGGGACAATCACTGGCTCAGGGTCACCCTGTGAGTTTCATGGCTGAGTGGGAATATGAACCCTGGTCTGTCTCCCAGGTCCCAATTTGACATACTAACCATTACACCACATGCTAATGTACCCAAATGTTATTTCTGAACAATTTCTTAAATCTTTATTGATAAATACTTGTCTGGGTTTGTACTATTTGGTGGCATTAGATTTGTGAAACTGTGTTCACTGGGTACCTAACTAGGCCTATTTGCAGTGCCGTTGTGTTACTCAGGTGGGGCAGAGGGACACACTTCCTTTGCGGTGCAGAAAATGACATCATACAAACATTCCCTTTTTTCTGAATCAAATGACACCTTGTCTTTCCAACACAAACCTACCCTTGGAATGATCCTTGCTTCTGGCTGAGTTTGCTTCTTTTACTTGCTGTATTGTAATTCTGTTGTGTGCATTGATAGCCAGCTATTGCCCTGTCTGAGACACTGTGTTTTGTGTGGCTGTCTGTCTCCAGAACCAGATGTACAAAGTAAGGGCAAAAAGTCAGCTGCCACTTCCCATCATCCTTGAGGATAAATTGGGCAGAAATTCATTCAGGGGATGCTTTAAAAATTGCATCAGTGCAGCACTCTTCCCTTTGCCCAGACTGGTCAGTATGCTCTCTAGGTACTATACTGTGATGATTAAAAGGGACACAGGTGGCGCTGTGGTCTAAACCACTGAACCTCTTGGGCTTGCCAATCAGAAGGTCGCTGGTTCGAATCCCCACAACGGGGTGAGCTCTCGTTGCTCTGTTCCAGCTCCTGCCAACCTAGCAGTTTGAAAGCATACCAGTTCAAGTAGATAAATAGGTACCACTGAGGTGAGAAGGTAAACAGCATTTCTGTGCGCTCTGGTTTCTGTCACAGTGTTCTGTTGCTCCAGAAGCGGTTTAGTTTAAGGTTACCTGACATCCCCATTTTCCGGGGACAGTCCCCAGATTTACAGATCAGTCCCCATGCAAAATCCATTGAAGTTGAAAAGTGTCCCTGGATTCATTGAAAAAAATCTGGTAACCTTAGTTTAGTCATGCTGGCCACATGACCTGGAAATCTGTCTGTGGACAAGCGCTGGCTCCCTTGGCCTGAAAAGCAAGATGAGCACTGCAACCCCATTGTTGTCTCTGACTGGACTTAACCCCCCGGGGGTCTTATACCTTTTTACCTTACTGTGATGATTGGGGTGGTGGTAGATTTTGCCTAAATGTGTTATGATTTAGTAACAGAAATAATGGTTTGATTCAACTTTGCTAAACACAGAACCCCCCCCCCCCGGGATTTCGTTAGGGTAACCAGCCAAGAGGCAGAGCTAGCTGGATGGCCCATTAAGGTAAAGGTAAAGGGACACCTGACCATTAGGTCCAGTCATGACCGACTCTGGGGTTGCAGCGCTCATCTCACTTTATTGGCCGAGGGAGCCGGCGTACAGCTTCCGGGTCATGTGGCCAGCATGACTAAGCCGCTTCTGGCGAACCAGAGCAGCACACAGAAACGCTGTTTACCTTCCTGCCGGAGCAGTACCTATTTATCTACTTGCACTTTGTGCTTTCGAACTGCTAGGTTGGCAGGAGCTGGGACTGAACAACGGGAGCTCACCCCGTCATAGGGATTCGAACCGTCGACCTTCTGATCGGCAAGACCTAGGCTCTGTGGTTTAACCCACAGCGCCACCCGCGTCCCTCTCATGGGATAATGGGATGGCCCATTAGCAGGGGACAAAGGCTAATTGCCAGAAATTGGAAAGGAGAATGAGTACCAGCAAAAGAGGAATGGCAGAGTAAATTATTTGAATATCTCAAACTGAATATCTCAAACAGAGTAAATTATTTTAATATCTCAAACTGGCAAAAATGGCAGAGACAATTAGGAGATAGCCAAACCAAAAGTTCAAAAAGAAGTGGGAAATTTAAAAAGAATATTTAAAACCTGGACATGCTTTGATTAATTTTTGCAAACCACAGTATGGATTATAAGTATAGTATTCAGATAACAGAAGAAATGGCAAAATGATTAAAGAAGCAGTTTATTAAACAGATAAGACAGACCCGTATTGAGGAAGACTGAAGTCTGTTGGGGAAGATAAGGAATTGGGAATTAAGAACATGGTGGCATAAGTTCTTTTGTAAGAACGTATGGATTTACGGATGTATGTATGTTTTTTGTTTGTTTTGTTATTTTATCATTTGTGTGTGTTTGTTAAGTAAGAAAACTAATAAAAAGCATATTTTTAAAAAAGACTAGCGATGGCCCATCAAGGAAACCATCAGAGGGCCAGACTGTTGGGCAAGGGGACATAGGGCCCCTTATTTGTTGGGTGGCAGTGGGCAGAGGCAAAGGTTGGGTTTAAAGTTTCAATCTTGAATGGTTGGTAGGAGGTCCTGGGAGTCAGCAGAGAGAAGGAGAGGAAGGAGCAGAACTCCATGTGAATTGGGAATGACAGGAAGGAACGAAGAAAGAGGATGGCTTTTTGCTAGCCTTCAAATCCAATGCTGCCCTTATGGGGAAGCCAGACCCTCATAGGATGTGAATGCGCTACAATCCCTCCATCTAAGTGAAGGTTGTATATATGTGAAAATAAAACCATATATCATGAAGACACCACAGTCTCTGCTGTGCTTTATTCCCCAAAGGAAACACATACCTTGGGTAAACATCTGGAATCTTGCGCCGCTGGTGGAGATTGGGGTGGGGTGTAATGATATTTTAGGTCCTGTGACATGTTTGTCTTCCTGCTGGATAACGTGTAAAATGAGTTGCCTTGCTGGAAAAGAAGGTTCAGCAACTTGAGGCACACAACTTCAATCTAGAGGACAAGAAATGGAGTTTCTTGATAGAGATGAGTGGACTGTGCTGGAACAGCAACATAGGTAGGGTGCCCCTACAGAGAAGGAAGACCGCCCATTGCAAGAAAGGAACCCCTGGAGGAATGTGGGTCACGGAAATGGGACTGTTAGGAGCCATGCTGTGTTATTAGATCGGCAAAATCGATTCTGTGCCCTCATCTTGGATTCTGGGCTAGAGGAGCTAGGAAAGCAGTTGCTGACCTCAGAATACCCCGAGGTGACTGTGAAAGGTACTGTACAATGCTCAGAACTGATTCCTGCCCCCACCGCCCCCACCTCAAAAGGAGGAAGAGACAGAAGGAGATGGATTTGGAGGAGCCGTTTTCCATTCTTCACCTAATCCCTTCAAGATCTAAGACTACTGATCATGGATGATAACCAACTTGCTACCTTTCAAGGAAATGATCTCAGAAAAAGGGAATTGTAGTCTGGAGAAGGCAAGTTGAAAGGAAGGAGTAGGAAGAACTTGAACCATAAGGTTCCTGACTTTGTAACCTATCCCAATAATACCCAGATAAGATCCAATAGACAAGAAGGAAAGTCTCAAGGACAGCAGTTGCAGACTATAGAAATCACCGATGTTGCTTTGGAAAGCACAGTGTATGGAACAATTCCTTCTACTCCCCAGAATAGACATGTGGTAGGTGACTCCCTATTGAGAGCGACAGAGACAGTAGTGTGCAAAGGAAACAGGATATCCCGGGAGGTGTGCTGTATTCCAGGTGCAAAGATTCACAATGAGACAGAGAAGTTGCCAAGTCTTATAAAGCCAACTGACCACAACTCCTTCCTTCTATTTCATGTGGGTCCAAACAATACTGCCATGTGCAGCCTTCAGTGTGTAGCAAGGGACTATGAGACTCTGGACAGGAAGCTGAAAAGCCTTGGGGGCACAACTGGTCTTTTCATCACTCCTTCCTGTTGAGGGTTGTGGCCCAGGAAGAGAGAGATAAATACTGGAGTTGGACCACTGGCTGCAAAGGTGGTTTCATCAGGAAGGAAATTTCAATAGGGACAAATGTAAGATTCTGCTCTTAGGTAGGAATAACCAGCTGCACCAATATAAGATGGGGGGCACCTGGCTTGCTAACAGTACATGTGAAAAGGAACTAGGGGGTCTTAGTGGACCACAAGTTTAACATAAGTCAACAGGGTAATGCCGCACCAAAAAAAGAGCTAATGTTCTTCTAAGCTGCAACAGTAGAAGTACAGTGTACAGATCAATAAAATTAATAGTACGACTCTATTCTGCATCAGACCGCATCTGGAATACTGTGTCCAGTTCTGGGCACCACAATTTAAGAAGGATACTGATAAGCTTGAACAAGTGCAGAGGAGGGCAACCAAGATGGTCAAGGGTCCAGAAACCAAGACTTATGAGGAATGGTTGAAGGAGTTGGGTATGTTTACCCTGGAAGTGAAGATAACCATTTTCAGATATCTCAAGGGCTGTCACATAGAATATGGAGAAAGCTTGTTTTCTCCTGCTCCAGAGGCAAGGACCTGAACCAATGGATTCAAGTCACAAGAAAGGAGAGTCTAACTAAACATCAGGAAAAACCTTCTGACAATAAGAACTGTTTGGCAGTGGAACAGTCTCCCTCGGCAGGTTTTGGACTCTCCTTCCTTGGAGGTTTTTAAGTAGAGGTTGAATGGCCATCCATCATGGAAGCTTTAGCTGAGATTCCTGCACTGCAGGGGGTTGGACTTGATGACCCTCAGAGTCCTTTCCAACTCAACAATTCTGATTCTAGGTCTTGGAGTCCCAATGCCACCCAGGAGCGGGTACCACATTCTCTTTATTTATCTGTGTGTTTTCTTCCACAAATGACTGGGTGAAATTCTGGGTTTTGCAGGAGACACCATTTCCAGGGATTTGTAAGATGCACAGATTCTGAGGAGCCAGAGCCATGCCTGTTCTGTTCTGTGTGACTAAGATTAAGACTGTGAAAAGAAAGTAGACCTCCGTAGCCCATTGAGGCAGCTACTTACTTTTGTCCACTTCTAAAGCAGTACCTGTAATCAGCACTTTCTATGCCTAGGTAAAGCCAGCTTCTCAGTTCTACATTCCCAGTACAAACACTGAAGGAATTAAAGATGCCTATGGACTGTTAATAGTCAGCCTGCTGTAACGTGCTCTTTGTCAGAATTCAAGTACTGTACACACTCCAGCCAGGCAAAATAAAGGCAGTGTGTGGGATGAGAAGTGTGTGCTGAGGAAGCAGCGTGCATTTGTTGCTTGGTCCACATTTTCCTCAGGCACCACCCACCACTTGGATGTGGCCCCTGGAAGGTTACCCAGATAGGAATGTGGCCCTTGGTATGAAAGCAGTTCTCCACCCCTGGCTCAAAGTATCCTGGAGGTGGACATGGTGGGCTGGCACCCTTGAGCAGCAGGACCGCTGCTAGGAGCTGGACATGCACTGCAACATTTTGTTGCAGGTTGTTGTTGTTAATTCAGTTTTTATACCACCCTTTATCCAAAGATCTCAGGGGGTGTACAATCTTAAAAGCACATTGCAGAACATCAGTGATAAAAAACATAATAAAAACAGCAAAAAGCATACTGTAAAGGTAAAGGGACCCCTGACCATTAGGTCCAGTCGTGGCTGACTCGGGTTGTGGCGCTCATCTCGATTTACTGGCTGAGGGAGTCAATGTACAGCTTCCGGGTCATGTGGCCAGCATGACTAAGCCGCTTCTGGCAAACCAGAGCAGCACACGGAAACGCCGTTAACTTCCCACCAGAGCAGTACTTATTTATCTATTTGCACTTTGACGTGCTTTCGAACTGCTAGGTTGGCAGGAGCAGGGACCAAGCAACAGTAGCTCACCCCGTCACGGGGATTCGAACCGCCGACCTTCTGATCAGCAAGTCCTAGGCTCTGTGGTTTAACCCACAGCGCCACCCGCGTCCTTCTAAAAGCATACTGACAACCTAATAATAAGTTAGTCATCAAGATAAGAGTCCTCTCCCCAACACTTTTACAGACTTACTTAATAGCCAAAGATCTGGGTAAAGAGGAATGTTTTTGCCTGGTGCCTAAACACATGTAATGAAGGCTCCAGGTGAGCCTCTCTGCAGTGAGCGTTCCACAATTGGGGAGCCACCACAGAAAAGGCCCGTTCTCTTGTTGCTACCCTCCAAACCTCTCTGGTATGGAGGACATAGAGAAGAGCCTCAGATGACAAGCACAGGGTCTGGGTTCATATGGGGAGAGGAGATCCATAAGGTGTTGATCCTTAAGTTTCCACTTTTAACAATAATAACAAATATAAAACTACAATTTATTATGATTATCCTTTTGGGAATAGGCATGCTTGTGGAATTCAGCTGTGAATTCTGATACAACTGACCTAATCCATACTTACTGAGTTAATATGCAGGTTGAAATGTCAGCTATGTTTAAAGCATGTGATTTCCCCCAGAGAATCATGGGAACTGTAGTTTGTCATTCCCAGAACCCTTAACAAACTGCTGTTCCCAGGATTCTCTGGGGAAAATATGTGCTTTACATGTATGATGTGTATGCTGCCCTGCTTATCAACCACATTTCACATGCCAAGTTTCGTGGCTCAAAAATGAATAAATCAACAATGCAATATTTAAAATGCAAAGTTTTAGAATTAATGTGTTAAGATATGTATATTTTGTGAGAAAATACATTTTAAAATGCATTATTTATATGAGTAAAATGTTTTTGGCAGATTAAAAAAATCACAGATTTATGCAGAAACAGGATGGCCTTAGGTGACACAGACTTTGAATAGACTGATCCATTCCATCCCTATTCAGGAATCTTCACAATAAGGGAAGGATGGGGGAACCCCCCTGTTATGTAGTGTAGTTTCACCCTGGGCCAACAGGGGGATACTGTATATAGTTTTCACTCAGGTCTGTAGATAGTTTTCACTCAGGTCCGCGGCAGTTAGTTTAGGCGGGAACTCTGAGCTGTTGTGGTTACAATGTTGACAGCCGGCTCCCTATAAATACAGGCCGGCTGAGCTGTTCGCAGTTAGTTCTATTCCAGCTTGTCTTAATAAAGAGCTACTTGAAGAAATCGTTGTGCCGGCTGCTATGTCAACCCACTACTTAATACTGGCGACGAGGATGGGATGGGATGGATGGACGCACAGCCAGATGCGGCCAGCCTCTGAACTGAGCTGAATCACAGAGCGAAATCACTGAGCGAAATCACTGAGCGAAATCACTGGGCAGAACCAATTCAGAGCTGACTGTTCTGGCTAGAGCACTGTGTTCCATCCATCGCCCTTCACGCCGGCATCGGAATCATGGCTTCACTTGTGCCTCTACCGCCGTTTGCGCCAGCCTCTGAGTCATGGGACTCCTACCTCGCTCGGTTCGACTGCTACCTCCAAGCCAACGAGCTGACAGCAGTATCATTGGATCGGAAGCGGGGCCTATTCCTCAGCCTCTGTGGGCCTGAGGTGTTTGAGACGGCCCGAGCATTGGTTGCGCCTGAAGCAGTCCAGGCAACACCATGGGACACGATCCAAGAGAAGCTCCGCAACCACTACGCACCAAAGCCGTCCAAGATTGCTGCCCGCCATACGTTCTACCACCGGAACCAGGCAGAGGGGGAGTCAATCAACAACTACGCCACCGCCCTGCGACAGGCTGCAATGCACTGTGAGTTCCGAGACTTAGACGATGCCCTGATGGATCGAATCGTCTGCGGGGTCCGGGACATCCATCTGCAACGGCGTCTCCTAGCCAAGCCAGACCTCACGCTACAGAAAGCCATTGAGGAGGCTGTGGCCTCAGAAGCTGCTGAACGCTCCGCCCAGGAGATCTGCAAGTCCAGCAGCCCGCGTCTTGCTAGGGGGCCAGTTCCGGTGCATCATGAAGAGGCCAGCAGTGATGAGGCATCCTCCAGTGAAGACGATGACGTGCACCAGACAAAGCGGGAGCGCAGGAAGCTCCAACAGAAGTCCAAGGGCCAACCGGAATGTGCTGGCTGCGGAGGCGACCATTCCCGTGCCAAGTGTCGATTCAGAGACGCCATCTGTAGGAGGTGTTCCAGAAGGGGCCACATCGCTAAGGTCTGCCGATCGGCTCCGTCTGACACCCCCCCTTCATCGACTCGCAAGTTCAAGTCTTCACTCCAGTCTGCCAAGGAAAGTTGTTTCGCTCTCACCAACTGCCGCTGCCCGTCTGGAACCACGATTGGCCAAACCGACTCGTCTACGCGACGCAAGCTGAACGTCACGGTGCTCATTGAAGGAGCTCCATGTGACATGGAGATCGACACCGGGTCTGCCCTGTCCGTCGTGTCATGGAGCACCATCAAAAGACTAGTACCCAGAGTATCCAAAAGGCAACTCGACTCTCACCGCATACACCTGAGAGACTACCATGGAAACGACATTCCCGTGGTAGGCGTTGGCCGGTTCCGGATCGCCTTCAAGGATTTTTCGGGCCTGCTCCGGTTGGTGGTGGTCGAAGGTCAGCGGCCAAGCCTCCTAGGGCTAGACTGGTTTGATGCCCTCGGCCTGGAAGTCACCGGCATTAACTGCATCTCTAACGCAGAGACTGAGGGTCTGGTCAAAGATTTTGCCGAGGTTTTTGACGGCACCTTGGGACAATATACTGGTACGCCCATCTCCTTTAGCCTTGATCCACAAGTCGCCCCCATCAAGCTTAAGCCACGCCGGGTTCCCTTTGCTCTCAAGGCTAAGGTGGACGAACAACTGGACAAACTGATCGCCCAAGGAGTTTTGGAGCCCGTTGACCACGCAAAGTGGGAAACCCCCATCGTCACGCCTGTCAAGCCAGATCGGTCGGTGAGAATCTGCGCTGACTACAAGTGCACAATCAACAAGGCACTTCAGCAGCACGCTTATCCGGTTCCTGTTGTCCAACACCTGCTGCATTCCCTAGGTGAGGGTAAGGTCTTCGCTAAGCTGGACCTTGCCCAAGCCTATCAACAACTGCCAGTCGATGATGCCACTGCTGAAGCCCAGACGATCGTCACCCACCGGGGGGCATTCCGTTGCCGCCGGTTGCAGTTCGGGGTGAGTGTGGCTCCTGGCATCTTCCAAAGCCTTATGGAGCGTCTCCTGCAAGGGCTTCCGGGCGTGGTACCATATTTTGATGACGTCTTGGTGTCTGCAGACTCACACCAGCAGCTGTTCGAGCGCCTCCGTGCCGTGCTGACCAGGTTCCAGGAGGCCGGGCTCAAGGTAAAGAGGGAGAAGTGCCTGATTGCCGTTCCACAGGTAGAGTTCCTGGGCTATCTTATCGATGCCTCCGGCCTTCATCCAACCACATCCAAGATCCGCGCTATCCAGCAGGCCCCCACCCCAAAGGACAAAACGGAGTTGCAGGCATTCCTGGGGCTGCTGAACTTTTATAACATGTTCCTGCCCCACAAAGCCACAGTGGCTGAGCCTCTTCACCGACTCCTTAGCACTAAGACGCCTTGGGCCTGGGGTCATCGAGAGACGGCGGCCTTCAACGCGGTCAAGGCTCTCCTTTCTTCAGACAGTGTGCTGGTACAGTACAGTGAATCCAGACCGCTGGTCCTTGCCTGCGACGCCTCACCTTTTGGCATCGGTGCTGTCCTTAGTCACCGTTTTCCAGATGGAAGAGAAGCACCGCTCGCCTACTTTTCCAGGACACTATCTCCGGCGGAACGGAATTACAGCCAGCTCGACAAGGAGGCATTGGCACTTGTGGCTGGAGTGAAGAGGTTCCATGAATACCTCTATGGCAGGACTTTTGACCTCATCACTGACCACAAGCCACTCCTGGGCCTCCTCGCCGGTGATCGTCCAACTCCACCGGTCCTCTCACCACGCATGCTGCGATGGACTGTTTTCCTGGCTGCCTACCACTACCGGCTCATCCATCGCCCGGGGAAATCGATGGGCCATGCCGACGCCCTCAGCCGCTGCCCTCTTCCAGCATTTGTGGAAGACCCGGCTCCAGCTTCATCGCTCCTTCTGATTGAGGATCTTCCGGCAGCGCCTGTATCGGCTGCCACTGTGGCCTCCGCGTCTGCCCAGGATCGCACCATCAGCCGGGTGCTCAACTGGGTGTGGAGGGGGTGGCCACAAGGGCCTTTTGCATCGGAGTTCCAGCCCTTCGCAACCAGACAACATGAACTCTCAGCTCATCGCGGCTGTCTGCTGTGGGGAGACCGCGTCGTGATTCCCCAGGGACTCCGTCAGCGCGTCCTGGAGGCTCTGCACGTTGGCCACCCGGGAATTGTCAAAATGAAGGCGTTGGCTCGATGTTACATCTGGTGGCCTAATATGGACGATGGCATCACTGCCTGGGTGTCCGCCTGTCAAGCGTGCCAAGAGTCGAGGCCTGCACCACCGGCAGCTAAGGGACACACCTGGGAGACGCCAAAGACACCCTGGTCGAGGGTGCACATCGATCTGGCTGGCCCCTTTCACGGCCGGACCTTTATGGTAGTGGTGGATGCCTATTCCAAATGGCTGGAGGTCGCCCTGATGCCCTCCACCACTACCGAAGCTGTCATCCGGGTGCTGCGAGGCCTGTTTGCAACGCATGGGTGTCCTGATGTCCTTGTCTCTGACAACGGACCGCAGTTCACGTCAGGCACGTTTGAGCGGTATCTTTTGGGACTGGGCATCCGCCATGCCCTAACGGCACCTTTTCATCCATCCAGTAACGGGCAAGCGGAAAGAATGGTGCGCTCGACAAAAGAGGCACTGGCGCGCCTGGATCGGGGAGACTGGCATGAGCGGGTCGCCGAATACTTGTTCGTGTAACACATCACTCCTCATGCGGCCACAGGGAGGAGTCCTGCTGAACTGCTTATGGGCCGCCACCTCAGGTCACCGCTCGACCGGCTACACCCAGACTTTGCCGTGGCTGAACCCCCAGGCTGTGCCAACGCACCACGGTCATTTGTCCCAGGAAACCAGGTCTTTGCCCGGAACTATGTGGGGGACATCCCTTGGGTGCCAGCCACAGTAGTGGGAGTCACTGGACCTCGCTCGTACCAGGTGGCACTCGAGGACGGACGTTTGTGGCGACGGCACATAGACCAGCTTAGGCGCAGGGTGGGCGACTTAGACACTACCGAGGTGCCCCCAACTGCGCTTGCGGCTCCAGAAGAGACACGTACAGATGGCGAGGCCCCACCTACACCTCCCTCGCAAACTGCCAGCGTGGAGCCGAACCAAGCCGTCTCAGAACAGACTCAGACCACTCCACTTGCGGAGGCTCCACCCACAGCAGCGGATCCAGGGGAGTTGGTTCCAACGCCACCTAGGGTCGCACCACAGCCTCAGCGAGAACTGTGTGGCCCTCCGGACTTGGCTACCAGTCCCCGGCGGTCTGGCAGAGTTTCCAAGCGGCCAACTCATTTAAAGGACTACGTGGTTGGACAGGTATCACTGTTGGTCTAAGTATGGGAAATGTAACCGATATGCTTTTGTGCCTAATTGAACCATTACGCGTAGTGCTGTATATAAGGAAACCATTACGATTGTAACTAACGCCTTATCTCGGTGGGGAGGGGTGTTATGTAGTGTAGTTTCACCCTGGGCCAACAGGGGGATACTGTATATAGTTTTCACTCAGGTCTGTAGATAGTTTTCACTCAGGTCCGCGGCAGTTAGTTTAGGCGGGAACTCTGAGCTGTTGTGGTTACAATGTTGACAGCCGGCTGCCTATAAATACAGGCCGGCTGAGCTGTTCGCAGTTAGTTCTATTCCAGCTTGTCTTAATAAAGAGCTACTTGAAGAAATCGTTGTGCCGGCTGCTATGTCAACCCACTACTTAATACCCCCCCCCCCAGTAAATCTCTAGTTTACCCCTGGCCTACCTCAAAGGGTTGTTGTGAAGATAAAATGGGAGGGGAAACCTCTAAGAGGAAGGGTGGCATGTAAATGAAATGAGTAAAAACCCAGAGTGAAATATATGCTAGCAACCCAAGGGAAAAATGTGTCAAAGCATTAGAAAGGAACCTGGCTCATCAGAAATGTTATTTATAGAAGCCTCCAAAGCCACTGTAAGCCCTAATTGGTGCCAAGGCTGCTTCAAAGGATTTCTGTGAAATCCTCACAAATAGAGCAACACCATCCTCAGCCATTCAGCTGGGGAATGCAATATTAAAAGAATGGCAGTGGGCTGGGGGGGGGGGGGATAACTTGATAAAGGTTGCAAATACAGAGAAGGGAAAAGACAACAAAACATCCACTTCTCCAATTTAAAACCCAATCACAAATCCTGCTTGCAGCTGCACTGTGACAAATTGTGTGCTCATAAATAAATTCTAGAAGCTTTTTTTAAGGATCCGACACTGTAAAAAAAAGGGGGGAAAGAGAAAAATAGTGGCAAGAATTAAGGCAAACTTAGCCTTCCTTCTCCATAAAATAAAAATAAAATCTCAGTGTCAGCACATCAACTATGCCACCACATAAACAGGGATGCTCACCTGGCGCCATCGTTATAAATTTTTAGGTGCCTGTCAAATGCATTCATTTTTTTATCAGGCATTTAGCTTTTAACTATGGCCTTTTTGCACAGGTGGGATGCTTTAATTAAAAAAAAAAACAGAATTGTCTTTTAGATTTTTCTTTTTTGATGCTGGTTTTAATGTATGTAAGTGTTTGTTTATGCTTAAAATATTGTAAGTCACATTGGGTTGCTGTAGCAAAAAAAGCAACTTGTACATTTAATTCATCATCATCATCATCATCAAACGGCTATTTCACACAGGGTCTCTATATCGCAAGCAGACCATTCAGATGTTGCAGACATGTTGTTGACAACTGCATCATTCTTGCTGTTCTTAAAAAATATAATAATTACTGGATTCTCCCCTGGGAAGAGTAAATCTGGATTAAATAAAATGTGAGGGGCGGGGGAATATGGGCAGGCACTTTGATGGCCATGACACTGTAGAGTCTTGTGCCACATCTGTACTGTACATTTAAAGCACTATGATACTCCTTAAATAGTAGTACTTCCTCCAAACAATCCTGAGAAATGTAGTTTGTTAAGGGTGGTCTTTGGAGACCCCTATTTCCCTTAGAGAGATACAGTTTCCAGCATGGTTTATCAACCAGTTCCCCTTCCCAGGGGGGCATTCTGGGAATTGTAGCTCTCCTAATAATTTTCAGTGGTCTTAACAAGCTACAAACCCCAGGATCCTTTGACGGAAGCCATGACTGTTTAAAGTGGTTTGATACCGCATTAAATGAATAGTGTGGAAGTGGTCTTGAAAAATGTGAAACACCCACCCCACTGGTCCAGAAGCACCCAAAGACTGCCCTGTGGCTCTCAGCTCAGTTTCATGAGGCCCTGGGCCTAATTTCATGTGGATGTCAAGAAGAGAAAGGGGCAGTGGTGGCTGGTGGCCATTGGGACTGGTGAGACACAATGAAGGGAGACCAACAGTATGTGGAGCCAGAACTGCTTCAAGACAGAGCCAGCTAATTCTGGTTTGGCCCACATCCTCCTCCTGCCTGTTGACTTCCACTAGAGCAACACTGAAACTGAGAAGGAAGGTGGAAGCTGACAAGGCACTGCGTGAATAAGAAGGCAAGCAGGTTGTGGTTACCTGGTGGCACTAGGATGGTGGGGCAGAAAGGGAGGTAACCCCACTTGCCTCCAACCCCACCCAAGTTTTGTCTCCAACCTTTTAGGGTAACCTCACAGCACAGTCAGACTCTCTCCCATCTCTTCCTACTATAGAATGCCTTCTCCTTTCACATCTGCTCTCTCTACCTCAAGATACAGGGGCGGTAGAGATAGACACTTGACATTCTCCTTTGTCCTTTCTAGCCAGGTGATGGCAACATGCCTCTCATAGGGCCCTGGACTGGCATTTAGGAGACCTTTGCTGCACGTGTGACTTGAGGCTGCTGAGCAAAGGTTAAATGGAGCGTATAAGAGGAGCTGACACCAGGTGGACGAGAGCTGGCAGAGATGGAAAGTGAAGCAGGTGAAAAGGAGGTAAGCAGCCAGGTAGGGCAGCCTAGCCCAAGATGGCAGCTAAAGCATATTGAGCTTTTGGCTCAGCGACTAGAAATCTTGCAAGACTCCAGCTCCAATCAGACCCACCCACATTGGTCATTGATGGTGGAAGTTGTAGCCCAACAACATCCGGAGGGCCACATGTTCCCTATCCCTGTCTTTTCGTGCATTTTGTAAACCCCCCCCCCCATTTTTGTATGCATTTTTGTACATATCATTTGGCTACAGAACTGTTTTGCAAAATCCAGAAAAGTGTGAAATTTTGAAGGAGGGCTGTGTATTCAGTTTGCATATTTTTTTTCAGAAAGTGCAAAATTACCATATTTTTTGCTCTATAAGATGCACCAGACTACAAGACTCACCTAGTTTTTGGAGGAGGATAACAAGAAAAAAAATATTCTGAATCTCAGAAGCAAGAGGGATCGCTGCGCAGTGAAAGCAGCAATCCCTCTTGCTGTTCTGGCTTCTGGGATAGCTGCGCAGCCTGCATTCGCTCCATAAGACGCACACACATTTCCCCTTACTTTTTAGGAGGGGAAAAGTGAGTCTTATAGAGCAAAAAATACGGTAAGTATGTTGGCCTTTAAAGCTGAACTGATATGGCTTTCTCCCCCATCCCTATTGACAGGTGTGCTGTCTTGCCCACCTGTCAAAAGTTGACCCATGGGGTGGGGCTAGATAAGGATCTGACCCACAGGGCCCCAAAGGTTCCCTGACCTTTGTGTTAAGCCATAGTTTGGTGATATGCGAACCAGGCTGCCTTGTCAGGTCTTGACTTCAGGCAGCTGTGAGAGGGGAGCCAGGTGTCAAAGCTAAAGACCTCAGAGCCATGCAAGATCTGAGTTCCCCAGGAAAGTCTCAGCCCAAGCAAGAAGCCTTTTGTAGTTCTTCCTATCTAGAGCAGCCCAGTGACCAGACTAGTCAGAGATTAACAGCCAAACCTAACAAATGCGCACTCTTGCTGGTTAGCATGAGAAGGAGCAAAGTCCACAGAGCTGTACTGCTGATAGGCAGATATTCAGATCATAGAAATACATTTGATAGAGAGGGCTCTGTGTGATGTCATTTCCCCTCCTTTCCTGGAGAGAAAGGAACATGTAGCACTTCTCTCTCTGTCTCTTGTTCTGTTTTCTTTTACAGGCAGATGCTTGAAGCTGGTATTTTGTCTGCTTAGTTCCCCCCCCCCCCCGCTTCCTTACCGTGATCCAATGCATGATTATAAAGTAAGCAAATCTTATTTTTAAACTTACTTTACAAGTTGTTGCCTGACTCTTTGTTAAGTGGGGTAAGAAGGGGGAAGCCAGCTTACTTCATTAGCTGGATTTGCTCAAAAGGAGGCTTTGCAGCCTAATTCCCATGCTTTTAATTTTGCTGCCAACGATGGGATTTTAAAACTCTGTTCAACCCCCCCACATGACTTCCTGGAGGGATAAATTGTAATTAATATATTCCCTCCTACCCATTAAAATCCATCCACAAAACTAGGTGGGCAGGGTTCAGTCCAGGGCCTAAGAATACCCCTCTGCCCAGAGATATACTGCAATCCATATGGGAACTCACCACATGTGACATGGGGCCGCTGAATGCAGAGCCAAGGTTTCCCAGTCCTTGTGCAGACTGTCAGAAAAATCTTTGGTTCCCCAGTTCTGCTTGTGTTGTGTTTTGTGCGGCCACCTTTAAAACATGGCTCCAGAAGGTGCAGCCATTCACAGCTTCGACAGTGTGACTACAGTTAGTGCCTGAAGTGGTGGCTGATGCCCACTAGGATTTGAAGGGAATAAGGCAGGGAGCCCAGTGGTAGGTGGAGCCAGACTCAATGGCAGGCAGGCAGAACAAACCAATTCTTGTTTTCTCCCCACACTCCTCTCTGCTGAGTTCTGCGACTCTGAGACTAAGGAGGAGGAGAGGGCTGTTGAGTAGTGTTACCTGCTAGATTGGTTGTAAATAAGAAGGGAGGCAGGTGGGAGCTGGCTGAGGGCATACTGAACTTGGTGGAGCAATGTCCTGTTTGCCCAAATGGAACTGCTTTTGTGTGTCTAGTCACCTTGGTTTCGTGTGTAGTCTGAGGCTATGTGCTATAAACTGGAAGAAAGCCTTCTCAATTCAATGGGATCCGCTTCTGAGTGATGGGAAAGGTCCATAGCTCAGTGTTAGAGTAACTAATTTGCATGTGGAAAGTTCAGTATCTGGCGCCACCAGGTGGGTCTGGGTTAGACCCCTTTCTGAAACCCCAGAGAGCTGCTGTCACTCAGTGCAGACAGTACTGTGGGAGATGGGGCTATTCAATACACTGTCAGCTTCCTAGCAAGTCTGCTTATCCAGAGAAAATTTCCTGTCCAGCATCGCCGACTCAAAGACAGCACGGATTGCGCTCTAGCAATGGAAGGCACATTGATTAATTCAGTCTATCAAAGGGATGAGTACATCATCTATGATTCATCATTTGGGCAAATTTCAGTTAACCGTTGGGATTTCATTTCTTACGTGAAATAGCTCACAGCAACAAAATATATGGACAAATTCTGTCCATAACCCAAGCTGCCTATTTATTAAGGGCAGAGCTCCCAAAACAGGAACTATACAAATTACAAATGCTTGTCAAACCTTGTCACATTTTTTTCCAGAATTTATCTCTGAGATGAATTCTTTATGCCTCCAGTTTATGGTTGAGACAGGGGGCTGTTTCCTCAAAGCTTCTCTTGCTTGCGTGTTACTGCTAAACACTGCTCAGAGCTGGAGGCAAACTTACCCAGAAATGAAAGCCTTTCTGTTGTGTTTTTATATCCTGTTTATAATTATATAATTGTATTCGTTTTGTTAACTCCTGATTTGTTTCTTTTTTATTTTGGCTTTATTATTGAAAGCTCCTTGTGTTAAATTCACATTATTCTGTTGTTATTGTTTGTTTCTCACTTTGTGCGTATTGTCCGTTTTTGTTTTTTAACAAAATTTTAAAAAATTAATTGTGGGGAACTGAACTTAACATTGCAAAACTGAGGAGAAAGGGGCTGTTTCATCAGTCCCTGAGAACAGGATGCTGATAGCCTCAGTACATATAGTGAGGGCTTGCTGGGCAATGTAAGGTAGTCAACATAAGAGAAAGGGCTGGGATGGCTCTCAGGGTTGTGGGTGTTCAAGCCCCACGTTGGGCAAAAGATTCCCTTCCAACTCTACAATTCTATGTTTTGTTTTGTTTTTATTATTATTATTATTATTATTATTATTATTATTATTATTATTATTATTTATTAAATGTATATACTGCTCTTCATCACAAGATCTCAGATGGTTCGCAGAGCTATGGACAGACTTTGTTGTTGTTTAATTGTTTAGTCGTGTCCGACTCTTTGTGACCCCATGGACCAGAGCACGCCAGGCACTCCTGTCTTCCACTGCCTCCCGCAGTTTGGTCAAACTCATGTTGGTAGCTTTGAGAACACTGTCCAACTATTTCATCCTCTGTCGTCCCCTTCTCCTTGTGCCCTCAATCTTTCCCAACATCAGGGTCTTTTCCAGGGAGTCTTCTCTTCTCATGAGAGGGCCAAAGTATTGGAGCCTCAGCTTCAGGATCTGTCCTTCCAGTGAGCACTCAGGGCTGATTTCCTTAAGAATGGATGCGTTTGATCTTCTTGCAGTCCATGGGACTCTCAAGAGTCTCTTCCAGCACCATAATTCAAAAGCATCAATTCTTCAGCGATCAGCCTTCTTTATGGTCCAGCTCTCACTTCCATACATCACTACTGGGAAAACCATAGCTTTTACTATACGGACCTTTGTTGGCAAGGTGATGTCTCTACTTTTTAAGGTGCTGTCTAGGTTTGTCATTGCTTTTCTCTCAAGGAGCAGGCATCTTTTAATTTTGTGACTGCTGTCACCATCTGCAGTGATCATGGAACCCAAGAAAGTAAAATCTCTCACTGCCTCAATTTCTTCCCCTTCTGTTTGCCAGGAGGTGATGGGACCAGTGGCCATGATCTTAGTTTTTTGATGTTAACCGTATTTTGCACTCTCCTCTTTCACCCTCATTAAAAGGTTCTTTAACTCCTCCTCACTTTCTGCCATCAAGGTTGTGTCATCTGCATATCTGAGGTTGTTGATATTTCTTCCGGCAATCCACCATAAATTTGCAGAGGAGAAAGGAAAACTTTTGGTTGGTGGCTGATGTGAGGTGGCTATGTTCTTTGGTTTCCTCCCCTCCCTCGCATGGCACAGGCAACAGTCAGCTGAATGTACAGCTATGCATGGGCAGGAGCGTGAAAAAATGTTTTCTGAAGGCCCTGCAGGAGCTACCTTGAGGCTCCTGAGCTTGTCAAGCAAAGTAATTTCTGTTTTAAAAATGCACGGAGAACGGAGTTTATAGAGTGTCAGCAGGCAATGATAATATGTTCAGTGTGGAGCAAGCGGTCAGCCACGGGATGGCTTATTCTATCTGACGACTCTCAGCCATCCATTCCCCTCTTTTTTTCTTCCTGCTTTGCTGTCAGCTTAACCTGCCAATCTCTGCTGCCTAATTAATGCTCTGCCCACACTCGTCTCCCGGCGCAGAGCTCAAAGGCCACCTCACAAAAAGTAGCATGGGAGTAAAAACCTCTGATCTTGACAGCTGAGGAAAGCAGTAAGTAACATAATGGCCCAGAATGAGATGAGCTGGGAAGGAGTGTTTCATCTACATCCACATCTTACGTTCAAAGTACAGTGATGCTACTTTAATAGCTAAGCCTTCCCCCAAAGAATTTTGGGGAATGTAGTTTAAGGATTCTGAGAGGTATTAGGAGGCCCCTAACCACCACCACCAGGGACGCAGGTGGCGCTGTGGGTAAAAGCCTCAGCGCCTAGGGCTTGCCGATCGAAAGGTCGGCGGTTCGAATCCCTGCGGCGGGGTGCGCTCCCGTCACTCGGTCCCAGCGCCTGCCAACCTAGCAGTTCGAAAGCACCTCCGGGTGCAAGTAGATAAATAGGGACCGCTTACCAGCGGGAAGGTAAACAGCGTTTCCGTGTGCGGCTCTGGCTCGCCAGAGCAGCGATGTCACGCTGGCCACGTGACCCGGAAGTGTCTTCGGACAGCGCTGGCCCACGGCCTCTTGAGTGAGATGGGCGCACAACCCTAGAGTCTGGCAAGACTGGCCCGTACGGGCAGGGGTACCTTTACCTTTACCTTAACCACCACCACCCCAGTGCCACAGGGTGGTTTAACAATCTATCCCTCTTCCCAAGGAGCTCTGGACGCTGCAACTCTGTGAGAGCAAGAGAGGTCTCCTAACAACTCTCAGCACCATTTAACAAATGACAGTTCCCAGAATTTCTTTGGAGAAGCCATGACTGTTCAAAGTGGTATAGTAGTCCTTTAAATACCGTATTTTTCGCCCCATAGGACGCACTTTTCCCCCTCCAAAAATGAAGGGGAAATCTGAGTGCATCCTGTGGGGTGAATGCAGGCTTTCGCTGAAGCCTGGAGAGCAAGAGGCATCGGTGCGCACCCACCCCTCTCGCTCTCCAGGCTTCAGGAAGCTATCCGCAAGCCTTGCAAGCCCGGTGGGAGTACCCACGGGCTCACAAGGCTTGCGGGCAGCAGCCTGCAGCCCCCGCGAGTGTCTGCAGGAGGTCCCACCGGGTGCGCGAGGCTTGGGGCGGCAGCCTGTCGCCCGAAGCATGGGGAGCCCTCCGGAGGGCTCCCCCTGCTTCGGGCGAGTGTCTGCAAGCCTCCCGCGCCCGGCAGGAGGTCCCACCGGGTGCGCGAGGCTTGGGGCGGCAGCCTGTCGCCCGAAGCACGGGGAGCCCTCCGGAGGGCTCCCCCTGCTTCGGGGGAGTGTCTGCAAGCCTCGCGCGCCCGGCAGGGGGTCCCGCCGGGTGCGCGAGGCTTGGGGTGGCAGCCTGTCGCCCGAAGCACGGG
Source organism: Podarcis bocagei (assembly GCF_964188305.1). Taxonomy (NCBI): domain Eukaryota; kingdom Metazoa; phylum Chordata; class Lepidosauria; order Squamata; family Lacertidae; genus Podarcis; species Podarcis bocagei. The sequence goes on along the minus strand of NC_138140.1, from coordinate 34,750,285 downwards.
GAGCCCTTCGGAGGGCTCCCCTTGCTTTGGGCGAGTGTCTGCAAGCCTCCCGCGCCCGGCAGGAGGTCCCGCCGGGTGCGCGAGGCTTGGGGCGGCAGCCTGTCGCCCCGAAGCAGGGGGAGCCCTCCGGAGGGCTTCCCCTGCTTCGGGCAGGTGAGCGCAAGGCTTGGGGTGGCAGCCAGGGCTGGGGGGAAAAATAAATATTTTTAATTCATCCCCCCCCCAAAAATGAGGTGCGTCCTATGGGCCAGTGCGCCTTATAGGACGAAAAATACGGTATATGGTGTGGATGAAGCCTTTGTGGGCAAAGTGGCCGTGGTACAAAGAGATTTCAAATGCACAGAGGATGGGGTTTTGCCACATGGTAGAACACTCTGTTCCAGGTGTGAGGAGCTGGATTGAGTCAGCAGGTCCAATTCCTCTCCACACACACCCCGGCCCACAATAGGCCAAGTATGACAGGTAACTGGGGACACATGCCTGTTAACCACCTGGTATCACAGTGATGCCAAGGGCCCTCTTTTGCATAATTTTCCTTGGACCATAATATTGAACCCTGCTCTTTGTAAATCCCCTGAAGTGTTGTTATTTTATTTGCTTTGATTGCTGCAATTTGTTTTTATACTGTTGTTATATGAATTTTAGGTTGTATTTTGTTCTAATGGAATTGTTTTTAAATTGCACATAGTGTACACTGCTTAGATTTCATATATATGGAGTGGTTCTGATAGGCTTTTACAAAATAAAATAGCACTGTGCATGGAAGCCCCAATCATCAGCTGACTGCCAGAGCATGCAATGTGTTAGACACAGGGTTGTCATTTATGATCTCAGGTGCAGGGCAGGTGGGCCAATCTGGCTTTGTCTAATCCTCCTTTAAAGACATCTAAGTTGGTGGCAACATAGGTCACATGTTGTGGAAGCAAATCCTATAGGTTTAACTATTGCACTGTATGAAGAAGTACTTCCTTTTGTCTGCCCTGAGTCTCCCACCATGACTAGTGAAGTTTGAAACTGATGACAGTTCGTCAATGACGCCAGAGTTTAGTTCCTATGGTTTTCGCTGTTATCTTGAAGGTTTGCCCATCATAATTTTGCAAGAGGCACAATCATGTAGAAATCCCTGATGGATGCTGCTGATTCACGCAATGGGTTCATTGGATTGCATTTAACAGGTTTTCTCTGTGATAAGTGGCGAATCTATCAGCAGTTGTATGATTCTGTGAAGCTGTGATTGAGGATTTCCTATAACAGATGGTCCTCTTAGCACTACCTTGCCTGCCTCCCTGTCAGTAATAGCAATTGTTTCATCCATGTATCAGGAGCACACAGAAACTGCAAGGTGGTTGAACTGGTTCACTGGTCTGGCAACCTGGAAAAGGCAAAGGGACCTAAGTAAACATACATGAATGTTTCATCGTGGTAGCTTTGCCCCCCTTGCCTCAGATCCGCAGCTGTTCTTGCAGCTCTTCGCTGCTCAAGCTTGCAGTGAATTTGACAACATATTTTATTCATTAGTGTTTGGGTTTTATTTCACGGGTAGCGATGAAAGCGAATTACACGTTTTGCCAAAACTCTAAGCTCACTGATGAATGAAGATGAAATGTCTTTCTGCAACTCTATCATGTTTTGCCAGTGTTTCATCTAGTAGCTGTCTGTTGTTACACACAGTTTTGTTCTTTTTCGAAGTCCAAGTTCTTGCAAGGTGAGGGATACAGAATTCAGTGGCATCCTGGACACCTGTGTGCAGGGCTTAGGCTGGTGACTCCAAAAGAGCAGAAGTCAAATGTTGTTTCAGCACCAGGCAATTGTAGTCTGAGCCTTAACTAGGTGCTTGCAGATCTTACTAGCTGGTAGAGGTTGGAAGTGTGAAAGCAGGGGTAATTCAGTTTGCAGTTTAAGGATTAATTATGGTTGTGTTAAAACCAACTAACCAAGAGGAGACAGGTAGAGGTGTTGCTTAGAAACTGGGCAGAATAGAATGATCTTTGCTGAAGAAGCACATGCCCTGATTGACTATGTAGAAGGAAATGTCCTCCATAGGCTTGATTGAATGTCTTCCTGCTACGTACAAGGCCTGAAGTAAGAAAGACAAACCGGTGTGTTCCTTTCTCCTTGAATTATTCACTGTTTTTGCTCATTTTTGCTCAGCAAAGTGTTAGCAGTATTTCTTGTCTCTCTGGCCTCCCATCTGCTTTAAGTGACTTTGCTAACTGTAGGGCCCTCTGGGGATCAACCTGAGGCCAATTCAGTCTCCTACTCTGCATCCCTGGTTTCACCCCTCTAACTCTGAGGTCATTGTGTACATTACAACTTTCATTGCTGCTTAAGGCTTGATTAAGGGTATTGGTTTCTGCAATTTGATAGGAAACATCTGGCTTGGTAGCATCCAGGCAGGTAAATAGCAAATAGGCTTGCATGCTTGTTTAATTAATCACTTGGTACACACCTTGAGTTGCTGCTTGGATGCTCAGTCAATGAAAAGCCTAAGGCCAAAAAGTCCTGTAAGTCATGGCAGCGAGAGAAGTCAATGGAGATGGATGTGATATTTGATGGGAGTTTGGGTCAGCGGTGGTGGGAACCTGTTGGAAAGAAATATCCCATTTCAAGAGGGCCCAGATTACTGTAACAATCTGCATGTGTGGGTTTGCTTGCTTCTTCTTCTCTCTGGCATTCTGCTCTGTTTACCTCCTGACTCCTGTCTCACCCCACCTTCTCCCCTCTAGCCATGCTGTTTCCTTGCAGTCCTCTAGATTCCTCTTGCAGTCCTCTAGATTCCTCCCATAGCCCACCTACCCTCTTGGTCACTTCAGCTGCTCAGGTTTTGATCTGAGCCTTGAAAAGTACATAGAGCTGAAAGAGGAAGTGATAGGAAGAGGCACTCTTTCAACCTTCAGCTCTATTACTTTTCAAAGGGGAACAGGGGAACCACGCTCACCACCCCATAGCGGGGGGGGGGGGGGCTCTGAGCCTTTGCTTATGCCCACGGGTGACTCCACGCTTACTTTCATTGCTGTCTCTGGCATTTTGGACTTTTCCATCAGGTCTTTAGCCACTTCCACCAGCTTTGTGCCAAGTTATTTTCCAATAATTCATTCTGATGCAGAATAAATTCCAGCCCAGAGTAAAAATCCTGACTGCATACACACCATACATATAAAACACCCAGCCCACTCCCCCCCCCAAAGTCATGGGAGCTGCAATTTACCGCTCACAGAGTAACAATTCCCAGGATTCTTTGGAGGGGGGGGGCATGTGCTTTAAATGTATGGTGTGTACACAGCCTTTGAGGCATTTGCTAAGTAGTACCATGCTTAGTAGTAATTGCCCTGAAAACCATCTACTTGTTAGCTTTGCTGCCAAATTAGGCCAGACTAGATAGTGATTTATGCTCAAGAGATGTCGGGAGAGGCAGTCTTGCATGAAAACCGTATCTTGTACTCTTCTCTCATGAGAGGAGTTGCTTTTTAGGGCTCCCAGACTTGTCAGCCTTAAAGCAGAACCTTGACGAGGAGCGAAGGAATCAAACTTCAGCCCTAGGTGCTCCTGCAGCAAATGTGGTTGTCTTTACCTTGATTGTTAAGAATCCATCATGAAATCCTGCATTACCTGCTGAGACTAGGGTAGACGTGGCAGTACATCAAGAAAGGTATCTTTGTGCAGCTGCGTGGTACAAGAAGCAGATTAATGGGCAAGCTGCAGAAGATAATAGAGAAGTATTCCCCCCCCCCCCGAGCAAGCCTCCTCCTCCGTTACACAGAACAGTGCACAGCCTTTAATGGCAGGAAGGGGGGTTTTCTTTTGAAGCAGCTGGACTCTTGAGAATTGTTCTCCAAGGTCATTATTGCTTTAATCCAAAGGGAAAATTTGGGGAGTTTCCTGTATTTGGCATGAGCTGGTTTTGCGACTGCTCCATTTTTCACTCCATCCTGTCCTTGGCCTTTGGGAACCTTTATTATGAACACGTTTCTGAGTACTTGCTATGAGACACAGAAGGTCAGTGTTCCATCAGTGCTGCTCTGTGCGGAGCAGTGGCGCATGAGCATGCAATATTAAACACGCTACTTGCCCAGCTCCAGAATACTGACACTGATTAGCAGGTAGCGTGGAGGGTTCAAAAGGAACGGGCATGTTCTCTCGCACGATGGTGTTTCCACTCATGTACAATCCGTCACCTCTGAACTCCTCTGCATATGTTGTCTCTTGGGTGAATGCTCAAAGCGAGGTGAAACACCAGCCTTGCTTGACAAGTTCTTGCATATCTCTAAGTGGGAGACTTAAGAACTAAAGAGGAGCCCCTCTGGAACAGACCCCAAGTCCACATAGTGCAGCATCCTGTTTTCCTCTTGGGCAAGCCAGATGCTTTTGGAAAGCCTACAAGCAGGGCATTGAAAGCAGAAGCCCTAGTTTGTTGCTCCCTAACACCTGGTTCTCAGCGGCATCGTACCCCCAAGTCTGGAAGCTGCATATGCATATAATAAACCTAACCCTGGGCTGTAATCCACTGGAAAGCTCCCCGTGCAAGACCCAGAATATAGATAGCCTAAAGGCAGATCTAGGGGAGTATGACCGGCGTCTATATATAGCATGGGTAGGCAAACTAAGGCCCGGGGGCCGGATCCAGCCCTGTTGTTGTTGTTTAGTCATTTAGTCGTGTCCGACTCTTCGTGACCCCATGGACCAGAGCACGCCAGGCACTCCTGCCTCCCGCAGTTTGGTCAAACTCATGCTGGTAGCTTTGAGATGTCCAACCATCTCATCCTCTGTCGTCCCCTTCTCCTTGTGCCCTCCATCTTTCCCAACATCAGGGTCTTTTCCAGGGAGTCTTCTCTTCTCATGAGGTGGCCAAAGTATTGGAGCCTCAGCTTCACAATCTCTCCTTCCAGTGAGCACTCCCAATCTCCTTCTAAATCTGGCCTGCAGACGGTCTGGGAATCAGTGTGTTTTTACATGAGTAGAATGTGTGCTTTTATTTTAAATGCATCTGGGTATTTGTGGGACATAGGAATTTGTTCATTCCCCCCCCCATATAGTCTGCCCCCCCCTAAGGTCTGAGGGACAGTGGACCGGCCTCCTGCTGAAAAAGTTTGCTGACCCCTACTCTATAGTGTAGGAAGGAATGTATGAACCAAGAAGGCAGAAGTAGTTAAGACAAGAATAGATGCTTATACAGCACACAGGTGCCCATCCTCAACACCCTTGCATAGCTAAGCCTTCAATCACTACTGCCTGCTTTTGGTTTGGTGGTCCTGAAGACGCCCCTCCTCCCCCAAAAAATTCAATGTAAGTCTAGAAACTTGGCTTTAAAAGAGAGTTGCATTTGTTTCTTGGTTGGTTTGTTTTCCAGAACATGCCCTCTTTCCTTCTGGCATAAAAAGCCCCCAAAGTAGCTTGCAGCAGTTAAAATATAAAATTATGGGGGTGGGGGTGGGGAGGGACACGGGACATTAAAATGATAGAGGCCAGTAATGCTGATCACAATAATAGGAGTAAAGCTCAAGTCAGATAAAAGCTAGCATTTTTGTTTAAGTCTTCAGCTTTTGCCAAAAGGCAAATGGAGTGGAGAATTTTTTTCGAGGCTGATTGCCACATTCCCTTCTTGGCAACGTCACAGGGGCCACATGCAAGTGTCAGGCAGGGCTGGAGGCAAAAGCAGGAGGGGCAACAAATGCAAATTTATTTATTTATTTCATTTTTTTTTATTAGTTTTCCAAATTTATAACAAACAAATAGAAAAAGAGCATCAAAAAACAAGCAAACAAACAAAGAAACATTTATCTTAACTTTTCTTAACATTTATCTTAATTCCACTTTTGTTAACATTGTTAAGTAACTTCCTCGAATCCCTCTGGTTGAGTTTCCATATAAATCATTGTAGCAGTTTTCCAAAACTATTTTCACATAAAATTTACTTAGTCAATTAACATCTTTGTTTCTTTTCATTTTAACTTTAAACATATTATTCTAGAACATCACATATTTAAATCCTAGGCCTATCTGATATTCGCAAGTATTTCTATTTAAATTATCTTAACGTATTTAGTTAAATATTCTTTAAATTTCTTCCATTCCTCTTGGTGCTCCTCCTCCTTCTGGTCGCAGACTCTTCTGGTAAGATCAGCTAGCTCCCAAAAGTTCATCATCTTCATCTGCCGTTCCTCCACTGTTGGTACTTCTTGTAATGCAACAAATGCAAAATTTGCCTGTGTACAGTAGGCTACGTTTATATATACTCATGTACCCCCACTACAGCCTCCATCGAGGCAAGCAAGAGGCATTATTAGAGCTCTAGGACACATTTTGGATAGGCAAAATCAGTCATGGAAGTTGCAAAGCGAAGCTGGTGTGGCAGGTAGCCTGGGAAGATTCCCAACGGGCAGAAGTTGAGGCCTGGAGGGCTGCATTTGGCCTCTGAGTCTAAGGTTTCTGACCCCTGGAAAAGGCCAAAGGGAGAAAGGGAGCAAAGGAACCTCTCTAGGGAGGGAGTTCCATGACCTTGGACTCCATAACTGAGAAAATCCCTGCCCCATGTATGAAGAAAGAGATCTTTATAGAATTCAGGAGAAAGCTGTGGCTCAGTGGTAGAACATCTGCTTTACATGCAGAATGTCCCAGGTTCGGTCTTTGGAGTTCCCAGGTAGGGATTGAAAAAGTGCCCCTGTCTGAAATTCTGGAGAACTGCTTGCTGCCAGTCAGTGTAAATAATACTGAACTAGATGGGCCAATGGCCTGTCTCAGCTTCCTGCTCACATCAGGTTGAAGAGTCCCTGTTGCTATGACAAGTGCAAACAGACTTGCTTAGAGAGCTGGACAAAAATATCTAAAATGGCATGTTTTCTCTTGGCTCTAATGAACAGAAACATTATCCAAGATGGCAGAAGTGAAATGCTTCAGTAAACAGGAAGTGTCAGCAGAGCTCGGCAGAGTCACCAGTAGACGAGGAGCTCAGAAAATGCACATTTCTAATGTACACCCCAAATTGCTCCCTCCCACATCCCATTCCTCTAGCTCCCAGGGGCTGTCTTCTTGAATGCGTTGGGTTCTTGAAGTTTTCCATCGTATGTCAAGTGAGGTGCTAAGCAGCCCAGGAGGTGTGAATAGAAAAAAATAAAAAAATTCCTTCCAGTAGCACCTTAAAGACCAACTAAGTTAGTTCTTGGTATGAGCTTTCGTGTGCATGCACACTTCTTCAGATACACACTGTGTACTACTGGAAGGAATTTTTTTATTTTGACTATGGCAGACCAACACGGCTACCTATCTGTAACTAGAAAAAAATATATATTGTAGAGCAATGACATGATTTTATGGAGCAAGAAGGACCACGCTGGTCACTGAGATCATTTCAGCAGAGAGCTTTGGAATGGGAGAGAATAAATACAACTTGAAAGTGGGTAAGTAAGGACAAATGTCATTTTTTAAGGAACCAAAATAACTCGCTGGAGAGAGAGGGTGACCCCTAAGTGGATTTCAACTGGCAGTTTAGAGTCTTGGGCAATGCTGATCACGTCAAGGCCTAGAGATGAAAAGAAACCTCAAAGGATTCCAGACAGGGTGGGATTCCTAATGCTGACACATCAAGGTTATGCGTATATGCTGGTCTTCATCTCTGCTTTTCAGGGAAATAACAGGCAGGCATTTTGCTTCCCCAAACCCTAGTTTAAACACCAGCTATGCGGATGTAGCAAACCAGAGAATGCATCCTTACTGCAGCATTCTCCATCCTGCTGATGGGAGTTGTAGTTCAGAACATCTGGAAGGCACCAGGCTTGGGGAAAGCCCTACAGGGTGATCCAAACTCCCTGTCGGCTGCATACGCAGCATACATTTAAAGCAACCCGCCAATAATCCCAGAAACTGTAGTTTGCTAAGGGTACTGGGAATTGTAGCCCTGCGAGGAGTAAGCCACAGTTCCCATGATTATTTGGTGGGGAGCCATGTGCTTTTAACTGTATGGTGTGTGTATGCAGCGGCAATGTTAGCCTAGGTAGTGGAGAGCTGCAAGATTTTAGGGTTTCGGTGTCATGCGTTTTGAGTATGGAAGGGAGAAAAGAAAGATTGTCAAAGGAAGAAGCAGAGAAGTGGGGGAGAGGAGTTTGAGGGATGAAAAGAGCAAATGTATGTAGAGCAGGGAGAGGTTTTCTTGGCTTCTCCAAAAGACCCCAAAGATATCTGGTATTGCTTATTCACTGGGTTCTCCATGGACCACAGCAAAGGCAAAGATCTGATGCTGGAGGATAGACATCAAGGCCAGAGCGACAGGAAACCTCTGGCAGTGGGAGGCGTCTCAGCAGCCTTACATAATGAATGCTAGACTCTGATGCCCGAGGGGGAGAGGAGGGAGGGAAAGAGGCGGAGAAGTGTTTCAGGAAGGTTACATAGAGCTTTGAGCTTGGAGCTTTGAACAGCTCTGGATCTCGCTCTGGTAGAAAACTGGAAGTGCAGTGAGGGCGCTGAGAGGACGAGAAAGTAAAAGAAGATAATTGCTGCTGGCTTGGAATCCAACCTGCGTTGGGGAAAGAGGAGGGAACGTTGCCCTGGGAAGCACCGTCTACGCTTCGTCAGTCTCTGGGGAAAAGCCGCTGCCCCACCAGGTGAGCTCATTTTAAGTCTTGCAGGTTTTGCTAACCTGATGCCCTCTGAATGTTTTGGACCACAACTCCCAGCAGTGCTTGTTGTAATCCAAAACATCTAGAGCAACAGGTTGGCAAAGGCTGAAGTAATGCGTTGTCTCGGCTCTTGATGCCTAGGGTGAATAGATGCAGAAAAAGAAACTTTAGCAGAAATTTTAGAAACTGCAGCTGGTGATGTTGGCATCTGTGCACCTTTTAGGAGTGAAGTCAAACCGCTGTGTTAGCAGCACTGAAGTGACCAGGGCTGGATTAAGACTTTTAGAAGCCCTAAGCACTTTAAAGATGTTGGTGCCCCCATATATATCTTATTTAAAATATAAGCAACAATAAGCTGTAAAATAAAATTTAATTTTTTGAAATGAAACGAAGGCTATAGCAAGATGGAAAATAATGCTTATTTTTTATGCTTCCGCTTTTTTATGTTTGGGGAAAAAATTCTCCTGCTTTTTCTAATTGCAAATTCATTGATCAGATGTTCAAAACTAATCTTACGTAACACATCTGCTTCTATACTTAGTAGAGACAGTGGCGGACTGGGTCTAAAAATATTGGTTATCAGGAGCCAAAGGGGGCCCATGCACAGCTATAAGGGTTTCATTTAATTATTTTAAGAAATAAATGAAATTTTCAAAAAATACGTAAGTGGAAAAAGGAAGATTTTTGGGGGGTGAAATAAATGTATATATATAGATTTAGTAATTACAGTATACATATATATTGTACAAATTACTGGCAGTATACAATAGATACTAAATGTAAGTACAGATTGTTAAATTTGATTTTTGTAAAATAAATAAATGGCGGATATTTTAAAATAGTTTTCTGGTACTGAACATTTGACACATTAACAGGTCAGTTCAAAAGTATGTTTCATACAGTCAACTATATTCAGAGCGATTGTTTGAATTCGCTAGATGATTTCAAATCTGTCAATAATTGCTTCTGCATCCAATTCATCTAACAATTCATTTTCTCAATGGATAGCAACATGTATTATTCCAAGTTCTCTTCAGACAGTGAATTTCTGAGCCTTGTCTTTATGACTTTTAGCTTTGAAAATCTCCTCTCACATTGGACTTGAGTACCTGATAGTGCACAGATGACTTTATAAAGTTCATAAAGGTGTTCGTATGTCTTGTCATGAAGTCTGTTGGATGCCAGAATTTTTAGCACACAGGATAAGCAATTGTTACAAATTTTACACATGGTGCAACTGGAAACCTTATTCTTACCATTATACAGCAAAGTTCAAAGCAAAATAAAACAATTCCAACGTTACTTAATCTTTGCTGATTTGTGGAGTCGTTTTAATAATACCTTCCAGTGCTTCTTCTTCAAGGCCCTTCTTTACAATCACTTTAAACTTTGCTGGGTCTGAGCAGGAAAAATCTTCATACCACTTTTTGTGTTGTACAAAGTGTGGATCTAGTGACTGCACAATGCGGCCCATTTTTAGGTTAAACACATTTACTTGAAAATCAGCTAGAGAATCAGAGAAATTTCTTTCATTATCTATAAGCGCATTCGTTTCTTCTTCCTCTGCCTCTTAACTGGCAATGCTGTTTCCAGAGAGTCAGTTTCCAATGCTTGATTTTCATCCATGCTCAACTGTGAAATCTTGCATTACATTTATTTATAAACCCCAGTGCCTTGCTGTGAACGTTATCAAATGTTCTTGTCTGTTCCTTCAACTGTGTTGTCAATAACTTGATAATGGGGCTGTCGTTTTAAATATATAGAAATAAGCAAATGCTGTCAATATTGTTTCAAACTTTAGAAGACATTGAAGTAAAACATTTGCTTCTTGTTTTGTTTATGCATCAAACTCGTCTGAATCTTGTATCATTCATAAGCATTTCAATAGATTTGACGTGGTACTTCTGATATATTTTCAAGCTACTAAAATATCATTAACATTTTAAACATATTGTCTAATGTTTAAGGGGCCGCAGTTGCCAAGCTGACACCCTGGCTTGTCCGCCACTGAGTAGAGATAAGGCATCCAGCCTGCCTTGTTGCATAGTTCTTCTGTTGGGATTTTTAATATACCATACTTGAACTGAGAAAATGAACGCTTAGCTGAGCAATTTGTGACCATTAATGTTAAAAAATCCGGCAATGGGAAATTTCTGTGGTGCCCTCCTTCCCTTGATGCCCTAAGAATGTGCTTATTTTGCTTAATGGTTAATCCAGCCCTGGAAGTGAGTTCCCTGGGATGCAAACCTAGGCAGTGTGTATGGAGGTCCAGGGCTGCGCAGACGACAAGACCCCCCTCTTGGCCTCTCTGATGTGGTCCAAAGAGAAGCAGAGCAATATGATTGACACCAGCTTGGCTATAGGAGTTGCTGAAAGAGGAGGCATGTAGGCAGTGGCATTGCAACGGAGGGATGGGGGAGAGGTTCGCCCCGGGTTCCATGTCTGCCGGGGTGACAAGAAGTCACCCTGCGGGGGCTGGTGTTGGGGTCAAGCAGCCATCACGCAGCCGCATGTGGAGGAGCCTCCGTTCGCAGCTGTAGCTGCGAGTAAGGGATCCCGCTATACTTGGCAAACCGCTAAGTATAGTACATGTGTGGCGTCGCACGTATGTGCTGTATGTAGCGACGCCACACATGTGCTGTATAGCAGTTTGCCGCCGGCGCTCCTCCAGCGCCATACGGACGGTGCCGGGATCCCTCTGTCGCTGCTACAGCAGCGAACAGAGCATCCTCTGTTTGCGGCTACAACTGCGAGCAGAGGATCCCAGCACTGTCCGTACGGCGCTGGAGGAGCGCCGGCGGCAAACCGCTATACAGCACATGTGTAGTGTCACTACATACAGCGCATGCATCGTATGTAGCGACACCACACATGCGCCCTATGTAGCTACGCCCATCCCAGGTGTCACGACACCTTCCTTCGCCCCCTGCATATAGGGTTTACTTCTTAGCTTTTTCTTCTTTTCTTCTCCTGAAGATATCCTGCAAGGCAGCGGAGTTTTAGGACCAGAGTTTTCCTTCTCCTAGATGGGCTACCTTCCCAGGTTGATGAGCCCTGTCTTCCCCTAGCTGGTTATATAGGTGCAAGAAAAGAAACAGCCTCTGCACCCTCTGCTATGCAACAAAATGAATAAATTAAGGAACTGGGAACTAGAGTTGCACTCATACCATACATTTAAAGCAAAGAACCTGGGAACTGCTGGGAATTGTACTTCTGTGAGGAGTCTCCTAACAGTGCTCAACACCTGTAACAAATAACAGTTCCAAGGAACCTTTTGGGGAAGACACAACTGTTAGTGGTAAAAGAGTGCTTTTAAGGTATAGTGCAGGTGTGAACATTGAGTTTTTAATATCTGGTTGCTGGGGGGGGCAGTGTGCCTAGGCAGAGTCTTTGCCTTTCATCCCTTAGGTTCCAAATTCAGGAAGCATGTCAAGCTGAACAAAATGCAACAATAAAACTGAGAGCTTGAGAAAGACAATTAAGGGGTGATATGATTTCATATATTTGAAAGACAATGGAACAGATTTGTTTTCAGTTGCACCAGTGGGTAGGGCATTGGACAATGGGCTCAACTTATGAGAAAAAGGATTTAGACTACTACTGATATGTGTATGCCACCCTATAATATTAAGACTAAACATTTGGAAGAACTTCCTGATCGTAGATGTTCAACAGTGGAACAGTGCTTCGGAAAGTGGTGGGCTCTCCTTAAAGATTTTAAAGAAAAGGCTAGATGGTCACCTATTAGGGATGGTGCAGTAGTGAATTTCCTGCATTGGCAGGGGGGTATGGATTAGATTACCTTTGAGACCCTTTTTCACTTTAAGATGACTTTGGTATCCATCTACCATCCCTCAGAAAGGGGCTCAGTAAGTAAAGAACACTACTTGCACATAGATAAATCCAGATTCAGTCCCTGGTATCATCATCATCTTCTTCTTCAAGTATTATTATTATTATTATTATTATTATTATTATTATTATTATTATCTATTAGCTAGTCACTTTTCTCACAGAATGTCCCAAAACAACTTACATTGAAAGCAATTAAGAATAACCACATGAAAATCTGAGTATATTTCAAAACCTAAGAAGAGCCATACAGATAAAATGCAGGACTCACAGATCCCACCCCACTGCGAGAGGCCACAAAACCGCCCTTCACATTAAGGGTCAAAAGCCTGGGTAAAGAGAAATGTCTTTGCAGGCACCTAAAAATAGATAAAGACAGTGCCAGGCAGTCTTAGTGTTCCCTGAGAAGAACACTCAGATCACCACTGAAAAGGCTCGTCCCTGTGTTGCTGTCCTCTGAACTTTCCATGGAGGAGGCACATAAAGAAGAGCCTCAGACGAGGATCCCAGGGTCCTGGTCAGGTTATGTTGTCCTCTTCTTTGACGATCACTCGTAGTCGAGTAAGATTGTCTTCCATGAACACGGTTTTAACAATGAGTCTGTAAGTGACTGGATCCACACAGTCTTCCACAGTGGGGACATAGGTTTCCGGGCGGGAGTTGATCATGGTGGGGGTTTGCCTAATGTGCCTTCCTCTTTGGTCGTTTCTCCTTTTCGCCATGAGTTTGTGCTTCTTCAAAATCCATGACACCTTTGGTAAAGGCTGTTCTCCAGTTGGAGCGCTTGCAGGCCAGTGATTCCCAGTTATCAGTGCTTACTTATGCTGCATTTTTAAAGATTTGCCTCAAGAGTGTCTTTAAACCTCTTTTGTATGTGGTGAGCTGTTATGAGCTCCCTGTTCCCCTCACAAAGCTACAATTCACTGTGGTTTAACAATCAATTCCTGTTCCTTGGGAACTTTGGGAATTGTAGCTCTGTGAGGCGAAAAGATCCTCTTACCAGCTCTCAGGACTCTTAAACTACCATTCCCATGATTCCTTGGGGGAAGCCACAATTGTTTAAAGTGGTATAATAGTGATTCAAATGTATTGTGCAGATGGGGTCTAAGTTGAGCTAGGTTTGGATCCATTAGATCCATGGCTGTCCCAGTTCTACCCTGGCTCCACACAGCCATGCCCCAAATTTTGCTCCTTCCACTGGCTACTTCTGGCGGGAACACCACTGATGATAGTGACTGCATACACACAATGAATTTAAAGCACATTTTAAGCATCTTCTGGGCATTGTAGCTTGGTAACAGTTGTTGGGAGTTGTAAATCTGTGAGGGGTAAACCACAGTGCCCAAAATTCTTTGAGTGAAAGATGTGCCTTGAATGTGCTCTCAAGACAGAGTGTGTACACAATCACTGATTCCTTCACTACGTTTTCTGTAGCTGCGGGGGGTGGGGGTGGGGGGGGTGTTGACCAGTGTGCAGGGTTGCCTGTTAAATCCCCTAATCCCCTCTAGATGCACAGATCATGGGTTAGGATGCAGCACGAATCCCATTCAATTCAAATGTGTCACATTGTAAAACAATAATAAAAACGCACACATAAATAACGAATAAAAGAGTATGTACGTATGAAATGGTGGCATCAGTTGTATTTGAGAGCCATTATGGCTGAAATAATCAAGACAGCCGTTTTCCTTCAAGTTTATATTTACCATTGCGATATGCAGAATGAGTTAATCTTGACTGGTCAGAGAAAAAAGATTTTCTTATCTTTTCATCTTGATACTTAAAGAAACTGTGGGGTCAGGCATGGATGGTCTGGCTTTCCCCAGTATGTTTGTGCCTCTGTTGTTCCATGCAGAATGATGGAGCCTGTGGCGATGAATCTACTTGCTAAGACGCCCTAATTCCTATACATCATGAAAGCAAATTACAATAACCAGCCACTATGGAATAGACCTACACAGGCAATAAATCTTCTGACCAAGGCAAGCCACTACACAATCCCTGGCATCTCGTGGAAGTTCTGATGCGGATGCCCACTAGAGGCATGCAGGCTAATAAAAGGTTGTCATAATTATACAGGCAGTGGAACTGGAGCCCCATCCTCACAGTAACTCAGGCATGTCGGCACGATCCCATTCAGGATGCTGAGCACAGGCCACGAATCCCCTATGTAATTGTCTTGCAGATAGGGTAGCAGAATGTCCTTGGCCCAAGCCAGAGCCCGCCAATCAGAGTCAGCCGAAAGCGAGCTTGCCAGGCACCAGATTAGCAGAGCTGTGCGATGCAAGAGTGGGGAAGGCACCGGAGGAAGGAGAGATGAGCACAATTATTCTAATGCTATTATGTAAATCGCTTTGCAAAAAAAAAAGATAGCTTATTCGCTCCCTTCGGGCTCTGCTTTGACATTTACACATCAGGAGAGACCCAGCTCCAGGTGTCCTCCTTTCTTTTGCCTTGGCAGATGATCTACCCCAACCACCAGCAAGGCAGCTAGGCTAATTGGGCCAGCTTTGTCCAGAGAGGTAGGGCATGCTGGGGCAGAGAAGTAAACTGAGACTCTGCCCAAGAGAGGCCAGGATGATGACGACGTCAGGGTAGGGCTTTGGGGGCAGAAGTCCAGAGCCCCACTGAGCACGTTTTGAAGCAACTGGAGTAATGTACATTATTAGGCAGGGAGTTGACTTTCAGTGCCTTGAATGGTCTGCAAGGTTTTTGTTATATATCACCGTTGTATTTTTATCCCCAGATAATGCTAGAATAAGTTAGCTGACCATGGGGAGTATACACTTTGCCATTTGGGGTGGAAGTGGCACCATTTTGCTGCACTGTGTCTAAGCAGCCCTGATTACCGTCTTTAAGTGGAGCCAAGGCATAAGGCATTCAATCCATAGTGTAAAATTACCCAATCTACACCACTGGGGCAGGGCCCTGGGCAGTTATTGCCTATACTAGGGATTGCCACATACCCTCCAACATATTCAGTCCCCAAACCTGAATGTGCGTCTTCCTGCCCATGTTCGCACATGCGTCATGCAACCAGTGCAATATCAAGGAGGCCAAAAGGCACATTTGGGGGGGGGGACCATGCTTGCACAGTGCCCCAAAACACGTGTTTTTGGGTGCCATGTGAGATCGCAGCACCAAAAAAGCACTTTTTCAGGGAGAGATCTTGGTGCAAAATCACACGAGATCACAGCATCCAAAATGGCTGCCGTGGTCTCATGTGAGAAAACAGAATGTCCTGTTTTTTGTTTTGTTTTTCTGGGACACTTGTGGGGTATATTGCCAGCCTTTTCAGACTTTCAGGCACATTTTGAATTTTGAATGAGTGCTATGGGTGCCCCCCGCTGCCCTGGCCACACATAAACTACCGTATTTTTCGCTCTATTGGACGCACTGGACCATAGGACGCACCGGACCATAGGAGGGTTTTTTTTTTCTTGTTCTCCCCCTCTAAAACAAGGTGCATTCTGTGGGTTCAAGGTGCGTTCACCCAAAGCCTCCGGAGCCCAGCGGGACTTCCTGCTGGGGTCTGGAGGCTTTGGGTTCCTTTTGACCTCCCCGCTGCCCCCCGAGCTTGTGGGGCTGGCGGTGGGGAGAAGCGCTGCTTTCCCCACCGCCAGCCTCCAAACTAGGTCGGGTTTGGAGGCTGCTATCCGCAAGCCTTGGGAGCCTGGCGGGAACTCCCGTGGGCTCCCAAGGCTTGCGGATATCTGCCCGAAGCCCGGGGTGAGCAATGCAGCGCTCCCCGGGCTTCGGGCTGCAGGCAGCTGTCCGCAAGCTTGCGGAGCCCGGTGGGAACTGCCGCGGGCTCCGCAGGCTTGCAGACAGCTGCCCGAAGCCCGGGGTGTGTAACGCAGCGCTCCCTGGTCTTCGGGCTGCATGCAGCTGTTCGCAAGCTTGCGGAGCCCGGCGGGAACTGCCGCCAGGCTCGGCAGGCTTGCGGAGAGCTGCCCGAAACCCGGGGTGCGCAACGCAGTGCTCCCCAGGCTTCGGGCTGCAGGCAGCTGTCCGCAAGCCTGCGGAGCCCAGAGTAAGTTCCCATCGGGATCCGCAGGCTTGCAGATAGCTTCCAGAAGCCTGGAGAGCGAGAGGGGTCAGTGCGCACTGACCCCTCTCGCTCTCCAGGCTTCAGCGAAAGTCTGCATTTGCTCCATAGGACGCACACACTTTCCCCCTTCATTTTTGGAGGGGGGAAAGTGCGTCCTATAGAGCGAAAAATACGGTACTTTTTCCTGAGATCTGTGTAAACGTAAGGTCCAGTGGAATGATTCTGAGCCTCCAAAGGGTCTAAGGAGTTGAAAGTGGGGACTGGACACAGCTTTTTTGGTAGAGCACATGATTTGCGTGCCAAAGGTCCAAGGCTTAAACCCTGGAATCTTCTAGTAGGTCTGGGAATGACACTTGTCTGAGACCCATGTTGAAACACCATCTGCACCATACAGTGGTGCCTCGCAAGATGAAATTAATTCATTCCACGAGTTTTTTCGTCTAGCGAATTTTTCGTCTTGCGAAGCACGGTGTCGGAAAAGTTTTGGAAAAGCTTCAAAAATCACCAAAAACCTCAAAAAAGGCTACCACACCGCGTTCTATGAGTTGCTCCTCGAAGTCAAGTCGCAACTGTATTAACGGTGTTAAGAAAAAGGAAACAAACGTTTTCGTCTTGCGAAGCAAGCCCATAGGGAAATTCGTCTTGCGAAGCAGCTCAAAAACCGCAAAACCCTTTCGTCTAGCGAGTTTTTCGTCTTGCGAGGCATTCGTCTTGCGGGGCACCACTGTATATTTAAAGCAGTATCACAGCACTTTAAGTAGTCATATCTTCCCCACAAAGCACCATGGGAAGTGTGGTTCACTAAGGGTGCTGAGAGTTGTTAAGAGACCCCTATTCCCCTCACAGAATCTAGACTCAGCTGTGAACAGTGAGGTGGCCAAGTTTAACTGATGATACTATATTGTTCAGGGGCGTTAAAAACAAATAGAGATTGCAAACAGCTCCAAAAAGACATCTCCAAACTGAGTAAAATGCCAAATGCAGTTCAATATAAACAAGTGTAAAGAAATGCATTTGAGAAGCAATAAATAAATAAATCTTAACATCAGATATACGTTCATGGGGTCTGAACTGGCAGTGAATGACTAGGAACAAGGCTTTGAGGCCACAGTAGATAGCTCAATGAAGATGTCAACCCAGTGCATGGGAGTTGTGAGAAAGCCAAATTGCATGCTAGGGATCATTCGCAAAAGGATTGAAAGTAAAATTGCCACTATCATAATGCCGTTATACAAATCTATGGTGTGACCGTATTTGGAATACTGTGTATAGTACTGATATCCTCACGTCTGAAAGGATATTGCAGAGCTGGGGAAGGTTAAGAAAAATGAGCAAGCAAAATGATCAAGGGGAGGGAGTGACTCCCTTATAGAGAAAGGGAGCAGCATTTGGAGAAAAGCAAACAAGAGGTGACATGGTAGAAGTTTATAAATTTACACATGGCATGGAGGAAAGTGAGTCGAGAAAAGTCCCCCCGGTAACACTAGAACTCACAGACATTTAGTGAAGCTGAATGCTGGAAGATAAAAGGAAGTTCTCCTTCAATGCAGTGCCTAGCTAAACTATGGAACTCACTCCCACAGGAAGCAATGATGGCCAACAATCTAGATGGTTGTAAAAGAATATTAGAAGGAGAAGACTATCAATGGCTGCTAGCTGTGATGGCTAAGCTCTGCCTCCACTGCTAGGGGCAGCAATGCTTCTGAGCAACGGTTCCTGTAAACCACAGGAGGAGAGAGTGCTCTTGCTCTTGAATCCTGCTTATAGGTTTTCCACGTGTATCTGGCTGGCCACTGCGAGAGCAGGGTGCTGCTGGACTCGATGAGCCATTGGCTTGATTCAGCAGGCTCTTATGCACAGCTCCCAATATTCTTTGCATGAAGTCACTCCTGTTTATAGTGGTATGATACTGCTTTAAATGTATGGTGCAGATGGGTCCAGGTTTTGTTGGCATCCTCAATGGGCACCACTACCTCAGTGGGTTAACCTCTTCCCTGCTATTGTTGCTACGCTTCACCACCTGTGCTCCGCCATTGCTGCCAGACAGAAGAAGTGTTCACACAGCTTTCAACACTGTGTGTGTGTTCCCAGCAGATGCGTAAATCAACAACTGAATGCTTTTGCATGGTGTTCAGTGTTAATGTCTGAATAAGCCCCATTTCAGGGAGCAAGAAGACAGCGGCAGCTGCTGCTCCTCTTTCTCGCCGCCGCAGTAATTTGCTTGCTTATTGCCTGTGGGTCAAAACAAAAGGCAGGTGAACTGAGCACCTCTGTAGAGAGGAGGAGCAGATCCAAGGGGACGTTATCAGTGGCCTCCTGCTGTAGTTTGGGCCCCATAGCAGTTGCTCAGGCATAACGACCCTTGACACTAGCCTTTTACATGATTGGTTTGATGGTGCAGTAGCCAGAGCAGATTGCACCAAAATACTGGCACAAGTTCAGGAGAGAGAATTATACTTGTGCAACATTCCATGTGTGCCACCTTCTGGGCTGGCACTTCTAAACGAGCCAAAATTAGCTATTCCCTAAGGTGCTCTTGGGCGATTTGGTGCCATCTGAAGGGATTTCTCCCTGATAAAAATGTAGAGCAGATGCTTTACCCTCCTGGAAAAATAAAAAGCTGAATTGCACAGAATCAGTTAGTTAGTAGTTGCAAGGAGCGAAGTGCTTTTAGAAATCAGAGCAGCTCTTTGTTCACTGAGGGGGAAGCTGTCACTTGCTGATTTTTATGATGTGTGAAAAGCACACAGAGGCAGGATCTTTGCACACAAAGGGTGTTCGGGACTGTCACTGTTTTGGGGCAGAACCCAATCAGATACTGGCAAACTAAGTTTCTCACAATTAAAGTTGTTTTGGAGTTACTGTACAACAAACCCAGCTTTTCTCAAATGCCGGAATTTTTGTGATAAGGAAAGCGACAAGAAGATGCACAGGAAAGTGTGAGAAAGTAATTGCTTGGTGCTATTTCATCCATCCTCCCTGTAAACAGATCAGGATGAAAGCTCAATAAAGATTGTCTTAAAGCAACTTGTTTTGCAGCTGGCTCCGGATAGCATTGAAATTTGGGTTTCTCGTAAAAACGAACTAACAAAGTCTGTCCACTGCTGTGCTGTATCTACATCTATACTACTGCTAGTATTATTTTTAGATTTATTACCTGATTTTCACCACAGAGTCACTGGGCGTGGGTCACAACAATGTAAATTACGGCATTAAAGACAGTTCAGAACAAATTGAAATGACAACTAAACTGGGTTCTAAAATAGATGTAGCTCAACTGTCAAAAGTGCATCTTCCTCTTACAGTGAAAGCTGCATAATGAAGGTGCCAGACACACCCTGTGAGGAAGGAATTCTACAATTTACAGGCTGCCACAATGAAAATCCTCTTCTGGATGTTGATGGAACCAGCTTCTGATGTTGATGGAACTACTAAGAGGGCTCTCATAGAATGAAAGAATCACAGAATTGTAGCATTGGGAGGGACCCTGAGGGTCATTTAGTCCAGCCACTTCAATGCAGGAATCTAAACCAAAGCATCCGTGGCAGGTGGCCATCCAATCTCTGCTTAAGAACCTCCAAGGAAGAAGAGTCCACCACCTCCTGAGGATGACTGTTTCACTGTTGTATAGTGACAGAAAGCTACTCCTGATGTTTAGTTGGAATCTCTTTCTTGTACCTTGAATCCATTGGTTCAGGTCCTAGCCTCTGGAGCAGGAGAAAACTAACTTTCTCCATCTTCCATGTCTTCCTTTAGATATTTAAAGACAGCTATCATATCCCCTCTCAGTCTTATCTTTACAAGGCTAAACATATCCAACTCTCTCAACCATTCCTCATAAGGCTTGGTTTCCAGAACCTTTATCATGCTGGTCACCTTTGTCTTCACACATTCCAGCTTGTCAGTATCCTCGTTAAGTTGTGGCACCTAGAACTGGACACAGGACTCCAGGTGTAGTCTGACCAAAGCAAAATGGAGTGGTACTATTACTTCCTTTGACCTGGACATTATATTACTGTTAATGCAGCTTAGAAGAGCATTGACTTTTTTTGCTGCTATGTGTTATGCTTATGGTCCACTAAGACGCGTGTATTCTTTTCACAAGTACTACTGGTAATCCAGGTGCCCAGCCCTCCCAGTTTGGTTCCATTGCTCAATTCCTTCATCTAAGTCATTTATAAAGACATTGAACAACAATGGGCCAAGGAAAGAATCCTGCAGTATCCTACTTGTCACTTCCCCTCTGCCCCAGGATGACAAGGAACCATTAGTGAGCACTCTGTTCCCTTTTTACATCTCATCTCAGCTGTAAGCTCCTTATGCAGCCACACTGGTTTCTTTAGATGCCTCCTTCTTTTCTTTCTTGTTGGAATTGTCTGCATCTGTGCCTTCAGTATCTCACCTTTAAGAAACTCCCATCCATCTTGAACTCAATTCTTTTTTAGTATTTCTGACCGTGGGACCTCTCCCAGTAGTTCCCAGAGCTTTTTGAAATCAGCAGAGTGAATATCCGACTACACTTATCTTTCCCCTTCCTTTGTATAATGAAACCCAAGAGGACATGATCACTTCCTCCCAAGGTTCCCAGTACTTTCACTTCATTTATCAGTTCCTCCCTGTTAGTGAGGACCAGGTCTAAGGCAGATGGCCCTCTTGTCATTTCTTTCATCTTCTGGGAAAGGAAATTGTCAGTGAGTTAATTGAGGGATTCGTTGGCAGAGTTTGCATTCCAACAGATATTGGAGTAGTTGAAGTCTCCCATGATTACTATCTCTCTCCTTTTTGAATGTTTGACACTTTGCTCTAGAAAGGCATCATTCAAGTCTTCAGTTTGGTTTGGAGGTGTTTAGCAGACAGCCACACTAAGGTCACTGTTGTTTCCCTCCCCTACAATTTTTACTCATATACTATCTATCTGCTTTCCATGCTCCAGGTCATAGATGTCTTCACAATTGTACACATCCTTTACATATAATGCTCCTCCTCCTCTCTTCCTGTTTGGCTTGGTTTCTACATCCCAGTCATGAGTCTCATCCCACCAAGTTTCAGTCATTCCTATTAGGTCATATTTGTCAATCTGTATTAGGATATCAAATTACTCTTGCTTGTTTCCTGTGCATTAGTATACTCTGTGTACTAATGCATATTTGTATAGAGACAACTGGAACTATGTGTCTTTTCTCCGCACACCGCTGCCTCTGTCCCTTTCACTAGGGAGTTACCTGCCATCACCATACATCTCTTCCTTCTCTGGAGAGGAATTGTTCTGTACGCTGTACCTTCCACAACCACCTTGGTGTGTTCTGGGATCTGCAGCTGCTTTCCTTGCTCCTCTGGTCCAGAATCAGCATCTAAGGTGAGGGCATGGAATAATTTTTGCAGCCCCAGAGACACAAATTGGCTTCTGGCAGTCCTGTTTTTTGTGACACGTTCCTCCAGGGGTTCACCTCCTGAACTGGGTGATCTTCCTCCTCCCTAGAGGCTGATCTTAGTATCTGAGAGGGTCTGTGGGGAAGGAGGCAGGCTTTATGCAGATGATGTAGCCCTCTGTGCTCTGGGGGTGTTCTGCTCTAGACTTTTATATCAAGGTGCAGATGCAACTGAGGATGCTTCCAGAGTTGGCGAAGGAACGTTTGGAACAAGTACAATAAAGTAACAGCAAATAATGGGTGTGATTGAAGGTTTTGTCCAATTAGAATGCCAGGCTGAAAACTGACGAGGGCCCTTAAGAAGCAGAGTCCTTCTGGGTTGGTTGCAAGCTTTAGATAAACGCCCTTAGCCTTATGGATGCCAGAACAAGCTCAGAAAAGATGCACTACAGTCTTATAAGGAGTATGTCATCTGATGCAGGAGGGAGAACGTAGGCAGAAGATTGTATGATTGAATGCTTCACAACACTCTGCCTTAGCCTAGTAATCTCCACATACAAGGCAGGTACATTCAAACACACAACATCCCTGCCCCGCAAATCATATCCTGACAGCTGCATTTTGAAGGAGCACAGTTGCAGGAGAGTGTTCCATTTGCTTTCCCCCCACCCTTGAATGTATATATTGGCTGAACAGTATAGCAGAAAATGCATGCTAATTGATAACCATATCATTTTAAACCAGGGAATAAGAAAACCAGTGTGGTGTAGTGGTTAGAGTGCCAGATTAGGGCCTGGGAGACCAGGGTTCGAATCTCCACTCAGCCATGATGTCCCCTGGGTGACCTTAGGCTAGTCACTATCTCAGCCTAACCTACATCACAGGGTTGTTGTTAGGATAATGGGAAGGAGAACAACTTGAGCTCTTTGGAGGAAAGATGGGGAATATAAGTTTCACCACACCACCCCTCCTTTCCTCCTTCTCTTCTTCCCCAACCCTACACTGAATGCAACACTAATGACTTATATCAAATATAACTGATTTGCAGAAAAGACTTTACAGGCTGAAAAAGAGACAATGCACGTACTTTTGTAAACCAAGAAAATCTTTATTTTCCCCCCAAAATAAATAAATGCAATACACAGTCAAAATAAATAAAACCTCTGGCCCTCTACATGTTGCTGTATTACAATTCCCTGAGCATTGGCCTTGCTACCTGCTGGAAGCTGCATTCCGACAATATCTGGAGGGCTACTTGGTGGATTAACAGCCTCCCAGTCTGAAATCACTTTAGATAAAACAGCACAGTTTGGGGATGGGATGCAAATGTATGTTGAGCAGAGGATGGGGAACCTGCAGTCCTACAGATGTCATTGGCCTGCACTTCCCATCATCCCTGACCTTGGATAATAGGGTTTGCTGCTGTCTGGGAATAGGAATTCAGCATCTAGAGAACCACAAGTTCTCCATCCGTATGCAAAAGGAATGTGACCTCTTCCTCCACACACACTTATTTCACCCCCATCCCCATAATAAGAGAGTAGCAGGCTTGAACTTTGCTAGACCTCACCCCTGACATTCACAACCCAGATGCTGATTCAAATCAAAAGGACAAACTAAACAGGGGCTGAAGAGATTCTCAGTCCAATTGGGAACATTCTCTTGAAGAGATCTTGTTCCTCCTTTATCATTCTTTTGGTGGTGGGGAGGAGGGAAGGCACCTGAGCCCAAAATGCCTGCAGCATTGATAAGTTGCCAGAGGATCCAAACTTCACATTTTTCCTTCCTCCCCTCTTCCAAATCCTGATCACTCAGTTTCCTGCCTTATAAAGGCTTGAGTTTAATCCAAACGAGAAAGGAATGAAAAAACTGGGGCACTGGAAATCCATTCATTGAGCAGCAACACAACAAGGCAGAGAGCAACTGCAGTGATTCTGAACGGCGCTGCATAGTTTTGGCTTCAGGCATCCTAGCCCACCTGCTCCAGAATTGCCAACACATTCTACAAATGAAGCTGTGGTGGCGGCTGGAGTATGTATGTGTGTGTGTGTTTGTGTGTGGTGAGTTGTGCAGCTGTCACTGTATGCCGAGTTAATAACTGCATGATGGCTGTTGTGTTGTGCTTTCAAAAAGGGAGAGTCATTGACACTAAGTCCTTGCAGCCATGACATTGAGGTTGCCTACACACCGTATGTTTAAAGCAATTGGCTTCCTTAAAGTGTCCTGGGCCTACATTTTACCCCTCAGCAGAACTACAATTCACAGAACCCCCTTGACAAACTACAGTTCCCAGGATTTTGGGAGAGAAGCCATGTGCTTTAAAAATAGGGTATGGATGTGACCTTCGGCTGCTTCCAGGTTGTTGATATTCTGCAGGTGGGATTCAGTCATGTGGGCAAATTCGAGTTGTGCAATTAAAGTGGATTTGGGCATCAAACTTGTTTCCCTTTACCATTATTATCACCATGCCAAACCCTGCAGCTTTTGGAGTCAGAAAAGTGATGGGAAGATGCATTGGAACATGTCAGGCATCGGTTGTTTGACTCAGCCTGCTGTAACCTCCCTGCACACAAATCAAGGTGAATGCTCAATAAACAGGTCAGCTGGAAACAACCTCAATCCCCAAACTGACATGCTGGTTCCAGGAAGCCAGGCATCCCCATGGAAAAAAACCCCACAACAACTTGAAATAATGTCCACGGTGGTGGTCACTCATCCCCTCTGCCACACACCTAAGCCAAAGACCTCCCAGTCTCTGCAATGTTTCTAAAGAAATATTTGGGCAGTGAGGGGGGAATGGAGAACTATACAGGTACCTTTGTTTGCAGCAGGACTGGTGTCAGCAATGTTGGTAGCTGTCAAAACCTATGCCCCAGAGAAAGCACACTGCTTGTCTTAGGAACCTCCTGGCCCCTGCTGGGCTGCCAGGAATAGTCTGAAGTGAGCCAGGAACCAAGAACATACAACATTGGAAGACTCAGTATTGACCACACTGACTGGCTGTGGTTTGCAGGTGTTTCAGGTAGGGCTCTCCCAGACCTAAGTAGAGATGCTAAGGATCAAACTTGGAATTTTTTGGGATGCATTTGTTGTTGTTTAGTCGTGTCCAGCTCTTCGTGACCCCATAGCACCAGGCACTCCTGTCTTCCATTGCCTCCCGCAGTTTGGTCAAACTCATGTTAGTAGCTTCAAGAACACTATCCAACTATCTCATCCTCTGTCATCCCCTTCTCCTTGTGCCCTCCATCTTTCCCAACATCAGGGTCTTTTCCAGGGAGTCTTCTCTTCTCATAAGGTGGCCAAAATATTGGAGTCTCAGCTTCAGGATCTGTCCTTCCAGTGAGCACTCAGGGCTGCAGGTGCTTTTACTACTGGGCTACAGCTTTTCTATTGCACAGAACAAGCCAGAGAATAAACAAGGAAGCAGGGGCAAATAGACAAGAACATGCCAGAGCTCAGAAAGACCATGCTATTCAAGCAAAGCTGATCTGGAACAGGAAGCCCTTTTATACTTTTTCCTGCTCAGGAAGACTAAATGGTCCACAGCTCACCACTGGGGGGCAGCTGCACACAAATCCATGCAACTCTTGAACTGGATTTGGAAGGAGCAGGGACTTCTGTATGCCATGTCATGTCCAACCCCCAGCAGCGCATGGAATCTTGCCCGCCACTGTCCCTGGGTAGGTTTGAACCAGCAACCTTCTGATCAACAGCCAGAAGCACCGGCCCATTGCACCACAGTGCCTTAGGGCAATGTTGAGGATGCTGTAGTTCTAGATTCCCTGAACGAAGCAGGAAAGTTGGACTAGGTGGCATACACTCTATGATTCCCAGCTCTATGATTCTTTGTTGAAGAATGTCATCACCTGGATTGCAGTAGGGCAGCGGTTCTCTAAGGGTGTGGAGCACCATACTGGTGTGGCAGGAGAAGATGGCAGGTGTAGATTCAAGGACAATCAAAGAAATATTTAAACATTTCAGTGCAATACAGTGTGTGTGTGTGTGTGTGTCTCTCTGTGTGTCTGTGTGTGTGTAGAATGTGGATAGATATATTTTCAAAACAAGAGCAAGAGCACCAAGAATGTGGGAATGATTCGTGATCTTATGTATCTGCATTGCTTTATATTTGCTGGATGTCCCTTGACCCTGTTATAAGATAGTTGTGTTCTGTTACATAACAAGAACTGCTAGGAGCTGTTTCCTTTGGTTTTCTGATCAGTGAAAAATTTGGTGTGGCTCAAGAAAATTTTTATTCTGAATGTGTGGCCCAGATAAAAAGAAAAGTTTGAGAACCACAGCAATAGGGGGACGAATGGAAATTTGTCAGACATAGAAAACCAGGCCTCCAAAATTCATATAAAACTCAGAATCCAGGAGGTGGGAAGAAATCGTGTATTTGTGTGCATAGCATTTGGATTTTCTGCCTCGGGCATCAACATTTCCTTGGCATCTCTGCAAACGTGCGCTCACAGAACTTAAAAAGCTGCCTTCTACTGAGTCAGGCCAGTGGTCCATTTAGCTCTGCATTGCTTACACCAGGGGTGAGGCCCCCGTTGTGTTGTTGGACTTCAGCTCCCATCAACCCTGACTATTGCCCAAAGTGCTGGGGCTGATGGGAGTTGGAGTCCAACAACATCTGGAGGCTCATCACCCCCTGGGTTACACTGGTTGGCATCAGCTTTCCAGCATTTCCGACATGGAAATGGAGAGACTTGAACCTGGGACATTTTGTATGCAAAGCACATGCTCCACCACTGAGCTACGATCCCTTCCCACTCAAACTGCAAGTTTTAATACAATGATTTCCATATACTGTACTGAAAAGCACTCATTGATTTTTTACAGGTCTGTACAAATATTTCAAAAATAAAAACTCTAAAGAAGTTAAGACATGCACAGAGAGAGAGAGAGATCATAACTGAGTGCATTAATAAGTGGAACGGATGGTTCTAGGCTGGCAGACCTTTCTGCAGTTGCCTACATGCTTCTAAAAATGTATTTACTAGGGCTTCTTCATGGACTGAATTAATGTGGGCTTGGAGAGGAGAGGAATGCCTGTGATGCAGGACTATCTTACATCAAGAAATACTCCATATTCATTTTGCATTTTAAAAGTGTTCGTTAAAAATTGATTTTCTCCTTAGCCCATCCACAATTTACAATTTGCATTTCAAGCCATTTAAAATATTTAAATATATTATGAAATGGAGTTCAATTATTTATAAGATCATTAAAATGTGCATTAGAAATTATGTCAGGCCACGCAAATGATCACGGCCCCTTCCAACGTCAAAAGCTTCTCCTCAAATTTAACTTGCACGTTTACCTCTTCCACCTGGTTCCCAAATAGATGTGCATAAATGATTTCTAAGGACTCAGTGACTGAGGGCTTACCCACACTTAACTTTCCTCTGTGCTTTCCAGGCACAGTCTGCAATTCAAAGCTCCATATCAGAGTGCCCCCCCTTTTTTTTTACTCTGGAGCTTTCTCCATGAAAACCTCTTTCAAGCTGAATCAGAGCAAGTATCAACCCTTAGAAAACCTGATTTGTGGTTCATAGTGCTTCAGCCTTAAAGAGAGGGTTTGGAGGAGTTGTGAGGTGATGGAGTTCAATATTCAATTGGTCATTCTCACATGCAAGATGCGGGAACTCATTAAGTGCCAAACACACATGTGTGAACCGGCCAGTTTGCTGAGCTGACAACTACCTCTTGTGCTTCTGCAAATCTTGAGCAGTTATCTTGGTTGCTTATCTATGTTGCTGGTGGAGAGCATTAACAAAATGGCTCTAGTATCGCTGATGCTACTTTGGAAATACATTACAGTAGTCCTTTTCTGAAGTTGTTGCTCATAAGTCCAGTGTGGTCTGAGAGCATGTGATCCATCCACCTTACCGATGGTCCTTAGAAACAAAACAATGCAGGCGTAGTGAGCACAGCAGCTCTTTCCAGCAGGTCTTGCTCCCACGAGGCAGTTGTGAGGAATGAAGGTCTCCGCTTTCCCACAGCTCTCTAAGTCTCCTCCTCCTCCATGTCCTTTCCAAGAAACCTGATACTTCTCTGCCTTGCCTGTCTTTGCTCTGCCCTTTTCATACCTCTGCGGGTTCTGGGGAACCAGAGGAAGGGGAGCTGGTCTCAGCAGCAGGGGAAGACTCCCTGGCTTCTTCAGCAGACTGCCTCATTGCTGCCTTGTCTTCAGCCTCCTTTTCTGCCTCTGATTCTAGACTGCTGTCTGCCCCAGCCTCTCCCTGCTCACTACACCCTGTTACCTCTTCAGCTTCTGACACCTCCTCCTCCCAGTCGGCTCCTTCTGACCACTCATCATGTTCCCACCACCCAATCCCCTGGCTCTTGGCCGTCTTCCCTTGGGGGTTCCCCAGCTGGTGCCTCTCACTCCTCTGCATCCAGCCGGTTCCACGACATAAACACATTTCTGTAGATTTTTTTTTTTTTTTTTGGCAAGTGATTATGCCTTAATAGAATGTATTTGTGCACATTATTTTCATGAATATATGCATTTTATGAAAAAACAACATGTTTTACCTTAATGAATGCCTTTTTGTAAACACTGTTTGCTTGGACCGCTGCATTCCAAAATGCGGGGGAGCATGAATTTTGAAGGATAGATGTGCTTTTGGTTCACATACTCTTTTGGAAACTGCAAACTTCACCTTTAAATTCATATTTAAGTGTGAACTGAACGGGATTTATCTGCCTCCCCTAACTCTGAGTTGAACCTAGTTGGATACAACCCTAAGTAAATATACATGTGCATGGAAGTGCAATTCAGGCCCAACATGACGTATGCCTCCAAAGTAAACCCAGAAAAGTTGGTTGTCTGCAGAGCCTCTGTCTACACCCAGCATCAAAATTTGGGCTACTAGCCTTTTAGCAGGCTAGCAAAAGGAGGGGGGGGGGGCAGAAAATAGCAGAGAGAGAGACAGAGTGATCTGTCTCCTCTTCCATTGCGGAATTCCTGGTCGCCCATGGCATAACACAAGGCTGGTCTGCACCTACTGCTGTATATGCTGAGGCTTCCATGTCACCTGAGACTCATCCCCAGCATCTCCAGGTAGGGATAGGAAAGACTCCCGCCTGAAACCCTGGACAGCTGCTGCCAGTCAGTGTTGACAATACTGAGCTAGATGGACCAATGGTCTTGACTCAGTAGAAGGCAGCTTCTTATATTCCTAATATTTGGCATTCTAGCCTTTTTCTTCCGTCTCCTCTTGCTTAGTTTTGGCTTTGGATTCCGTTAAATAAAGATACATTTCAAATAGTGGTTGTAGCAATGACCCAAATTTATCCAATAGCCTTACTGCAATGCATTAAACTGCACAGAACATATTTCCTCACTTTCAGAAGTTAAAATATAATCTCATCTATTTCTGATAGGCTTATTGCAAAGAAATTGAATTGGAACTCGTAAGTTTTCACCTACGCTGCAGTGATGAATAATAACAGACTTCATGGATCTCATTTTAAAGTCTCGCCTTGACATATATAGCAAAATGCTGATGGCTTCCTTTAGAATTTCCACTTGCCTTTGTGAATAAGGAAAGCCGTCCTTTAATCAGAGGTCTTTCCAAATTATTAGTCTGCCTTCCCTTTCCACTGGCATGTACTGGGTGGGAACAGTGTGTAGTTTCACTCGGGGATATGCCTGAGCTATGTTAATCACATGATCCTTTTGAAAACTGTTGCTAGAGGCAGAGCCTTTATGGTGGTGGTGTCCTGTTTCTAAGGTAGCCTCATTACAGTGGGGACAGGGGGTGGGGCTTCCAGCTCTCAAATTAATTTAATGTGACCCTGTGAATACTGTCTTGTGAGTTGAAAGGAGGGGGAAATGGAGAGAAAGTGGGTCGGTGGCAGAAAGAGAAAAGGCAGAGTGAGAAAAGGGGTTGGCCCCTCCCATGTTTGACTCTGACTCCGCCCACCTTTGACCCTTTCTCTGCCCACCAGCAGTAGGCAGCCACTAACAGAATACAGTCATACCTTGGATCCCGAATGCCTTGGTACTCGGACGTTTTGGCTCCCGAACGCCGCAAACCTGGAAGTGAGTGTTCCAGTTTGTGAACGTTCTTTGGAACCCGAACGTCCGACGGGGCTTCCGCGGTTTCTGATTGGCTGCAGGAGCTTCCTGCAGCCCATCAGAAGCCGCGCTTTTGGTTTATGAACGTTTTGGAAGTCAGAACAGACTTCCGGAAAGGATTCCGTTTGACTTCCAAGGTACGACTGTAATGTGGGCTTTGGCTGAGAAAGATTCTCTTTATTTCAAGTACATCTGTTAAGGAGCCACGATGGGCTGCAGCTCCCATTCAAGTGACCGCTCAACAACAACCCCAGGTAATGTGCGAAGCAGTATTTATTCATCATCTTGGATAACATGCAGACACAAAATGTCTGCGTTGGGATAGAGGGCAGGGAATTGTTTCGATCCTACTACTGAAAAGCAGGAGCTCATCCAAACCTGTGGAACTTAAAAAAATCAGCAAATCTATTATGTTTATTATTAAATATATACTTAATTGAGCACATGGATGGTCTGGGAAGGAGTAAGGCAGAGAAGAGTAAAGCAGCCTTTTAGTCTTTTCACTTTAACAGAATCATCTCAGCACCTGCCCATCCTTGTTCGTTGCTCGTTGCCCCCGGGCTTAACAAAATTAAATCCTTTGTGTTTTGCTGATAAAGTTACAAGCAGAGACAACTGACACATCCCCCTCTTCATGTTCAGTAGGTTACCAAAATTTGTTAGGGGAAGGTAAGTCAACAACCCTGTGTTGTCCAGCAGAACAAACATTTCAAAATGTAAATATAGGGTAGCAGAAGAAACAAATAAAGTACATTTTAGGATTAGCCAACCTGTGGCCCTCAAGGTGTCACTGGACACCAACTCTCACCACCCAGTCAAGCATGGCAAAGGCCAAGGGTGATGGTACTTGCCATTTTCTGACATAACATGCTCTACTCATGCAGCAGAATCAAGGGGTAAAGCTTTTCTTGAATTGTATCACCTCTGCCTGCTTCCATGTTGGATGGTGGGATTTTCTTGCATATATATATATATATATATTAATAAAAATGAATAAACAAGGATAACAGAATAGGCTTAAGCTCTCACTCTGTTGCACTAATTGTCTACATGTCCCCCGGTCTTCATCAGGTGGCTTGGGGTTCACAAATGGGTCGCAGCAGTGCTGCCACCACCATTTTGTTTCCTGAAGAAAGGCATCTTTCTCCCACCTTTTCTTACCTGAAATCTGAGTACTGTTTCACCTCCTCCTCCTGGCCTGGAGGAGATTTAAGTAGACTTCATAGAAGTTTTCAGGCTGGTGTTAAAGTTGAGGTTGACTCTTCATAGCAGAGGTGGGAAACCTCCAGACTGGAAGCCAAATGTGGCCATCCAGGTCTCTCTTTCTGGCCCTTGAGACTCTTCCCAGGCAGCTCCCCCATCACTTTACTCACCTTCCTTAAGTGTTTTTGCCTGGCTGGAATGTGCCTAGTTTAGACAATAATGATGCCACTTGCTTCCTTGGTCCCACTGATCATTGACATGTGGCCCCCAGAAGGGAATTTGGCCCTTAGTCTGCAAGACATCCCACAGCCCTGCATTGTTGGGAACTCTTAAACTAGGCATGTGAAACCTGTGGTCCTCTGGATGTTGCTGGACTCCAGTTCCCCAGCTCTAATACCTGCAAAAACAAATCTCAGTTGCACATACACAAAATAGTTCATTTTCTAGGTAATGACAAAAGATTTCCACATGCACACAAGCACACAGTTATAAAAGCCCTGTCTTCTGTGGAAATCCTAATTTTCCATGCTTGTGGGTGTTTTGACATTTTGCTAGTTTCTGTTGTCACTTGTATGCTTTCAATCAGGTAGTTGAAAGGGGGGAAAATAGCAAGAAAAGAATGCATAGGAGGAAAATGCTCCATGCACCATTTCATGTG
Organism: Podarcis bocagei; assembly: GCF_964188305.1. Lineage (NCBI taxonomy): Eukaryota > Metazoa > Chordata > Lepidosauria > Squamata > Lacertidae > Podarcis > Podarcis bocagei. The sequence goes on along the minus strand of NC_138140.1, from coordinate 34,718,451 downwards.
GCCTTCTCAAGCTATCTTGGAGCTTGTTACAAATCAAGAGTGTTCAGAATATTGCTTATTGTTCCGAAGGAGAACCAGCATGGCTTCCACAAGAGTCACGCCTGCCTCACTAGCCTTTTAGAGTTCCTTGAGAGTGTCAACAAGCATACAGGTAGAGGTGATCAAGTTGACATTATGCACTTAACACTTTCAAAAAGCTTTAAGTTGTTCACCGAAATAAGTCCAGCAGTCATGGAATAAAAGGAGGGTCCTCTTATGGATCAGTGATTGGTTAAGAAACAGGTAGGAATGTATGGACAGTCCTCCTAATAGAGAGATGTAGATAGCGGATTCCCCTGTGGATGGGTAGTTTTTAACTTGTTCATAAATGACATGACATTTGGGGTGGGCAGTGAGGTGGTCAAGCTTGCTGATGACATCAAATTGCTCAGGGTAGTAAGAACAAAAAAGAAATTGGAGGGATTCCAAAAGGTTCTCTCTAAACCGAATGAACAAGCATTAAAATTAGGTGAATGTGAATCAATGTAACTAAGTATACACATTGGGGCAAAAATCCTAATATATATATATTCACTTATGGATCCAAACTGGCAGTGATTGACCAGGAAAAAGACTGGGGATCATAGTGGATAACTCTTAGAAGGTGCTGATCCAGTATGCAACAGCTGTGAAAACGGTGAATTCCATTTAAAGGATCTTGAGGAAAGGGATAGAAAACTATAACTGTCAAAATCACAATGCCATTACAGTGGTACCTCAGGTTACATACGCTTCAGGTTACAGACTCTGCTAACCCAGAAATATTACCTCAGGTTAAGAACTTTGCTTCAGGATGAGAACAGAAATTATGCAGTGGCGGCGCGGCAGCAGCAGGAGGCCCCATTAGCTAAAGTGGTGCTTCAGGTTAAGAACAGTTTCAGGTTAAGAACGGACCTCCAGAACGAATTAAGTTCTTAACCTCGGGTTACAGACGCTGCTAACCCAGAAATAGTACCTTGGGTTAAGAACTTTGCTTCCGGATGAGAACAGAAATCGTGCGGCGGCAGCGGGAGGCCCCATTAGCTAAAGTGGTACCTTAGGTTAAGAACAGTTTCAGGTTAAGAACGGACCTCCAGAACAAATTAAGTTCTTAACCTGAGGTACCACTGTATACAACATTATGATGTGACTATACTTGGAATACAGTTCTGGTCACCATTCTACCTCAAAAAAGGAGGCTGCAGAGCTGGAAAAGGTTCAGAAAAGGGTAACTAACATGATCAAAGTACTGGAGAAATTCCCTTCTGAGGAAAGGGGGTTTTGTGTGTGTTTACATTTGGGGCTTTTTTTGGTTACAAAAAAGTGAAGTGTAACAGAGATGCATAAAATTATGCGTGTGCAGATAAAGTGGGCAGAGTTAAGTTTCTCTCAGTTTCTCATAATACTAAAATCTATGAAGGAAGTACACATTACATAATTCAATTATGGAATCCACTAACACAAGACGCAGTGTGGCCACCAACACGGATGACTTCAAACCACGCTTCAAATTAATGGAGGATACGGCTATCTCTTGTTACGAACTTTGTTATTTGTGCTAAAGGCAGAATGCTTCTGAATACCATTTGCTGGGAGAGAGCAGTTGCACTCAAGTCTTGCTTGTGGTCTTCGCATAGTCATCTGGTTAGCTATTGTGAGAACGGGGTGGAAGACTTAGATGAGCCATTGGTCTGATGCAGCAAAGCTCTACTTAAGTTCTTAAGTAGTATTTTAGAATTAAGGTTGTTGCTTTTAATTACTGTGTAATACAAATCTGCTTTCAACCACCCATAAATTTGCCACATTGTGGCTTGGATGTGGTCTGCCTTAACTCAGCCTTAACTTAGGGCAGCCAGTGATGTACAGTCATTATTTGGGAATGTGAGCAGAGGCAGAACGGTCCACTGCCTGCTAATTTTCCTTTCTAGATATTGGGATATTAAACTGGGCAATGGGCAGGTGCTAGCTATAGAAATTCATCGGGTTGGAAGCGGCCTTGGAGGTAATCTGCCCCAGCCCTTTCTTTAATGCCTGATGTGCAGGATTCAACCCTTGGGGTAAGGACAGGGATCACCAGGGAACAGATTTTCTCTCCTTCCTAGGACTTCTACTTGATCAGCCAGTCAGTCAAAGAACAGAGCTCTGAAAGGCTCTCAGTGCCAACTACTCACAATGGTGATGTTTTCCTTCTACTCTTGGATGCAGTATCCCTCCAAATACCAGCTAATGGAAACTGCAAGAGGGGAGTGTGCTGTTGTGTTCAGATCCTGCTTTCGGACTTCCCAGAGGCATCTGACTGGCCGCTATGATAACAGGATACTGCACCAGATGGGCCATTGGCCTGATCCAGCAGGCCTGCAACGGCTGTTCACTCTTATGGAGGTGCCCTGTCTCGATTGGCTTTCCTTTTGTGTCTCTTGCATCTACTTTTATTTAAATATTGGGCAGGGATGTATCCTTTTAACGTGCACAAAGCACTTACAGTGCAACCCTGTGCCTGTTTACTCAGAAGACTGACATGCAAACTGTACTCCCTTCTTGCCGAGTGCTTTCCAATATATTTGCCCAAGCAGGCATTTTCTGATCAGTAATGTAGAGAAGCCATGGAACATTTTCATCTGCCCAAGCTGCAACAAAACATGTCTCTCCTGTATCGGTCTCTGCAGCCACAGCAGGCACTGAAACTTTCCAACGGTTTGACCTCACTCCACCCGCAGGTACACTCATCCATTGCCTCTCAAGACTGATGGATGCCAACAGTGCAGCCTGCATACACTGCTGTCAGGTGAAATGGCATATGCATCACTATTTTATGGTATTATACTGATTCATTGTCTTTGTTCTTTAGCATAATGATTTGCTGTATACCAGCTTGGTTGTTTTTTTAAAAATAAGGACTGCTGCCCCTACTCGCCAGCGTTGCATACCCTTCTGTCCTTCCCCCTGCCTCTGACCAAATCCTCCCCCTTTAAGCCTCACACACCCCCTTGCCTATCCCACCACAGCCACCCCAAGCCCCTCCCCTCCTAAGTCCCTTAAAGGAGGGGGATACACCTTACAGAGGAGCCCCCTTAAACCTTCCTGCATGCATGTTTAATAGAGGGGTAGAAGCAGAGGGATTCTACACGGTGGTTTACTAAATTGCTATGGGAAGGGCCTCACCCACCACTGAACTTTGTTGCAGGCCTGTTTAATGGGTTGGGGGTGGATGGGGAGGCACTTCACAACACCTCCTTATCTCGTTAAGCAGTTTGCCTGGGCCTGCCTGCTGTTTCTCACACTGTTGCTGACACACAGCGTGAAGGCACTACAGTGGTACCTCTGGTTGCGAACGGGATCTGTTCTGGAACCCCGTTCGCAACCTGAGCAGAACACAACCCGCATCTGCGTGTGTCACAATTCGCCGCTTCTGCGCTTGTGCGTGATGTCATTTTGAGTGCCTGCGCATGCGCGAGTGGCGAAACCTGGAAGTAACCCTTTCCGGTACTTTGAGGTTGCCGCGTTACGCAACCTGAAAATGCTCAACCTGAAGCAAATGCAACACAAGGTATGACTGTATATATTTTTTAGCATGTAGGAAGATAGAGCAGCGTATAAATATTTTTAAATAAATAAAAAAAGTCTCGAATGGGACTTAACACCCTAGCAATAGTGTTTAGGATTGGAAGCCAACAGAATGATCCTATAAATGTCTGCTCAGAAATCCATTGAGTAGAGAATTGCAGCCTTAGTTTAAGAACTGTACAAAATTTACGGCCACAGCTGTTGATACTGGTCACTCTGGTTATCTCATATTCACTTGAGCCCATAGGCAGAAGCTGCAGATTATTGTGCCTTTTCCATTTCATGGTCATTTGGCCCAATTGAAGGCAATACTTTGTTGGGCCTGGTTAGCCAATGATGAGAATCGGTGTGCTGCAGTTGTTAGTACTGGACTGGTACCTGGGAGATGAGTGTTCAAATCCCCACTTGGCCAGGAAGCACACTGGGTGACTTTGGGGCAGTTGTAGGCTGCATAAACGCCATACAGTCGTACCTTGGAAGTCGAACGGAATCCATTCCAGAAGTCTGTTCCGACTTCCAAAACGCTCGGAAACCAAAGTGCGGCTTCTGATTGGCTGCAGGAAGCTCCTGCAGCCAATCGGAAGCTGCAGAAGCCCCGTTGGACGTTCGGGTTCCAAAGAATGTTCGCAAACCAGAACACTCACTTCCAGGTTTGCGAAATTTGGGAGCCAAAACATCCGAGTACCAAGGCGTTCGGGATCCAAGGTACGGCTGTATATTTAAACTAGTTAACCTTTCGTAGAGCCACAATTTCCAGTAGACAGTTCCCAGAATTCTTAGGGGAAGTACAGTAATGTGCTTTACATGTATGGTGTGTTCACAGCCAGAGTCTCTCTACCTCACAGGGCTGTTGTGAGAACAGAATGTAGAGGAGAACTATGTAGGCCACCTTGAGCTGTTTGGAAGAAAGGTGGCACATCAATGTAATAACAAGCCCTTCCTGCTTCTGTTGGACAGGACTCCAATATAGGAAAGGCTTATGCCACACTTCATCTGGCACAAGGTGGTGAATCTTGCTTGTCTCTAAAAGGTGCCACGAGACCTGCTTTATGTGTAATTATGAAAGGGGGCCGCCTCCTCCGCCAGGTCGTGCTACCGACTGATTATGCGACGCGAGTTTGATTTAGGATTTGACGTCGCCGCCTCTGCCGCGACGAAGGGCTCCCGGTCCGCTGATTCTCTTCCTTCTCCTCCTCTTGCGGTCTCCCGAAGGCCCTCTAGCGACGGCTGCCGTCCTCAGAGCCAGCACGTGGAGGGCGGCCCCTCAGCCGGCTCCCCTGCTGCCATTGTCCGTCGGCCGGTGCGCGCTTGGAAGTGGACGGTCTGCGTCTCGCCTTCGCTCGGGGGGGACGCTCCGGCCAAGAGGAGGGAACAACGGGCAGGAGGAGGAGTGCGCGGCTGTGGCTCCGGCTTCCTTCCTGCCCTCCCTTTCTCCTCCCATCGGCCGGGCCAGCCTCGCCTCCCTCCCTCTCTCCCTATCTTCCCGCACACGCTCCCCGACCGGCAGCTCCGCGCTCTCTGCGCCGGCTCCTCCTCCTCCTCCTCTCCGCGCTTCCAGCAAGATGACAGCCGGGCGGCAGCAGCGGCGGTGGCGCGGAGATTCCTCGCACCGGCTGGTAAGTAGAAAGGACGCCGCCGCCGAAGGAACGAGCCCTGGACGGGCGGGCGGTGGTCGCCGCCCCGACGAGAGGGCTCGCGCAGCGCGGCGCAAAGGAGGTGGCCTTTGCGCTGCAGCGATCGCCCCAAGAGAAGAGCGGAGGGCGTGCGGGGTAGTGGTGGGGTGGTGGTGGGGGGAGGCTGGGTGTCGCGGACTAGCGGGCCCACTCCAGAGATGGGAGAGAGGTGTTGAACCTCTTGTGCAGGCAAGAAGGGGTTAACTGAGGGGGGCATAACCAAGAGCGGAGGAAGTAGGTTTCCTCCAGGCGGGCGGGGAAAGGATCGGCTCCCACGGGTTGTGAGTACTTGGATTTGGCTTGGGAGAAGCGGAGGGAAGGAAGGGGTTAACAGCCGGTCTGCAGGAATGGCTAGTAGGGCGGCGCGCGCGGGGGGTGTGTGTGTGTGTCAGTTTTAGGTTGCACTGTTTGAAAGGTAGAGAAGTGCGTATTTTGGAGCGTGGATGTGGTGCTTTGTGATGTGCAAGGATGTGAGCGTGAAGTGGCCTGCGCCCCCGCCTTTTGGCAGAGGGGCAACCCTCTCCCGGCCCCCTCCCGCCCCCGCTTCAGAATTTTCCTCAGTATTTTGCAGAGTTGAGTTTTCTGCCAAAGAGCTGAGGTGGTGGTAAGGTGGCCCCTTCCTTTGCCACCCCACCAATCCCCTTTGGCACTGCAGACTTCGGAACACTTGTGCCTACGCACTTCTGGCATGGTGGCAGGTGTGTGCCCCCAGCCATGGCCCGGCTGACCCTGAGCTCCCCTCTCCTGGCTGTGGTTCCACATCTGAATTCTTCTGGCTCTCTTCCAGGTGCATACCTGACTCTTGGGAGCGCAGCAATATTGTGGGTGGTTTGCCAGGGGGGGAGTAATGGAGCTGCCAGCAGAGCCGAGCGGGAGGGCAGGTGCACCACCAGGTAACACCAGTTGAAACAAGTTTTCTCTCCCAGGTGCTAGCCTGAGACACTGAAGTTGGAAGGGGTGGTGGAGAAAGATAATTGCACGCCATCCACTGGTTGGTTTGCTTCATCTCTTGCCACCCTTAGCTAGCGGGCTGCCCCTGTAGAGGAAGGACAGCATCCTTGGGTTCTTTCTCTGCTTTTTCCATCCTGAGTAGAATATGTGGTTGCAGCATCCTTCCTCTGCCCTCCCCACTTCAGATCTAATCCTGTCCTCTTTCATTTGCAAGTTCCCAGTTGCGTCACTGAAGCAAGGTCCACGGTGTCTTAAGATTCTTGTTCTCCTGGTTTGGGTAGCAAACTGAACTGCAGCTTAACTAAATTCTGCAGTTTTGGGCAATGTGGAATTTTCAGGTCGGGCTGAAGTTTAGACAGCCGGTTCTTTTTCTGCTTTGGCACTGCATTTTTTGTCTGGACAGAGGAAAGCACAGTGGATGTATGAGGCTGTCGTGGAGGACTTTGGAAGAATCAATTTCTGGGTCTGTGGCTTGATGACAATTGAGAAGATTTAAGCTGTCGCCTTCTAGGGATTTTGCTTGCACTAACGGTGCCAATGGCTTTGGCACGTATCATGTTTTCTGTGGGCTAAAGACAGAAACTTGATACAGTGCAGAATATTCAGGGTTTAACCTAAGAGCTGGAATTCTCCGAAGCTATTAGGTTTACTTAGGCTTGAAACAAAATATTTACCTGCGATGTGTTTCACTCCACATTTTATATTAGTATTTAGTGACAGACATCTCTGATATTGTTTGCAGCTCAGATGCTGTGGGCTGTTGGATTATTTAGATTCAGCAAGCTTGGAGAGAGGTTTGCATGTTAGAGCTTCTGTCTGCCACTCAGTGGCCTTACCTGACCCCAGCAAAGAGACCCCCCCCCCAATCCCTCTTGCCTTTGTATAATTTGCCATTGTCTTCCCTGAACACATCTTTACATCAACAACTTTGGAATTTGCAGTCTTCAGTGGATGGTGACTTAACTTGGACTTCACAGTCCAAAATAGCAGCTGCAGCTTGTAAGGAGCTGGATATCGTACAGATTTCTGCGAGCCTCAAACTGCTTTGCATTCCTCAAGAGTGCAGTGTCCAGAGAGTTGCTGGTGCTGAGCATTTGAACTTTGGTCCAGGGCCTAACAAGAATCCTTTCATCATCATCTTAACTCCCCACCCACTGCAACATTGCTGACCCAAAAGCATTTTTTGAGTTGAGTCTTCACAAACTGCAGCATTCACTAGGAGTCTTGTTGAAGTTCAAGGGTGATTTCGCAATTATTTTGACTGATCGGAACCAGAATGCAAGCTGTGCTGTTGTGATGTACAAGTGATATAGGCTAATGTGTGTCCAGTGCTTTGCTCTGTGGCTGCCTTTACAGGAAGCCTTTATGATGGCAGGTGGAGTCTTAAAGTGGCACTGGGGAAGATGATAAATAACTTTAAAGTGGTGTGTCTGTATGATTAGCCTCTGCCAACCTGGGTCTTCCAGATGTTTTCGACTGCAGCTCTCCGCCAGCCCTTACCGTGGTGAATTGTAGACCAATATATCTGGAGGACACCTGGCTGACAAAGGCTGTGTTAGATTTACTGTTAGATTTTTCATGTTGCCTTTTCTTATCATTCCTGAAACGCGAACAGAACAGAGCTGGAGAAAGGTTGCCATTCTGTCAGCTGCGTAAATTCCTAGGCATTCAAGGGGAGATTAGGAAGAAATCATTGTGCGGAAATTAGCAAAGACCAGTGTACTTCCAGAGAATTGTCTCTGTAACTCCAGCAGCAAGTAGAGTCACTCTTTTTCGTAGTGTATCCTAAGATGCTTCCTCTACTTTTCATGAAAGAGTCAGGTCTGTGGCTACAGCAAGTCTCTCAGTGGGGGATTCTGTGATAAGTTGTTTAGCAAACCTGCTTTTTTAAAAATAAAAAGTTGCTATTGATAAGTATTCTTAGGGACATAGGAAGCTGTTTTATACCAAGTCAGGTCATCGGTCTTTCCAGCTATTGTATTGTCTGAATTGACTGGCAGCAGCTGTATAGGTTTTCAGAATAGAGCTGTTTCCAGTCCTACCTGGACACACCAGAGATGGAACCAGGGACCTCCTACCTGCAAAGCAGGTCTTCTGCCACTGAGCTATGGCCCTTCATTTGCAACATCTCCCTTGGAACATTTCCCTTTGCCAAGTATGATGGAAACCTCCTTGCCTGGCTGACAGGGATGGGCGAGGTGACAGCTGGATGGGTCTTGTGTGCTGCTATTGCACGCCTGTGTCTTGGGACGGAGATGCGTGCTTTCTGAGCTCCTGTGGTTGACTCTTGGCTATTTAAAGACCCGGGACTGTCATGTCAACAGCAGATGGTGTAACACGCCTGTTCTGCCTTGGCAGTTGTGTGCTCCCAGCTCGAGGCAGTTGATTTGCTCAATCAGGCAGGGTTGTAAAGAAATGCTTCTGGTCCCTAGTGGGGCTTTTGGTCAATTTTGATGGGGGAAGACTTGAATTATCCCAGGAAGTAAAGTGGAACCTCATGCAGTACTGACAAGCCTGAGGCAAGATTTGCTGACAGTTCCCTCCAGGCTGTGGTTTCCAGGTCCTGGATTTTCCAGGAGAGACTAATGCTCTTGATTGTGAGTGCTTCTGGTTACACTTGAAAAAAATAATAAGGGTGTTTTCTGCTGATACATGTAGAATCTCACCATTTGCTGAAGATCAAGTCCCAAATGAAGCTGTGGAGTGAATTCTGGCTTGGAGGGGGGAGGGAGTTCCGCAGAGCACCACTTTTTCTTTGGTGAAGAATATTTAGATTTTCAGGCAAAGCCAAGCTTTTCTTCATTTTGGCTTCCCATAACGGCTCCACTCATGGTGCTAATGGCCTTGCATTTGTTGATCGGGGAATGGGGAACCTGTGGTCCTACAGCTGTTGTTGAACACCGGACCCTGCCAGCATGGCTAGTGGTCTGGGATGGTGGGATTTGTAATCCCAAACTTGGGCCTCCAGCTGCTTTTGGACTACAATCTCCATCATCCCTGAAGACTGGTCCTGCTAGTTAGGGATGATGGGAGTTGTAGTCCAAAAACAGATGGAGACCCAAGTTTGGGAAACTCTGATCTAGATGACTACAGTTCCCTCATCCCTGCTGAAGATGAATCTGTATGGGAACCCAGAGCCATAAAGGCAGTCTCTGGGGCGGGCTGGCTGTTTAAAACCTTCTAGCTTCTCTCCTTGATGCCTTCTTGGGTGTTAGATTCTGGGGATAGTCTTCTTATGGGGGCAGCAGAAGCAAAGAAGCCCACTAGGTTTGAGGTAGAATCAGACATGTTTCAGAATGATTTCAATGCAGATACCACCTTTTTCTTTTCCTTCCCCCTCAGACTTTGGTTGGGGTCACCAAGGCTGGCAGAAGCTTTTGTGATGTAGTGGGGAGGAGGACTGAACTTGGACTGGAGGCACCTGGGATGAAATCCTTGCTCAGGATTGGCGTGCCTACCTGTCAGTCGCCTAATGATGTCAGGTGCAAGGCACTGCTAAAATGGAGACATTTCCACCCCCTTCATTTTAGCAGGAGTTTCCATGCAAAACTTCCTGAATAAGTGGATTCTGATGTAAATTTCTTCCTGAGGTTAAACTTCCATTTAAAGTTTTAACTGGCGGTGCTCAGGGCTGTACCTGGGACCTTCTGCATGCAAATCTTGTGCTCTACCACTGAGTTGTGGTAGCTTCTCAAAAGTCTTATTGGAATTGCCTAGTTTAGTGTTGTATTCTGGCAAAAAAAATGGCTCAGGCCATGCTCCCCAGCTGAGAAGATATTGGCTCCTGTGCTGATTTTGAAGCCAGTAGACATTTGAGCCAGATGGTCTTTCAAGCCCCTTGCAATTCCCTGAATGATAGAGAAGCTTGGGTGTGGACCACAGCCCTGCCCTCCTCAATTCATTGATTTGTAAGCCTGGTTGCAGCATGAGTTAGTGTTTTGTTTTCTTAATTTTTTTTTCTCCTAGAGAGCACTCATACACTTCTGGCTTAATGAGGGCTCTGGCTTATTCTGTTTGAACGAACAGCTCCATTAAGTTGTGCTGATTAATGAGCAGAAAACCCAGTAGGGAAGGCAGAGGTCTGAGCTTCCCGTATGTGTTTATGGCTGTGTCTTGTATGCACAGCACGGAAACATAGCTTGGGAACTTGAAGCCTGCAGATGGGTGGGTGGGAATAGATGCATGTCAATGTGGGGAAAGGAAATCTGGCACTGCAATCATCCATAGATGTCAGGGGTAGGGTACACTCACCCAGATCTTTTGAAGGCCCCTGTGATGGTTTCTGCCACAATCCTTTCATGGCAGTAAGAAAAGATGTGGGAAAAGGCTGCCCCATGCTGAATTTCTGCACCTTCATTTCCTGGTTAGTGCACTGTGTACACATACTGCTGTGTGCTGGGAGAGGTGTTTGATGTGCAACTACTAATCCTTTCTTAGTGTTACTTGTAAGGGTGCACTGTGAGTTGTGCTTTGTGCACACAGTGAAGGCAAGCAACTAGCTTGCTGCAGGCCGGAGTCAGCATAGGCTAGCATTTTCTTTCTGGCTTCCAGGCTCACGGGTGTTTATGAGAATAGGCTTTGTGGACGGTTGCACCCACACAGAAAGACCAGCATGGGTGCTACGCACAGCATTGCTCAGGTCTCGGCAATTGAATGTGGGCCTCTGTTTTTAAATGTGAGTGTTGCAGAGAAAGATTGAATCTTCTCCCCTTTGCTCTATGATGCCAGTTGCATCCCTGTGCCTGTCACAGATCTTCACCAGAGCTGTGTGCAGAGACAATAAAACAGTAAGATTTTGCACCCAGAGAACGCAAATCTCCAGTAAGAAAGATGACTCCTGAGCTCCATGTAAAGGTAAAGACACCCCTGACTGTTAGGTCCAGTCACGGACGACTCTGGGGTTGTGTGCTCATCTCACTCTATAGGCTGAGGGAGACGGTGTTTGTCCGCAGACAGCTTCCGGGTCATGTGGCCAGCATGACTAAGCCGCTTCTGGCGAACCAGAGCAGCACACAGAAACACTGTTTACCTTCCCGCCGAAGCAGTACCTATTTATCTACTTGCACTTTGACATGCTTTCAAACTGTTAGGTTGGCAGGAGCAGGGACCGAGCAATGGGAGCTCACCCCGTTGCGAGGATTCCAACCGCCGACCTTCTGATCGGCAAGTCCTAGGCTCTGTGGTTTAGATTACAGCGCCACCCGTATCCAGTGCTCCATGTAAACTATACAAATTGAGCAAATACAGTGGTGCCCCGCAAGACGAAATTAATTCGTTCCGCAAGTTTTGTCGTCTAGCGAATTTTTCATCTTGCGAATCACGAAATCCCATAGGAATGCATTGAAAATCAAGTAATGCGTTCCTATAGTCAAAAAAAGTCCAAACAAAGCCAAATTTGGTACAACAACAGTTTATTAACTGCTCTTTAAAGTCACACATACTGTAAAGAGCAGTTCAAAAATTGAAGGGAAAATAAATTAACTTTATAAACAAAACATGTCTTTGTTTTTAGACAAAGGAAACAAAGTCGCGAGACGTTTTCATCTTGCGAAACAAGCCCATAGGGAAATTCGTCTTGCGAGGCAAATCGAAAACGGAAAAACCTTTCGTCTAGCGAGTTTTTTGTCTTGCGAGGCATTCGTCTTGCGAGGTACCACTGTACACGTCATTCTGTACTTTGTACAATCCTGGTCATGCAAGAGCTCTGTGTGGCATTAGTGTTCCTTCCCAGCTAACGGAGAACTTAGGATCAAACTATACATTGTGTGGAGCACCTCCTTACAACTGTCTATACCTTGCCTAAAAAGCTGCTGCCACACCCCACCACCAGCCAGATTGGACTGTGGCACAGTGGAAGGAGTAAATAACGCTTTTCTTTCCATACTGTTGAAAATTGCTTCCGATGTTGCTCTTTCTGAACATTATGCACAGCTCGACTCTTGGTGAGCAATAAGCTCTGTAAACCATTTTTTATATCAAGTTCTGGCAAATTAGTTCCGATTCTTTTCACATGGAGCCTGTCCCTTTTGTATAGACTTGCCTTGTCCCATAATGGCTGCTTACCCTGCTCGGGAGTGGGCAGCAGCTTTGACCTATCACAGGCTTCCCCTCCATCCCTGGGGGGTGAAATTCCTTTTGGTGTGGCCAGCCATTGGACGGCTGGATAGCCCACCCCCATCAATATTTGAATTGGCCAATTGGGCAGGCTGGGAGGTGGAGCATAGCTGGAGGACCAGAGTCAAGGAGTGTTCACTCTGGTCCACTGACTGGGAATGAAAGCCGGCTGCACCTGCATCACTTAGCACAAAGATCATAATTGTCCCTTAATGTTTCCTAGTATCTAGCAGATCTAAACCTGTTCTCCTGGCATCACTGTCTTGTCTGCCATTTGAGGCTTCTGAGCTCTGCCTGTCCTACTGGCCTTGCATGCAAAACAGGTAGTATTTCTTGACAATGCTAACATGGAGGCCCTGGATCTTAATATCCTATCCAGCAACTTAATTATTTTACATCCAAGAGCACGCCATTCATTTTTTACTGATGCTGAAGCTTAGATGGCTCCAAAATCTCCTGAATCCCTCTGTTACTTACTTTTATCTGCCTTTATTCTAATGCTTTATTGGTTTTAGGTTGCATTTTGGTCTTAATGATAACGATCTTTTTTTTTAATACGGTACACAGCTTAAGCGTATTAAGCAGTTTATAAATGCCTTATACATAGTTTAGTCTATACATAGCTTAGTTTAATTAAAAACGTTTATTAACATTTATGTATTTAATGACAGCAGCACGAATACTGTAATTCCCAAAGATGGAAAGGAGGAGAAGTCCCAACAAAGGAAGAATGGCTTTGGAAAACGTTGGAATACAAGATTAGAGACCCAAATGATGAAAACTTCCTTGGGGACTAAGGAACTTTTATAAAGCATTTCAAGTGTTGCTAAAGCGAGATGAAAATGTGAGCAGGACTTGAAATATGAGCGTTAATTTTTAAAAGATAAATAGGTTTAAATGGATGTATTGAATAGTGCAGGTTTCAAGGGTAAATATGGAAAGCGTGGAAGGGGAGGACGTGAAGTCAACTGATAAAATAACTTACGGTTTATGTTAAAATTTGTAGAGTTTTTTGTGTGTGAAAAATCAACAAATAAGATTTTTTTAAAAAAAATTAATTAAAATAAAATAAAACAAATGAAAGTGAATCATAGACAAATTCACCAATGATAAGTTTACTGGTGACAACAAGGCAAGATGGTTATTTGCCACCTGAATGGCCAGTTGCTGGGGGACAGCAGAGGGAGAGGACTGTTGTCCTCATGTTCTTCTTGAGGGTTTCCCATCCAAATATATTTTATTGCCTGCTGTGGTAAACAGGATATTGGAACAGAAGGTGGTTTGGTTTGATTTGGCAGGGTTCTTACAATGCTGACTCCTCCCCTTGCGCTGTCTGGATGATGCAAAGATAGGCTGCAAGACTTTGCAATGTGAGGGCTGCTGTCTTCTGTGGGGCAGTGGACCGCCCTGCTCAGTATTCTCCCAGTGTGGCTAGGAGAATATAAAGACTAAATCCACAGGCTTTTCTGAGTCGGCCATTTGGGTCTGTGGCCATGGGTGGCGGAGAGCTGTTTCTTAGCTTATCCTTGGAGCTTTGTAGGGTCTCTGTGGTCAGAACATAGGGAAGTGCCTTGTGCATAGCCAGGTCAGTGGTCCATCTAGCTCACTACTGTCTAGGTAAAGGTAAAGGGACCCCTGACTGTTAGGTCCAGTCCCAGACGACTCTGGGGTTGCAGCGCTCATCTCGCTCTATAGGCCGAGGGAGCTGACGTTTGTCCGCAGACAGCTTCCGGGTCATGTGGCCAGCATGACTAAGCCGCTTCTGGCAAACCAGAGCAGTGCATGGAAACGCCATTTACCTTCCCGCCGGAGCAGTACCTATTTATCTACTTGCACTTTGGCGTGCTTTTGAACTGCTAGGTGGGCAGGAGCAGGGACCGAGCAACGGGAGCTCACCCCGTTGCGGGGATTCGAACTGCTGACCTTCTGAATTGTATGTTTTTTTTAGGATTTACCCTATTCTTTATATGGTAGATCATAGAATCATAGAATATGCAGCTGTCCCACAAGGGGATTGAACCTGCAACCTTGGTGTTATCAGCAGCACCCTCTAACTAACTGAGCTGTGTCATCCCATTTAACTGATTTTTGTATTGTGTCGTTACATTCTTGTAACCTGCCCTGGGTTCTTAAGGTGAAGAGCAAGTAGGAAATCTTAACAAATAAATAGCCAATAAAGTTGGGGTGTTTTTTTTTGTTTTGTTTATTTCCCACCTGCCTAAGGCCAAGGTCTCCTGATATTGTAAAGGATTTTTTCTATTGAAAGATTCAGGCCCCAGATTCTGTGTATTGCTGCTCGGTTATTTATTTATTAGCAATATTATTTTATGCTGCCTTATATGCATGACCGAAATATAAAGGCCAATCACAAAATAAAGCATCGAAATGGTTAACACACCAAGCAGAAAGCTTTGGAATACAGTATAGAGAAAGCTGCAGAAAAAAGCATTTTCCAGAGGTGTTTTTAGAAGTAACTACTGTTGCAAGCCACTGCAACCTACTTTATTGACTGTAAGAGAATGATTTGGTCAAGCCTAAATTAAGTGTGTGCCGTGGTGGTGGTGGTGGAGGTGGGGACCCTGCAGGCACGAGCTAAGGCCTCTATGGGCTCATATGTGCCTGCAGGCATTGCATTGGTGATCAAGATTATGGGGAAAACTGATCACAGATGTTGTGAAGCAGTAGAGGGATGCTCAAGGCAGTAGCATTAATGAGACATAGATTCAAGGAATTGTAGAGTTGGAAGGGACCCTGAGGGTCATCTTGTCCAACCCCCCTGCCATGCAGCAATCTCAACTAAAGCATCCGTGACAGGTTGCCGTCCTTCATGGCTTGGCTTGATTTACAGAGCTCTCCCTGCAGACCTCAGGAAGGGTCGTTCTCAGTGGCAGAACATCTGCTTTGCATGCAGAAGGTCCGGGTTCAATCCCTGGCACCTCCAGCTAAGGCTGGGGGAGACCTCTGCCCTGACACCCTGGAGAACTGCTGCTACTCAGTGCAGACGATACTGTGCTAGATAGGCCAGTGGTCTGACTCGGTGCAAGGCAGATTCCTTCGTTCCAGACCTGCCGCTCTGGACGGATATTACATCTCTTTAGTAGGCATGTCTCCCCCCCTGGAAGTTCTTTTCTGTCCCTTCAGGCATCCTCAGCGATGCAGTCTTCATTGGAGATTGACTGCACCTTATCTCCTTTCATTGCTGCAAAGGATTAAGCATACCTGCCTGGCTCTCGTAAGCGTGTGAGCTGTTATAACGAACTGAAATTCATTTTTAATAGCAAAGTTAATCGCAGAGTCCACTCATTGATTCTCTATTTTGCAGCTGTATTAGCTAGGCTGTGCTGCTGCTAATGGTCTAGAAAATCGCCTTTTAATAAAGTCAGGCAGAGGGTGTGTGTTTGGCGGGGTGCGGGGGGAGAGAGAGAGAGAGAGAGAGATCTAACTAAAAGTACAAGCCAGGATGGCTAAAATTGGAATGCTTCGGAATCAGCCGCGTAAAAGAATGCTGGCAACAGCTATGCATTGAAGCAAACAGAAGCCGTTCAAAGGCTGTTTTCTCACATGCAGGCTTATCACTGAATGACAGTTGCAGCTTCCAGAGAGCTTTCTTTGATACCTTTTGCACTTTCATCCTTTTGTTTGCACTTTTGGTGCAGAGAACAAGTTTGTACTATGTTGGGTAATTTGAGAGGATAGTGCTTTGTTTGCCATAGCTGTCAACTTACAGATTTGAAAATAAGGGACCAGCAACCAAAATAAGGGACCAGCAACCTCACCTGTTCCAGGCACTCCAGTCTTCCTGTCCTCCTGCAGTCTGGTCAAACTCATGCTGGGTAGCTTCGAAAACACTGTCCAACCAACTTTGTAACCAGAGGTTCAATTGAATAGAATCTGAATCACATGCACCACAAGGCTTATGCAGCCTCAACTTAAGATGGCTCACCGGCCTGGCTTTGCACTGCAAAGTTTGCAGCAGCACGTGCAACAAAATGGCGTCCAGCATTCAAAAACCTCCTCAGCTTGCATTAACTAGCCACACACAAGGCATGCAAGCTCCACCCCCCCAGTCGTTCTTAGACTTCTTATTGGGTGAGCAACACAGCCAAGCAACACAGTTGGAGTCTCCCTCCTCCCTGGCCGGCAGGGAGGGAGAGGAGCTGCTTCCTTTGAAATTTAAGGGACGTTATTTAAGGGACATCCATCAATAAGGGACAGCAGCGGGACATGGTGTTGGAATAAGGGACTGTCCCTTCAAATAAGGGACACTTGACAGCTATGTTTGCATCCTGATATTTGAGGAAGGAAGACAAATTAACTGAGGGCTTTATTTTGCTGTCTCTCCAGACTGAGGAAAGATTGCATATGCTGATGGTGGAGCTTCTATGTTAAATTAAAATGCAGAGAGGTTCAAAACTTTGACTCTCAGGGTTGGGTGAATTGCCGTTTGCTGTCCTCAAGGTATGTGGTGATTTTCTGCGCAGGCCTTCCTTCCCTCTTTGTCCTATAACTACATTTCCCTGCTTCTGTTTAACGTGCTTTCGAAAGCTTTGCGTAAATCTGGATCTCACACAAATAATCACGTAACGGTTTCACCATGTGCACAAAGCAGAACTCAGCCCTCATCCATTCAAACCGCACTGCACAGCCATTTATAGGCAGCAAGAATTGTTTTTTTGCTTGCCCAGTGTGAGCAGAACAATGGTTATATTTTCGCAGTAAGAAGCTTGTGCTGATGAAAGCCAGCGTGGTGCTAAAAGCAAGAAAAGCCATTCTGGATTAAGCCAGTAAGGAGATACCACAAATACATATATTTGTGATAGGTTTTCGCTGTTTGTACAGTAATATTTCCCTGCATAAACACTTCCCTGTATTTCACTGGGGATGTAAAACCCAACCATTTTATATAATCGCATTAGAACCAATTTAGTGCGGCTGGGATTGCTTCTTGCACTTTACAGGTGAAATTCTGCTGAGGCTGGCAGGAAATGGTCACTTCCCTAGCTTCCAAAACTTACATTTGCTCCCATGGTGTGGACTGTAGCTACAGGATTGTGGTTAGCTAGGCTGGAGGACTTCAGATGGTAGCTGCATTTGCATCTATTGGTGCAACACACTTGCTGGCTTATCTGGCACGGGCAGTGTGCTAGTGCAGGCTGCCAATCTCTCCCACTTTGTTCCTTCCTTCATGCAAAGCGGATAAATAAACTAATATGTATTTGCTCCAATTACGCCTTAACCAGGGTTGTAGTTTATTGTTCTCTAAGAAAACATGGTTGCTAGTCAACCAGAGGACATGATTTATAGTTGGTTATTTATTTATTTATTTATTTATTTATTTAGTTAGTTAGTTAGTTACTTACTGCAGATAACGTTTCAGAGTAGATTCATGGAAAGGAAGGGACCTAAATTAGCCATGTCTATTAATTTCCATGGGTCTACTTTGAGCAGAACTAGCGCTGGATACAAACCACATAATAACAACTTCAACAGGATAAAACAATAGTATTGACTAAAAATGCTCATCCTGCAGTATTATAAAATACAAGGTTTATATAGCTCTTAATGAAACCTTCTAAGTGGCTGGCATACAACAACATGAAATACTGATTAACAATATTGATAAAATAAAAAACAAATTGACATACGAAGTACCCAGGTATGGATAAAACCAGCAGTTTTGAAAGAAATATATCTAATAAACCTGGGAAGGCTTGCCTAAAGAAAAAGATTTTTAGCAGGTGCTGAAAAAGGTACAACCAAAGCATTTGCCTAATATCAATTGGCAAGGAGTTCCAGAGCATAGAGGCTGCCACACTAAGGGATTGATGCATTGCAAGTGTGGAACAAGCATTTCGCTCTTCCATAGTTCCACAGATCAAAATGGATGATAGGGCATATACCCTTGTGCAAATTAATTGAAACAAAGCATGTTTTGTATCTTACTCGTAATCCTGTACTCAAAACAAACATGAAAAGTCAGTTGATCATTATGGTGTTGGCAGCCTGCAGCCAACAGAAGGAATGATGCACTCGCTGCAATATATTGAGGTTCTATGAAAGAGAGTTATTCCAGAGCTGGAAAAGATGTATCCTGACAGTACTGGGATATTGCAGTGGGACCTAGCCCTCTGTCACACATCGAAAGTGGGGAAGAAGTTCATGACAGAGCAGCAAATACAGGTACTTGATTGGCCAGGGAATTCGCTGGATGTAAATCCCATTGAGAATTCATGGGCTATATGCAAAAGTTGCCTCCGTGCTGTAGACTGTACGACTATGGAGAAACTCATTCAGGCGCCGATTCAAGTGTGGTACAGGGATCTGAAAATCAACAGCAACTGTTTGAAACTAGTAGACTCCATGGCAAATCGTGTTCAAATGCTGCTTGAAAATAGCAGAGGTCATATCCGTTAGTAATGTACGTATATGTGAGTTTTGTACAATAAACTACATTGTTTGTTTCAAGTAATTTGCACAAGGGTGTGAATGGAATAAGGCAGTCCTTCAAGTAAGCTGTTGATGGCTTTTATTGGCTTCCTGATCATGACTTTGGAGAGCAGCAAACCATGATCCTGGTTCAGATATAATTAATTAATATACCGTTTAATGCCAAAACAGCTTCTAAATGGCTTACAAAACATAAAAAACAATTGCACAATGTTGTTCAAATATGGACTAATTAAATAACATAACAGTTCCAGGGAACAATAAAACAACCCCATTAAACTATTTACAGTGTAAATATCTGTGATTTTAAAATGCAATGAAACATTAAAACAGCACAGCAATTAAAACAGGAAACTTGGGTCAAGAGATCAAGGGAACGCCGGTGTAAACAGGTGCATCTTCAGAAACTGGTGGCATGCCAATATGGTTGGGGCATTTCATATTTCAATGAGCAGTTCATTCTGCAATACTGTTGTCACAGTACTGTCACAGTGCTTCTTGATTTGTTTATCCTGCTTGCAGAAGAGGAGCAAAGTAAGAGTGATCAAGAAGCGTGCATGGGCATGCTGTTTCTCCAGATAAATCATGGTAAGGTAGGCACTCTGGCTTGTTGTGTGAATGCAGCAGCTTGTCACCACACTGAACTGCAATGACTAGAACAACAGAGGGAGTATTGCAGATGAAATCTGAACATTGTTGAGAACTGATGCTATTATTTTCTGGGTCGTTTAAATAATGCATCAGATGCATAACCCTGGTTTTCAGTTCTGCCAATAATATTTTGGTGACCAAGAGCAGCTAATTAGACTGCATTCACAGGCAACTGGAAAGGCTAATAATGGTCCTGAATATTTCTGCAATGGGTTATTCATGGGGCATACTTTACTGTCTGTGCTGCCCACGTTCCTCTTGCATACAGAAATAGATCTCCAGCTCTTTCACTATAAGTGATATGAGAGTTCTTCTCTCCTTGTTGAGCTGTGGTGGGTTGACTTTAATCTCACAGTCTACTTTAAAAATAAATCCACGTGGTCTTCCAGTCTGCATTTTTCACCGGGAGTGCATGTGCAGGATCAGTTAAGGGGTGACAATTCTGTTTTAAGAGATTCTTGCTTAAGAGCATAAGAATTGCCTGGTTGGGTCATGACCATGATGAGGCTCGCTCAGCCTCTATCCTCAAAGGTTTTCAGTTCACCATAATGAGAACTGCTTCCTTTAGGGCGAACCGGAAGTAATTCTACTCTTTATGGCATAGCTTTCCAAACTTTTCATGTTGGTGACACACTTTTTAGACATGCATCATTTCACGACACAGCAATTCAGTTTTACTAGCAAACCAGAGGTTAAACTAACCCCTTTCCATTCCTGGGAGGAGCACAAGGAGCGTGCTCACCATTAGCGTGACACCATTACACACTGCAGCCGACACACAAGCATGTCACAGTTTGGAAAGCTCTGCTTTATGGCATCGGGCATAATAAAAGTTATTGCTGAACATGATGTGCTTATGACTCCCAAAGCTGTACTGCTTGAATGCTAGAAGTATATGATCCTTGATGAAGATTTGGAGGTACTCATGTGCTTATTTCAATCAAGACTGTTGCATCCTGCTGGAGAATCCTCAATACTGTTCTCTAGACATATTTGGGTGGGGTTTCAGGGTTTTTTATTGGTATAATATTAAGCTAGCACATTACAAAACCTGCGGTTCACCAGATGTTGCTGGAGAACAGGCAAATCCACGTCATACATTTAAAGCAGTTTAAATGGGAACAGTAGTTTCATCCCCACTGAGCTGCAGTCCCCGCCAATAAACTGTAGTTCCCAGGATTCTTTGGGAGGAAGTCATTAATGTATTGAATCAGCTTTAAATGTCTGGTGTGGATGTCCCATACATCTCGCATCATCCCTGACAGTTGGCCATGCTGTCTGGGGAAAGGGCCATAGGTTCTTCATCCTTTTTATAAAAAAGCCACAGATGTTCAGGGGTGAGGGATCTTTTTTCTTAGCCCAAACAGCTTATCCCCTCATGGATGACCTTTTGGGGTCTTTGTGACAAAAACAGGTGGTGCCAGATGCAAAACTGGGTGGAGTAAGAGGTGCGACTCTTATCTTCATACATTAGGCTGTATTCCAATTACAGTACCCCCAAAATCAGAGGTTTCTACATGCGCTCAGCCCACCACCTCTCTTGTTTCATCCAGACAAGCAAGAGGCATTGTCCACAATTGTAGCCAGTGCTGTTGTAGAAGGTGCACCATTGAGGGGGATAGGAAGCTTGGACTGAGACTGGTCATGACCTGGGAGCAGTCCTGAAGGACTGATGGAGAGCCCTACAGGGCTGCTTTCAGCGGCCTGAGGTTCTCCCATCCATGAGATTCAGTAACAAAATGAGTTTGTCTGTCAGCATAGCTGTCAATGTTTCCCTTTTTAAAAGGGAAATTCCCTTATTCCGAATAGGATTCCTCACAAGAAAAGAGAAAAGTTGACAGCTGTGTCTGTCAGTCATTACAGTTCAGAATTTCATGGTTGTGTATATCCATCTATGCTTTCTTTTTTATGGTTATTATAATGTTTGTCCTAATATGCAGTCTTAAATGCAGGTAGAGACCACAATTTGCCCTTTTCTCCGAGAAATACCAAAACTTTTCTTACATCTCCTTACGTTCAGTGGGTCAGCTCTAAGCATGACATAATTCTGGCTCTTTCCTATGGACTTAAATTGAACTGTGTTTTCCACTCTGTTTTCCAATGCAGAGTACAGAGGGCTTTCAGTTACTATAGAGGCACCAGGTATACAGCAATGCCAGACTGCACCCTTAGAGAACCAAGGCCAATGGCAGCTTTCAATCTAACACCAGAAATTCAGACTGAAACCCACTATGACAACCAAAGCTGATTAAAAAATCACACCTATACAAATAAGAGAGGTCTTACAGATTGTGCCCAACTAAGAGAGGACACAAGTACCCAAAACTCATTAAATTAAGGGGCGAAAGCCTTGGCAAAAGGCAATTTTTTATTATGCGTGGATGTGCTCTGAGTAAAAATTAGTTGGATACAACTCAGGAATTCAGAGAATTCAAACAAATAAAACAGGGTCTGATCTTGTGGAGCAGGGAAGGCCTGGGCAAAAAGACAAACCTTTACAAAACATCTGAAGCAAGTGAAGGTTGTTGCTTTTGCATATGACAAGGGGATTCTATAGTACAGGGGCAATAGCAGAAAATGCTCATTTTTGGTTCACCACTCTATGGTATTTTTTGGAGTGTGGTGTTGTGAGGGGAATTTCCACAAATGATTTAAGTGATCTCGGCAGGGTAAGGCCTCTGCAGGGGGCAGATGGTTTCATGTAACCTGGCTCCAAGTTGCATTAAGAACTTTGTATGCCAGCTGCCACACTTTGAACATGTGCCCCGGAAGCTGATCAGTGGCAGCCAGCGCAGTTCATAGCTGAGAAGGGCGGAAGAAGATCAAACTCTGAGAAAATGATTTCTATGCAGAAGATGAGCTGGAGGAATATTGGGTGAACACAGACTGCTCTACACATCGCTTGTGTTGGGCTTCCCAGAATGGGCCTGGAGCGACAGCAGGTGGCCCGTGTCGCTGTTGTAAGATGGAGATTAACACACTCTCTCGTCTGCATGAGAGCATTTTGTTTATGCTCAGGCATCTGACAAGTACTTAAAGCTCCCACTTTAGAGCCTCTCAAATTCTTCCAAGGCAACACTCCCTGGAGCAGCGTTTGCTCACATTGTCTTGCTCCTAAACTTTATATGTAAACCTTGAAAGCTCATTTAGTCGAAGGCTGTGAAGTATCCCTCCCTTTTATTGGTTTGCCTGAGAGCTGGCTTATTTTGGTTCCTTTCTGTGAGAATCTGACACACAGGCAAAATGCAAGCCTGGGTTTGCTTCCTCTGGAGCGGGGATGTTTGTGCCAGAACTTTTAAGGAAAAACCCTCAGTGGCTAGAAAGTGTGTGACACACTGCTCAGAAACTTTCCCTCTGCCTGTTGCTTCTAACATGCTGGGGCCTGCCCTGTACAAAAAAGGATAAGGGAACAAGCTGTGAGGAATTCCATTTGCCAAGCCAAGTTGGCTGCGGTGTTTCAGGGAGGGAGGGTCTGGCAGGCAGGTTTGGTTCTGCTCCTCGCAAGGCCTGCTTGTTTTTCTTCAGGAAAACGTCTTCTGACTTCGTTTGGAGAGATTTTCAGTTTTAAACATTGCGATAATCTTACAGACATTTTAACGTTTCAAAACTTGACTTCCTTCCCCCTCTTTCTGCGGTTTGTAAAATTTATTTTTAAATATTTTTTGCATATCCAAATTAATTTGTTCATTAATTCATCTACTTTAAATATACAGTCATACCTTGGATTACAGACGCTTCAGGTTGCGTTTTTTCGGATTATGGACCCGCCGAAACCTGGAAGTACTGGAACGGGTTACTTCTGGGTTTTGGCAGTCGTGCATGCACAGAAGCGCTGAATCGCAACCCGCACGTGCGCAGATGTGCTGCTGCGGGTTGTGAACACTGCGGGTTGCAAACGTGTATCTCACACAGATCATGTTCGCAACCCGAGTGTCTGCTGTATACTCTTATGAAACTGCAGGTAATTACAATCATCCTGCCAATGTTCTTATCTGTTTACAGCTTGTTTGTACATATTCAATAAATCATTTCCATTCTTTTATAAAACATTTGTTATCTTGATTTCTTATTTTTCTGATAAGTTTCACCATTTCTGCATATTCCATGTCCATTCTTCTTTTGCTGGGACTCCTTCTTAATAAATAAATGTTATTGTTATTATTTTGTTTTTCCAGTTTTTCTTCCTTCTGATTATTGTGTAGTCTTATAAGCTAAGGGGATTGTCATGAAGTGTGCCTGCACTTCAGGATTTACTGCTACGCTTACGGCATTGACCGATGACTGACTTCCTTGGCTGAAAACAGGTGACCCTGCTTGGGGATAACATCTTTTTTTGGGGTGGGGGGTCAGATTGAGGCCTTTGCATGTTGCCTGACTAGAAGTTCAGATGCTCAAACTTCTATCTTAACTTCATAACCCGCCTCTGTTCCCATGCTGGGTACTATTCCCGTGTCCTTGGTTGGGACAGCACAAGTTCAGGGGCAGAGTGAAGTGGCAGTACAGGATCTAGGATTTGCAGTACAGGATCTAGGATTTGTATTGGGGGGGGGAGAGAGACAGGGTCTAGGGGAAGCAGTTATCAGTGGTGTCTACCTCCCTGAGTGTGTCCACACATCCTCCTTGTGACTCTTGTGACTGTACATCTGCTTGCCTTTCCCTCTAGCCAAATCTGCACCACCTCGCAGAGGAACAAGTCACGGTGTGCGGTAGGGATGTTAGAAGGCATTGCTTCCTTTTCTGTCCTGTATTCATTGCATGCAGCGTCGCTTCCGTTCTGCTACAGTTCATCTTCGGCCAAAAACCCCATTATTTGTCTCATTATTCACGGTAGTGAAATTACATAGCTTATGTAATTTCTGCGATCTATTACATCAATTAGGCAGGCTACATTGCCATCATGTTATTCCACCCCATTAATTTCATTGCAGAAGGAACACTATGAAAATTGGGGAGTGACATAATCTATTATTATTATTTTACCCTGAAAGCAAAAACCATGAAGACTATGGTAATTATATTTGCTGGATTGATTTCTGTACCAGACGTGGAACAAAGAAGCGAACATTGGCAGTTTCCACACCTGTTTCTGTTTTCATTGTAATTCTGTAAATCCTTAGTGTGTGGAGCTTGTTGCTCCTTTTTCTAGCACCTCTCACTGCTTACTCTAAGAGGGCAGGTAAATAGACCAGTGCTGCGCTAAAACCTGTCATCCAATTTCTCAAAAGCTTTCTTCCGCTGTGAAGGAGACATTTTTCTGCCTCATTCTCTCTGGGAAATTTTCAATTTTTCTTTAGCCTTCTGGTCAGTGCAAGGTTTTGAATGCGCTGTATTGTTGCAAAGTGACAGAGAGTGCTGTGTGTGCATGCACACTCTTGCTTTCTTTCCAGTGACTATTTCTCTGGCACTTTGCAGCTTCCTCGGCTGCCCAGATCAGGTTCTGATCTGAAAAAAGCCCCATGGGAGGAGTTCCTGTCCACCCCTGGACTTTAATTGGAGTGTGAGAATGAAAAAAAGGAGACTTGCTAACACCCCTTGGCTGCCTCAAAAGTATGGCAATCACAATAATAACCACATACCCCACACATGAGAAATTCACCAAATTTCTCTCCGTGTGTGTGCTTCAATTCATTGAAGGAAGGTGGTTGGGAAAAATGCAGGAGAATTTTTTTTGGCACAGCACTAAAACAGATAGCAACCGTGAGGAGCAACAGTAGTGAGGCAGGGGGCTCCAGGATTTGGCATAGAGCCCCCTACTGGGTCATAGGTCTTGGCTGGCATCAAATGATGCTGACAAGGGGCTTTGAAAACCCATTGGTTGCTTGGCTGGGTTCCACACATATCATACAGGCTTGCCTTAATTATTTAATTATTCATAATGAAAAGTACTGACAAAATTTTCCAAAGATACAGTGAAATTGAAAGCTTTTTAAAATTCTTCTCCCCACCCAGTACTGGAGTGACCTTGTGCATTTTTTGACAAACTACCAGTGCATAAAACTTGGAAATGGACAGAGCATTAATCTCTCTCTCTCTCTCTCTCTCTCTCTCTCTCTCTCTCTCTCTCTCTCTCACACACACACACACACACACACACACACTCTTGCATATATTATTCCTCTCCCTCTCAGTTCTCATGCACACACCTTCACACATTTCTTTCACGCAAAATGAATTGAGAAGGCTCTTCAAAACAAGAACCCATTGACTATTTTTTCCAGAAAAACAAATGATCTTGCTAAGAAATTCAGATTTTGAACTGTGTAGGCAGCTGAGCAGAAAACAGGAATTATAGGCTTGGAGAGGAAGAAGGGTCGATTTTTTTCCAGGCTGTGTTCTTTCCACAATTGATGGTAAAATCATTAATGGTGAGGTTACAGATCGGATGGCAATGCAAGTTTCCAAAAGACATCACTTCCCCATGGATCAATGAAGTTATACACTGCTCTCTTGTAAGCATTATTGTAGAGATATATGGTGTCTTTCTTAAGAAAGAGTAGCCATGGACCCAACTGCATATTTTCTCCCTGTGTTTGGGGTGTGTGTGTTTGTAATTTATAAAATATATATATATATTTATATTTATTATTTATAAAATTTCTATACCTCCCTTCATCCGAGGATCACAGGACGGATTACACTATAAAAACACAAACATGCATACTATAGTAACAAATGAAAAGAATGCCCCCATAGTTTAAAAGGCCATAGATTACTTAATTAGCCAAAGGCCTGGGAGAAAAGGAGTGTTTTTGCTTAACATATAGAGAGATGTAATGAAGGCGCCAGGTGAGTCTCCCTGGGGAGAGCACAACCCACAGTTGCCGAAAAGGCTCGTTCTCATGTCTTGCCAACCACCCAGACCTTTCATGGAGGGGGCAGTTGAAGAAGGGCCTCAGAGTATGGGCACAGGGTCTAGGTTGTTTCATATGGGGAGGTATCCTTGAGATATTGTGGTTATGAACTGTTTAAGCCTTTATATGTCAAAGCCAGCACTTTGAATTGGACCCAGAAACTAATTGACAGCTAGTACAATCGGGCCAGAATTGGTGTAACATGCTCAAACCATCTTGCCCCAGTGAGCAACCTGGCCACTGAATTATGCACTAGCTGAAGTTTCCGAACTGCCTTCAGATGCAGCTCCACATATAACTCACTGCAGTAAGCTAACCTACAGGTTACCAGAGCATAGACCACAGATGTTAGGCTATACCTGTCCAAACAGGGACACAGCTGGGCCCAAGCTTGATAGAAGGCCGCCTGAGGTTCAGGCTACGTACCTGCTCCTTCAGAGGGAGTGTAACTCCATCAATACCAAAGCCCAAAGTACTGTTTCTTCTGTGAGGTTTCTTCATTTTCCTTTATTGGGTTTGCAAAAGGTAGATTATTTTGTCTTATTTTTATCTCCTACTCCCCCTGCGAAGTTCATTTTTATATTTGTGTGGGCAGACTCAGAAGTGGTTACTTGCCTAAGCCCATCCAATAAAGAGTTGAGCTTGGATTTGAACCCATGTCTTCCTGGTTCAAGTGGAATGCTCTGTATCTCTATGCTTAGCATAGACTTTTAAAGCCTATCCTACATATTTCCCCCTGAGACTCAGGATGGATGATAGTCAGTGTAAAATATCAAATCATAACATACAGAAATAAGGGAGAGAATCTCCTGTACTTTCCATCATAATGTGTGCTCTAGTTTTGTTGTTTCTTGCAGAGAATAACCAGACTCTGACTTCAATGACATCCAAAGCCAGATATTATCCACGAGGAAATGGGACTATGGGGAGAGCTATCACTGGGTAGATATAATTGAATTCTGTTATTTGACCAAGCTGCTGCTGTTCTCCATCCAAACTTATATATGCAGGAAGCTGTCTTATAACAGATCAGACTTTGTCTACCTAGGCTAATATTATTATTGACTAGCAGCAGCCTTTTGGAGTCTTGAGCAGAGGTCTTTCACATCATCTGTTATGTCAGTGGTGCACCAATAAAACGGCCAGCACATTGGCAAAGCTAAGTAGGGTCTGGTATGGTTTCAAGTTGGATGGGGGACCACATGTTGAGATTGCTGCATTGCAAGTTCAATTAGATAACCCTCAGGATCCCTTCCAACTCTACAGCTCTATGATTCACTCTGAAACTTATACACCACCCTGATGTTTTGTGAGAGGGCAGTGTTTACTTTTTTGATGTTGATGGAACTATGCGTGGTGGGGGTAAGAGAAAAATTTTTCTTCCTCGTAATATTAGAACTTGTGAACATTCAATGAAGTTGAATGCTGGATGATTCATGAGAAAGAAAACAAGGTACTTCTCCACGCAGGGTGCATAGTTAAACTCTGGAATTTGCTCCCACAAGATGTGGTGTTCACCACTTACTTGGATGGCTTTAAAAGAGAATTTGACAAATTCACAGAGGATGTCAGTGGCCAGTAATCCCGATGGCTATGTTCTACCTCCACTGCTGAAAGTAGTAGTAGTAATAATAATAATAATAATAATAATAATAATTATTTTTATTTATACCCTGCCCTCCCCAGCCAAGGCCGGGCTCAGAGCGGCTTACAAGCAATAATAAAAACAAGTTGAATGATTACAACTTAAAAACAAAATTAAAATACAACATTAAAATATTGAAACATTAAAATATTAAAATGTAGCCTCATCGCAGGAGGAGAAGGAAAGGAAAAAAGAAAGAGAGGGAGGGAATCAAATTGGCTCCAAGCCAAAGGCCAGTCGGAACAACTCTGTCTTACAGGCCCTGCGGAAAGAAATCAGATCCTGCAGGACCCTGGTCTCGTGAGGCAGAGCGTTCCACCAGGTCGGAGCCAGAGTTGAAAAGGCCCTGGCTCTGGTTGAGGCTAATCTAACCTCCTTAGGGCCCGGGACGTCTAGGGTGTTGCTATTTATGGACCTTGAGGCTCTCTGTGGGGCATACCGGGAGAGGCGGTCCCGTAGGTACGAGGGTCCTAGGCCGTGAAGGGCTTTAAAGGTCAAAAGCAGCACCTTAAATCTGACCCTGGACTCTACCGGGAGCCAGTGCAGTTTGAAAAGCCATAGATTAAAAAAAGTAGTATGCTTCTGAATGCCAGTTGCTGGAAACTGCATGAGGGGAGAGTGCTGTTGAGTACAGAACCACCTTTAGGGCTCCCCATAGGCATCTGATTGGCTACAGTGAAAATAGGATGCTGAACTACATGGGCCACTCACTGGTTCGATCCAGCAGGCTCCTGGGTTCTTATGTTCTTGGGAACCCTTTTAACTGGAGGTGCTAGCATTTGAACCTGGGATCTGCTGCATGCAAGGCATATGTTTTACCACTGAGCGGTAGCCACAAACTTGCATGGGGGCATACTTGCCCAGTTTTAGCTACTTATCTCTTATTTTTCCAGCATCGGCTGAAGGCAGCTTCGTTTCTTTGGTGGTGAATTGGAGTAACAAAATTCTCAGTCTCCATGCTGTGTGATGGGCAAGTTGACATGTACATACCTCTCAACGCTATGACCTACACCAATAGACCAGGCCTGGGAAGCCTGTGGCCCTCCAGATATTGTTGGACTCCAACTCGCATCAGCCCCAGTCAACATGGCTACTACTTGTCAGGGATGATGGGAGTTGTAGTCCAGCAACATTGGGAGGGCCACAGGTTCCCCGGCCATGCAACGGACAGTGGGCTTGTCCACCCAGGAGCAAAATGTGGATTTGTACCAGCCTATTTCCCTATTAAATTAGGAGCATTCACATGATGTTCTCTCCGTCCCAGTGTTGCCCAGGTCCTTTCTTCATTTAAGTGTGGGATTTTTTGGTCATTGGAAAGTGTGAAGTGTCCAGCATCAAAAACCCTGCATTTAAAGGGGAAAGGTGTGGGACGATACTGGGATAGGGAGGATGTCGAGTGGATGCTCCTAATTTAATAGGGAGATAGGCTGGTACAAATCCACATTTTGCTCCAGTGTGGCCAAGCCCATAAGAGTCAGACTGGGGTTAATCTAGTCCAGCGTTTTGTTTCCAACAATGGCCAGCAATACTCCTCCAGGAAGAGCTCCTTTAGTCTTACTTAGTTCCTAGATTCTGGTATTTAGAGGTATACTGCAGCTGACCCTGGATGTTCTGCTTTAGCTATCATAGTTTCATTGATAGAACCATCTTCCATTACCATGTCTTTTAAACAGGCAACTAAGGTGTTTTCCAACACTATATCCTGCAGCAGTGAATTCCATAACATTTAACTATTACTTCCTCTAATAGTAAACTTGGGTGATGAATACCAACATGGGGCCAAAATGGGACCACTGTGAAACAGAAGTGGGCTGTCAGCTTTCTTGAGGGAACTCTCGAAATGGGTAGAAATACACAAAATAATTTTTTTTATAAATTAATCGGTCTACCCTCCTCTCTGCAAACAGCCCAATGGGGGACTGAGCATCCAGAGCGATGAAAGTTGTGTATCACCTGGAAACTCAGGAACAAGGAGTGGAATGCTCAGATAGAGGCTCCTTAACAGTATCTTGGAAGGAGGCATGGCTCCCACTTTGGATTCTCACGTCTTCTCTCTCTCCTCCAACCTAGGGATATAAGAAGCAGTGTTAGAAACTGGGATAGAAAAGCTAGGAGCCAAGTGGTTTCTAGGACCTGGCTTCTGGGTACTGAAACACCGGGGGACGGGGGTCAGTAACATGTTTTATTTATTATTTTGATAAGCATGAATTAATTTGCAAGTTACATAAGTGACACATTGTTAATATCACATTTTAGCAGAAATTATTAATACATGTTTAATTTGGTGTTGACAATGAAAATATTGGTACCATATTTCAGTTTTCAAAACACTCCACTCTCTATTCTTAAACTCCTTAACATATTGTCTATCCTTAACATATACGGTACTTCAAGGCTTCAAAGCACCATACATTTCAGTAATTCTTCCATGTCAGCCAGGCACAAAAAATAGCACCCAGACTTTTAGAGGTGTTCGCAAATGGAGAATCTTTAGGTGCAAAATACGCCTGGCACCCTGCTAATTTCGAACCCTAATAAGAAGGTATCATTTCCTGTAACGCCCTGTATTTATTTATGTTTCCATTTCGCTGCAGTTTGTCCTCCCATCAAAAACTACATTATTTGTCTTGCTGTCTGCAAGTTATGTAATTCATTAGATATATTAATTACTCCACTGCATTAATTTCAGTGCAACAGACACACAATGCAAAGGGGTGGGGGATGCCATCAGTTACAAATCATTTGCAGACAACAAAAGCTAATATTGATCATGTTCATTGGATTGATTTCCATTCTGGTTATGGGATAAATTGGAGAACATCTGCAACTTCTGCTATCTTTTCCATTTTCATCACAATTCTCCAACATTCTCCACCTGCCACTAAGGAACAAATCATTCTCCTGTATCCTCTTCACCAGCCCAAAGCTCTGCTGTTCAGGTTTCCCTAGATCACATCGAGCAGTGTAGGGAGGGAATTTGGAGATGGCTTGTCTCTGGGGTGAGCCGAGATTGTTTGTTGTTGTTGTTGTTTAGTTGTGTCCAACTCTTCGTGACCCCATGGACCAGAGCACGCCAGGCACTCCTGTCTTCCACTGCCTCCCGCAGTTTGGTCAGACTCATGTTTGTAGCTTCGAGAACACTGTCCAACCATCTTGTCCTCTGTCGTCCCCTTCTCCTTGTGCCCTCCATCTTTCCCAACATCAGGGTCTTTTCCAGGGAGTCTTCTCTTCTCATGAGGTGGCCAAAGTATTGGAGCCTCAGCTTCAGGATCTGTTCTTCCAGTGAGCACTCAGGGCTGATTTCTGAGAATAGTGCAATGGAAAAGGCAGGAGATGGGGGTGGGTGGGAATGGGACTCTGCTGCCCCCTCTCTCACCATTTGCCCTCTGGAGCTCTTTGGCGAGCGGCGGGTGTTTTTCCCATGCCATCATTATGACTCTGCCTCCAAATGATAATATTTTTTATGATACTGCTTCTAATCCGTTTCTAGTTGCAGTGTCCTTACGCACAGCTTGATGATTTACAGGCCTGTTTATAAGCCTCTCTCCCTTTTGGCAGAAAGGAGTTTCAAGAGCTGCGATTTGTTTCTGCCGCTTTCCCATCCGGGAGACAAACGGCTGATGTAAAAGACAACGAGGAAAACAATAATAAAAGGTTGTGGTTCTTGGCCAGCTGGAAGCAACAAGATCCTCACAGCTGGGACCAAGGGGTGCATACACCCTATAGGAGCACTCGCTTACACTCTCCATGATTCTGCAATCGCGTTGCTTCAGTGCAGGCATTTGGCAGTGGGCCTAGGACTTGGGGATAGATCATGTGTTACCTTACATGCATGACTGCTACCACATCGTATCCCACCCCCTGACATTTCCCTGATATCTCACGTGATGTGACATCATGAGTCTCAGTGTTTCCCACCTCCACTCTGCTTCACTGTCTGCCAGTTTTCTCTCTCTCTGTG
This sequence comes from Podarcis bocagei, assembly GCF_964188305.1. NCBI lineage: Eukaryota > Metazoa > Chordata > Lepidosauria > Squamata > Lacertidae > Podarcis > Podarcis bocagei. Next base: position 34,686,576 of record NC_138140.1, on the reverse strand, counting down.
TGTGAGTGAAGTGAGCAGAATGACATCATGTTACGCATCATTTTTCAATTGTTTCGAGGGAGATGCAGGAAAAGATGTAGGTCAACAGCAGGCATGAGTTCTACGTGTAGTTTAGTCCCGTCTCGTCCCCCATCGAGTCTAGTCCTTAAGTTTGCAAAAATAGCAATGCCGAGTGAGTTACAGATGTCAGAGGGTGGGTTGAATCCTGTGTTCAGAGGGGGTTATTCAACTAATACATATTCTGTATTTAATGATTAAATGGTCATTTAATTCATGTGCTGCACCTTGGTGAAGTGGAGCTGGTGGGAATATGAGAAAAGTTCTTTTGGGTGCCAGGATCCAGATAATGGAACTCTGCCCTGAGAGATTCATTTTGGCCCTTCACATATGGTATTTCGCCTTTCTGTGTGAATAAATGTTTGTTTAGGCAAGCATTGGGCACACCTGTTTGGATTGCTTTTACTCCCCCTGCTCATAGAAACATAGAGTTGGAAGGGATCCCAAGGGCTGTCTAGTCCAACCCCCTTGCAATGCAGGAATCACAGCTAAAGCATCCATGACAGATGGCCATCCAACCTCTGCTTAGAAACCTCCAAGGAAGGAGAGTGTACCCCTTCCAAGGGAGACCGGTCCACTGTTGAACAGCTCTTGTTTAAAAGTTTTTCCTGATGTTAATCAAAATCTCCTTTCTTACCATTTGAATCCTTTGTTTTGGGTCCTGTAGAGCAGCAAAAGCAAGCTTGTTCCATCTTCCATGTGACATCCCTGAAGATCTTTGAAGTGGAATATCATATAATCCAGGGGTTGGCAAGGTTTACCTTGCCTGGGCTGGTTCACTCCAGCGGAAATCCCTCCGTGGGCTGGACCGTGCGTGTGCCCACGATTTCCGGCGTCTGCGCAGAGGCAATTTCTGGCATCTGCACAGATGCAATTTCCGGCGCCGCGGAAACGAGTCCCCATGCTGCACTGCACCAGTTTAGTGCTGCGTGTGGGGACTTGCCAAGCGGGCGGCTTGGTTTGTGGGCAGTTTGTGGGCCAGTTAAACAACCCCCGTGGGCCACTTGTGGCCCATGGGCCTTAGGTTGCCGACCCCTGATATAATCTCTCAGTCTTCTCTTCTCCAGGCTGTACATCCCCAACTCTCTCAGCTGTTTCTCATACCTGGTTTGGTTTCCAGACACTTTATCATCTTGGCCACTCTACTCTGCACAGGTTCCCACTTGCCAATATACTTCTTTAAACTGTTGTGCCCAGAACTAGACACAGTACCTTGGATGGGGTCTGACCCGGCGGTATAGAATGGGACCATTATTTCCCTTTATCAAGTACTTCTGTTGATGCAGCCTAGAATTCCATTAGCAATTGGGTGTGTTCTGTGCTTTCTCTGCTGCTGTTTCGTTATTTTAGCATACTCTTAAAAATATTGCACAATGGCTTGAGCGCTTCTGCTGAAAGTCAAAAGCTGGGGTATTTGGCAAACAAATAAGATTATTTCTTCAGACCACTTTATGGGGATAATGGATACAGCTCATGCGTGCAGAAAGCTGCTTAGTTAAAATAACTCAAATTGCACTTGTACAATTCAGCTTTCCTTGGTACAGGATCTGTGCGCAATTTTGAGATTGTGTGGTTCCTTCTAAGTTCATAATTTACAATATCTGTCTTGTATTCCTTGTTAATGGACTAGCGTGTTAGACTTAAGGGAAGAAGACCTGGGTTCAAGCACCCACTAAGCTGCAAAGCTTTCCCTGCTGACCTTTAGACAGGCCCTCTCTTTCAGTTTAGCCTACCTTACAGGGTTGTTGTAAAGAAACACCCCTGGTCTAATACTCTGGAGAGTCACTGCCACTCAGTGCAGTGGTGCCCCGCAAGACGAAATTAATTCGTTCCGCAAGTTTTGTTGTCTAGCGAATTTTTCGTCTTGCGAATCACGAAATCCCATAGGAATGCATTGAAAATCAAGTAATGCGTTCCTATGGTCAAAAAAAGTCCAAACAAAGCCAAATTTGGTACAACAACAGTTTATTAACTGCTCTTTAAAGTCACACATACTGTAAAGAGCAGTTCAAAAATTGAAGGGAAAATAAATTAACTTTATAAACAAAACATGTCTTTGTTTTTAGACAAAGGAAACAAAGCCGCGAGACGTTTTCGTCTTGCGAAGCAAGCCCATAGGGAAATTTCGTCTTGCGAGGCAAATCAAAAACGGAAAAACCTTTCGTCTAGCGAGTTTTTTGTCTTGCGAGGCATTCGTCTTGCGAGATACCACTGTATAACTATACTAGGCTAATTGAACCAATACGTAGTCTGATTTGGTACGTATTTAGTGATTGATTGATTGATTGATTGATTGGTTGGTTGGTTGGTTGGTTGATTGCATTTGTATCCCACCTTTGCTCCAAGGAGCTTAGAGTGGTGTACATGGTTTTCCTCTACCCCATTTCATCCTGAGAAATAGATTAGGCTGTGGGAAGATAGTGTCTGGCCCAAGGTGACCCAGGGAGCTTCATGGCCAAGTGGGAATTTGAACCCTGGTCTCTGAGGTCATAGACTGACACTCTAACCACTACACCACCCCTGTCAGCTTCCTGTGTTTCTTTAAAAACAAACTGCTGCTATTTAAATTTGTGTTGCTTCCCCCACCCCCCTTTTTTTTGGAATAGCAGGTAAAATGGTGAACTGGAGCTATCCTTCCTTCCTTCCTTCATTTATATCTGTATACCCTGCTTCCTCTTTTTTTATAGAAAACTCCCTCGCAAAGCAGCCTACTACTAGCTCCAGTAAAAACTGACCCTACTTAAACAATAAAATATAAAATACGGTCACAGATCAATAAACCAGCATGAAGTTTGGAATTGCTATATATATATATATATATATATATATATATATATATATATATATGTATAGAAATAAATGGAATCATTTTGTTTTTAATTTGTTTTTATTCCTGGTGTTTTGTCACTGCGAAATCGCTTCAGGATATTTTATGGGAGGTGATTCAGAAATGGAATTGAATAAATGATAAATAAGTGGTTTGAAGAAATGAAACTCTTCATGTTATAACAGGAATCATAAAGGCTTTATGAAGACGTAAAAACCAACGAGAATTAAGAACTGCAGAAATAAACATGATCTGAGTTCTTGTTCTAATGAGCCTAAACAGCCCAGCTGATGCACAAGATCATGGGTAGGCAAACTAAGGCCTGGGGGCCGGATCGGGCCCAATTGCCTTCTAAATCCGGCCCGCAGATGGTCCGGGAATCGGTGTGTTTTTACATGAGTAGAATGTGTCCTTTTATTTAAAATGCATCTCTGGGTTATTTGTGAGGCATAGGAATTCGTTCATTCCCCCCCCCCCTTCAAAATATAGTCTGAGGGACTATATGGACTGACTATATGGACAAGGTCTGAGGGACAGTGGACTGGCCTCCTGCTATAAAAGTTTGCTGACCCCTGCAGGAGGAACCTGTAGTTGGGAGGCTGATTCATTGGGGTGAGTGGAGCTCTGTCCTCCCCCAGGAAACCCCCACCTGTCTACCTCCTCACTTATAACCTGTTCAGAAGGTGGTCCTGGTTTCCAGTGCCCTCCTTGCCTCAGTGTTAGTGTTGACTTGGTAAAACTCAGCTCGGAGGAGGATGGAGAGAAAACCAGAACGAGTTAGTTCTGTTTGGCTTTGGCTTTGGCTCTGTCCCCTGTGGACCTTCCTGCCCTCCTGCCCTACCTGTTGCATCCTCCTCCACTGATTCAGCAGGTATATGGGCACCTGGAGTTTTGCAGAAGTCCTAAAAAATAACCTTAGGAGGAAACAATCCCAAAGGGGGGAGGCAGAAACTCAAAAACATCCCATGAGAACTGAGCATTTTCAATGGGTTTGGGAATAGTGTGTGTGTGTGTGTGAGAGAGAGAGAGAGAGAGAGAGAGAGAGAGAGAGAGGGAGGGAGGGAGAAATGGAAACCTATGTGGGTGTGGTAGGAGAGGAAGAGAATGTAACATACTGGGAAAAGGCATAACTGGCTGAAATTCCACATTTTGTTGTAGGTCCAACTTGTATGCACCATTTGGTGTTAACTGGATTTATATAAAATGGTACCTCTGGTTACGTACTTAATTCGTTCCGGAGGTCCGTTCTTAACCTGAAACTGTTCTTAACCTGAGATACCACTTTAGCTAATGGGGCCTCCTGCTGCCACCACGCTGCCGGAGCACGATTTCTGTTCCTGAAGCAAAGTTCTTAACCCGAGGTACTATTTCTGGGTTAGCGGAGTCTATAACCTGAAGCGTATGTAACCTGAGGTACCACTGTATTTGAAAACGTGTGTCTATGTATATACAGATATATATCTTGTATGAAGCAAATGTTACTAGAAATAATCCTTGCAAACACTGATGTGCAAATTGGTAATAGTATTTGTATGTTCCACATCCCACAACATTGAAATGAATCCAGCCTAAGACTGCAATCCTAACTCTACTTTCCTGGAGGTAGCCCCTTTAAATTCAACAGGACCTCTGAATAAACGTGGTTAAGATTGCTTTGTAAATTAGTTGAACTCAGATCCTTCTGAGATCAATAGGGTGGGTGCAATTTAGCAACTTAGTCAGGGTGCAAGTCCATTATGTACAGCTTTCATGTTTTTGTTTTGAAAGCAGAACTTGGCAAAAAGACTTTAAAGTATTTGGATTGCTTTTTTGAGAGTGTTAGGTGGGAGAGGAGGGAGACTGAGTTTAAGTGTTTAGTAAGAGGACGGAGTAGCAGCCATGGAGCAGTCTTTCAAGAGCCAAATGAATCGCAATGTTGAGAGATCTGTGGTTTGGAACTTGGGATTTGAAATTTTCCTCTTCCCTCCCTGTCCATTTTACCTTGTGTGTCTTTTTTATTATTATAAAGCTGTGGTCAGGTACCATCTAGGCTTAGTGGTATATAAGCCACACCAGGAACTTTTGTGGGTGAGGAGAGGGGAACAAATGCTAATCCAGTCCCAAGCAAAGAACTAGAAAAGACTACACAGGGGCAGGGTCTTTTGCTCTTTATCCAATTTAACTCCCCACCCTGCAAACTGCTTGTAGACATGGGGTGGGGCAGGTGAAATCAGCGTAGCTCAAAGACATTTTGCAGTACAGTGGTGCCTCGCAAGACGAAATTAATCTGTTCCGCGAGTCTCTTCGTCTATCAGTTTTTTCGTCTTGCGAAGCAACCCTATTAGCGGATTAGCGCTATTAGCGGTTTAGCGGCTATTAAAGGCTTAGCGGATTAGCGGCTAAAAGGCTATTAACGGCTTAGAAAAGGGGGGGGGAGCGAAAAAAAATCGGAACACTCACAAGACATTTTCGTCTTGCAAAGCAAGCCCATAGGGAAAATCGTCTTGCGAAGCAGCTCAAAAACGGAAAACCCTTTTGTCTAGCGGGTTTTCCGTCTTGCGAAGGCATTCGTCTTGCGGGGCACCACTGTATTTTTTCTTCCTCTCGTTCCCCACCCCCCAAACTAATGGCAGTTTTGGATTTAGATTGGGGAAAGGGTAATAATAATTAAGCACCACTTCCTCTCTCCTCAAAGAAGAAATGAAAACACCAGATACAGTGGTACCTCAGGTTAAGTACTTAATTCGTTCCGGAGGTCCGTTCTTAACCTGAAACTGTTCTTAACCTGAATCACCACTTTAGCTAATGGGGCCTCCTGCTGCTGCCGCGCCACTGGAGCACAATTTCTGTTCTTATCCTGAAGCAAGGTTCTTAATCTGAAGCACTATTTCTCGGTTAGCGGAGTCTGTAACCTGAAGCGTATGTAACCTGAAGCGTATGTAACCCGAGGTATCACTGTAAACTGGGAGATCTTTATTCCTGTCAGTTTGCCCTGAATGTTGCAATACAAAAATCTCTGAGTTAGCCCACGTCCTTAGGCCTCCCAAGAATGGAGTAACGGTCAGCACCTAGTTTTCGGGAGGGGGCCCCTTCTTAAATGTGGCCAAGTTCCACAACTTGTTTCCAGGGACCACACCTACAGCATAAAGTCAGAACCCATTGGGTTCAATGGTAGGTGGTATTGCCAAAGTCATCTTTCCCAGAATCCTGCCCCCTTTCCACTCCTTTTATTTTTTTGCCACATGTGTAAAGTTGAATACTTAATGTGCGTAAATTGTGGGCTTACTCATATTTTGCTGTTGGCATCTATCTGTTTAGAGAGGCAATGGAGCATGCCTCTGGGGGTGAAGTCAAACCAGTAACAATAATTTTCACAATAAAGTGGTAATCTGTGGACAGGTTCTTTTCCCACAGACATCAGTTCCTTCACTACTGTTTATCCCCAGTAGTTTATCCTTGGCAGAATTTAGAGTCTCCTGAATTGGTTTTAATCATATCTGTAGCAGCTTTGGTTGCAGCAAATATGCCTGAAATATGATAGCTGTATGTTCTAAAGCAGGTGGTAGTGGATTTGTGGCCCTCCAGATGTTGTTGGCTTCATTGGTCTCATCTGCCATGACAAGGGATGATGGGAGTTGTAGTCCTGCAACATCTAGAAACCCACGGATTCCCCACCACTGTTTGAAAGACCCAGAGATCAGACGGCAAGCTAACCCAGTGAATAGAGCACTGCTGGATCAGGCCAGTGGTCCTTCAAATTCAGCACCCTGTTTCTCACAAGGAGTCAGCCAGATGCCTATAGGAAGCCTGTACAGGGAATCCAACACAGGGATTCCCCATGAAGGTTGGGTTTGGCTCAGGGGCTGTCAGTTGCTGACCTCCAGTTTAGACTTGAGTAAAAGCTGCTGGTTTCTATTCAATGAATCCTTCTGGGGATACCTCAGTAAAGTCTGTTGGGCAGGGAGTCCTCTCCCTGTGTCCACTTGGCTTGCCCCTTAATGTCAACACCTAGCAATTTTTAGTGGGGCAGCCGTGCTCTCTGTCCCAGCAAAACCAGAAAACGCTCTTGTGGCATCTTAATGAGCCGCTGTGGACCAGAGCCTGCTTTGTCAAATGCATGGTAGAATCCATAGGATTTCTGCAGTTAACAAGTTTCGTTTGCCTGGTTTTGGCAGTTGCAAGCATCAGAAGGTGGAAGGAGCCCATAATCTCCTTTCCCCATTCCACATAAAACTTTCATGCACAGGTAACTGCTGTCAAGTACCATTCTGTTCTCTGTCTGTCTGAGAGCCGCCGATTGTGGATGTTGCTCCGTTTTGACTTTTACAGCCTTTTCTTGAAATCCTAACAAATGTACTGTGAATCTTACCACCTGACGCCGTGCAAAAAAAGTGCTTTTTTGTGTGCGAGTGTGTGTTCTATGCGCCCACTGAGCGCAGATGAGCATTGCTCTCTGGGTTTTCTAAGTGGCATGTCTTGTATCTGGAGTGGTGTGACCTACTTAAAAAAAAAAGTATTTGCTTCCCGGAAAGGGCTAATCCAATCAGACTAAGCAAACAGAACATTAAACATCACTGCTAAACATTAGCCGAAACATTTTATTGTTAGGAGCCCTGCCTCGCAAGCACATTTGCCAAGTCAAAGAAGTGTTTGTTTTCATGCCATCAGGGGAAAGGTTTGATGGTGTCAGAACAAACAACATAATCAACTTCCTTTTGGAACAAATTATAATTGGCGCATCCAATCCTACTCAGAGTAGACCCAGTTAAAATTAGTACACATGGCTTTAGTGAGCCCCACAAATTTCAGTGTGTATCTATTGTGAGTAGAAGTCAGTTGTGTACAACCATACTGTACTTGATCTTTTTACAGCATATATCCCAGTATATAATGCAGTATAATGTTTTCCTAAACAAATGATACGTTATCCTTTTGGAGCAAGAGGAGATGAAATGGTGGATAAAAAGGTGGCCTGGCTGGCACTGTGAGCAAAAAAAAAGACACTGGAGAGCTTTTCGGTAATTGTATGACCCCTTGTTTGATGAGAGAGGCTGTGTGTGACTGTGTGTGTTGGCAAATTGGGAATGTAAAAAACCTGCCTGGGAACACTGAATGATCTGAGGACACCAGATGCAGCAGCATTGCTGAGGCTATGTGAGCCTGGATCTCATTATTTAAATGACTTTATAATGGGGATGGATTGGGTGTACTTCTAGGTCTGTGTCAGTTTCACATATGTTCAAACAAAAGCCTGTTCCATCTCATTTTCTGCATTGTTTTTAATAACACACACACACACACACACACACACACACACACACACACACAGCATTTGAAGTGTGTGCATTCCCCCCAGTATACTTCCTAAAATACTCCCCTTAAAAAGTATGCATTTTTTAGTGCCAACAACCGGTTTGCAAAATTCATGGAGATGAACACAGTCCATGGGACTGTTAACAGGTGTTAACCTGGGAAGTGTGAATTAGGCTGGTTGGTTAAAAGAAAAGTGATCTGAGTGAATTTCTCAGTAGCTTTGCATTTAAAGGGGAGTAGAATAATCCGTGGAGGTGAGGTTTGTCAATGGCTGTGATACCTAAACAGTCTGGCTGTACTGAGGAAGAATACCTGTGAATATCAGATGCTGAGGACAAACAACAGGGGAGGAGGGGGCTGGTTTACTTCATGCGCTGCTTGTGGGTTTCTTAGAGCAGGGCTTCCAAAACTGTGGTCTTTAGGCCACCACTGGTGCACAAGTATCTTTCAGATGGTTTGCAATGTGCCAGTGAAGAACGGTGGGAACAGCAGCTGTTAACGCCAGGTGCAATGCATTAACTATTCATACTGATTTTTAAATGCATTTTCTAGTGAGTCTTTTATCTCTTAAATTGTATTGTATTATTTATTATGGCATTTTATATTGTAGCCAATGGGATTCAAATACAATCCAATACAATACTCCCAAAAAACAATAAAGCAATAAAAATTACAATTAAAAATCATATAGCACAACTGCTACAAGAGGGAGAAAAGTCATGATTTGGCCTGTATTTGAAATATGGCACTGCATGTTACAGGCTCAGAGTCCAGACAACAAGCCAAACCATTATTCCTCATGATTATGTACTAATTTTAGTTTCATTTTTTTAATGGTGAGCTGTCTAGGGGATTTTCCAGTTCTGGAATAAAGGCCACGCAGAATGAGTATAGCGGGTTGCATGTCTTGGGCGTAGCAACTCAGTGCAGATTGAGAGGTGGTGTTGTGGTTGTGGTGTCAGGCTAGAACTGAGGAGACACGGGTTCAAATTTCCACTCATCCAGGAAGCTTATTGGGTGAGCTTGGACTAATCACTTGTTCTCATCCTCAGCTACTTTGCAGGTTTGTTGTGAAGATAACATTGGGGAGGGGAACTGTGTATATCTCCTTATTCTTATTAGAGAATTTTTTTTGGGGGGGAGGGTTAAAATAAAAATTATGGTACCAAAATCTGGATTCATTCATTCATTCATACATACATACATACATACATACATACAGTGTGCAGTCTAAAAACAGAGCAATATATCATTAAAAAGTGCAACCGAATCTTGAAATGCAGTAAAGCAGCAATTTAAAAATTCATTAAAGGGTAAAAAAAAAATGTAGCCAGGGAACTCTTGTTGTTGCTATATGTATCTAGATATTTTTCCTTCATGGGATTTTGAACGAACCTAGTGTTTCACAATACAGTGGTACCTCAGGTTAAGTACTTAATTCGTTCCAGAGGTCCGTTCTTAACCTGAAACTGTTCTTAACCTGAAGCACCACTTTAGCTAATGGGGCCTCCTGCTGCCGCTGCACCGCTGCAGCAGGATTTTTGTTCTCATCCTGAAGCAAAGTTCTTAACCTGAGGTAATATTTCTGGGTTAGCCGAGTCTGTAACCTGAAGTGTATGTAACCTGAAGCGTATGTATATTTTAATGTCCCCCCCTCTCTTTTGTTACCCCCCCCCCTTAGCAAGGAATGATTCTATTTTATTTTTAAGTTAACTTAATAAAATGTATAGGCTGCTTTCAAAGTGGAATACGGTTATAATTAATGTGTGATTTTAAAAAAGAACAAAATGATCAAGAACGAAAAGGAGAGAACAATCAACAGTCAAGCCAAGTAAAAAGTTGGCTTTTTGTCAACGGGCTACCAAAATCAATCCAGACGGAAGGACAATTTAAATAATGCAGTGTTTGCTAACTTTTGAAAGCATAGGCCGGGGGGGGGGGGGAGATGAGGAACCTGCGACCCTCCAGATGTTTCTGGACTCCAGCTCCTATCAACCTTAGGATGCCTCCTGCAGGTTTTCTGCAGTTAAAGCACTAGACTTTTCCTGTGGTCAGGAAAGTGATGGTGAAATGGCACCGGAAAGTGTGGGATGCATGTAGCACATTGCACAAGCAATTCGGATGTTCACTATTGTATAACCTCCCTGCAAACAAATCAGAACGAATGCTCAATAAAGCCCAGCCATAGTCTAACCTTTGTGTAAATTTCATGCAAGCAAATCATGATGAATAAACAGATCTTCTAGCGGAGAACTTAGCTGACCTAGCCTATTGTCAAGGATGGTGGTAGTTACAGCAGCATTTCCAGGGCTGTGAGTTTTGCAGTGCTGGGCTAGACAGGCAGGACTTCTCCTCTGTGACTCATGATTGAAAAAAAATTAAGATTGACTGACTGACTGACTGTCAGGTCTCTTGGGGGGCGGGACTTCCTGAGTCTTTGTACCACAACTGCAAAGGATTTGCCTCTTGCACCCACCAACAGAGAATGGGAGCAGAGCCTCCCTGGCATAGTTGCCAATGTTTTCCTTTTTAAAAGGGAAATTCCCTTATTCCGAATAGGATTCCTCGCAAGAAAAGGGAAAAGTTGACAGCTATGCTCCCTGGCATATCTCAGAGGGAGAGCAGGATCCTGCCTTTGTAATATAGATAATTAGCATTTATATAGCACTTTACATTCATCAAAGCATTTTGTACCCATTATCTCAGGAGCCCTTGCAACAACCTTGTAAAATAGGTCAGTAATTCGTATCCCTCTATTTCTGATGTGTGTGGGGGTGGATGATGGGGGCGGGGTGCTGAGGCTCGGCGAAGGTGGCTTGCATAAGGCCATTCAGCAAGCTCAAGGCAGAGGTAATTTGGTGCAGCAAAGGGGAAGTATTTTTTATGTAGCTGGTACACACAGGTATGCATGATGATGTGTTTGGGAGGCGGAGAGAATTCACCTATTCTGCAAAGGGATGCAAATGAGGAAAAAGGGAAAGGGAGCACACTTTTTAAAATAAAAAAATGTCTCTGATCAGCTGCTGATGCAGACTTCTGAAGAGTATGAGAGATTATGACAGGTCCCTTGGGGACAGCTGAGACAAAGTGGAAAATCCGGAGTCAGCACACAGCCTTTGTAGCAGATGTGGTGTTGCCTGGCGATGTGCCCTGACATGCAGTCTCTGTTCTGTAATGGCAGCTATTGATAAACATTCATTATTTTGTGTGTATGTGTATCAGTAAAGGTATCGCTGAGCTGGTTCATTCGTTAGGAGCAGACTACATCTGAGAAAAACAAAAACACCCTGCCCTACTTTCCCATCAGAGAGGTTGGATTGCTGAGGTCATGGAAAAGGCCCCCGGCAGCAAAAGGTTGGAAGCAAAATAGCCAGTGCATGGGGAGTTGGGTTTGCAAGCTCTGTGAGTCAGAAATCAGGTAAGTTGGCTGTAGAAGGCCTCAGAATCGGCACAAGGTAGCTGAATAGGTAGCTTGCAGGGATTCTGACATCTCTGATGAAAAGGGTCTCTGGTCTCAGATCTAGGAATGAAAAACAGGTAAGTCACTGTCGGTAATAAAGTGGTACCTCGGGTTAAGAACTTAATTTGTTCTGGAGGTCCGTTTTTAACCTGAAACCGTTCTTAACCTGAGGTACCACTTTAGCTAATGGGGCCTCCTGCTGCCGCTGCGCCGCCGCCACCCGATTTCTGTTCTCATCCTGAAACAAAGTTCTTAACCCAAGGTACTATTTCTGGGTTAGCGGAGTCTGTTACCTGAAGCATATGTAACCTGAAGCGTCTGTAACCCGAGGTACCACTGTACTCTGCTAAATGGATCAGTGGTCTGACTCAATGTACAGCAATGACTTGCCTGCTGCCAGGTGGCTGCAGGCTATCAACATGGGCCGTACCTCAGTGGCAGAATGTGCCTTGCGTGCAGGAGGCCCTGGGTCCCTATTATCTCCAGATTGGGTTGGGAATGTCCCCTGTTTGAAACCCTGGAGAACCTCTGCCGGTCAGGGTGGATAATACTGAGCTAGATGAGCCAACGGTCTGACTCAGGATAGAACATCTTCCTATGTTCTTAGGGCTGCTTAGCCTCATCTAGAATCTGTGCACCCAGTAGGGGAGCCTTCCCAAAGTAATCCCACTTGAGTTAGACATGTTTGTGTGTGGGGGGGGTGTTGGTGCTTTTGTGACAATATACATGGAATTCTGCTAATTGTCTCCCTCTCTGCTCCCCGAAATGTTCAGCTGCTGCTTTAAGAGGCTTTTTCCGGCATGACTCTGTGCCGGGGCTATTGCCGGGTTGATCTCTGGTGCGCAATGCGTCCTGCTGCCTTGTAAGCCTTGTTAATATTTTATCATTTTGATACACGGGGAATTAATTACTGTCAACAGAGCAGATTTTAATCTAATCAGCTATTCCATACACCGCATCGGGTTGCAGACATCAAAGCCAGCATCAAAGTGTTGGGAATGAAAGTGCTCTGTGAGCTTTCCAAGCAAGAAGCAGCTTAATGCACAAGGGTGCCCTGCGCGGATACTATCCTTGGGCGTGCCCTCCTTCTGTATGTTCTTCCCCAGGTGGTGGATCTTTTGAGGCGTTACCAGTGCTAAAACATACAATGGTGCCTGGAAGGGTTGGCAGTTTCCCAGGAAAAGAAATTGGCACAAGACATTAAATCAGTAAACAAGTACCAGTTTCAACCTGACTTCGTATTTTTTCTGAACTTGATTTTTAGCAGATTGAAAAACTTTTTTTGCGTGCATGCAGACATGGCTGGGTCAAAGCCCTGGTGTAGGTTGGTTAAAAAAGTTGGGTGCAAGAAGATAGGCAAGGCAGTAAATCCCAGCTGTTTCCTCTGCCCACCCCTGAGACCTTCTGATAACACCAGCCGTTGACCATGCACATTGATCAGTTTGGGGTTCTTGCCATAGAGACAGATGCCTTAGTTACAACTGGATTACTACAACATGGTTTATGTGGGGCTGACTTTGAGGGGAAAATGCAGGGAGCATATTGTTGCACCGCACTCCAGTCTCCAAGATTCCAGAGGTTCCAGGCAGGTTTACCCAGGGTTTGGTTTCCTTGGAATGAGGGACATCCAAGACTGAAGTGTCTTTCTGATATAAGGTTTATTTACACATATATACAGCCTGAGCCTACAATGGAGAGGCTCACAGCATTAATACCGCTAGAAGGTCTTGCTTCCCCCATAGCCACAGCCTTGGATTCCAGCAGAAATCAAGCATGGCTCTGCCTCACAGGATTCTGCCTGCAGCCAGCTTCTCGCTCTCTCACACATTTCAAATCCGACCCTTATCCTTCTCACTAATAGCCAGGTGCCCCATACTTAGAGGGCTATTAGCTCAACAAGGAGCTAACCTGGCTAATCCAACCATTGAATCCTTGCTGGATCCAGGAATTAGAAGGGACTCAGGCATACAGCCTAACCCCTCAACCCCCATGACCCACAACATTAGGATTCTTGGGTTACAATAGCTAATACTGGCTGCCAGTCTGTTTGGGCACAATTCTGAGTGCTGACTCACAATACTCGTGCCTTCCCTCATAGTTGTGTGCAGCTGCACATGTCTTTCCAAAATGTGCAGATAATAACAGCCACAACCCACACCTGCAAACACTCACCTGGCCGTGTGGAGTTGAATGTACTGATTTTGGGCAGAAATGAGTTGCTTAATTTCGGTGTATTTGTGGCCCAGTGCTTTCCCCCCTCTAAAAGGTGTGCATAAGAGTATCAAGGGACTTGCAGAGAAAATGAATTTAGATCACTGCTTGATGTTTTGCTGTGCTTTTATTATGTTGGAATCCTCCCAGAGACACTGGGAGCTGGATGGTGGACAGCCCTGTAGGCTGTTCTGGGCTTCCCTTTCCTTCTCCTCCCCTCAGAGCCTTATGGTCTTTAGGTAGTCCTGTGGAGGCAGCTGGATCAGGTGACACTTTGATTTCCTTCAGACCTTTTGCTGCATTTTGTGACCATGGTCACTTATGAGTGCTGTGTTGCCATTGTTTGGCTTTTAGCACAGAAAATTGATTGAATTGGAACAACTGGTTTGGGCCAGATGGTCTGAAGGACTATTTGTATCCATACAAATCTACCCAGACCTTAAAATTGACCTTCCAAGGCCTGCTTCTGGGCCTGCCATCAGTATAGTGGTACCTCAGGTTAAGTACTTAATTCGTTCCGGAGGTCCATACTTAACCTGAAACTGTTCTTAACCTGAAGCACTATTTCTGGGTTAGCGGAGTCTGTAACCTGAAGCGTATGTAACCTGAAGCGTATGTATCCTGAGGTATCACTGTATCAGTTAGATTGGTGGGTGCTTAGAGAGCAGGACTGCCTTTGTGGTGGCCCCATATTTGTGGACCTCTCTATGTTTGACCCCATCTGCATTGGCTTTTAAATGCACTTTGAAAAGCCATTTATTTATAGTTGCTTTTAGATGAGAGATTGTGATGACTTTTATTATTTAACTACAGTATGTGTTTTACACTGTTTGAGATGAGTGTGCTGGGCTGTGAAATTTTTTTTAGACTACTGTTTCAGCACTCTTGTTGGAATGAAATGCTTTAGTTTCTATATTTTATTTAAGTATGTAATCTGCCTTTGGAGGGCTTTGCTCTGAAAAGGCGGCATATTAATATTTGAAACAAAGAAAGAATCTAGTTGCGCTTGAGTCCATGCGCAGTTTGCTTGTTTGTTTAAAAAAACTCTGTAAACACCAAACTCTGCATTGTCAGCTAAACCAGAATCTTGGGAGGCTACTTTACCAGAGGAGATGTAGCAAGTCTTGCAGATGCCACTAGCCAATCCTTGGGAAGGGCACAAGCCCTTTCGGTTGCCTTACGCCGTATGGTTTCTTGTGGTGGTGAAGCAGACAGGAAAAGCAAAGGAGTGGACCATGATGATATCTGCCAAAATGCCATGCTAATTGGCAGACTCTCCTTGCATTGGCAGATAAAGGTGGTGATAAAGAGGCTTTCAAGTTTTATTATTCTTTGTGGAAGATTAGCATAGAGGAAGTGAGGAAATGAAGAAAATCAGGTAGGACAGGGTTGGGAAACCTTGGGCAGGGGACACATGCAGACCCTCCAAGTATTTTCCAGGGACAGTCTCAGATTTACAGAAGCCGTCCCGGTTTCTGATTTGATCCCAGAATGTCCTGTTTTTCTTTAGGACGTACCTATTTTCACTGGAAAAATGTTGGAGCGGATGGATTTATGTGACCCCTGAACCAAGTTCAGAACATTTAGAAGGCATATGAAGGCAGCCCTGTATAGGGAAGTTTTTAATAAAGTTTTATTATGTTTTTATATTTGTATGTTGGAAGCCACCCAGAGTGGCTGGTGCAAATTCAGTAAGATGGGTGGGATATAAACAATAAAATCATTGTCATTGTTGTTGAATAGGATATCCCTATTTTCATCGGAGAAACGTTGGAAGGTATGCAAATTTGGCCCTCTATATCTCTTTATTCTGGTCCTTGGAACTAACCCTAAGCCACACAGCCTCTTCACATTTTATTTGCTTCCCCCCTCCCCTGCTCCCCATGGTACAATGTATTTGCATTTATGTTTATTAATGCAAATTGCTTAGAGACATTTTAGGTAACAAGTCACTAATACATTAAATAACTAGCTAACTAACTAACTAAAACAGAGTTGTGTCTGTGTGTGTGTGTGTGTGTGTGTGTGTGGAAACTAGTGTACGAAGGTGAAATTCTCATTTATTGGTTCACCCACTTTTGTCTCCAGCCCCCACCTACCTACCGCTGGTATATGGTCCTTGGAAGGTTGTCAAGGCGGGAATGTGGCCCTTGGGCTGAAAAGAGTTCCCTGCCCATAAAGCAGAGAGAGGCTGAATAGCCCCTTTCCTTTGATAAGTTTCTTACATTATGCTAACTGCTGCGGTGGCAATATGCTTTACATTTCTGTAATATGTTTTACATTTCTGATTATAAAAGCTAAAGGTTGCATTTCATCTGGCTGAAGCCTTTTGTTGAAGCTGGACCTTTGCAGTAATTGTCACTGAGTTTAGTGGAGCTTACAATGCATAGGATTGCAGCCATAGTAGTCTTAATAAAGTGGTTTGTACGCTATGCATGTACTGCTGCTCTTGGTGTGTGTGTGTGTGTGTGTGTGCGTGCGCGCGTGCACACACACACGCACACACACACACACACACACACACACACACTATATAATAACTGGACCAATCTGTGAATTTCGCTTCTCATTTTTTCTCATTCTTAAATTCAGTTCACCCCATTTCCACATCAGTTTTTTTTAAAGAAATACCTCACAAAAATTTGTATGCATTTCCCACATGCATTCCTGCTAATATACACATTTTCACATGTAATTTTACCTTATATACTATATACATTTTTGCAAGTAATTTTCCCTAATATGCATTCCTGGTAAAGGCCCTTTACAGTGGTCACTCCTTGTGTATGGAACTACCAATCTATTGTAGTTTTAGGCAGTTAAATAATATGTGTCCTTTTCAGTGGTAAGTTGGAGGAAGAAAGATCTGATTCCTACAGCTCTTTTTATTTGTAATTGTTATGTGACTTGTTCTGTGTGTTTAAAGGATTCTGCAATATTTTGTGGATCTATTTTTTACGTATATGCCTAGTAAACCAACCTGTGGCTTGTGCAGAGGGGTGTGTGTGTGTGTGTGTGTGTCCAGAGTAGGTTTGCAGAAAGTACTGTTTGATGTTTATCTTCTATAATATAATGCATTTTGTATGTTTTCACTAACATATAAAGGTAAAGGGACTCCTGACCGTTAGGTCCAGTCGTGGCCGACTCTGGGGTTGTGGTGCTCATCTCGCTTTATTGGCCAAGGGAGCCGGCGTACAGCTTCCGGGTCATGTGGCCAGCATGACTAAGCCGCTTCTGGCGAACCAGAGCAGCGCACGGAAATGCCGTTTACCTTCCCGCCGGAGCAGTACCTATTTATCTATTTGCATTTTGACGTGCTTTTGAACTGCTAGGTGGGCAGGAGCAGGGACCGAGCAACAGGAGCTCATCCCGTCGCGGGGATGCAAACCGCCAACCTTCTGATCGGCAAGTCCTAGGCTCTGGTTTAACCCACAGAGCCACCCACGTCCCTTTTATATGTAGACATAAAAGGCATTTTGTAAGTTATTTTTATTATTTATTATATTTGTTGGTTGCTCCCCCCCCCCGAATGACCCAGAGTGACTTACATTAAAACTAATTGAGAACAATCAATAGAAATCTAAAAACACAGCTAGACGTATAAAAGGCAAAACTTGCAGATCTCAGCTCAATGCCAAAAGTTCCAAAAAACCTGGGCAAAGAGAAAAGTCTTTCTCTAGTGCCTAAAAACAGATGAAGACGGTGTCAGGAATCCCTGTGCCACTGGTCATGTGAAAAGTAGTCTCCCTCACATCCTTGAAATAAATTATGAAGGAGGCAACTCCTGTGGCTTCAGGGTTTGATGCTGTTCCATAGTCCCAGAGAAGGACCTGTAGGGAAGGTGGCAGGAATCTTTCCTGTTCATTCTTTTTTTCTTTTCTTTTTGAAGTATCTTCCTAGCATAGGTGGAAGAAAGGCAGGCATATGGAGTACTTCTGTCTGTAGTTTACCTTGCTTAGCAACAGGGAATGGAGCAAAAAGGTCTGGTGGGATGAATTATTTGCGGCACTTACTTACTTTGGCAGCCAGTTTGTGTATTTGTGGTTTTCTGAGAAGATGGAGGAGGTGAGAATTTAATTAGCACTGGGCTCTTAAAAACAAAGGCCTCCTGTCCCAGTCTAATTGGGCTTTCTCATCAATAAAGGGTGCAAAGCTGGAGCCAAGTGCAGTCACAACCAGCCTCAAAAAGGTACAGCGTTCATGTTCATTTGTTTTGGTGGCAGGTGTATGTGACTGCACATATATGTGCATCTTTGCAAGGAAGTGCATCAACCAGGCCTCTTCACTAATGTATATATTTATATGCACCCTTTCTCTTTATACACTTTTTAATTTTATTTTTTTGGGGGTTGGAGAACTGCGTTGTAATAGAGAAGTGTGGCTTTTGAAGGTTAGCTGTCTTGGTTCATTTATTGTTTTGGAAAATGCCAACCATTAAAATGAGAGTTGGATTTCTCTTCAACCCTTAATCTGAATCCACTTTCTGTCCAACCTGTAGTAAACAGTGATTTATTGGCTTAAGATCGTGACATTTGGAACATGCCTCATTTTTTTATTTTTAATACACAAAATTCATTACGTATTTATTACAGATTATTTACATCTGTGGCCTATACCATCCGAAGCATTCAGGCCTCTATGGGATCTTTTGCACGAATGTCTTGTTGAAATGGGTGTTGGGTTGTTGCAGGATTCACTTTGGTGAGACTCTTAACTTCTATTATCTTAAAAACAAACATGCAAAGCAGTTATTTGCAATCATTAAAGGTGCAAAGATGGGTTTAAAAACTGTGTGGTTAAATGTGCTTGTGGTGCAATTGGTTTCACTTCGGTTTGTGTTTGAAGGACTAGTCTCCTTTAATATTTGCATACTGGAGGGAGAGATCCGTCTTGGCTGTGAACCAGAGGTAGATCAAAGAGGCAGGGCCTTTTCCCCTGTGCAGTTTGCTGTGAGAGAAATGCCGAATGCTTGTTCTTCCAGGTAAGGGAAGTGAAATGTAACAGGTCTTCCAAGCAGAGCTTGTTTTTGTGGGCTCATTATCAGCTGAAAAAGATTTAAGTCTGTTCCTTGACCGTATCGCTTGAGAGTGCAAGTTTGGGACTCACATGATACAGTGCTTCTCCATACAAAGATAAAAATTTAAAATCTCTGTGCATGAGGAAGTAGTGTGTTGAGGAGAAGGCCAAGGCTAGAATATTTTTTGGTCTCATTTTTATGTGTGGGGATTTTGCTATTGTTTTATTTGGCCTGGAGAAGCAATCAGTATATGAACTCCGACCTTCCATCTATGAAGTGGTGCAGTCCATAAACCACTTCACTGCCTGTGTCTTAGATGTAAGTCTCACATTGGCCTTGGCCAACCTGGTGCCTTCCAGATGTTTCAGCCCCAGCCATTTGGCTGTGGTTGATGGGAGATGTAGTCCAAAACATCTAGAGGGGGGCAGGTTGTCCAAGGCTGCGTTACAGCTTATGCCCTCTTCCTCCCACCGGTAGAAGAAGATTTAAGAAAGCCTTTCCTTTCCTTTTCCTTTCTTTTTTGAAGTGGCTTGAATAGGAAATTTGGAAATTAAGGGGAAATGGCTGTAGCTTGATAGTGGAGCACAGCTATGCATGCACGAAGCCTCAGGTTCATAGCTATCAACTTTCAGATTTGAAAATAAGGGATCAGCAGCCTCGAAAATGGGACTGCACCACTTCATAGATTGAAGGTCGGATGCGGGTGGTGGATTGAGGGACACTGGTGGCGCTGTGGGTTAAACCACAGAGCCTAGAACTTGCCGATCAGAAGGTCAGCAGCTCGAATCCCCATGACAGGGTGAGCTCCCTTTGCTCGGTCCCAGCTCCTGCCCACCTAGCAGTTCAAAAGCACGTCAAAGTGCAAGTAGATAAATAGGTACCACTCCGGCAGGAAGGTAAACGGTGTTTCCGTGCGCTGCTCTGGTTCGCCAGAAGCAGCTTAGTCATTCTGGCCACATGACCCGGAAGCTGTACACCGGCTCCCTCGGCCAATAAAGCGAAATGAGCGTCGCAACCCCAGAGTCGGCCACGACTGGACCTAATGGTCAGGAGTCCCTTTACCTTTCCTTTAGCCTTGAAAATAAGGGATCAGCAGCCTCACCTGTCCCTGGGACAGTCTATGGGATATCTAACAATCCGGGATAGCAGCGGGAAGCAGTAGGAAACAGCACTGGAATAAGGGAATTTCCCGCCAAAAAAGGGAAGGTTGACAGCTATGCTCAGGTTCAATCCCTGGCATATCCAAGTAAGACTGGGAAAGACCTCATTTCTGAAACCCTGGGAAGCTGCTACCAGCCTTATGCTCTTCCATCCACTGTCTTGTAATTAGAGCCACAAAAAGCAATTAGCCTGAAAAAAATTCTAGCCTGCTGAGACTGGCAGAGGAGGGACAGAGAGATTCCATCCCACTTGCAACAAACAGCCTGCTGTGTTTGTCATGGTTCCCTCTGAGCACCCTGATTCAGAGAGGAGTGGGAGGTACTTGAAGACAACAACTTGGAATGGGAAGGAGGGGGAGGGGTTGAGACGGCGCAGCAGAGACCTCTTAGCGAATTTCTCCCTCTGTCCCTGGAAATGCATGGAAAGAAATCTTTAATAAGAATTATTATTATTATTATTATTTAAAAAATGTGGGAAATGGGGATAAGAGGGGGAATAAGGATTGTGAGGGTTCAGTGGTAGAACACACACTTTGCAGTTCCACCAGCCTCAAAGTTCCAGTTTAAAACCCTGGCACCTTCAGGCTAGGCTGTGAGAGAGACCCCGGACTAAAATGCTGGAGACCCACTGTCAGTCAGTGTAGGCCATGCCGAACTAGGTCACTGAGCTTCAGTAGGTGGGTTGTGGACACCCTATTGTAGTATTTCTCAGACTTTGGCCCCCAAGCTGTTGTTGGACTACAACTCCCATCATCCCTAGCTAGCAGGACCAGTGGTCAGGGATGATGGGAGTTGTAGTCCAAGAACGGCTGGGGACTCAGTTTGAGAAACACTGTGGTCATAGTTGAATTCTAAGGTGGGTTGTTGCAGCAGCACATTTCCACCATATAAATATATGGTCAAACAAACAAACAAACAAACAAACAAGAAAGCTGTCCCTCAGTGCATGTTTGGGTTAAAGGGCGTCGCTGAAGACTGCTCAGCTAGGTGGGTTCATTGTAAGTAGAAGGCAGATTCCTATATTCCTGTATGGCCTTCCGTGCATATGTGACATGAGGAATGTCTACTTCCCAACAGTTACTTATTTTCTTGGTGGAGAAGAGTAGCTGCACACAGCTGCAAAGTGGGACATGAGCATAGTGAGTCATTGACCCTCACCAGAGCAAGTGAATGAATCCCGGAAGCTTCCTGCACTGTTGGTTGTGCAATAGACCTGAAGGATGGAAAGTGGCTTCCGCAAAAACCAAAGCAGAGATGACAGGGTTATGAAACTAGTTGGAAGAGCAAGCTTCATCCCTGAGCCAGCTGGTTGCAGGTGTGGGTCTGTCGAATTGGCATGCCTCTGCATGGGAGTGCCCAACACTGTACTGTTGGAGGGTTGCCAAAGCTTAATGTTGCTGTTGGTGTATGTATGTTTTGTATGTGTGTGTTTGTGCAGTGCTTTTTGTGATGGTGCTCTTAGTTATGGAGTACTGTGACCTTTTTTTACTGCCTGTGGCAGACATTTTGTGCTGGCACCCAAGGCACATTTATCAAGATCCAAATACCTGGTATGTGTGTGTGTATATGTGTTGTTGTTGTTGTTGTTGTTGTTGTTGTTGTACCCCCGCCCATCTGGCTGGGTTTCCCCAGCCACTCTGGGTGGCTTCCAGCACATTAAAAATGGTAAAACATTAGACATTAAAAATTTCCCAATACAGATGTTTTCGAAAAGCTCACTCAACCACTTTGAGTGGTACAGGTACCACATAACGCTCATTCCCAGTGCTATTTTTCTAGAAAAAGAGGTGCTGGAATTCACCATGAACACCTCCCTTGTTCGGGAGTTGCACCCACCTGGGAGGTGCCGGAACTGAGTTCTGGTGAGTTCCAGCTAGGAAAAAAGGCTTGCTCACTCCACATTTGTAAGACGTTGATATTTTAGTGTGGTAGCACCCACACTTTGAAACTCCCTGCCTATTGACATCAGGCAGGTGCCTTTCCCTTCATTATTTTTTAAGCCTGTTAAAACACATTTCTGCTTAGACAACGCTACCCAGATGGGTGGAATGTCAACATGCAATGTAAACTTATAATTGACTTTAATTATTTTTGGATGGTTTGATTTTTTGAAAACTGCTTTGAGGTTTTATTACAATTAAGTGGTATATAAGTATTGGGAAATAAATTATCTCTCTCTCTCGCTCTATAAAATTTTTATTTATTTCCCAATACTTTCACACACACACACACACAAACAGTATAATGCATTTATGTTTTTAAATACATTGTAAACCACTTAGACACCTTTGGGCAACAAGTGACTACCAGGCATAGCTGTCAACTTTCCCCCCTTTTTAAGGGAAATTCCCTTATTCCGAATAGGATTCCTCGCAAGCAAAGGGAAAAGTTGACAGCTATGCTACCAAGTCAAATAAATGGTGTTCTGGGTTTGCAGGGGCCAAGGATCCCTTAAAATTCCTGGGTGCGAGTTTCTGCCCATATTTTATGAAATTAGTAAATTTGGCGTTTGAAGTCAAGCCAGCTTCCTCAGGAGCTAGGCTTCTCTGGCTTGACTTCCATAGAGGGGAGATAGCAGAGTCATTATCCTGCCAAAAGGTGAGACATTCAGCATCAGAGAAGAAAGGGGGAGGCTGCCAGGATTAGTACAGGGGGCAAGATGTCACCACAGTAAAAAAAGAAAAGAAAAGTGCTTTTTGCAGGAGGCTTTTTAAATGAGGTTGCCAGGGTGACAGAGGGGATGCTGGAAGCGGAAGGGGAAGAGTTGTTTTCTGCAAAGGCTGTTGGGAAGAAGCAGCCGGAAGTGGGCAGAACTCCATGCATGCTGGCTGAGAGAGGCTGCTCTGAGAGACGGGGGCCGTGGCTGGCTGCTGTTTTGGACCCAAGCTTGTTGAAGCCACGAGAGGAGCAACAAGAGACACTCTTGGGGTGTCATGTTCTGTGGCCCCTCTGTGGAAGGCTTTAGGTGTCAATGTGTGTGAACAAACCACATTTATAAGACACAGCAAACTCCACTGTGCCTTGATTTTGCAGTGGAAACAAACCCTGGGTGAGTGCCTGGAATCCCTGGAATCTTGCTTCCATTTGACAAAGATTAGGGGTGGCGTGTAGTGATAGCAGCAACAAAACACAGTTTGCCAATTTGCACAGAATGTGTGGAATAACCTCTTTCCAATTTCCCTCTTTATTTCCCCCTTCCCTGTTCCATACTTCAAGAAAAATCTGAGTAATTCCTGGGTGTTGTATTTGCAGAAATGGGAAATCATTCATTTTTTTGCTCCCACTTTCCATATGGCTGGGGCTCTGTTTGAAAGCAAAAGTACCCCGGTTGTCTGCTACCTCCACCCATATACCATCTTAAGTCTTTCAGCAAAGCAGGTTAACGTGTCTTGATAAACGGCAGCAGACTTTCTCTCTCTTCTTCCCTCTAATGCCTTTTAAACATCTGATGAAGTGTTCCGGGGAACTCAAATCTTGCACTCAACAGTTTCATAACATGATTGAGCTAATATGAATTGGAAATTTGTGTGTTTTTTTCTTGTAGGCCATCAATGGCCATCTCTAACCTACATAAATGTGTCATTTCAAAATCTTCAGATCCTTTAATTTGTGGAATATCCACATGGAAGTACCGTATTTTTCGCCCCATAGGGCGCACCGGCCCATAGGACGCACCTAGTTTTTTTTTGGGGGGGGGAATAAAGAAAAAAAAAATTATTTCCCCCCCAGGTGCGGGGCTGGGGCGGGGGAAGCCCGAGCTTCCCCTGACCTCAGCCCCCAGAACAGGCTGCTATCCGCTAGCCGTGGGAAGTCGCGCAGCTCTCCCACGCTAGAGGAGAGCTGCGCGAAGCCCGAAGCTTGGGGCGTGCTGAGCTCAGCGCGCCCCAAGCTTCTGGGTGCAGGGAAGCTCTTCGTGCAGCTCTCCCACGGCTAGCGGAGAGCTGCGCGAAGCCTGAAGCCTGGGGGGCGCTGAGCTCAGCGCGCCCCCAGGCTTCGGGTGCAGGCACCTATCCCCAAGCCGTGGGAAAGCTGTGCACAGCTCTCCCACGGCTTGCGGATAGCTTCCTGAAGCCTGGAGAGCGAGAGGGGACGGTGCGCACTGACCCCTCTCGCTCTCCTGGCTTCAGCGAAAGCCTGCATTCGCCCCATAGGACGCACACACATTTCCCCTTCATTTTTGGAGGGGGAAAAGTGCGTCCTATAGGGCGAAAAATACCGTATTTAGCCACACGGACTGATGTACAGTGAAGGTTAGGGACCACAGCTCAAAGCGAAATGAATTGCGACCCAGTAGCTGAGCACATATGTTTGTATGCAGAAGGTTCAGCCCCTGGAATCTCTTTCCCAGCATACTCTCTTGGGTTTTAAGATCAGCAGAGAGAGCCCTCTTAAGAGCTGCACCACTCTCAGAAATTTGGGGGTGGCCCAGGTGGAGCATCCTCTGTTGCAGCCCCTAAGTTGTGGAATTCCCTCTCCCGGCTTCATTGTATAGTTTTTGTCATATGCTGAACATGCATTTCGTTACCCTGTACTTCGACACTTGAAATAGATCTTTAATAGGGCATATTCTAATTGTGATTTTAAGTTGTTTTAATTCTTTTTTTTATGTTGCTCTAACCTGTGAAGAGACCCCTCTTCACCTCACAAAGGTATTAACTGTTAAACCATCATGAGAAATGTATCTCTGTGGGGGAATAGGGGTTCCCTAATATTCTCAGCACCCTTAACAAGCTGCAGTTTCCAGGATCCTTTGTGGGGGAGGAAACCATGACTGCTTAAAATATATGATCCTGCTTTAAATGTATAGTACAGATGTGAGTGCTCTCTCTCTCTCTCTCTCAGGGGTCATTGTGAGGCTAAAAATGCCGTTCTGAGCTCCTTGGTGGGAGGGCGATAAATGAAAGTCTATAAATAATTCACTGTCCCCTCTTGCCCTTCTTTCTTTCCCAGGTGGCTAACCTGCCTCCTTCGTTTTTAGTGCTGAAGCCAGATTGCTTTAACTAAAGATGGAAACACTGGAGTCGGAACTGACTTGCCCAATTTGTTTGGAATTGTTTGAAGACCCCCTCCTTCTGCCGTGCGCTCATAGCCTCTGTTCCAGCTGTGCCCACCGCATCCTGGTCTCCAACTGCTCCGCCGGAGAGCCTCTTGAGCCCATCACCGCCTTCCAGTGCCCCACCTGCCGCTATGTCATCTCCCTCAACCATCGGGGCCTGGAGGGCCTCAAGCGCAATGTGACCTTGCAGAACATCATCGACCGCTTCCAGAAGGCCTCCCTGAGTGGGCCAAATTCCCCCAGCGAGAACTGTCGCGAGCGGCCATACCGCCACAGCCCAACCATGTCGGCGGGCGACAGGATAGCTTGCCAGTTCTGTGAGCAGGACCCTCCGCGCGACGCTGTCAAGACCTGCATCACCTGCGAGGTGTCCTACTGCGACCGCTGCCTGCGGGCCACGCACCCCAACAAGAAGCCGTTCACCAGCCACCGCTTGGTGGAGCCTGTGCCGGACGCCCACTTCCGTGGGCTGACTTGCCTTGAGCATGAGAATGAGAAGGTGAACATGTACTGTGTGGCTGATGACCAGCTCATCTGTGCCTTATGCAAACTGGTGGGGCGGCACCGGGATCACCAGGTGGCATCCCTGAGTGACCGGTTTGAGAAGCTCAAGGTAAGAAGGGGCGGGGTGGGTTTTGGGCACTGATTGAGGTGGCAGCAGCTGTGTGTGTTGTGTGGTTTGTGTCTGTTTTGCTCCGTCCTGTACGTTCATAAGTAAGGATTCATTGCAAAAACCACACGCCCCAAAGTGACATATGGAGAACGTGCTCTGAGCTGCTGTTTCACTGCAGTTGCATCCCTCAACCACTGTGTCATCTCTGAACTCACTTTTCAGTATCTTTTGCATCAAAACACTAGGAGGCTGTTGTAAACTGACTCAGGCTGTTTACTCAACTAGCCCAGTTGTATCCATTGACTGGCAGTGGCTGGCTGTCCAGGGTCTTGAGCAAAGATCGTTTCCATCATCTGCTACTGGATGCTTCTGAAATGGGGATTCCCATAATTCTGCAACAAAGCTATGGTCTCTTCCTATGAGCCACACTCCCTCTACAACAGAAGAAGCACTCAAATTGGTTTTGTGGTGGAGCAATGAATACAACACAACCCCCCATTTTTCTTACCACACTAATCTGGTCGTGTGAATTCGCTTTGGTACTAACCGGGTAACTGGAGTCAAGGTTTTCCTGTTTGAAAGGAAGCAGACTGTTTCAATAGGTGTTGGCTTCCATAATTAGGTTGCAGTGGCAAACGTTGCCTGAAGCTGCGGGGCCTGGATGGAGGCAGGCAGGCAAGCAAGCAAGCAAGTGGGATGGATGCATGGTTTGTCAGGGGCTTGTTTAACTGAGATGAATCTGTACTATTTGTGGGTGTGGGAATCTTGGTTAGCACTGTATGTTGGCTGTGTGAAAGGCCTTATTGAAGGTTTGCGATGGTATTCCCCTTTATGAGTTATACAGAACCATAAGACTAAGGGTTCTGAGCTTAGTCATCCCCCTCATGCTGATCTTCACACCCAGCCTTAAGCCCCTTTTTCTTTGTGAGATCAAACCACAAAACACAAGAGTAAGCCTCCAGGCACTTAAGAGTCAGCGTGTAGTAGAGACTACAGGAGTGGGAAGCAGCAAAAATATTTGGACTTTAGAAAGGGTAGAAGTGGGGCCTGCAGTGGTGGAGCACAGCTGTTCAGAGTTCCACCGGACCAGCTATGCCTTTCTCTAGGATTTTGCATTTCACTCCCCTCTCCCCCCAGTTTTCTGGTGTTTTTTCTGCCATCCAGCAGTTAGTCACCCATTTTGTGGGTGGTGAGACTTGGATTGGACTGGAGGTTTTTAAACTGTGTGTGTGTGTGTTTTTGTACATCTGGAAACCTTAGTGTTCTCCACAGCCTGTAGCTACCCCCTTTTGTGTGTGGATAGATAAGGACCAGCACTTAGGGATATGAGTTCACTATGGGTATACAGCAGGTGTGAGTGTGAGGTATCTTTGGCCCTACAGGTGTTGCTGCACTATAACTCCCATCATTCCTGGCCATTGGCCATGCTTGCTAGGGTTGATGGGAGTTGCAGTCCAGTAACACCTGAAGAGTCACAGCTTCCTCACACTTGGTATATATGATGGTCTGCATGGGGAATGGTGGGTCAAGGTGCACCCAGTGTGATAATGAGCCAGGGGAGAGATAGAGCTGTAAAGGGATGTAAGCAAATGCCCAGGGTTCCTTTGTTGTTGGTTTTTTTGTTTGAGGAATTCTCCGCCCTGTCAAAACACTGGAATTTTAGTATTTTCAGTGCTGTTTATCCTGGTCCAGGATGAAGTGAGAGGAAGTGTCCCACTATGGAATACATAAGCTATGGAATAAGTTTTGATAGGGTGTTGTGGTGGTCACAGCCAAAGATATATTATTATTATTATTATTATTATTATTATTATTATTATTATTATTATTATTACCCTGCCCATCTGGCTGGGTTTCCCCAGCCACTCTGGGCAGCTCCCAACAGAAAATTAAAATCATGACAAAACATCAAACATAAAAAACTTCCCTAAACAGGGCTGCCTTCAGATGTCTTCTAAAAGTTGTGTAGTTTTTTATCTCCTTGACATCTGATGGGAGGGTGGTACTGCCAAGAAGGCCCTCTGCCTGGTTCCCTGTAAGCTCACTTCTCGTAGTGAGGGAACCACCAGAAAGGCCCTTAGCACTGGACCTCAGTGTCTGGGCTGAACGATGGGGGAGGAGACACTCCTTCAGATATACTGGGCATTCTGTTGGTGTCTTTAAATCATGACATTAAAAGAAAATTCAGAAAGAAGGGGTTCCCATGGGCATCTGGTGGGCCACTGTGAGAAGAGGGATGATGGACTAGAAGAGCCATTGGACTGATCCAGTGGGACTCGTCTTGTGCTCATATCTCTCATTATCAAATACTGAGGGAAAAGAACTGGAGATGGCAGTTGCCATCTTGGCTTTGATTGCAAGCTTTCCTTGGTCCATTGTATCTGTATCCTGGTTTGAATTGCCCACAAGTTCCTCGCTGGCCAGGACTTTGATGTTACCACCAGAAGTTGTTGGGCTGAGACTCCCGTTAGCCCCAGTGAGCAGGCTGGATGACCAGGGATGTTGGGAGTTGTAGTCCTACGGCACCTGCAGGATCAGGTATCCCTTCCCTGCCCTATATCTTCAAGGTGAACATTCCTAGAAAGGCAGAGTAATTTTTTAGTTTTGGGGGTGGGGGGGTAAATATTTTTTATTTCATTCCGTCATGTATATAAAACAGAGAGAACAGTTATTTTAAAAAAGCAGATAAAAGTAAAGGATGGAAAACAAAACTATAAAGTAGGCACATAGAATAAGTGCAGTAGTTGCATGTGGGTTAAAGTAACAAATTCCAAGTAATAAAGAAGTGAGAATAAATGTTGTCTTCTCATAAAGAATATTAGAGTTATCTGATTATCCAGTACAGAGAGGCAGAATTAACTGAGAAACGTCTGGTGCTTGTTGCGAGAACCTTATTTCTTCCTGGAGAGTATATATCCTTCTGTTATGGGGTGAGTGTGGGTGAGAAAGGATTCTGTTCTCCCTTCACTCAAGCCAAGATTGTCAGTGCATATTGATGAACTTCCCTGAGCTTCTTGAGACAGAGGAATCAGGCATCTCTGTGTGCTTCCTGGGCCTCTATTGGAATCTTTTCATGCTTGACTTTTTACGCAGTTATGGAGGCTCTGCTGAATCTGACAGGAATCAGAATAATGTCTGGTTCTTGACCCATACGAAATGAGACATCTCTCTTTCTCTCTTATGCATTGCACCGGGGGCTGGATCTGCAAAATAATGCTAGGTTCGGAAAAATCTGGAAGCGCTCCCCGGCCATATCAGAGAAGGTGGTTTGATGGCCAGGTCTCTTGAGGAACCCAGGCTGTCCTATGACCTGAATTTTGTAAAAAAATTTGGAAAGAACACATTATGGAGACAGAGAGTCTACTCTGTAGGAGTCTTTGGAGCCAAACTGTCCTGGAAGAAGCATTTGGTTCAGACCAACTTTACATTAATATGCTAGAGTTGCACCATGAGACGACCTAGTATTATTTCAGCTCCTTGGGAATGTTTGCAAGTCAGATTTAAGCTGCACAGCATAATAAGCATTTTAAGCCATCCGTGTCGAGGAAAGTTTATGTCTGATGCTTTCAAATTGTGAAGAGGCGGAGCTTTTCCAAACAGTTTCATGTTTTCAGGAAGCAGCTGGTTCACTGCTGACTGCATTACAGGATCCTTGTAGATTCCATTGGTTCAGTAATGCTTTTTGGTTTGCACCTCAGTTTAAAACAGGAGTATTAAAACAACAGCATTATAAACAATAATTGGGGATGAGGCAGCCTCAAATGCACTTTTAAACAAAACCATGTGAATCGTCTTTCTGAAGGCTGGAAGGGAATGAACTAAACAAAGCTTTCTGAAGGAGGAGTTTAGGATCTTATGCAGTACCATGGAGAAGGCCTTGTTCCATGTTCTCATCAACTTCACTTTGGATGGTAGCAAGTCAGAGCCCAGAGCCTCCCAGAATAGCTTAACAGGCAGGAAGAATCAAACAATCTTTGTGCAGGCAGGAAGTAGACCGTGTGACGTAAGATGAGGCAGCTGCCTCACATGGTGGAGGTTACAATGGGAGATGAATTTGACTCACATGGGATGATTCACTGGGAAGGTCTCCTTTGCAAGTTCTCCACAGAGATAGAGAACTGAACCGGAGAGACAGTAATTTGGTTAAGGCAAGGACTGGTTTGGCGCACAATTGCATTGTGCAAGCATTTATTTTTTAAAAAATATAGAAAAGCTAAAACTAAAGTGAGACAAGTTTCTGGTTGTTAAGAAACTCATGGAGACTTGCAATCGTATGAGCAGATGCTGCTAAATTCTCACTATGCCTAGCTGAAACTACTGTAATCACAGTGCCCTGCATTGTGCTCTCTCTCTCTCCATCTCTCTCTCTCCTTGCTAACCAGAGCTAAATAATTTGTGCAAAATATGTGAACACAATTAAATTTCAGGGCTGCAGTGTTTTGACTGATCAGTCAGTAAATTGGCTTAAAAGCCTTTGCTCAGCTTACAATGTGGTGACAATCTATATGCACTCATAATAACTATTTAGTACAGGTACTTCCAAAGAACAGCAGGTGCCAAGTACAATCTTTACAGAGGCATCCCTCCTTTTTTCTCATACAGGAGAGTGTGCTTCTTCTAAGATGATGCCTGCTGCGACGCACAGGTGCATGATCCAAAAGGATGGGCTCTGATCCAAAGCTACTGTTTGGACTTGCATGCAAGCGTAATCAATGAATCGATTCCTGGCACTCACACAGTTTAATCAGCTAAGATTTCTTCAGTTTGGTTGCGGCCCCATTAGATTTGCATAATTTAGGCAGGTCGCAGAGTTCAGCTTTTCCAGGGGCAGATTTTTCATGAAATGCTGAGTGCATTTAATCAATGAGTACATTTAGTACTGCCCAAGATGATGGGAGGGAACCAATTTCTGGGCTAGGGCTTGATCCCAGGTCCCTCAGATGCAAGTCCAGATCTCTGTCTGTGATAGTTATTATTAAAAGTAATTAAAATCCTGCTGGATTGGTTTAACACTCACCCAGATAGCTCTCTAAGGGCAACAAACTTTGCAAGTACAGTGGTACCTCGCAAGACGAATGCCTCGCAAGACAAAAAACTCGCTAGACGAAAGGTTTTTCCGTTTTCGATTTGCCTCGCAAGACGAATTTCCCTATGGGCTTGTTTCGCAAGACGAAAACGTCTCGCGACTTTGTTTCCTTTGTCTAAAAACAAAGACATGTTTTGTTTATAAAGTTAATTTATTTTCCCTTCAATTTTTGAACTGCTCTTTACAGTATGTGTGACTTTAAAGAGCAGTTAATAAACTGTTGTTGTACCAAATTTGGCTTTGTTTGGACTTTTTTTGACCATAGGAACGCATTAATTGATTTTCAATGCATTCCTATGGGATTTCGTGATTCGCAAGACGAAAAATTCGCTAGACAACAAAACTTGCGGAACGAATTAATTTCGTCTTGCGGGGCACCACTGTACTTAACTTTTTTGAGGAGTACAGTGGTACCTTAGGTTAAGAACTTAATTCGTTCAGGAGGTCCTTTCTTAACCTGAAACTGTTCTTAACCTGAGGTACCACTTTAGCTAATGGGGCCTCCCGCTGCTGCTGTGCTGCCGGAGCACGATTTCTGTTCTCAGCCTGAAGCAAGGTTCTTAACCCGAGGTACTATTTCTGGGTTAGTGGAGTCTGTAACCTGAAGCGTCTGTAACCCGAGGTACCACCGTACTGTATTTGTGTACTTTCATTTCTTCTTTTCCTTTCTCTTCCTGTTACCTTTCCTCCTTTTAGTTTCCCCTGTCTGAAATATGTGAATGGCAACGAGCAATTTTGGGTTTATAATAAGCGCTTTCGAGATGTGCCAATCCATTAGGTAATATGGTATCTCCACTTCCACTCTTCAGCATGCAGTTGTGACTTGTCCCAAACTGCTGTGTTATCTTGCCAGATTCAAAACAGGTTTTTGTGACTGGGAAGCTTTCCGGATACTCATGCGTATGTGAAGGATTACCCAGTGGAAACCTTACCATGGGACACCGATTTGTGCAGTGTTCAGTGGGAATGTGCAAATGCACTTTGCACCTGCTCAGGGATGCTTTGCCTTTATGTCTTTATATCTCTTGGAAGCCATCCAGAATGGCTAGGGAAACCCAGTCAGATGGGTGGGGTACAAGTAATTAATAATAATAATAATAATCTTTCCCTTGGAGGGAAAGGAATGCTGCCCATGCTTGGAGGGGGGTTCTTGGTTAGGGCTGCCAGACCTTCTTGTAAATGAGAGGGCAGTCCTACAGTTGAGACAGCTTTTTATCATTAAGTGAAACAAATTGGTATCTCGCTCCAGAGATAAGAATTCTTCCTGGGTTTTATGATGCTAAAATACTGGTGGGAAAACAAGTTTCTTATTTGTCTTAGAAAAATAACTTCATTGCACAGGAAAATATTGTTAGTAATAGACAACAACATTTGCCTAGGCAGGAAAATTATTGAGTTACTGGATTTTCAAGCTCCGGAGAATCTACAGTTGGGCAGTGCGTGTTATTAGGAGGATTAATCAAAATGTCACAAACTTGTGGCATGCTTCTGGGTTTCTCAGAACTTTTCATCAGACAGTGTGTTCCATTCAGCCAGCAGTCTCCCATCTTAGAACTGAGGCTGCATCTGCACTATACGTTTAAAACAATGTCGTGCCACTTTGAACAGCCATGGCTCCCCCTACAAAATCTTGGGAACTATAGTTTATTTTGAGATTTGCAGGAGACACCTGTCCCCTCTTACAGAGCTACAGTTCCCAGAGTGCTTTAACAACCGATGCTTCTTTGCAGGGAACTATGGGAATTGTAACACTCTGAGGGGAATAGGGGCTTGTTGCCTAATAAACATTTTTTGTAGTTTTAAATTTATTGGTATGTTTCCTTCTTTCTCTCCGTCCCACCCCCCATGCTTTGTGTAACATCTCACCTAATGAAGAGTCCTGGGGAACACGGAATCATGCCACAAATTTGTGATATTTTGGGTGGTCTGCCTAATGAATGTATTGCCCAGTTTTGGATTCTGGAGTCCTTTTCTTTTGGCTCAACATGACTATATTTTGTTTATCCTTCTGCCCAAATGAAGTCGGGAAAGGCGGACATTAGCGCAGTCATGCTGGCTTGGGGCTGGTGAAAGTTGGAGTCCAAGAGCTTCAGGAAGGGAACAGCTTCCTCACCTCTGATCTAAACAAACATAGGGCACATCCACACTTCTGGAAAACTGCTAGGACCTGTGGATGAGCACATGGCTTCATCTCTTAAGATTGCAATACAAAATGCAGCAGTCAGATTACTGGCTGGGGTTCACTTTTAGTCTTGCATAACTCCAGTTTTAAAATAAGTGAACTGATTGCCAGCTTGTTTCCAGGCCTAATTCAAGGCACTCACATTAGTGTTTTAAAGCCCTAGAACGGGTCAGGCCCCAAATACCTGAAAGACCACTTCTTTCCCTCTTGGATGCTGAGATTGGCAGAGGGGAAATTCTTGATAGTTCCTCTAACCTCAGAGGCTTGGGGTGGTGGCAGACCAGGAGAGGGCATTCTCTGTGGCAGCCTCTAGGTTGTGGAACTCCCTCAGCACAGAGGTGTGTCTTCATTATACAGGTTTCGGTGAATGCTGAAGGCACACCTCTTTACCCTGGTATTCTTAGGAAACACTTTATTTCTGTGATTGTAAGTTGTTTTAAACTGTTTTTAAACTGGGAGTAAGCCTCATTGAATTCAGTGGGATTTAGTTCTGAGCAGACATGGTTGGGATTTTGCTGCAAGTTATCTTCTGGGACATAGGAGTACAGTTGCTTGGCTATTCTCTTTGCACCCCCCACCCCACTCCAAATAAAGTTTTCCTACTGAAGCCTTGAGGTGTCAGGTTCAAAAGTACCATATTTTTCGCCCCATAGGACACACCGGTCCATAAGGCGCACCTAGTTTTTTGGGGGGGAAATAAAGGGGGAAATTATTCCCCCCCCCAGGCACGGGGCTGGGGCGGGGGAAGCCCGAGCTTCCCCCGACCCCAGCCCCCAGAACGGGTCCCAGAGTGATGGCGAAGTTGTGCGCAACTTCGCCATCGCTCCCGGAGCTTGCGGGGCTGTGGGCGGGGGAAGCCTGAGCTTCCCCCACCCCAGAACGGGTCCGAGAGCGATGGCGCAACCTCGCCATCGTTCCCGGAGCTTGCCAGGCTGGGGAGATAGCTTCCTGAAGCCTGGAGAGCAAGAGGGGTCAGTGCGCACCGACCCCTCTCGCTCTCCAGGCTTCAGCGAAAGCTTGCATTCACCCCATAGGACGCACACACATTTCCCCTTCATTTTTGGAGGGGAAAAAGTGCATCCTATAGGGCAACAAATATGGTATTTTGGGTTGTTTTCTGATTTATTATACCAGGATCAGGATGGTACAGTGGTACCTCGCAAGACGAATGCCTCGCAAGACGAAAAACGCGCAAGACGAAAGAGTTTTCAGTTTTTTGAGTCGTTCCGCAAGACGAATTTCCCTATGGGCTTGCTTCGCAAGACGAAACGTCTTGCGAGTTCTTGCGAGTTTGTTTCCTTTTTCTTAAAGCCGCTAAGCCTCTAAGCCGTTAATAGCCGCTAAGCCGCTAAGCCGTTAATAGCCGCTAAGCCGCTAATAGCCGTGCTTCGCAAGACGAAAAAACCGCAAGACAAAGAGACTCGCGGAACAGATTAATTTCGTCTTGCGAGGGACCACTGTAGTAGGAAAAGATGCCTTGAAATTTATACTTTCAGATAACACGTTACACTGTTTAGACAAGGAACCTATTTATGTGCTGAAGAGACACGTCTCTGCTCTGTCCTTTGACGTGTGACAGAGACGTATTTTAGGACCCACTCCAGTGGGAATTACAATTTGTTTTAAACCAGCCAGGCACCACTCGCCTTTTGCGACTGGATGGAGATATCCAGGAGCCACTCTTGGCACCTGGCATCTCCACCTGCCTGGCTGCAGTCAGCTGGTCTGCCAGGCACAGCGGCAGCAAAAGACTTGTGTCTTTTTCTGCAGCACAACCCCCACCAGACACCTGATTTCCCAACAGTGCAGCAGCAAAAGGCACATGTTTATTTATTTTTTGCTGCTGCTGCCAGCTGAATCAGGTGTTTGGCGGGCTAGCAAAAGACGCCTTTCCTTGTGGCCACGCTACGCTGCAGACCCCTTGATTCACCTGGCAGTGGCAACAACAAGTTTTTTAAACAGGTTTTTTTGCTGCCACAAATCAGATGTTTGGCGGGGTAGAGTGTTAGCAAAAGACTCTTGTGGCTGCGCTAATATGCAGACCCCCTGATTCACCCGGCAGAAATATATATATATGTTTGGTGGGGTAGAGTGGTAGCAAAAGCCGTTTTTCCCTACTATGCTACCCTGTGGACCACCTGATTCCCCAGCAGCATTCCTGCCCCCCCCCCCGGTGGGCTGCCTGGTCTGGTAGTGGGGCAGAAAAAAGAAAAAAAAGGGGGGAAACACCTAGACATTTTGTTTTGGCACCCACAACCTAGGTCCCAGGAGCCACATGGCTCCTAGCATTCCTATCCCAGTTTCTAACACTGTTTTAAAATGTTTTTAATGCTCTATAATATATTGCTGTAACCCATCCTGCTGCCTTCTGCTGAACAGTGGGTAATAAATCTAACAACCACCCCCTGACTTCCACTCATTACCCATTTCAAACTAAAGTTTCCAGTCACTACCAGTTTCAAATAATTTTTGTTCACCTTAAACTGGCAAAACACTCTGAAATATTCATGCTGGGTTTTACATCGACAGGCATGTCATTTCAATCATAAAAAGGACTTTATGCTATGGATTTTCATCTCAAATACCTTGGATGTGTGTGTGTGTGTGTGTGTGTGTGTGTGTGTGTGAGAGAGAGAGAGAGAGAGAGAGAGAGAGAGAGAGAGAGAGAGAGAGAGATAAGCATAAAGCAAAGAACAAAACTCTCACTGGCTTTAGAGGGATTTGCTTTGTAAACTGGTTATACAAGTCTGGGTTGAGCTTCTTCTGCAAATTTACTTTGGTAGTATAAAATGCTGGGAGGAGGTTTGTTTCGACAGAAGAGTTATGTGATGAATTGGGAGGATAAAACTGCAGGAGAGAATGGTCTGGATTAGAAGCTGCAATATGAGACAAGAAAAAATGAGAGACATTGGATTCCATTTATCACCTAGATGAGTCAAAAATATAACATGAGCAAGAATTCATATAAAACTTAGTTGTTTCTGTCATGGAATATTATAAAAATAGCCATGCAGCTTGATGCCCTTCAGATGCTGCTGAATTCCCCTCACAGTTATCATTTCCAGAATGGTCAATCCCTCTTCCCACAGAGTTCTGGGAATTGTAGCTGTTTGAGGGGAGTTCCCTTCCTAGTAGCTCTCAGCACCCTTAACAAACTACAGACCTCCAAGATTCTTTGAAGGAAGCCATGACTGTGGTATGATAACTGCTATAAATGTATACTGCTGATGAGGCCTTAAAACTGGTATTTTTACTTGTCACTCTCCAGCTAAACAAGCTCTCAAAGTGACTTATATATATTTTAAAAAACCCTACCCAAAAAACCTTGCATATTATAACAAGAATGGGGAACCCCTACTGATGTTGATGGACCCAACTCCCATCTGCCTCAGCTAGTGTGACTAATGGCGAGAGATGTTGGGAGTTGCAATCAAACAATCTTAGAGGATCTGATGGTCACACATGCGTTATTACAGGGTGGGGGCACCCATGCATTATAACTTATGTTAATTAACACAATAATACCTTTACTTACTCTTCAGCAACCTGGAATTCTATGAAGGGTTTTTGGTCAAGGATTCTCAGTTATTTCTCCCAAACTGAAATTCCCAAGATTCTTTGGGATCCCAACGTAAGTTGTCATATATAGGTTTATGACATGTGCAGTTCTTGAGCAAGTATAGTTGTCAGGACTGAGGATATTGAAAGTGAGGGTGACCTTGTAGTACTTTACTACATTGGTCTTCAATGGTGGGTCGGGACCCACGACTAGGTCACTTCCTGATCCAAGGGCAAGTCACAGCAGCAGCCCTGCCACCATGCAAATATATGGTGCGAAATTAAGAAATGGGTCCCCAAATGCGTGTTCGAGTTAAAGGTGCATCCTGGGTATGAAAAGGTCAAAGATGGTTACTGCTTTACAGGACAGCTGCCTCCAACGTGCAGCTGTTTTGTTTCACACACAAAAGGGCACACCCACACCATATATTTAAAGCACCTGACTTCCCCCAAATAATTCTGGGAAGTGTAGTTTGTTAAGAGTTGTTGAGCGTTGTTAGGAGACCCCTATTCTTACAGAGCTACAGTTCTGAAAGTGGTTTAGGAATCAGTCTCTCTTCCCTTCAGACTCTGATAAATGTTAAAGTGGCATAAAAGTGCTTTAAATGTATGATGTGCTTGTGACCAAAATGAGGAAGTAGATGGGTTGGTCCATAAGAAAAATTCCAACATCCACATTAGGCCAATCAAAATGATACTAAATAATGTGCAAACTGATGAAGATGCTTTTGATAACTTAAAAGTTTGCACAAAGTTTTGCAATGCTTTCATCAGGCTATTAAAAGTATTGCTCTAATATGGATTTGGGAATCTTGTTTGTTTTTAACACTTTCATCCCACCTTTTTGTGGAATAAAAATATAAACCAGGAAGTAAAATAAAACTGCTGCACTAAAAAGAAAAGGAAAAAATGCAAATATGCAGCAATAGCAGGATCATAACAAAAAATTCCCAACAAAATATTGCTATTGGCTTTAAATAAAAAAGAATGCCTGCCTAGATAAAACAAGCTTTAATAGCCAACTAAAGAGTTTGCAGATTAATATCCTTTTCCAAGGGTCTGTGTAGCTCAGGGGTACTGACAGTACAGTCATGGCTTATTCTTGGAGACTGTGTCTTGAGGGGGCAACACACACACACACACACGCACACACACACACACACACTGCTTTGTCCTGCAGAGGAGATTTTTGTAACTTGGTGACTCTTGCCAGCAGAGTCTCCTTTTTTAATCTAATTAGCAGCGTTTGCATTAACATGGGTTTTCTGCCTCTTTGTCCTTTGAGGAGGGAGCAGGCAAAACTGCCTGGGTAAACATCAGCTTAACAATGCAACTTGAATTTTTCCTTTGCTTCCTTTGAACATCTCAGCCTAAGGATGAATTCTATATGACTCAGTGGAGGTGTCTGTCAGCTCCTGTCCTCCGAAGGGATCGGTATGGCAACGTGATGTGTTAATTCATATTGATAACCAGCTCTATTTCTGAGGCTTCGGATTTGGTAGTATTTTTAAAAAAGGTCACGATGAATCAAGTAGAATTATTGAAAATACTAAAAATATGCTCATGCAGTTCTGCCACAGATCTCTTCTAAGGCTCCATGAGTAAAAGTCTGTCTTGCATCACTTGTGAAAGCTGCCTGGATGTGAGCCAGATTCTGTGCATTCTCTGATTTCACAGTGGCAGTCCAGAAATTGGTACTGAGTGTAGAATTCATTGGGCTGTATCCATTGTTAGTTCTTTTCGGACCAGACCCACTGAACTTAAAGGATATGACTAATTT
The DNA here is from genome assembly GCF_964188305.1 of Podarcis bocagei. Taxonomy (NCBI): domain Eukaryota; kingdom Metazoa; phylum Chordata; class Lepidosauria; order Squamata; family Lacertidae; genus Podarcis; species Podarcis bocagei. Next base: position 34,648,277 of record NC_138140.1, on the reverse strand, counting down.
GGCATGATTGATGTGTATGGAATTATGCATGGTGCTGAGAAAGTGAAGAGAGAAAAGTTTTCCTTTCAACAGTAGAACCCATGGAACATCTACTGAAACTGAATGTTGAAAGATTCAGGACAGACCAAAGAAAATACTTCTTAAAAATATGAGATTTGCTGCCACAAGAGGCAGTGATGGTCACTGATTTGGATGGCTTTTAAGAAAGAACGGGGCAAATTTATGGAAGTAAGACTATCAATGATGGCAGTGGCGTACCGTGGGTTGCCAGTGCGAGAGAGAGGAAGGGGGAATAGGAAGAGAGAGTGCAAAAGAGTCTTAATCCATGCCTGGAAAAAGAAGTAAATGATCTCATACATTTGAGGTGCCAAACCATCATGCTAACTTCCTCCCGACTCTCAGGGTGTGTTTGTGGAGAGAGAGAAATGATGGCCAGTGCTCACAGCTGGTTGGTGGTGTTTTGGGAGATGATGGTGTCTTCGGAGAAGTAGGGGGTCATAGGGGGCTGTGGGGTCCCCGTCACAGAGTGCAGAACATGGCCAAGGCATGCGGCACCAGGCCACATGGTGGGGAAGAGAGGAGAGTGGCTGTCTTGGAGCCAAAGCAGGTGGGCAGGCAACTAGTGCCCATCTGAATGAGTTGCTTGTGCTCTGACGTTAGTGTGTCTCTGGAGTGCCCGCCCTCCTGCCCACAGGCCTGGCAGGTTACGCAGTGCACAAGGCCAAGCTGGCTTCACCTTGCCTCTTGGCCAGCCCAGGGGTGGGGCGCGTAAGTGCCTCCCTTTGCTGGCCACAAGAGAGAGAGGGAGGCATTGCCACCAACCCAGCCCTGAAGGGTCAGCCTAGGCACAGCTTGCCTCCCTGCAGCTCTGGAAGATGAAAGCAGTTCAGCCACTCGGTCTTGATGTGGGAGCCTATCGTGCGGGCGCCCATTGTGCTCCTCAGAATTTTTAACCTGGGGCAATCGCCCCTCTTGCCCCCTGCATGTTGTGCCACTACTTCTCAATTCCAATTCTTAGAAACTGCAGGTTGGGAGAAGGATGTTTGGCTCACATCTTGCTTGTGGGCTTTCCACTGGGAAAGCATCTGATTGGTCATGTTGAGAACAGAATGCTTTGCTAGATGAGCCGCTGTCCTGATCCAGAAAGACTCTTCTTATGTTCATTTCAGTGGGTGTACTCTGAGTAGGATTGGGTAAGCTGCAACCCATTTTCCTGAGTACCTCCATCATCATTTGGGCTGCCCTTTTCTCAGTGTTTTCAAGCAATTCACCATTCAGAAGAGACAGCCAGGGGAACCATACACAACATTCCAAGTCGAGTTGCACCATAGATTTGATTAATGGCTCGGTGATATTGGCAGTTTTGTTTTAAAGCCCTCTACTAAAGATGGCTTATAGCACTCAGAGGTAAGATTTCAGTTTTGAACGCTTACAGGTTAAAACCCTCAACAAAGGGGAGGGGGGTAGCATGAGAAAGGGTTGCTTCCAAAGGCATCAGCGGGGCGCCACCTGTTGTATTCAGAGCTGGCATGACTTCCACAGAAGGAAGCGGCTGCGAGAGTTTCAAGTTCCCCAGCTGTTTTCTGGTTTTTTTGCCAGCCTAGATTTCCCCAACCCCGCCCCTGCTGTGATTCCCCTGCATTTCTTTTATCTAGGTCAAGCTATTACTTTTACTCATAATCTACATTAATTTTTAATTTGATCTTTAGTCCTAATTCTTTAGCAACTCTGAACAGGAACCGGCTTTTCTTCCTTTCTACTGTGAGAGGGGTTGCTTTCAATGCTAAGCTATTTGCTGAGCATGCAAAAAGAAAAAGAAAAGGAAAAAAAGGAGCCAGGCAAGGAAAGAAGAGACACACATTGTTCTCTCCCCCACCCCTCCGCACTCCCCTTAAAAAAACTAGCATGGACCAAATGAGAAGATGTGACTGGGCCAGCGTGGTACAGTGCCAGCAATGTTAGACCGGGACCTGGGAGTTCAGTGTTTATATCCCCACTCAGTACAGTGGTACCTTGGGTTAAATACTTAATTCGTTCCGGAGGTCCGTTCTTAACCTGAAACTTTCTTAACCTGAAGCACCACTTTAGCTAATGGGGCCTCCCGCTGCTGCCCGATTTCTGTTCTCAACCTGAAGCAAAGTTCTTAACCCAAGGTATTATTTCTGGGTTAGTAGAGTCTGTAACCTGAAGCGTCTGTAACCTAAAGCATCTGTAACCCGAGGTACCACTGTATTGACGCTCACGGAGTGCCTTAGGCCAGTCTCTGTCTCTCAGAGTGGGGAGGGGGAGAACCACCTTGAAGGGGGGTGGGAAAGGTGAAATATAAGTGTAATAATACACAAACCATAGGATAAGGGAAGTTGCCTGGCAAGTGGTACCGCTGTTCCATCTACAGTGGTACCTTGGGTTACATACGCTTTAGGTTATGTATTCCGCTAACCCTGAAATATTAGTTACAGATAGGTAGCCGTGTTGGTCTGCCATAGTCAAAATAAAAAAATTCCTTCCAGTAGCACCTTAAAGACCAACTAAGTTAGTTCTTGGTATGAGCTTTCGTGTGCATGCACACTTCTTCAGATACACTGAAGAATACACGGAGTGTATCTGAAGAAGTGTGCATGCACATGAAAGCTCATACCAAGAACTAACTTAGTTGGTCTTTAAGGTGCTACTGGAAGGAATTTTTTTATCCTGAAATATTACTTCGCGTTAAGAACTTTGCTTCAGGATGAGAACAGAAATCGTGTTCTGGTGGCGCAGGGGCAGCAGGAGGCCCCATTAGCTAAAGTGGTGCTTCAGGTTAAGAACAGTTTCAGGTTAAGAAAGGACCTCCGGAAAGAATTAAGTACTTAACCCAAGGTACCACTGTAGTTCCCTATTTTCTCCTTGACTATCAACAGTTCAGTTATTTCTCCCTTTCCGCTTTTCCTGACTCTCTTAATACTGGAAAAGAGCTGGGCAGAGGGGGAAATGTCTGGAGCGAACTAAAGGCCAAACAATGACTAATGGCAGTTTCTCAGTAGTCTTCAACGAAACTTGAATAGGAGAATTATTCCACCTCATGTGTTCCATGGCTTGTCTCAGGCACTTCTCACTTAGAATGTTCTGCCTGAAGCAGCTTCCTCACATTGCCTTGTGGTTGGTCTGACTCAGGATGATTCAGGTGTGTGCCCATCCAGTGGAAAGCCGGAAATTCAGCAGTCTATTCAGTCCCATGGTGGCAATCAGATTTGAAGGGAAAGTGCCTTCTGGGCTCCCGTTAATGGAGTAAATGGCAAGGAAACATTATTGGGCATGGCTTGTGCTATAAGATCCAGTGAGGACCAAGTGTCGAATGTCGCATCCTGTTTCAACTGGTGGTGGCAAATACTGAAATGCAGGTGCGAGATGCAGGTACCTGGTTGTGTGCATTGCTAGTTGGCCGCTGTGAGAACAGGATGCCTGACTGCATGGGCCACTGGCCTGATCCAGCAGACACTTCTTACATTCTTATTACTTGGCTGCCTAACAAGTAGCAATGGGCCGTGGGTTGTATGGCACATCTGCATGGAAGTATATTGCAGTTAATGGGATGTTAGGAGATATGAAAGCTGCCCCTTTCGGAGTTAAATCTATGATGGCTCATTCATGCATGCAGATCACCACTTGAGGAACATGTATGTATGAGCTGGTCCTGTCCTGGTGGAAACATAAAGCTGGCTCGGTGTAAACCGCCGTTAGAGAATTAGAATACATGCCCTCTTTGCCAACCCCTTTCTCTTTTGTGGGCTCTAAACACGATTCAGTGTTATGTCTGCACTGATGGTAACCTGTGAAAAATTCTGACTAGATTTTGCAAAGCTGCTTCAGTCCTTGAATTCAAATCCTGGATAAAAGGAGAACCTGATTAATGTTGCCATGCTTAACATGAGTGTAAATGTATTAGGGAACCGTGTTTGTAGTTCTAAAGAATGGAGAGGGGAATTCACGCTAGATGTGATGGAGAGGGTGTTCATTCCCGAGGTGGACTCCCAACCTACAAACCTTGGTTTTCAGGGAGCCAACTTTATATTGCACAGGAACCCATGAGAATTGCAGATATAGGGAACTGTGAAACCACCAACTCTATGCACCATGAAAAGAGGAGCGGGAGAGCGAAAGAGAGTGATTGCATGCACAGCAATTATAGTACAATTCTGCAGCAGGAGACTTCAGTGTGTCTTAAGCCTGAGCCTCTCTCCAGGCACTGCAATGATTTTGTGATTCTTTCATAGCCAGTGGGTTAATGTGGCAAAACGCCACCTCCCAAAGTACATTCGAAAGCTGGCCTTTGAAGCTCTGACATTAAGCAACAAAAGCTGGAAAAGTTGTTAGGGAGGACACCTATCGGCTTTAATTTATTTAACATCGTGAGTCATATTCAAATTAGAATTTCGCTGGCCTAGATAGCTTGAAGGGGGCTTGGGATAGAAATAAATTCAGGACACGGCTTAATATGTCCCCAGCCTGTGAAAAATAAAGCTGTCACTGGCTGTTGCTTGATTTTTAATTTCAGCCAATAGTTTGCAGGGCCTTAAGGCTTGGGAGCAGGTGCCGGGTGTCACCCTTGATGCCAGGGTCCCTTGCTTCCTTCGGACGAAGAGGCAGAGTGTCATTTCCACAATAGCAGTGGCCTTCAAAATGCCAGGAAGGTCATTGATACGTGACCCATGTGAAGATGCTGCTTTGTCCAAAGGGTGTGCGCAGAGCCAGGCTCGATGTCTGGGCCATAAACCCAGCAGTTGCATATCATGAGATACAAGTAGGCAGCAATACCTGCTCTGACCTGTGCTTGTTATGATCACCGCTATTTCTCTTCCACTGCAGTTTGGTTTCTGCCAAATACTATGTTTTGCTGTCTGCCATTTAGTGTGAGTTAGGTAAATTATGTAACTGTTTACATAACTTACATTCCATGTAAAGGAAATGTCAAAACATGTAAACAAAAACAACCACCCTGTCATTATTTAAGTATCGTTTGGGGACTTTAAAACATCAGCAACAATGCGAACAAAGACCTATCATACTCGCTAGACTGATTTCTGTTCCAGATTACAGAAGAACATATGAATAGCAGGAATTTCTGCTTCTATTTACATTTCCACTGGAATTCTCTGACATCCCTATGCATAGCAGCTCTGAGTGACTTAAATTCCCACTTTAAGCATTCGTTTTGAGTGTTGGCTGATAATCTACTTTGCACTTCATTCTTACCCATTTTTATTGTAAGTATGCCAGTATGACAGCGTCAAGGTAGTTAAGCTGCATGTACTTAGCGTGCTATGGAAGAAGCCGGGCCATAGTTTTATTTCCAGGAGTGTTGTGTGTGTGTGTTACCCTCCTTTCCTGCAAAGGCAACTGAGGTTGTTGCCTCTTGCTTTGCTACAGGCTAGTAGTCTCTGTGTTTTTGTTTTTGCTTGCTTGCCCAGCTTGAACTTCTCACAAAGTTTTCAAAGTCAAAACACTGCCCCTGTAGTAGAAAAGAGCTGCGCCAAGCTGAATAGTGAGGTCAAATGCTTTGAGGGAGAACAGCCAGCCATCCTGCTGGAGGGCACAAGCCTTGAGTAGCAGGAATAACTTGTTAGCTTGGAAGGGTGAATGGCAGATACCTTTTTGTCTCCAGGCCTTTTGTTCCTACTGGAGGCCTCAGGTGATTTCTGCTGCTAGATGAGGACAAACCGGACCGATTGGACTGTAGGCTTTGGCACAGTCTGGGTGCACACAGATGGGGCAAAAACAATAATTATGGTACATATTTTCCCAGGGGCTGAGTCTTTGTTTCTTTTGCATCTGGAATGCCATTGACAGGTATTCAAACTGAAAAATTGAATAGTGACTGTCAATTCTCTCCCCCTACCCTTGCTTCAGGCAGGCTGTTCATTTTTTAATTTTTAAAGTGCAATACATACATTCATTCAAATGAAAATATTCCTTGCCTTATTTAAAGCACGTACCCATGAATGCTTCTTTCAAAGTTGAAAAACTAGGGGAAGAAGCTTTGTGATGTCACAGGGAATCAGCCAATCAGTGCTGTACACTTCCCACCAAGTTTCTCATCAATTTAACCCTTAAGAAAAAGATATACAAAATCTAGTGAGTGGGCTTCTGCATTAGGATCTATGCTCAAATAATGCTCAAATACAGTGGTGCCCCGCAAGACGAATGCCTCGCAAGACGGAAAACTTGCTAGACGAAAGAGTTTTCCGTTTTGGAGGTGCTTCGCAAAACAAATTTCCTATGGGCTTGCTTTGCAAGACGACAATGTCTTGCAAGTTCCTGCTGGTTTTTCCCCCTCCCCCCCTTTTCTAAGCCGCTAAGCCGCTTATCAGCTGATCCGATCAGCAGATAAGCCGCTAAAAGCCGCTAATAGCGCTAATCCGCTAATCCGTCAATGGGCTTGCTTTGCAAGACGAAAAAACCGCTAGACGAAGAGAATCACAGAACGGATTTTTTTCGTCTTGCGAGGCACCACTGTATATAGACATGCCTTCAAGAACAAACCATGAGTGGATTCAATGGTCAAGAAGGCAGTTTCTACACATGCTGTAGAGAGAATTGAGGGGCAGGTGGGGCTTGTCAACTTGGAAAGGTAGCCCATCTAGGAGAAGGAAAATTCTGATCCTAAACCTCCGCTGCCTTGCAAGATATCTTCAGAGAAGAAAAGGCTAAGGAGTAAACCCTATACAAATCTGGAGTAGAGCTCCTAAGATGGTTGGATGGCGCCTTGTATGTCTTCTTCAGGCAACTCCTGCAGCCAAGCTGGTGCCAAACATATTGCTCTGCTTTTGTTTGGACCACATCAGTGAGGCTGAGAGAGGGGTCTTGTTGTCTGGGCAGCCTAGGACTTCCATACACACTGCCCAGGCTGGCACCTTGGGAAGGTCACTTTGGTGCTGCAAATGCAGCTGTTTGACTTCCCTCTCGGAGGCGCACTCCATTGTCTCTCGAGACCACAGCTGTCAACTTTTCCCTTTTCTTGCGAGGAATCCTATTCGGAATAAGGGAATTTCCCTTAAAAAAAAGGAAAATGTTGACAGCTATGCTCGAGACAGATGGATGCCAGCAACAACTAAAAATCCAATACTCTACAGAAAAAGCTATCTCTATGTAACAATCATCAGAAACAGTTCTCATAAAGGAGAAGTAAATTTTTTCCCAAAAGTTATAACAAAGATTAATCAAAACTGTACAAAAAAGTCTATTGAAGCACAGGAAAACTCAACCCAGTATAAAATTCTTACAAGCAGCAAGAATGAAATGAAAAAGTCTTCCAGATAAGCGATAAGTTACAATACAAAAAAAAAAAAAAAAAAAGCCAAAAGCCAGCTTGTGTGAAAAAGGGATGAAGATTTAAGATACAGGCAAGTGAAGAAACTGATGCTCTCTGATTTGCAGGGATTTTTTCAGCCGGAACTCACCAACTCAATTCCAGAACCACTCAGGTGAGCGCCATTGCCATTATAAGAGAATAAGGGAGGCGTTCATAGTGAGTTCCAGCACCTCTTTTTCTAGAATAATAACACTAGATTTGTGTTATGTTTATCCCTCTCTTCATTCACAACCAAAATTTGATTGTCTATTGGTAAATGACATCCCAAGGGACAGAAACCTGTAAAATCCATTTTCCATTGTTTTAGGGAATTGAAATGTTCTTGAACCTTATCAGGACACATCTCAGCCCATGATGTTCACTTAGAACTGCTACCCGCTAGGCGTATCTTTTTCACACTGGTGCCTTGTCTTAGTTTGACAAAGGCACATTCTCAAATCCTATAGTCCATCTAGAGAGAGATTTCTGCTCTTAAGAAAGACATCCGTACCTGCTTAGCCATAAGCCAGAGTTTCTTGACTGAAGTTTGTTTCCATTCTGCACCATTTCTCTTTGGGGCTGTTATCTCCTTTGCCACACACCTAAATTTTCCCCAGACATGACCTGAGCAACATCAGGTCAGCATTTCTGAAAAAGGGCCCTAACCAGCACCGGAATAAGCACAGGCCCAGGGCTTAGTCCAGTGTGACCAGTAAAGGTCCCCAGTTATCTTACTTGTGACTCTCGGTGGCTCAGACCTCAAGGGTGGGGAGGGATCATGCTGAAGGAGCCCTACAACACATCTGTGACCAAACTTTCAGGTATAAATCCCAGAAAGAGCAATAGGTTTAAATTTGTCTCCTAACCACACTTATTCTTACAATTCACAAACCATCTAGTTGGCCAGTTGGCCAAAGGGCTCGACCACACTTTGCTTGTCCTGCACCTAGAAAGCACTTTTCTTCTTCTTCTTCTTCTTCTTCTTCTTCTTCTTCTTCTTCTTCTTCTTCTTCTTTTTTGCTTGTCCCGTGCTTTCAAGGCACAGGTCTGAGTGGTTTCCCATTTGCTCTGCTGCTTTCCCCCTGGGAAAACCTGCTCCTTACTGCTGTATTGGAGCAAACATTAGTAGGGTTTCCCGTGGATTGATGTTTGTTCCAATTCAGCAGTAAGGAGCGGGTTTTCCCTGGGGGAAAGTAGCGGTACCAGCTGAAGCGTGAATGGGCCCTAAATGTAGTAGTGCAAGACCTGAAGCCAGAGTCCCAGCAAGTGTACATAGCTGCTCCAGAGTTGAACTTCCTGAGCCTGGTGCCTTCCAGATGTTTTGGAAAACAGTTCTCGTCATGCTTGCTGGGGCTTATGGAAGTTGGGAGTCTAAAACATTTAGAAGGCACCAGGTTGGGGAGGGCTTGCTTAAGCCTAGCCATCATAACAGGAGCACTTTGGGCACACAAATTCCATGTTCACTTTGGGATAGTGGAACTTTTTAAGAACAGCCTTTGTAAATACAGTTACCAGCACTGAGAGAAGCTAGCCAATGCCATCTGTTTGGCTTCTCTTCTCTTCCCTGTCCAATTTCCCTTTGCTTGTAGAGACAGAACTTGCTCTGAGTTTGCTTCCCTTGTCTTCTCAGTCATCCTTCATAACCATGAGAACTTCTTCACAAAGAATAAACATCAACATTGCTCAAGGTGGGGACAGGGACTGTCTGAGGTTTTCTTTTAATTTTTTTCAGAATAATGTATGAATGTCTGTTTATAAATGCCTTATCTGCTACAGAGAGATTTCAGATAACAAATATGGCAGTGTCCTTTTAATCTGTATGTCTAACCTGAAGACTTGCTAAGCCTCAGGAGTTCAAAATAACAAAATAGATGAAAACTCCAGAAATCAGCTTTTGGTATGTTATAGAAACGCGGTATCTCATTTATAGCCTACTTGTTGGTTCCCAAAGCTGTCTGCAACTCATTTAGACTTCCTGCGGTACAACAGATTTATTGCAATGACAATGAAGTGATGTACACAGATATTAAATTGAACTATTGACAAAAGCTTTATTACTTACTGTATACTCCCATTATTTTTATTTTATTTTATTTATCCTGCGTAGAAGTGTTTTGTTTTAAGCAAGCCTGCAGTCATGTAAATTTTGTGGAAGATTTTGCCCTCAAATTTAACAATGCATATCTATGCTAGTTGGCAAAAGAAGGCGTTAAGGACTCTAGATCTCTACATTTCTAGAGAAGGCTTGGCTAGGTCATGCCCCCTGACCTTTGAGAAGGGAGGAAGTAATGGTTGAGTCTTGTCTGCCCCGGGCCCCCCTTTCTCTTCCTCTCTTCCTCTTTTCTTTGAACCATGTGTCTGACCAGATGTAGCGACACCAGCAACCCCTTATGTGCTGAGTAAAGGTGCAAATGTCTACACAATCATACCTCGTGTTGCGTTAGGTTCATGTTGCGTCTTCTCGGCTTGCGAATGCGGCAAACCCGGAAATGTATACTTCCATGTTCTGCCACGCATTCATGCCCAGAAGCGTTCTTTGCGCAGAAGCGGTCTGTGCACTTCGCACATGCACAGAAGTGCTCTATCGCGACCCGCATGCCAGAAGCAGTGTACTAGTTACAGACTTTTCGGGGTGCGAAATGCACCCCGGAATGGATCGAGTCCGTAACTAGAGGTACCACTGTATTTAACTTTAACTGCTTATGGCAAGGAAAACACTGTGGCAAAGAATGTAGTAATTTCTGAAAAACCAGAGGCCTTTCTCTTGGGCATTGTCGGCCAATTGGTGCCAAAGAAGGATAGAACTTTCTTTATGTATGCTACAACAGCAGCAAGAATACTTATCGCAAAGTATTGGAAGACACAAGATCTACCCACTCTGGAAGAATGGCAGATGAAAGTGATGGACTATATGACACTGGCCGAGATGACAGGCAGAATCCGTGATCAGGGAAAAGAGACGGCGGAAGAAGAATGGAGAAAATTTAAAAGATATCTTAAGGACTATTATAAACTTGATGAATGCTAGAATGTTGAGGTTTTCAGAAAAAAAGGGATACAGTGATATAAGAACAGATTATAGAAAAGATTAAGATGACAGAGGTCGGAAAGGAATATTTAGAAGTTGCTAAAAAATTATGGACATTGGGATGCAGAAAGGGGGGGTATGGGGGAGTCCCGGAAAAGAGGTTTATGAAAAAATGTTTTGAAACTATACGTGTTTGTATGTCTTTTTAGGTGTTTGTTTGTCTTTAAAAAATTCTGTAAAACCAATAAAAATTTTATAAAAAAAAAAGAATGTAGTAATTTCTGAATATGGATTAAATATCAGTAGAAAGTGATGTCATTAATTGCTAGCAGGTTATATACCAAGCTCCCCTGCCTCTGTTTGTGACTGGCAGTCTCCAGAAGCTGTGTTGTGAGAAGTTTTGAGGGGTTTTGTTTGTTTATTAGGCACCTAGTAATTGAATAAAAGAACTGTAGAATTGGAGGGAACCTCAACCCCGCTGCAGTACAGGAAGTCTTTATGACTTCATCAAATATGAGCAGTGCCAAAAAGTTTGCAGGAGTGGAGATAGACCAAGCACGCCAAGACACACGCAAAAGATATCCTGACAAGGAAACACTCTTCCTAACTTCTCATCCAGTATTTCTCAAACTTGGGTCGCCAGCTGTTTTTGGACTACAACTCACATAATCCCTAGCTAGCAGGGCCAGTGGTCAAGGATGATGGGAGTTGTAGTCTAACAACAGCTGGGGATTCAAGTTTGAGAAACACTGCTTTCCCTGCTGACTTTCTGCTGAAAATCTCCCCTAGGCTGCAGTTCACCCTTTCTCAGACTCTAAATATACTGTATATTTAGTTTACTGTTAGAAATGTGAATTGGGAATCCTATGTCAGCCAAGCAGTTTGTCACTGTTTCCCACTAAAAATTGCCGCTTTCTTAAGCTCCTTTTCATTTCAAAAAACTTTGGAGATTCTAGATGTGTTTGTGTGTGATGTTTAGCTTCACCCTTTATAATGGACCCAGCATTTCTTGTGCCTGTAATGCGTTTTTCTGAAACTTAGACATCATTCTAAAGCGATTGCCTTCTCCTTTCCATCCTGAGTTAGTATTCTTTGCTTGACCACACAAACAGTGTATTGCACGTTCACGACAACTTGTGTCCATGATGCTTTCAGGGCGGTCACACATGATTCCTCTTTCAGGGCTGTTTTTGCTTGCAGAAGTTTGGAGGTGGGCGCCCTGCGTCATTTCCAATCAGTGCATACCCTGTAACTTTTCATAACATTGGGGAAGCATCACAGAACAACTGATAAAGCAGGATAAATCCACCAGTAATACATCATTATTGTGTCAATAACATGTTGCAGTATACACTTGCAATAAAACACCAATCTGGATGGGCCTGAGTGTCAGGGGGGCAGGGGGCTGCTGTGTGCAGTTTTGAAAGACCCAAAAACCTATTTCAAAAACCTAGATATCAGCATCATTTTCTGTAGTAGCCAACTTGAAATATTTAGCATCCACACCTGTACAGTTCTGAAAATATATATCAAATTTGAAATTGCCTAACTCAGTTTTTCGGGATTCTGAGCAACCAGGAAGCTGGGTATATTTTCAGCCCTTGCTTTTCTGGCAAGGTACCAATAATGCCTTCCGCTGGGAAATGTTTGGGCAGCCGCTGGTAAATTTTTATAGGCTTTGACTGCAGCCAACTTGCTTTTTGTTATGCTGTTAATTTTCTATGGTGATAATAATGCTATTTCCTGTTATATTTTTCCAATCCCTTGTGGAGTTTGTGTAGTATAGTGTACCAACTTCTCCCTGATTGGGTATTATTCCGGGTCTGTTCCTATCCCACGCTTGCTCTGATGCTGGCAGCAGCTAAAGCCCTGCATCCCTGGGGAGGGGATTGTTTTGGGGTGGAATTTCAAGTCCTGATTTCCAGGTCAAGTTGGGGGCAAAGCCCGTGTGTGTGTATGTGTGTGTGTGTTGGCTGTGAGAGAAGACTGAGTTGATGCTTTCTTTTTTTGAACAGATGATGAGAGCAAGACCTCTCAGGAATGTGGGAGTCAGTGGTAAGGGTCAGGAGACAGGCAAAACAGCCAGGTTTTGGTTGGGTTAAATTTCCTGTTCTGGAAAATTTAGGAGAGGAAGTGAAGTGCAAGGGAGTTTTGATGCTAAGAGCTCCGTTTCCTAAGCAATTAGACTTCTGGCACAGTTTTTGCATCTTCTGACTACTGTGTCTTACTTACTGATTGATTGATTTTGGAAGTGCCTTGTGTGAAAATTGTCCCCCTTCCCTGACTCCTTCTATCTTTAAATCCAGGTGGTGAACATTTGACCCTCCAGATGCTTCTGAGCCACCTCTGCCATCATCCCCAGACAACATAGCCAGTAGTCAAGGCTGCTGGGAGTTGCAGTCCAATAATATGCTTGAGAGCCAAGCGTTCCCCCACCCCAGCTTTAAATTCTTGGCAGACTTGAGGGAGATTAGGAAAACTCCCCTTGATGCTTTTTGGGATGAGTGGGAGCAGGAACCTAGGAGTAAAAAGAATATCCTGCTCTGAAGAGTTTATGGCAAAAACGAGGATGTGGAGGAATATGCCATCACTTGTGCATAATTGCCCAATGTGACTTTGTTGCTGCTGCGCCATACCCTTCAGCACTTAATACTCTTGCATTGTTCATATCTTTCTAAGCCAGGTGAGCGGGAAGCACAGTTTGCCTCCATTTTACATGGTAATTTCACTTAGCTTGGCCTAGCTAAGTTCAGCCCAGATGTTGCTGAACTACAACATCCACCATCTCTCTGGCTGTTGGCTATGCTGGGAGGGGCTGATGGGAGTTGTAGTTCAGAAGTATATGGGGGACCACTGGTTAGCCTCCTCAGGTTTAGAATGCGGGCTTTTCTTCTGAATTGTGAGATACAGAACTGCAGGTGGTTGCTTGGGAATAAATGTCCCTGGACTTTACAGCCTGTGTGAAAAATGAAAGCAGTGGAGGTAGGCTGAAAACAACTCATTTGCTGCTCTGATGCTACCTGTAGAGTTTGCTATTGTGGTGTGAGGGGTGCGTGCGTTCATATGCATGCGCGTGCACGCACGCATGTGCGCGAAGGGGCAAATGATACTGGAGTTTCTAGCATATCGGGGAAGAAAAGCCAGCTGCGTTCCTATTGGCTGGTGCTTGTGGTGTCACATCCTGCTCTTCCCCCAAGTTCTGAAATAATTTTGCACTTGTTTCTAATATTCGCTGTTTGTTGTAATGCAGATTGTATACATATATGTATGTACATTCGCATACACTTCTTTCAGATATTATTTAGAAAAATCAACAAGACGGACCAGTTTGTCTGAAGTTCGAAGAGAAGGGGGGCAAGAGTCAAGACTAGAGAGCTGGTCCTGCATTTTATGTTTGTCAGATTGGTAACAGACGCCTGCTGAGCCCTAGAATAAAAAATAGCAAAGCTGGGTTCACATTAAGGATGGATCAGTCTGTTTTCTGTTCCATGTCAGTTGTGTGTGCACTCAGCCACAAGTCTGTTCTGTTTTTGCTGATTATTTTTTTTATTTTAAAAAAAAGCTTGGTAAATTTGTATTTAATATAGATATGCTTTTGCTTAAAGTATGCTTAAAGTTTGCATTCAACCTTTCCCTAAAATACTGCTGTCTTTGTAAGAGGCTATTGTCTGTGTGCCTCATCGGAGGGATGTGTGGAGGCTGGCTACCCAAGAACAGGCTTCATCAGTGATATCTCCCTGCCATGTGTAAAATGTTCTCCCTAAGAAAGTTTTGCCATTGAACCAGTGAAGGCGGTGAAGGTCCTGCATGAGTGTCTGGAGGCGGTTGGCGGATGGATGGCGGCTAACAGATTGAGGTTGAATCCTGACAAGACAGAAGTACTGTTTTGGGGGGACAGGAGGCGGGCAGGTGTGGAGGATTCCCTGGTCTTGAATGGGGTAACTGTGCCCCTGAAGGACCAGGTGCGCAGCCTGGGAGTCATTTTGGACTCACAGCTGTCCATGGAGGCACAGGTCAAATCTGTGTCCAGGGCAGCTGTTTACCAGCTCCATCTGGTACGTAGGCTGAGACCCTATGTCCCTGCGGACTGTCTCGCCAGAGTGGTGCATGCTCTGGTTATCTCCCGCTTGGACTACTGCAATGCACTCTACGTGGGGCTACCTTTGAAGGTGACTCGGAAACTACAACTAATCCAGAATGCGGCAGCTAGACTGGTGACTGGGAGCGGCCGCCGAGACCATATAACACCGGTCTTGAAAGACCTGCATTGGCTCCCAGTACGTTTCCGAGCACAATTCAAAGTGTTGGTGCTGACTTTTAAAGCCCTAAACGGCCTCGGTCCAGTATACCTGAAGGAGCGTCTCCACCCCCATCATTCTGCCCGGACGCTGAGGTCCAGCGCCGAGGGCCTTCTGGCGGTTCCCTCACTGCGAGAAGCAAAGCTACAGGGAACCAGGCAGAGGGCCTTCTCGGTAGTGGCGCCCGCCCTGTGGAACGCCCTTCCAGCAGATGTCAAAGCAATAAACAACTACCTGACATTCAGAAGGCATCTTAAGGCAGCCCTGTTCAGGGAAGTTTTTAACGTGTGACATTTTACTGTATTTTTGGTTTTTATGGAAGCCGCCCAGAGTGGCTGGGGAGGCCCAGCCAGATGGGCGGGGTATAAATAATAAATTATTATTATTATTATTATTATTATTATTATTATTATTATTATTATTATTATTATTATTATTTGCTGTCACCATCATTGTCAATTTGTAGGTGCCAGGCTAAGTTTTTGTTAAAAAAGAAAGGAAAACCACAAAACAGGCACATAAACTACCCCTCTCCAAAATTAGGAAAAGTGCATAATCTGATTTATAAGTCGGCCTGGCAAATTAAATTGGTTTGCTTTA
Source organism: Podarcis bocagei (assembly GCF_964188305.1). Lineage (NCBI taxonomy): Eukaryota > Metazoa > Chordata > Lepidosauria > Squamata > Lacertidae > Podarcis > Podarcis bocagei. Next base: position 34,633,024 of record NC_138140.1, on the reverse strand, counting down.
AAGTGCAGACCAAACAAATTTCTTCTCCTCTATCCCTACTTCATATCTGCAAGGGTAAAAGAATCTGCAGAGACTGAAGAATGCAATGCCGGAAATTCGTTCTTGCTCTGCAGCAGGGCGGGGATTCCTAATCAGACCATGAGGGCACCAGGTGTTCTGGGCTGCCTTACAACCTTCAGCTTTTGATAAAGCATTTAATATTCCTGCCCTAAATAGATGAGATTTAATATTCAAGATCCTTCTTTACTGGCTGGCAATGATGAATATTCAGCATGCAAATTAGCACGCTGCAGTTCATTCTGCAATGGGTCGCAACTGGAGGCATTCCAAAAACCACCACATTCTTGAGAATCATCACTGAGGTACAGAGTTGCCCAGGACTGTTGTGCACTTGGAGTGTGGAGGATCAGGAAGGGGGAAATCTTATTAATATGCAACCCCCCACCCCCCACTTGTTAGTACAGCCTGGTTTTCATGTTCAGGGCTTTGAATTGCTAGCAAGGGCTCTTATTGTGCCATTCCAGATTTGCAGGTGACATTGGGGGACTTGTCTGACAGTGACATGCATCTTTAAAAAGTGTAATTTGAATGTCATTTTGACAGATAAATTGACATGCTTTTAAAAGAATTTCTTGCGCAGCACATGAGGAGGTAAAACCTCTGCTTCCCACTCCCCCCTCTCCCAATTTGGGTTTAGATATTGTAAATCCACAATTGATAAAGCTTCTGGAGACAGGATTGCATGGATTTGCACCTAGCACATTTTAATTCCCGCCCCCCAAAAACTGTAGCATATAGCTCAGGCCCCCTCACTTGAAATCATCAGTTCAGTTTGTTGCAATGATCTCAGGGAATGTGATGAAGAATCCTTGGAGAATACACTGGGAAAGGAGTTAAGACTAAATGTTCTTTTTGGCCCACTCCAGCAGTGAATTTGTGAAGGGTTCCCCCAAACTAGTATAGGACATGCATGCACATGTGCCAGAACCTGTGGTGGCTGGTGTCAAAATTGGGCTACGTTTTGTGGGGGAGCAGGTTGAGCTGATGCAGTGGTGAATCAAAGTAAGGGGTGGAGCCAGGTAAGTGAGAACTGAGCACTCAGGTGTGGCGTGGAGCACTCAGGTGGGGCGTTTTCCCCACTGCACTGAAAAGGTACTGAATTTACTTAGCAAGGCTAGAAAGTCCGTCATCAATGACTGCTCTCATAAATGCTCATTTTTCAACTAACATTTCTAGACCCCTGGCTACTTGTCAGGATGGCCATGTTCCGCTTCCATTGTCAAAGGCAGTATGACCCTGAATACCTATTGTTGGGAATCACAAATGGGGAGAGTGCTGTTACACTCAGATCCTGCTTTTCGGCTTCCCACAGGCATCTCTTCTCAAAACTGGATGCTAGACTTGATGGGCCATGGGCCTGATCCAGCAAGGCTCTTCTTAGGTTCTTATCATGCAAACATTTGAACAGAATTGCCGCAGCCTGTGCCTCTTTCATTTCTAGACCTTTGGGGCTCACAATGTACATTCCCTCCACTTTCTATCTTTTTGTGTGTGTGAAAGAGGGAGGGAGAGAGAGAGAGAAGAAAGAAAGAAAGAAAGAAAGAAAGAAAGAAAGAAAGAGTGTAGACAGTCAACTGAAAACACCAGAGCTTCCACTTCCAATGACGTGGGCTGTAGCCCATAAAAACGGATACCGCAATAAATCTATTAAGCCTTTAAGGTGACACAATATTATTTTTATGAGTGTTAACTACATCCTGTGCTGCATTCTTTTTTTTTCTCCCTTGGTGATGTTTGGCCTTGTTTGTTCTGCTCCATTGATCTTGAGATATTGATCTGTATTACTTAGTAGACTTGCTTGTTTTGCTCTGTTTCGTATCTGTGATTGCCCAGAAGCTAAGAGCTGCATGAGGTTACTAGGAGATTTGATCTTGGAATGCATGAAAAAGGGAGAAGAAACAGATTCAAATGCTGTTGATGGTCTCCTTCTACCAGGGCTGGGTATCCATGAGTCTGATATCCACAGTAAGAGGGGAAGGGGCGATAGCTCATTGCTCCAGCACCTGCTTTGTATGCGGAGCAGTGCTGCGCATCTACAGCTTTTTTTTTGGTAGGGCTGAAACCTTGGAGAGCTACTTCTAATCAGTGTAAACGACACCGATCTCTCCCATAACTTTAGAACTTGGGGACATCCAATTAAGCTGAAGGTTGGAAGATTCAGGGCAGATGAAAGAAATTACTTCTTCACACAGTGAGCAGTCAAGCGGTGGGATTCGCTCACACAAGAAGTAGTGATGGCCACCAGCTGAGAAAGCTTCAAAAGAGGATTAGACAAATTCATGGAGAATGAAGCTTTCGTTATACCTCCACCGTCAGAGGCACCATTCCTCTGAATGTCAGTTACTGGGAATCAGGAGTATGGAAAGTGCTTCTGTGCTCAAGCTTGCTTTTGGGCTTCCCCATGGCATCTGATTGGCCACCATGAGAACATGATGCTAGATGAGATGGGCCATTGGCCTGATCAAGAAGGCTCTTCTTATGGATAATAATAGTAATAATAAGTGGGACGCGGGTGGCGCTGTGGGTTAAACCACAGAGCCTAGGATTTGCCGATCAGAAGGTCGGCGGTTCGAATCCCCTCGACGGGGTGAGCTCCCGTTGTTCGGTCCCTGTTCCCGCCAACCTAGCAGTTTGAAAGTACGTCAAAGTGCAAGTAGATAAATAGGTACCGCTCTGGCAGGAAGGTAAACAGCGTTTCTGTGCGCTGCTCTGGTTAGCCAGAAGCGGCTTAGCCATGCTGGCCACATGACCCGGAAGCTGTACGCCGGCTCCCTCTGCCAGTAAAGCGAGATGAGTGCCACAACCCCAGAGTCATCCGCGACTGGACCTAATGGTCAGGGGTCCCTTTACCTTTACCCTGCCCATCTGGCTGGGTTTACCCAGCCACTCTGGGTGGCTTCCAACAGAACACTAAAATGCAATAACCTGTAAAACGTTAAAAGCTTCCCTAAACAGGGCTGCCTTCAGATGTCTTCTAAAAGTCTGGTAGTTGTTCTTCTCTTTGACATCTGGTGGGAGGGCGTTCCACAGGGAGGGTGCCACTACCGAGAAGGCCCTCTGCCTGGTTCCCTGTAACTTGGCTTCTCGCAGTGAGGGAACTGCCAGAAGGCCCTCAGCTCTGGACCTCAGTGTACGGGCAGAACAATGGAGGTGGAGACGCTGCTTCAGGCATACTGGACCGAGGCCGTTTAGGGCTTTAAAGGTCAGCACCAACACTTTGAATTGTGCTTGGAAACATACTGGGAGCCAGTGTAGGTCTTTCAAGACCGGTATCTCGGATAGCTCCTGTGATAATGCTTAATATTCAACATTGGTATGAAGCTTTGCATGCTCAAAGCACTTCACATATATTTTCTAGTTGTAATTATTACAGAAGGGGCGGGCAACCTGTGGTCCTCCAGATGGTGTTAGATGCCAACTCCCATCAGCCCCAACCAGCATGAACAATAGATGATAGTAGTTGTGTCCAACAAGAGCTGGCAAGCTTCGGATTCCCCACCCTGCCCTATAGTAACACTATAAGGCAGGTTAGTGTTATTATTTCCTTTACTACAGATGGTGGCAGAGGGTTGGGAAAGCCTAACACCACGTAGTGAGTTTATGGCAGAGGCGAGATTTGTATCGTGAAGTTCCTGATTCGCAGCTGAATCTCTAAGCCACTATGCTATGAGTGTCAAAAGGTTGCTAAGAGTAGTTGCAAGTGGAAGGACTGAGAAAAAGTCTTCAGAAAAGGATAAGAGGCAACTTGATTATGGTGCATAAGTACCTCTACAAGAAAGAGGAAACCAAACAGTAATAGGGTCATTAATCTGTGAGAGAAACCAGCAGCTGGAACAATTGAAGGCTAGACAAAAATCTCATTCTTGTACTGTTTGGCAGGGAAAAGAGACCAAAGTTGCATGTTGAAGGATGAGTTTCTTTCCCCCTCCAGTATTGTTGCATAAGTGGCTACCCGACATTGTTAGAATTGGAAGTCTAAGGAGTGACTGATACAAGCAGGCCATTAGTTTGGAGATGTGCACTGCACAGAATCTCTGATTTCCGTCGCTTTCCGCTGCACTGCACTGCCACGTAGAATAGTTTTGGTGAAAGGTAAATTTCCACAAAGCAAGCATTTCACAAATAGTTTCCTACATGGAGATACCCTCAGCTAATGTTAAATTTGCAATGACATTGTATGTGTCTAATTTTTTCCTTGCTGATACCTCTGGTTTACAAAATAATGGTTCACATTCACAGGTCTCTGCCCACATTTTCAGACTTTCACACCAGGTGCATCTAAGATGGTTATTGGAGTCTCTGCAGTTAGGATGCTTGCTATTGTACATAGCTCGATCCAGCCTGGCAGACTGGAATTCCATGTGATTGAGCAGGCTTGCAAAGGATTCCTCCACCCTTCCTTTGCCAGACTGATTTGTTTCCATGCTTGCCTCAGAGGAAATAAAGTTGCTTCCTCTGCAGCTAGCATGGAAATGCAGCAACCTGGATGCAGTGCTCCATATCTCCTTTGCTAGTCCACTGATTTTTAATAGCTTGCTAAGAGGCTAGTAGCCTGCAATTCATAGCTGGCTGCTCCTCTGCAGGCAGTATGGAAGCAAAGGTTATTAGCCTCTTAGTAGGCTAGTAACTTTAGTTGGCTTTCTTACAAAGCTGGCTCCATCGATCACTCGTACAACACAGCCTGTAAATACTATTCTGTACAGTACAGATAACCTGGCATGGCTTACAACAGCTTCAAGCCCGGTTTATGGATGTTGGTTTCAAACATTCTTATTTCCCCTCTGACCCATATCATTGCTGGCAGGTAGAGCGGAATTTGTCAGTTGTACACAGCAATTGAGAAAGGAGGCTTGGAAGAATGTTTGCAGAACAGTAGTTAAACTGTCAGGTGGTTTTTGGCTGAAGCCATATATATATATTTATGTTATGGCACACTGCATTCTTTTCAGCCCATGGCTGATGTGGGGTTGGGCAGTGGTGGTGATGGGACAAGGATAAGAATAACAGGTATGCATTTGGAAAGTGTTTATTTGTGTGTGTGTGTGTGTGTGTGTGCGCGCACACACACACATGCGTGCATGCATGTATGCGCTGGGTGGTGGTCAAGGATTCTTTCATAATGGCAGAAAAACCAGATATGTGGGGGTTTTTTGCCTCCAGAGAGGTTGACTGGGATAATTGGTTGTTCCATGCTGTGAATCTCCTTTTAAGTGGCGCAATTAGCAAATGCCCTTGGGAGATGGTCTGTGCTCATGTGGAGAGTGGCATGACTTCAGAAGCCTTTCTGCAACTTGGTCAAGCTCTGTGGACATTAATTTATTGGTCTCTTGCTTACCTTTGTGGAATCTACAGGAGGGGAAGATAATTACTTGGGGGCAGGAGAGGGTAAAATCAGGGAGAAAATTCTAACCTGGCTCCTACCTGACTTGCGTATATACCAGCTTTATATGGGGTGGGGGGCTCACACTTTATCAGGGAGACTGCTGGGCAAGAGAGATGGTCTTTAAAGCAGCAGAATCCCTAATATTTCTTGTAGACCTGGTGTAAGAAACACTCTAGACCAGGCATGTCCAACATCCAACAGGTTGCAATCCACTATCCAATATCAAAAACTGGCAGTGATCTACCACACTTTCTCTTTGTCATTCTTCAACTTAAGCATATTATATTTCACTGGGGAAACCCAGCCAGATGGGTGGAGTATAAATAATAAATTATTATTATGATAAAAATAATAACAAATTATTACCCCCACACCAGCCCCCTCTCAGGGCCATTGGTGCACACTGGAAGCCAACATGCCCCGAAGCGTCCAATTCCCCCTTTACTGGATGGAAGAGCTCCATATTGGGGGGGGGGCAGTGGCTTAATTTCAAATAAATGCAGCTAGGCTAGAGCTGGAAAGGTGGGGAAAGTTAAGCATCCATGCAGAACTAGGAGGGAGAGCGGCTTACTTTCACCTCCCTGCCGGGGCTGTGGCTTGCAGGGGTCAGAGGCAGGCGCCTCATGCCTTTCTGGCCATCCAGCTGACTGGGCGTCAGGCAAAGCTGGTGGCCAAGCAGGGTGCTTGAGGCGACTGTGATCAACCAAAATCCTCACGAGAGAGCCAGTGTGGTGTAGTGGTTAAGAGCGGTAGACTCGTAATCTGGGGAACCGGGTTCGCGTCTCCGCTCCTCCACATGCAGCTGCTGGGTGACCTTGGGCCAGTCACACTTCTCTGAAGTCTCTCAGCCCCACTCACCTCACAGAGTGTTTGTTGTGGGGGAGGAAGGGAAAGGAGAATATTAGCCGCTTTGAGACTCCTTCAGGTAGTGATAAAGCGGGATATCAAATCCAAACTCTTCTTCTTCTTCTTCTTCTTCTCGTGATCCCTGAGTCGATTGTGGTTGGCGCGTTGGACATACATGCTCTATACCATGTCTGTCCAGCCATTTGATTGCAATCTACCAGTCGATCGCGGGGTGTCCCTGGTTGATCATGGTTGATCGCATGATCCTGATTGATCACTCCCCAAAGAAGCTCAACAACTTTGATTAAGCCTCCCCAAAAGAAGCTCAACAACTCTGATCAACCCTGCCCAAAAAAGCTCAACACTGCCAGTTTTTTTATAGTGGGAGTAGATTGCAGTGTCTTGGGAGTTGGACATGCGTGCGCTATACCATGTGTTTTTCAGCCTTTGGTCCCTGGACATTGTTGGACTACTCCCATTGGCTAACCTTCTCAAGACAATGAGAGTTGTAGTCCAACACCTGGGGCCCTAAGGTTGAAAAACACTGCTCTGGACCCTTCTTTTTCTTTGGCAATAACTCATAGCTAAGTAAGATTGTCTTCCATGCACTAGACCAGTAGTTCCCAACCTTTTTTTGGCCATGCCCCACCTAAGCATCTCTAAAATCCTGATCCCCCCCCCCGTGACATATAATTCTTATTATTCAAAAAGTGAACTCCTGTTCACCTGGAGGAAGCCTAAAAGGCCATTAAGTTGGTCTAAACAAGCTTCCAAGTTGTCCCCCTTAAAAATCAAATTGTCCCCCTCTGTGGAGCGTGTGCCGCACGTTGGGAACCACAGCTCTAGACCTAGAACCATACTCAGCTGGACAGGGAGTCTTGTGAGAGAGCGACCATTCCTGTATCTGTTGAAAGCAATAGTCCCTTCAGATTCCCCACCCGCCCATGCTGTTGTAGAGGACTGCCTTTCAAGACCAGCTCTCTCTGCATAAAGCAGGATGATGTTTGCTTTTTAGCTTTGCACATTAACTGGGCATCCTTAACTTGGTCTGCTTAATTATGGCTATGACCAAAGTGCTGGCAGTACTTTAAACCTTGTAGCCTTGATTAATCTTACTTTTCATACTTCTCATGAGATGTTAAAGGCTCGCCCTTTCTCTCATTGCCACTGCTTCTTCTTCTTCGCTTCCTGCAAGTTTAAAAAGAAAAAGAATGCTTTTATAGTGGAGAATTGTGTTACTGCTGCTACGGGGATATTTATTTATTTATTTATTTATTTATTTATTTTATTTAACAAAATTTATATACTGCTTGATTGGAACAAAACCTCGATAAGTGGTTTACAGGAAATATTAAAGTCATCACTAATTGCTTTAAAAACAATTACAATCAGCATTAAATTGAAAGAGATCAAAACATGTCAATATGTACATGTCTGGATACGTTTGGCTAGGGAAAAATGCATTAATCAGGCACTGAAAATAACACAATGATGGCAGTTGCATGGTATCAGTAGGCAAATTGTAGGTGGTACCACACTGAAAGAATGATTTCTTACATGGGTGGAATGAGTCCTGTGTAGCACCTGCAGCAGAGCCTGTTCCGCAGATCAAAGCAGTCGAGGGGGCACCTATGGAGTTAAGGCGATCTTGCAAGTTCTCTTCTCCCAAGCTGTAAAGGGCTCTATATTCTAATAGTGACACCTTGAACTTGGCCCTGTAGCAAATGGGCAACCTGCACAGATCTTTGAGCTATTATATGCTGACAGGGTCTCACTCCTGCCAGCAAACACACTGCAGCGTTCTGCACCAGATCAGACTCAAGGGAAGCTGCATGAAGAGTACACTGCAGTAATCCAATACTGAAGTCACCAGTGGCTGAACTACAATGGTCATGCTCCACCAGTCCTGGATAGGTCACAGCTGGTAAAAGGTGCTTTTAGCCATTGGAGATACCTGGACCTCCAGTGACAAATCTGGGTCTAGAAGCACCCCACAGACTGCATACCTCCTCCTTCATGGGGAGTGAAACCCTGTCCAGAGTGGGCAGCTGACCAGTTTCTCAGACATGGGAATCACTCACCCACAGCGTCTCCATCTTTCTAGGATTCAAGCTCAACTTATTTTCCTCATCCGTCCCACCACTGTCTTCAGGCACTGGTCCAGGGCCCACGTGGCCTCTCTTGATTCAGGTGTTATGAAGAAATAGAGTTGAGTGTCAGCAGCATATTGATGGCAACCACCCCCAAAACTCCTGATGGCTGTTCCCAGTGACTTCATATAGATATTAAATAGCATTGGGGATCCAATGAGACCCAGCAGCATCCCATAATGTAAGCACCAAGGGACCGAAAATCATTCAGGGAAGCTTTTAATGTTTGATGTATTGCAATGTTTTAATATTATTATTTTTTGGAAGCCGCCCAGAGTGTCTGGGGAAGCCCAGCCAGATGGGCGGGGTAGAAATAATAAATAATAAATTATTATTATTATATTATTATTGTTTTCCCAGTGCTTTCATCTGAACTTCGTCCCATGGGTAGGACTAGAACCTCTGTAACCACAGTGGCCCTAGTTCTTATGCCATAGAGACGGTCCAGAAGGATGCAGTGGTCAAGGGTATTGAAATTCTCAGAGAGATCAAGAAGCAAAAGCAAGGTCTCACTTCCCTTGTCCTGCTCTCTGTAAAGGCAATCATGGGCAGGCCTGAACAGAAGCTGGAAAGGATCTCAATAATCCATGTAATGCCGGGATGCTTGCAGCTGCTCTGCCACCACTCTGTCTACCACCCCCCCCCCCAAAAAAGAGGGTGTTTGTGATTAGGTAAAGGTAAAGGGACCCCTGACCATTAGGTCCAGTCGTGGCCAACTCTGGGGTTGCGGCGCTTATCTCGCTTTATTGGCCGAGGGAGCTGGCGTACAGCTTCCGGGTCATGTGGCCAGCATGACTAAGCCGCTTCTGGCGAACCAGAGCAGCGCACGGAAACACCGTTTACCTTTCTGCCGGAGCGGTACCTATTTATCTACTTGCACTTTGACGTGCTTTCGAACTGCTAGGTTGGCAGGAGCAGGGACCGAGCAACTCATCGCGGGGATTCGAACCGCCGACCTTCTGATCGGCAAGTCCTAGGCTCTGTGGTTTAACCCACAGTGCCACCCGCGTCTCATGTTTGTGATTGGTTGGTAGTTATTCCAATCCAAGGGGTTCAGAGCCAGTTTGACACTCCCCTGTCAAGTTTGTATTGGTTTTTCCATTTACAACGTTCCACCTGTCTTTTCTTTGAATGGCTTACAATAAATAATGCAATTTAAATGTTGCTGTAAATGAAACTCTGCATGAACTCCTGCTGATACTTGATGTATCTTCATTGTTTGTCCTTTTCCCTGTATTCCTTCCTTTAGGGATGCAGCTGTCAGCTCTTTTGCTGCTCTGCTGGTTGAGTGTTGTATGCAGCTCTGAATATGTTTACCAGTAGCAGGGGTGAAGAACCTCAGGCCTAGAGGCCAAATGCGGCCCTCCATGCCTCTCTTTGTGGCCTTTGGGACTCTCCCCCACACCACAGCCCCTCCCACAGGCCACACCCTCCAGGAGTTCTTTGCCTGGCTGAAACGTGTCCTTGACCTGCTATGATCACTTCTCCTTGCCTGGAAGGAGAGTGGTTGATTGGTTGGATGGTTCATGTGTGTAGAAACCTCTGGCTTTTGAATGTCTGTTAAACCACAGAGTCTAGGACTTGCTGATCAGAAGGTTGGCGGTTCGAATCCCCTTGACGGGGTGAGCTCCCGTTGTTCGGTCCCTGTTCCCACCAACCTAGCAGTTTGAAAGCATGTCAAAGTGCAAGTAGATAAATAGGTACCGCTCCGGCGGGAAGGTAAACAGCGTTTCTGTGCGCTGCTCTGGTTCGCCAGAAGCGGCTTAGTCATGCTGGCCACATGACCCGGAAGCTGTACGCTGGCTCCCTTGGCCACTAAAGCGAGGTGAGCGCCACAACCCCAGAGTTGGCCACGACTGGACCTAACGGTCAGGGGTCCCTTTACCTTTACCTTTAATGTAATCTGTGGTATACAGGTGGCCACCTTTTTTTTTTTTTTTTTTGCTCCAAGAGCCAAATCTGACCCCATCCCATGGGACAATCATGTTACTTGGGCGAGACAACCCACCAGTCCATCTTATGACAACATGTGATTGACAGGTGGCTTTTGTCTTTCCCACCTGTCAAAATACCTTTGGTAAGCCTCCTTGGCAGAAAGGCAATACATAAATGCAGTAAATAAATAAACATTGGTCCTACAATTAACAGCTAGAACTTTTTTTTAAAAAAACAACCTGTTCCTCCCCCCCCCCAATCACCCACTTAGAAATAATATTTCAGAAAAGCTGGGCTGCTTTACAAAAACTGTTAGTATGCAAACTAAATTCATTATTGGTTTAACCTTGGTCTGGTGCCTTTATTTTCACCTAATTGCTTCACCACACTCCCCAGGCTTGGCTGGGTCAGTAAGAAAGTTAGCAGAGGATAATAGAGCTGTTTTAGTGAAAGCATCCAGGGAAGCTAAAGAGGGTTTACCTGGTGGTGGCGGCATTAGCAAAAACCACAGGAGAGCTATGCTTCCTTCTCCCTCTTATAGCGCATGGTGTAGCCTGTGAGCATAACAGCAGAGAATCTTAAAAGTCTGGCTAGCTGAAATTTGGGGCCGTCCGCTTCATGCAATTGGATGCAGCTATTTTTGTTTGGGCTGCTGCAAAGAAACATGAAATACACTTTTGATTCCCACATTGTACATTGTATTGATGATGTTTGTCACTGAGCATTGCTTGTTTTTGTGGTTGCTCTCTGGGGTTCCTTTGTGTGCATTTCTTTTGCTTACTGGCCGATCGGTTATTTTATTGTTTTGGGTGTTCTGCTTTTATGCTTCGTCTGAGGCAAGCAAAGAGAACTCAATATGAACTTTTGTATTTGTTCTTCCTGGGCTCTGCAATCTCTCAGCTGTAGAGAACCAACTAAGGAAGGTTTTAATTAAATTTTAGGAAAGTTTCTATAAAGTTATATGTCTCTACCTTAGTAGGGCAAAATCTCACTCTAGTTTATCCCAGCTTTAGTAACTTGGGAAGGTTTGGCAGGTAATTATGATAACCCTGTTTAAATTTCAGAAGGAGAAAAAATAGGATTGGTAATTTTTAATGTACACATTTCAGTGCTTTCAGTGCCGTGTTTACTCATTGGTGCCATTTGTTTTACTGAATTTTATATATTACGCTTGACTGGGGAAAAGCAAATTAAGACTATGAGACTCAAAAGTTTGGACCGCTGGGAGATATTTGAGGTCTCTCAGACCAAGTGGTAGAAGCGTAAAGGAAACCTTGACAGTGTAGCCCTGTCTAGGGAGCTATTTGAATTCAGCATGGCTAATGGTTCAGATTGGATTTTGAGAACTTCCATTGCAAGGCCAATCTTTTTACCCCATGATTCATTTCCTAATGAGTGATGCTCTCTTGGCTTTAGCGAGCTCTTGCAATCTAGGTTTTGCACAGGAAGAAAATCTGGATCTTGAAGTTTGACAGCCATGGCATCTGAAGAATGCTTTGAACTGAAGACAAAAAGGCAGGGCCAGTGCCCAAAATTGGCATTGCTGGGCCCCTGCTGAGACCTGAACCCCAGCAGGGCCCCCACTGCTGACACCCACAACCCTCCCAAGCAGTGATGTGGACTCTCCCCTCCTGCAGTTTCCAGCAACTGACATTCAGAAGCATACTGCCTCCAGCAGTTGAGAGAGAACATAACCACTGATAGCCCTATCCTCCATGAATTTGTCCTAATCCTAAACCAGGCATGGCCAAACTCAGCCCTCCAGCTGTTTTGGAACTACAATTCCCATCATCCCTGACCACTGGTCCTGTTAGCTAGGGATGATGGGAGTTGTAGTCCTAAAGCAGCTGGAGGGCCTACCCTGAGGGCAACTCATTTGGATACACTCCATAGTGGTTGGAGTGTTGGTCTAGAACCAGGGAGGCTTGGGTTCAAATCCCTTGTCAGTCAAAATGCTCACAGCATGATCTTAGACCAGTCACAGAAACTTGGCAAATTGCCCTGTGATCTTTGGATGGATGGATGGATGGATGCCTCTAAAGAATTGTTGTGAGGATAAAAGGGGTGGGGTAGGAAAGAATTGCATACACAGTCTTGACTTCCTTGGAATAAGGTTAGGTTTTAAATAAACAAATCCTGTTTGGTGATTTCCTCTCTCAGGTCTGCCTCTTTCACTCCCACTCCCTTCTCAGATGCCTTCTCCACTTCCCTTAGCTTTGTCAGTTCACTTTGCAAGTTCCACATTTTTAATTTGCATTTCCTGACCCTGTATTTTGAGAGAGTCTGCCTTAGTTATCTGTAGCCAGTCTGAGCGCTGATGTTTTCCAATATGTAGCTTCACTCCAGGTTTTTTGTTTTGCATCCCACATTAGGCAAAAAGTTCATCCTTTGGGTTAACTTGTTTGTTCTGTTGATCAGAGGGATGTTTAGCCCAAGGAGAATGTTATTCTGTTTAAGAGTTCCTTCCTTCTCTGGAGTTACGTTTCCATCCTCTAGTGCTCTTTTGTGGAGGGAATAATACTATCGTCTGATTATGCAGGATCAAAATTATCCTGTCACTCACATTGATTTCCATCTTTGCCTCTCCTAATGTTATGACTTGCCTTTTTTGAATAGTTCGTATTCTACATTACAAGAGTCCTCCTGATTGATGCAAATATTACCAGAGATGGACAGATGCCCAGTTTTTTGTGTTTCCTGCCTGAGGACTTCTGTTTGCCTCTCACACTCTCTCTGGGGCTGAGCAGCTCATCCTTCACCCCTGTTGACCAGATGACTTGCAATCTCATTTTTTTTTAAAAAAAGGCTCTAGTTAAAGCTCTCCTGGTTATTGTCCTGAGGACCCTTCAGTGTTACCAGTTTAATATCTGCCTAGATGTGGTTCTTGTTCTTCTTCTTCTTCTTCTTCTTCTTCTTCTTCTTCTTCTTCTTCTTCTTCTTCTTCTTCCTGGTTTGGCCAGCACTGCTCTGTATCCTGAGAAAGCCCATTTAAACATAGTGGACATCAGTTGCTTCATGAACTAATAATTAGGCAAGTATTGCTGCAGGAATCTGATGTGACATAGAGGGTCTGCTGTCTGCTGGGGGTGTGTTTATATTGCATGCCTCTTACCTTCGATCTCCTAGTGTATTTGTAAATATACCAAATATTACAAGCAATTTTCAAGATTTGCAATTTCTCTTTCACTTGCAAGGAACTCCTCATTCAGTACTCTTTAGAACTCCCTGCCGAGTTAATATTTGCCCCTTTGCTGTATTTTCTTCCTTACCTGCTGGGAGAAATAATCTTTAGGCAAAATACAGATAATTTTCATATGTGTTTCTTTTTTAAAACCTGTTGCTTTTATCTATATTTTGATGAATTTTATGCATGCTTGTTTTCAGAGTTGATTTTATCTGTATTTTCTTATGTATATTTAATATTTTTAAGGTAAGCTGTTCAGAATATTTTGTTTTATTAAATGGTGTATAAATCTGATTAAATAAATATTACAGCAGTTTCATAAGTTGGCAGTGATCTCCTCTTCAAGTGGAAGCCAATTCTGTCCCTGGAATTTCTCACTGGTGAGGGTTGGAGTAGTGGATGCTTTAAAAAATTACCTGGTGGGGGTACTGGGAATAAAATATCCAGGTGTCCTCTTGCAGGAGTCCTGCCTTGGAACATTTGGCATTATTTTTCTCACTTTTCCTTCTACCCCTTCCTCATGCCATCTTGAAATGCACCGCCTTCAAGATTTCTCATCTCTCTTTTTTTGAAAAGTCTTATGCTATTTAAAGTTGTGTTTTCCTTCAGCTGCATTCATTTTAGAAACCAATCAGTTGTTCTATGGATTCTGGGCCAGCTGGGAAATGTAGGGTAAAAGTTCCCCAAAGGCAAGGGGAGCTTTGATCGGTGTTTGTGTGTTTGCATGCTGAGCAGTGGGGAAACAAGGGAGCCTGAGCGTGCTTTGGCTCCCAACATCTAGCGGAGAACACCTGCCAAAGGAAATCACAGCACAGTGAAATTTAATCAAATATTTTTATTTTTCTCGCCTGCCTGTGATCTCTGCTCCAAAAGTAGGTAAATGAGAAGAATACATACATTTTTGTTAAGGCTTTAGTCTGCCAACCAGTTGTTTTGCTGCTATATAATCAATCTCGTTGTAGGCATGTTACCTTTCAGCAAATGTAGAAAATCTGCTAAGCCTACCATCTCATTCCCTGCCAAGTAGCCACCGTGGACTACCTATCATTGCCATCTGCTCTGTTGCAGTTTTCATCAAAGCAGCTCTACTCTTGTGTAAAAAGGGGTCATGGGGGGAAAAAAGTGAGCTACAGCAATAGGTCTGGGAAAACCCTAAGGACCTGGTTGCTGGAATACTGAGAAATGTCATGCTGGTTCCTAGGGATGAGTAAACGCCTATCGCCTTGTTTTGGAAAACATTTGGTTTTGCCAAACCTGCTCATAGAACCCTTTAACAAGAAACTTATTTTTGCAAAGTGGTGTTGGATTTGGCATGGGTAGGATTTTCATATCTCTTGCTTAATTGGAAAAGGTAACTCCTGGGTATACTCAGCAACATCAGATTCAGTTTCCCATGCCTAAAGAGTCCCCCCAGCCATGTTTTCCTCTTGTGTTGGCAGTGTGGGAGCTTCTGCAACACGGCACCCTTTCTCACCACTTGATTCTCCTGAGAAGAACTAGGCTATGTCTGTGGCTTCTGCCTGTCTGTGGCTTCTGCCCTTGGTAGCCTTGCCTAGAGGGGCGATACTGCCATGGGAACAGTCTACAGTGTGGACTTCTCCCATGCGACAGGAGGCTTCTCACATTATCTGAGACAGCTGTGTAGCAGCCTGCAAATATCCAAAGAGAACGGGTCCTAAAGTAGTACAGTTCTTGAGCATTTTAACCTTTGTGATGAGTTCTTAGTGTAGGTTGAGCCTTACTCAGTATTGTGAAGGCTAAGAATGCTTGTGCCAAGGAGCTTTAAAATAGGTTTCTAGCCCTCCAGTGGAATAGTTACTCTTATGGAGTCCTTCTCGGGTAATGATATATATCTCAAGGCAATGTACACAGTATAACAAAAGCAGCTAAAAACAGTTCAAAACTGCACACACAAAAAACCACAGTAAACCAATTGGGGAAAATAATACAAGAAGATACCCAGGTTAGAGACCTATTCATTTCAGATGTTTTTGGACTCTGATTCCCATCAGCCTCAGCTAGAGAGGCCAGTAGTCAGGGATGATGAGAATGGTAGTCCAAGAATATCTGGATGGTTGCATAGGCTGTTTGTTTAAAACCATTGATAGCTATGGTAGCATAATTTGTCTTCCTCTGCCCCACTCTGTGCTAACGAATGACACAGCGTGTGTCCTTAAGGTTATACCCAAACAAACCTCCTTTGCCTGTTGACTTTCAACCCGCCTCTTGCTGTGTAGTCATTCTTCACTGCCTGGTTGGCGTTTGGAAAAGCAGCTTGCTGTTGTGGTTTAAAACATGTCCGTGTGGGCAACTTCAAAAAATGATTCCTTAAAGCCTTTAGTCTCAGAATTATTGGGACAGAAAATCGATACGTCAAGTGCTCTGCTCTGCTCCATTGTTTGGTGTGTTTTTCCCTCCCTTACCCTCAGCCAGGTAAATAGAAAGATCAGCCCAAATTCCACTGACTTTAGTTCCAAAGTAGAAGTTGCAGAGAGGAGGGACTCATGACAGCCGTTGAGGCTTTAAGGCTGGTTTTCAGTGCCCTGAGATGATGGAGAATGGCAATCCTCCATCATTTCAATGCCATTTGAATCAAGGTGATAAGCTTGGCAGTCTGACAACCTCATGTGCAGAGCAGTGGTGTTTTCTCATTCACCTCTTTGAACCAGGGGTGACAGGCCCCTCTTGGGACTGCTAGGGTTGGAAGTGGGCAGCCCCACAGTAGGTGACGGGCAGAGCCAGTTCATTGTAGTTTTGCCCCCATCCTTCTCTCTCCTGAGTTCCACAACAGCAAGACTGAAGTTGATAAGCCAGTGGCGCCCCTGAGCTGGTGGTATGTAAGAAGGCAGGCAGGTAGGGGTTGGCTGAGGGCAGGCAAAGGTTGGTGAGGCAGTGCCCCTATCAGCCCAAATGAACCAGCCTTCAGTGCTTTGAACACTACTCTGACTTCTTGTAAGTCAGTGTTGGCACTGTTCATTTCACAGTGATATAACACTTCATTTTGTCAGGAGTGAAAAATGCTCATGTTCAGGGTCCCAGCAAGCCAGGAGCATGCTTGGTCTTCAATGGGTGTTTAGGTTTTCCCTCCCCCCCCCCACTTTTAAAAAGTTTTGTTCTTGTACTTCTGCAAACCTTTGGTCTCCTATGAGACTACTGTTTTCTTTGTGGTGCAAGGTGTGCGTGTGGGTGAGCAAAGTGTTCCCATCATGCACAGAAGAATCGGAGGGCACTTTAGCTTGTGTTTCTTTTCTGTTTGCTACAGCGAGCCTGACTTGAGTGATTACTTAGGTGCAGAGAGCGTGTTTGTTGCATTCATCTCTGTTGCATCTCCCACATGCCTAGTAACAGCTGCCTGTGATGGGTACTGACAGCCCAGGGGCAACCACTGCCCTCAAATGCACACATGCATCTCCCGGCACAGGCTATAGTCTGGAGGGCTAGTCTCTAGCAATGTATTACTCCTCTGGAGGACGTTCAGCTGAGCTGGCAGGGCGGGTGAAAGCACTTTGCTGAAGAGAACTCCTCCGGGTGTGAAGCTCGGGGGCACGGAGGCCTGTTGCCTCTGGGATGGTGATATCAGTTTGCCAACACCTGTTGCACCTGCTATCTGGTGTGTTCTGGATGCTGGAATTAAGCAGGTCAGGTTGCAATCCCTTGCTTGCATTGCTCAGCTGAAATTATTGCTAACATACACACTTGAGCTGTCTTTGTCCACCACAGTGATCCTCTACTGCAGGTGTGCAGAACCTTTGTCCCACCAGATGCTGCTGAATTAACTCTCATCAGTTCCAGAAAGCATGGTCAAGAGCATTTGGAGGGCCAAAGGTTTGCCACACCTGTTCTAGCACTATGGCTCAGAGCAAAGGTAAATGATGCACATGGTTACTGGGCATGTGCAAAGTTCCACCTGCACTGAGCTTTTCAGTAACAACACCTGTTCTTCTTCCATTTAGGCAAGCCTTATCACAGCACTGTCACAGTTCAAGGACACTGAAACATTATCACAAGGACACAGAAGGCCTCAAGAAGGGCACAGAGCTGGGCAGTGAGGGGTGTGGCCTGCGGGATTGGATAGGGAAATCTAGAGGGTTGCATCCCATCTGTGGGTCGGAAGCTCCCCAATCTTGGTCCAGTTCCTTGGACATAGTGAGCTAGCATATCAGGAGGGAGGCTACATTGCTTGACCTTCTTTCTCCTCAGCATCTTAGTTTTGCAAGTGAAGGATATATATTTTTTCCTGTTTCGCTTGTTGTGAAATGAGACTGTTTTACCTCCACCGGCGGAGGCAGTATGACTGTGAATGTCAGTTGCTGGGAATCACAAGTGGGAAGAGTGCTGTTGTGCTGAGATCCGTCTTTTGAGTTTTCTATAAGCCTCTGCATGACCAGTGGTAGGCCACTGGCATGATCCAGCAAGGTTATTCTGGGGGAAGCAGTCGAGCATGCCATCTCTTCCCACTTGTGATTTGAAATAGTATAGTTTGGCAAGAGGCACACTGAGTAAATTTTCTTCATCACGTATTTCAGCTCTTAATAGGGTGCAGAGACATGGTGGGCTGTCTATGGTTTGTTCATTGGCACTAGAAATGTGCATAAAATCAACAATTTCTCTGCTATGCTTGGTTCCTTCCTGGGAATAGCCAGGAGATTGTCCTCACAGAAGCATTGGCTGATTGGAGGTGAATCTCTGGGTTTGGCTGTGGCCACCTTTTTGTTTTCATTCTGTTTTGTCACCTTTTGGCAAGACTACGAGGATCTTTTCTTTCTCTTGGCATGGTGGTAGGAATGGAGCAGCCCTAGAAATTCAAGAGTGCAACAAAATGGGAACTGACTCCGGTGATGCCTATCTCTGTAAGCATGCTGGAAACAGCCCTTTGGATTTGACTTTGGGGAGCTGGCTCTTCTCTGCTCCGATTTTCTTTCTTTCCCCTTCAACACTTTCTTCTGTCTTTCCATATCTTTCTGAGAAGCGTGGCTTTCCAAAGCATAGACTTGGTTGAAGGCCCTGCAAATAGAAAACTGGAAACAGCAAACAGCTTCTCCAAGTACCTCTTTCCTCACCATCAAAATACAAGGAGTGGTTCCTTCAGGGGTTCACATTATATCATACACTGGTTAGCATCCTGCTTCTGTTTCTGCCATTCAAAGGCCAGAGCAGAAGCGTTAGATTTCTGCACTGGGAAACACTAGATTCTCCAAGCAGAATGGCTTGGTTTTGCAATCAAAATAAACATGCTCACCAAGCAAATTAAAATGCCTTAATTGATTTTTGTTTTTGCAATTGGAGTATGACCAGAGTGTCTGTGGTTTGATGAACTTTAAACAGATGATGTGTATGTAAAACAGGAGTTCTCCCAGTGCTCTCACTTAGCTGTTTTCCAGCTGTTGTTCATGTGCTTCAGGCCGCATTAGTATGTAAGCACTCAGTTCCCTTTGCTTTATTCCCAGCAACTGGAGCTGTTGAGGCCTTGTCTGAGGAATTCTGCTAACTCCTTGTCTCTCAAGGGTGAGTTACACATGCTAACTGTATCCCGCATGACACATCTCCAGTCTGACTGTAATTAGAGCAGTGTTTCCCAACCTTTTTTGGGCAAAGGCACACTTGTTTGATGAAAAAAATCTCGAGGCACACCACCATTACAGCCCCGTGACGTCAGCGCGCAGCGTCACTTGAGCTCCTTCTCCTGCTCGTTCAGGGCCGCAGTGGCGTAGCGTGGGTTGTCAGCACCCGGGGCAATGCAAGTAATTTGCGCCCCCTAACCCGTGGATTTGCGCCCCCTAACACTAACCCCCAGATGTTGCGCCCGGTGTGGCCGGCCCCCCCTGCACCCCCCACGCTAGGCCACTGATCCATAGCTAAAAGCAGAAGTCGACAAATGTGTCCTGTTTTTTGCTCTTCAAAATATGGCAACCCGAAGACCCCCAGGGACCGTCCAACCAGCCTAGGAAGTGTGCTCTGGTCGCGGGGGAGGAGACACGAGGCATTGCCATCCACACCTGGAATTGAGGAGGAGCTGGAAAGGTCCTTTGGTTTCACACCCAGGACCCATTTTTTCTCTCTTCTTTTGAGAAAGGGGTGGGAAACGGGATTTGGAGGGCGCATGTGTGCGCGTAGCTGAGCTCCAGTTGCTCTGGGCATTTCTGGACAGCGCCGGTAGCGTCTCTCCTAACCCCTCCCCACCCCGGTCTCCAGCCCCCCCCCCCGCCCAAAGGCTTCCCCCTACCTGGCCAAAGTTCCACCCGAAGCTGGAGATGCGGTTCGCGCTGCCCACGAAGAGGACGCCAAACTCGGAGAGGACATATTCCTTGCGCTCAGCGCAGCGGCGCAGCTAGCCGCTCAAGGGCCCGGGGCGGCGCGCGCGTCCTGCAGCCAGGGGCGAGTGCCATGGGGGCGAGCCATGGCAGGGCGCGCTGCGTGGAGCCTCGCTGCAGCCTCCCCCTCAGCTGTAGGGAGGCTGAGGCGGTGGGCAGAGGCCAGCAGTTCGCCCGCAGACGCATGGCTCAGGCACGCTGCAGGCGCCGAGGTGTGGCGCCCAGTGCCCCCCGCCTCGCCTAGCTACCAGTGGCATAGGAAGGGGTCTGCGGTGGGTGCGGGGCTGAAAGGACAGACAAGGCTCCAGCAACCACCCCCACCGCCAAGTCCGCCGGTCCTGCAATCCCTTGCACGCTGACTTGGAAGTACAGTGGTACCTCGGGTTACATATGCTTCAGGTTACAGACTCCGCTAACCCAGAAATAGTACCTCGGGAGGGGCAGAGAGCTGCGAGTGCGCCCCCCGCAGATGTTGCGCCCGGTGCGGCCGGTCCCCCCTGCACCCCCCACGCTACGCCACTGCAGGGCCGGGTCGCCGCCGTGAGGGAAGGGCGCCGGGGCGCTGCTGCTGCTGCTGCTGCCGCCGCCGCTCCCGGCAGGCATGGGCCCAGCTGAGGCGGCGGCTGTTGTGGTGGTGGCGGCGATAGCGGGCGGAGGAGGGGGTGGCGGCGGGGCCGAGGTGGCCGGCGGCGGCGGGGGAGGCGGCGGCGGGTGGAGCAGGAGGGCGGCCGAGGCCGGTGAGGGAGTAGGGTTGCCCGGGGCTTGAGGAGCCGTCGCCGGGAGTTGCTGCTGCTGTTGTTGCTGCTGCTGCCCGGACATGCCGGCCTCCTCCTCGTCCGCTGTCTCACGCTCCTCCCTTTTGCGCGCGCTGCCCCGCCGCCGCCCCATTGGCCGGGTCCTGTCAGCTGATCCTGTGTTATTTCCTGTGTGTGTGTGTGAGGGGAGAATGGAGAGAGAAACCTCGGCACCACCACCACGGAGCCGCCCCCGGCTCGACGCGGATCCTCGCCGCCGCCGCCCCGCCTCTCGTCGCCCGACTCGCCCGCCTCCCTCCCACGGCACACCACGCAATCTCTCGCGGCACACTAGTGTGCCGCGGAACACCGGTTGGGAAACACTGAATTAGAGCATATGAAGCTGCCTTGTGCTTAGCAGAGGCCCTTCCATCAGGCTGCAGAATGGATGGAGAAGAAAGAAGCAAGCTTGTTCCATTGGCTGTGCTGAGAAGCCAGCTGCTTTTGGCTCTCCATCTGTCACCGAGTAGCAGCTATTCCATCAGGTTGCAGAACGGAGGAAGGAAAAAGAACCAGGACTATTCTACCAGCTTTGCTGAAAGACTAGCTGCTTTCTACTCTCTGCCTCATCTGTCACTTAAGAACATATTCTATCTGCCTTCCTTGAACAGTTTCCACCCCAGCTGGTTATTATAAGAATTGCAAGCCCAAGCTTGATTTTTTCCCTTCTCCTCTCACGTTGTGTTTTTTAGATCATGAGGTAGAGTGCTGGGACAATATCGTTTTGGGTGTAAGTGTAAGGCAGGCATAGGCAAACTCGGCGCTCCAGATGTTTTGGGACTACAGTTCCCACCACCCCTGACCACTGGTCCTGTTAGCTAGGGATGATGGGAGTTGTAGTCCCAAAACATCTGGAGGGCCGAGTTTGCCTATGCCTGGTGTAAGGCCTTCTGGGAGCCTTTGAGCTTAAAAAGCGGGGTTACAACACTTAAAAATTTAAAGTTTAACTAAATACATAAATTGTCCTGATCCAGATCATTCAGCTGTCTAGACTAGTATCATAGAATTGCAGAGTTGGAAGGGACCCAAGGGGTCATCTACTCCAGCCCCCTGCAGTGCAGTCTTGCTTTATCTAGTCTGATGGTGAGTGGTCCTTTTAAGTTCTTCCCAGCCTTGTTATCTGAGATTGGATCCAGAACCATATGAAGAGACCTGCTGGGTACCCTTTGCATGGCAAACAATTGGCTTAGTACCCATCCCATGTAGCCTGCTTCAAATGAAAGCCCCAGACCTAATTGACCTTTTCTTTGCTGCTTGACCCGGTTGCATGGAGAGTTTTGGGGTGCTTGGGTGTTTGTGGGCACATCTGCCACTGACGTGGAAAATTGCCTGTGATTGGGATGCCCCACACACTAGTTGTTAACCAGCTGGGTATGGAGAGTCACCAGATAGAAACAGCTTTGTTCATAGATGAGGTCTCCTATGTTAGTGCTGCTTTGCTAAGGTGGAGAAACCAACTTTTCCCCATCTCAGGAGCAAGGCTTTTTTCAGCTGGAACTCGCCAGAACTCAGTTCCGGCACCTCCCAGGTAGACACCATTGCCATTATAAGAGAACAAGGGAGGTCTTCATGCTGAGTTCCGGCACCTCTTTTTCTAGAGAAATAGCATTAGATAGGCTGAGATAATCCAGCTGCTGTTCACTCATTCACACTCCTCTCAAGACAAACAAGGAGGGAAGGTCATGGTGGTTTTTAGTACATGTGTCACATGCAAAAGGTCCCAGGTTTAAACCCCAGTATTTCCAGGCTGGGAAAGACATCTGTCTGAAATACCCAAGACTGTGGATTATTGAAGACAGTAGTACTGAGCTAGGTGCACTGGGCAGCTTCCGACTTTCACTCACGGCTAATGTGGGTCAATCTTTTCATTTTAAGCAGCTGGAACCGCCTGTTCCCATTACAGCACATCAGAAACAGCCAAGCTGTGCTGCCTTCCATTTGCCATTTCCATCGTCTTTACAGCTATATTTGCATTTTATTTTCAAGAAGTCCTTTGCTGCGGTTTCATACATCAGGCTTGGTGCTTCTCTGCTGATAGGAGAGCCCTCTGTGAGGTGCTGCAGTCAAGCGCATCATTGGAATAAATTGACTCATAAATTATCGACGCAACCAGCATTCTCTTTCTTTCTTTCTTTCTTTCTTTCTTTCTTTCTTTCTTTCTTTCTTTCCTCCGTACCTTCTGTCTGCCAGCCAAGCATCGGCAGAGCCAGGTGGCCAAAGTTGATGGAAGACACCATATGGACACCTGGAAGGGTTAGTAAATTGGCATGGATATTTTCCCTGCATGTAGAGAGAGCCCAGAGCCAAGAATCCTCCAATCAAGGGTTGGATGTGGACAGGGGGTACCTGGGTTCAAATCCTCGTTCAGCCATGAGATTTACTGGGTGACCTCTGTGATCTGGTTCACACATCATGCTAAGCCAAACCACAGCTTAGCACAAATGTGTATGCTCTGGGAGAGGAAATCAGAGCAGCTTTTTCTCTTCCCTGTTCATTCTGTTGCTCTGCTGTGCTAAAGCATTTTATGGCTTAGCATATTGGCCAATTCCAGGCTCTTGGTTTAGTCCTTTCCTGCCTAATCATGAGCTTTAAGCAAAGTTTGCACTATGGTTAAGAGCTCAACATTTGTCCTGGAATAATAAGCCATGAGCCCAGGTTTCGACAGTTCCCTAAGCCAAACCATGGCTTAGCTCAAAGCAGCACAACAGCAGAATGACTGGGAAAGAGAAAAATGGCAATGATTTCCTCTCCTGGAGCCTGCATGCTGTTCACACTATGACATATGAACCAGGCCACTGTTTCTCAGCAGAGCCTACACCATTGTGCGGATAGTATGTGAGGTCCATAAGGGCTTTAGAGGAAGGGGCTAAGACTATAATAAATAGGATCAGGCATTAACATTAATATGTTTTAAAGCAGGGGTTAGATACCTGTAACCATCCAGATGTTGTTGAATTCCTATGCTCATCAGTCCCGGCCAGCATTGACAACAGTCAGAGATGATGGAAGCTGGGGGTCCAACATCTGGAGGACCATAGGTTCCCTATACCTGCTTTAGAGTGTGATGAAAATTATGACCATATTTATCTGTATGTAGGTCTTGCTCATACTAAATTTAGTATCCAGAATTTCTCAGGAACTGAGAATTGTTGTTGCATATTGATGATTTGGTTCTGATTTCGTTCAACACATGACTGGTTTGTTGAAGGACATCAGAACGTATCAACATACAACAATATTATATTCAGAAGCTAGATTTGACTAAAGGAAAGAACTGTATATGGTGGTGTTAATGTTCTGAAACCAAATGATTAACACACCAGCTAATTTGCCATGGTTGCCCAGAAACTGAGAATAAAGCTTGTTGAAATGCATGGGACAGGTTGTTAAAACATGCATCTGTATTAGGTTTTCATGTGGATACATGCAAAGCAGTCATCTGTCTGTCTGTCTGTCTGTCTGTTTCTGGTAGTGTAGGCACCTTTCAGTTAATAGTTAACTGATTTGACGGGCAGCTTGGCTTGAGGTGTAATCAAGCAAAAAGATGGGCAGTGTGTCTGTTCATGAGCACACTGAGGCACATTGCCTCCACTCAGAGCATGGCAGACTTCTCAGCAGACTTGTGTCTCCTGCATTAAGCATTCTGAGCACTGCAAGTGATCTGCGGAATTCAGGGGAATTAATTGATTGGCCCAAAATTCTTCTCACTGTATCCAAATTCAATGATGTTAGTGGAAACGGTTCACTTGCTTGCTGGCAGCTCAGGGAGGAAAACGAGTTTTGTAAACGCAACTTCTCCCCTCCTCCCAAAACACACTTTTCAACTTTGATCAAGAACATCAGGGAAAAGGCTGGAGAACGACTTTTGAGCCTAGCAGTAGCCAAAGTGGATCCCCTCCAGCTTTTTCTTTTTTCTTTTAGTGTAGCAGAGGAAAAAACCCTTTCAAGAGTTTTTATCTGGAGCATACGTGGCAATACTAGGCGTTGTTGTTTCATTGGAAATTGGTGTCAATTGCAGAATTGGAAAGCAAGGAACTCCGGAAGAATGCTGGATCCGGCTTGCAAATTGTTATATGGTTAAATAAAAAAAATATTTTTTGGATTTATATACCTTCATCAAAAGATCTCAGGGAAGTTCATAAGATAAAACAAGAGATAAAAGCAGAAATAAATAGTTAAAACAGAAACAACCAAACAATATAATCCCCCCCCCCAAAAAAAAAACCCCATGCACATTCAAAAGGCTGTAGAATATTAATCAGCCCCAAATCACTCATGGTGCCTATTTTGGGATATATTTATTTTTTGGCAATGGTCAGGTTCTTTTGTTCTTCTCTTTGTTTACCTGTTCTACATGGCACAAATTGCAGATGCAAGTGAGGTAGTAACTCCACGGATTTCTTTGCAGAGTTATAAACAGAAATAATATAATACCACACACACATGCCAACCATACTGAGTGTGCCTGTCTGTTTATCTAAACAGGACAAACTTACGTCTGTAAACAGATCATTAAAAAATTCCAAAAGGAACCAAAGGGTTAACGCTGAATTTATGCTGGATCTGTGCTTGTGAGTCGCAGGCACAGAATATAAACAGACCTGTGCATAAGGGAGATAGGAGCTCTTCAACAGACATTCTTGAACCTCTAAGGGACCGCGCAACACCTCTCCTTCCTTTCTTGCTCCAATCTTTTCTGTTTCTTTGTTCTTCTCTGCTGTTGTTGTTACTTCTTTTTGTGTATTAGCAAGTGAAAATAAAAACACGTCGTCCACCCCCCCCCAAAAAAAAAGGGATCTGGCAGGGTTGGATTCTTGGATTAGAGGTTTGGCAGTCCTTGTTGTGGGTTGTCTGGAGAATGTTGTTTTTGGGATGGCAACAAAGGATTTGCCTGTGCATTTCACAGCTAAGCAGGGAGGCGCAGTGCTCAGGAAAGAGAGCTATTTTAACTCTGCCTTCCCCATCCTGGTGCCTTCCAGATGTTTGGGACTACAGTGGCCATAAGATCCAGCCAGTATGGCCAGTGGTCAAAGGTGATAGGAGCTGTAGTCCAATAACATCTGGAGGGCACCAGGTTAGAGAACACTGTTTTAACCTCAGCATGTTCAGTTTTCCTCACTCTCTAGCTGTTGGGCTGGTTTTAGAGGGTGAAGGTGGATCATTTGCAGATGATCTGACAGTGCTATCATTTCCACGTCGCACAGAGTATTAAAGAAAATAAATTTGCTGAAGTAAATTTTCACTTTCCATACCCTCTCCCAGGTTACAGGTGGGGAATCACTGTAGATGCTATGCCTGAGGGCTCCCCAAGTTTTGGAGCCAGCACAGAGCTCCCACAAAATGAGGAAGGGCAGTAATTGAGTGATCAAGCTTGTGCTTTGCATGCAGGTAGTTCCTTTGCTCAATTCCTGACATCTCCAGGGGGTACTGGGAACCCTGGAGAGCTGCTGCCAGTCAGTTTAGACAGTACTGAACTAGAAGGACCAATTGTCTGGCTCAGTATAAGGCAGGGTTCTACGTTCTTATGTAAAACCAGCTCAGCAAACAGTTGTGCATTGCAAACTCACTTGCTTAGAAAGCATATACTCTTCTTTTCACTGCAAAGAGGCATTAGCTGATAAACGCAGGCCATATTGGAAGATCAAATTGGATTGTGCAAAAGAAGGGCTTCTTGCTTCTATGCTAGAAAGTGAACTGTAGTTTGTGAAGGGTGCTGAGAGTTATTAGAGACCCCTGTTTCCATCACAGAGCTACAATTCCCAGAGTGGCTTAACAATCAACCCCTCTTCCTAGAGAACTCTGAGAGTGTTAGCTCTGTGAGGAAACAGCAGTCTTCTAACTTCTCAGCATCCCTAACTAAGGGACGCGGGTGGCACTGTGGCCTAAACCACAGAGACTAGGGCTTGTCAATTGGAAGGTTGGCGGTTCAAATCCCCGCGATGACGGGGTGAGCTCCCGTTGCTCGGTCCCTGCTCCTGCCAACCTAGCAGTTCGAAAGCACGTCAAGGTGCAAGTAGATCAATAGGTACCACTCCGGCGGGAAGGTAAACGGCATTTCCGTGCGCTGCTCTGGTTTGCCAGAAGCGGCTTAGTCATGCTGGCCACATGACCCGGAAGCTGTACGCTGGCTCCCTCGGCCAATAAAGCGAGATGAGCGCCGCAACCCCAGAGTTGGCCACGACTGGACCTAATGGTCAGGGGTCCCTTTACCTTTCTCAGCACCCTTAAACTACAGCTCCCAGGATTCTTTGGAGCAACCTATGGCTGTTTAAAGTGGTGTGATACTGCTTTAAGTTTGTAGTACAGATGGGGCCTCATTAATTTCTCCTCCTCTTCATCATCTCAAAAGTTAGGCTCAGAATTTCCAATGATGGACTATTCTTTTAGATTTGAATTTTGTTCTCCAAGCTATGGGATTTGACATGCTTGTGTGTGTGTGTGTGTGTGTGTGTGTGTGTGTGTGTTGTGTTACGTTTTCAGTGGATTTTGGGAAGGAAAGCTGTCTATTTTTAAGGAGGGATGGAGTCAATGAAAAGTCACAACCCTCTCTCTTTCTTAAGTTGCTTGTTCTTTTAAGCAGGTCCTGAGCAGCTTCTGCCTTCATAGAGTCCTGGTTTTATTTTAATAAACAGCACTAAAGGGCAGGTCTGCAGGGTATACATATCTGGGAGGCCTTATACAACCATCATGAACATTTCAGCTGAGGAAGCTGCAGGAACTATTTTCCCACCTCCTTTAGGAGAAGACACAACCGTAAAACCAATTTGCATTTGTGGTGCAGATGTATCCCTAATGCAAGAGATATATTCCATAGTGTTCTTACAAAAAAAGAAAGAAAAAGTTTTCAAGTATTTCTCAAAGAAAAGAAAAAAGCTGACTTCTTGAACAAGGGACTTGCTTTGTAAAGCCTCACTAGGTTTTTATTCTTATTATTTCAACAAAAGACAGAGAATCGCAGGCCTGCTTGCCAATGTGCACATTAGCGTGCCGCCTGAGAAAACAAAAAAAAATCCCTGCTAGCAGAGATTAACTCCGAACAAATGAAGATTATATTTTGTGTAGAGTAATTCTGTTGATCAATTTCCCTACTGAGAGGAAATCCACAGCAGCTTCTGCATTGAGAAACTGTACTGGTTAGTCAAGAGAAGGCATACCTTCAAATGACGGTCTCTCCATGTCTCAGGAGATGGACTGGCTACTTGCTGTCAGATTTCACTTTGCTGGTAGGGATGGGCGAATATGTCAGTGCTGGTTTTCTCACTGTTTCTCATCTTTCCAGTCTTCAATTCTCCACATTTCCACATTAGTTAGCAATTTATTTAAAATCCCCATGGAAATTCATCAGATTTTTGTGCGCACATTTCTTCAACTGCATGCAATTTCATCTTAATACACACATTTTTGTAAACCAGTTTTCCTTAATGTAATGCATATATACATGCTATTTTCACTAATATATGTATTAATATGCACACTTAACACCAGTATATGTATTTTTGTATATGTAATTCGTTGAAGAACTGCACTGTAAAATCTGGAGAAGTATGAATTTCAAAGGATGTCTTTGGTTTGGTTTGCATACTGTTTAAGAAAGTGCAAATTGGATTATGTTGCCTTTAAATGCCAACTGAATCAAATTTCTCATCCTTTCATATCTGCCAGTACATACAATTAACCACAGTTTAGTGTGTCAGGCCAGATCCATAACCCATAGATTTAACTTTGCTGCTTTTGAATAAACCATAGTTAAGATTAATCATATTTTGTCAGTTTTGGATGACATGACAGGTTGCAATTAATCTGAGATGGAACAGAAAGCTTCTGAACTTCTCTTTGCAGCTGCACTAGAAGAAGAAGGCAGCAGCATGAATGCCCGAGGTTCACTGCTCCTTGTTTTTATCATGCTAGCTAAACTATGGTTTGGAGTAATGCCTGAATGCACCCAACATGGTCATGTCTCCCTGGTTGGCAGCTCATCTTCTTAGACCATTGTGCTACATTGCCTATTCTTGATTTCTTTCTGAAGGAAGGCAATCCAACCTGTTCTTTTTCTGTATTGAGTGTCAAGCATGGTGCTGGCTTGCTCATGGACCTAGAATACTTGGGTTCATATCGTTGCTCAGCTATGAAACATACTCATTGGTCTTGGGACAGTCACTCTCTTAGCCTCACAGGGCTGTCATTAGGATTAAATCGTACCTGGGGGGGAGGGGGGCCAGCATAATCATGTACCCTGCCTTGAGCAACTTGGAGGAAGCGCGGCATAAAAACACAACTATGCTGAAAAGAGAAACCTGGGTCCACTTAACATGTTGTATATATACAGTTTTGCTCTTGTTTTCTTACTAGCATCTTACTGTGCCAGCCCACATAATATTGTTTTAATTTCTGGGATATTTAGGAAATGCCTCTTCCAATAAGAGCTGGTGTCCCTTGCAGGGGATGAGGCCCATGGACTCCAGGGCTTGGCATCCTGGAAATCACTCTGGCACTCGTCTGGGCTATGCTTGGATGGTGGTGGGATGCTGCAGCGGGAGCTGAACTTCCCTCCTCCGCTTAGCTCCTTCATTGTATGCATCAGTGGGCCATTAAAGCAACATGGGTAATGGAAAGTGATGCTGCATGAATTAGAAGGCATCCTGCCTAATTGCTTTCCAGGAGACTTTGTCAAGATAAATGGTTGCAGGCCTGAGAGCTGTTGCCTAATAAACCATATTTGCCGCAGACGTGCCCCTCACCCCCCCTAGTAGGCTAGAAACTCATTTTCAGAGTTCCTCCCCTCATTATTTGGACATCATAAGGCCATTCCCGCCTCAGAGGAGAAGGCCGTCCGGCTGTGCGGAGAAACTGAGGTCAACATCAAGGTATACCTGCCACATCCAGATGTGAACGACTTCTTCTTTGTGGCATCAGCTAGGAGGTTATTGTGCCATCACTCATGGGGGTTGGTGGCGAGGAGCTGCAGGGCATTCTAGAACTTCTTTCTAGTGGGGGTATACCTGGGGAGTAAATTAGGAGTGGGCAATGGCCTGCTTTCATGGGGATGGTAAAGAGGCAGGAAGAGGATTGCAGAAAGAGAGAGGGGAACGTGGGTGGCCTCATCCTCCATCATAGCTGTCAACTGTCCCTTATTTGGCAGGAAACTCTCTTATCCCAGCGCTGTGTCCCGCTGCTGTCCCTTATTGATGATGTCCCTTAAATTTCCCGGGTTTCCTCTCCCTCCCTCCCTTCCTCCCTGCCGGCCAGGGAGGAGGGAGGCTCCAATTGTGTTGCTTGGCTGCATTGCTCACCCAATAAGGAGTCTAAGAACGACTGGGGGGTGGAGTTTGCATGCCTTGTGCTGATCAAATCGGCCGTGTTGCCTGGGGACTCGCCTTTGCTCAGCGCTTCCCAGCGGAGAGGTGACGGTGGTTTTCCTTGCTGCATCCCCTCTGCCGGGTTGCCACGCTGTGGGAACCACTGCTTGAGGCTTCGTCTGGCTGCTGGTTGACTAAAATCCCTTATTTTGGCTGCTGATCCCTTATTTTCGAGGCTGCTGGTCCCTTATTTTCAAGTCTGTAAGTTGACAACTATGTCCTCTGTGGATTTAGCACAATACACCTGGGGGAATGTAGCTGTCAATAGAAGAAGGTATGTTCACCTCTGAACTAGATAGCTTTTGTTTCAGGGCACAATGCCTTAAAGGAGGAAGAAGGTGGCAGCAGCCTGGGTACAGCCCTAGGTGACCAAGGGTCCCTGGTTTCAGGAAGTGCCAGTGCCTTCTCTACACTTTGAATGAGTTCCTACTGGGGTGTTTGCCAAGTGTGCTTCTGTAGCATATCTGCAAAGCAGGGTGGGAAGAGGCAAGGCTCTGCACGAACGGCATGCAGCCTCGGGGCTCCTCTCCGTGCTCTTGACGCTCCTGTGCTGACAAGTCTCTTATGCAGCAGCAAAAGAACACTGTGAGCGTGCGCACGAGTGAGCAGGCACACTTGGTTTCATCCTAGGCTGGCGGCAAACCTGTCCACCTGCAGCCATCACTCCTGCAGTGCATGGGGATGGGAAGTGGCACTGGAGCTGGGC
Organism: Podarcis bocagei; assembly: GCF_964188305.1. Classification (NCBI taxonomy): domain Eukaryota; kingdom Metazoa; phylum Chordata; class Lepidosauria; order Squamata; family Lacertidae; genus Podarcis; species Podarcis bocagei. The sequence goes on along the minus strand of NC_138140.1, from coordinate 34,602,299 downwards.
AGCCGTATTGCCTGGAATGGTCTGGATTTCAAGGGTGGCTGCCCAGAAAATGACAAAACTGTGTTAAATTACACCAGCCAAGTTTGGCCTGAGCCTCCTGACTTCGCTAACTTTGCAGACTTTGCAGAGGGACAGTACATCCTTAGAGTCTTTGTTTCTGTCCAGTGCCTCCTGGTGCTCAAAGAGGGAAAGGAACAGTGGTCTCTTTCACACGTAATACTAAGCTAAACTGTGACTTAGTGAGAACAAGCAAACGTGTGGGTATTCAGAATGAAAGTCATGACCACTTCCCTCTTCCCCTAATCCTTCTGCTGCTGGACTGCACAGAGTTAAGCCATGGTTTGCCTTAGCATTGCATGCAAACATGGGCTCCTGGTTTATGCCCAGACACGATGAAGGATAAAGCAAGAAAAACCTGGTTACAGTTCATTGTCTGTTGAGAGTGAGACAAACCACAAACTTGGCTTCATACATAACCCATGAAAAGCACAGAAAAGCTTCCTTGCCTCTGGTATAAAGAATTCATATTCCCCCCCCCCCCCAATTTGGCTGTCTGTCAGGATAGAGATTTCAACAAAAGACAATGCAAGAACAGCAAGGCCAGATCTGATTGGTGCAGTCAGCACAACTGAATGTTCTGCTGTTGCATTTAAGATGCCCAGATGCTCAGGGTTGAAGCATGCTGGGCTTTACCATTTGAAGATCTGCCAATAGCCTCCGTACCACCCTACTACTGTAAGCAAGGGCCTTAAAAAGGTAAAGGGACCCCTGACCATTAGGTCCAGTCGTGGCCGACTCTGGGGTTGTGGCGCTCATCTCGCTTTATTGGCCGAGGGAGCCGGCGTACAGCTTCCGGGTCATGTGGCCAGCATGACTAAGCCGCTTCTGGCGAACCAAAGCAGCGCACGGAAACGCTGTTTACCTTCCCACTAGAGCGATACCTATTTATCTACTTGCACTTGGACGTGCTTTCGAACTGCTAGGTTGGCAGGAGCAGGGACCGAGCAACGGGAGCTCACTCTGTCGTGGGGATTCGAACCGCCGACCTTCTGATCGGCAAGTCCTAGGCTCAGTGGTTTAACCCACAGTGCCACCCGTGTCCCAAGCAAGGGCTTTAGTTTGCCACAAATCTGAACACAGCATCCTGTAATCCAGAAGGCCAGTTCATGCAACTTCTTCCTGAGAAGTATAAATAATGCATAAATAAGAGGATTTATTGAATTGGATTTGATCTAGTTGACATGTTGGAATTGCTCTATTACAGAGGAAACTTTGTTTGGCATCAGCACGTATATGGCCTTTATTACAGATTTTTAGTTGGTGGACTCTCCTTCCTTGGAGATTTTTAAGCAGAGGTTGGATGCTTATCTGCCATGTATGAACTAGTTGAGATTCCTGCATTGCCAGGGCTTGGACTTGATGACCCTCGGGGTTCCTTCCAACTCTGCAATTCTATGAGGAGATGGCGGCATAAGAGTTCTAATTGCTTCCTATGGCCTCTTCACACATTGCATTGTTTAAATATTCACCTGAAATGTGTAATGTGTGAGTGTAGCAAGCAAATATATAATGCAAAAATGTAAGGGAGCACCCCTCCTGGTGCCCTTTTTATTGTACATCCGTCGTGATTTGTTGTCATGGTGGTATTAGAGTGAGGATACGAAACCTCTTCCAATGCTGTTTGCACCTGAAAAAGGTTTGGGGGCAGATATGCTACTTTGTTTCCAATCGGGGACACGTTGCGTCACTTCCTGCTGAAATCATATAACATCACAAATGTCCATGTTGTTGTTTTTTTGGTCCAGCATCTGTTGGGGGAGGCATCATACAACAGCTCACAAAGTAGAATAAGAAGCAGGGGGTGTCCACCATTAATGCACTGCCCATTGCTAATCTGAATCTGCTGCTAACACATGATTACTTCATCAGTGACATGTTTCATAGTGTAGTGGCGGGGGGGGGGGGGGGACGACGACGACGACGACGACGACCAAAAAGCAACTCCAGTCTCTAGGGGGTCCTGTGAGTCACTGTCAAGAGCCCACTCTGTGGCAAGCGTAGGCTCCCTGTTGTGCAATATCTGAAACAATTTCATTGGAGCTACTTTGCAGGGGATACTTGTCTGCACACAAATTAGGCTAATGTGGTGTTTTGCATCTGGGATGAACCAACAGTTCCCAGCACGTAGTAGGGTAGCCTTGCAGAGGCAAGAGCAGATTTGAGGCTGTGTTCCCGGGGGGGGGGGGGGGGGCTTCAATAGTTTAGGCATAATTGTTCCTCTTTGTCATAGTCTTGTTTCTTGCAGGGCACTAATTACCGTATTTTTCGCCCTATAGGACGCACTTTTTCCCCTCCAAAAATGAAGGGGAAATCTGGGTGCGTCCTATGGGGCGAGTGCAGGCTTTCGCTGAAGCCTGGAGAGCGAGAGGGGTCGGTGCGCACCGACCCCTCTCGCTCTCCAGGCTTCAGGAAGCTCTGCGCAACCCTTGGGAGACCGGCTCCGAGGGTTGCGCAGAGCTGCCTGCAGTCCCCAGCTCAGCACAGCTCTGCGCGGTCATCGGGAGCGGGCGCTAAGTCCCGCCCCGCTCCGGATGGTGGTGCAGAGCTGCCTGCCGCCCCGGGATCAGCGCAGCTCTGCGCGGCCACCGGGAGCCGGGGGCGAAGCCCGTCCCGCTCGGGATGGCCGCGCAAAGCTGCCTGCAGTCCCGGGACTGCAGGCAGATCTGTGCCACCATCCCGAGCGGGGCGCTAAGTCCCGCCCCGCTTGGGATGGCGGCGCAGAGCTGCCTGCCGTGCCGGGACTGAAGGAAGATCTGCGCCGCCATCCCGAGCGGGGCGCTAAGTCCCGCCCCACTCGGGATGGCGGCGCAGAGCTGCCTGCCGTCCCGGGATCAGCGCACTTCTCCCCATTGCCATCCCCACAAGCTCGGGGGACAGCGGGGAGGCAGAGCGTGCCTTCCCACTGTTCCCCGAGCTGGTTCTTCCAGCCCCGCAACTGGGGGGGAAATAATTTTTTTTTCTTTATTTCCCCCCCAAAAAACTAGGTGCGTCCTATGGGCCGGAGCGTCTTATGGGGCGCAAAATACGGTAACAAACAGGAATCCATCCTCTTCTTAACTCATTCTTGGGGTTCTCCTGAGCCACTGTGTGTAGCAGGGAGGTTTTACTAAAAGGCACTCTTGTTTTTGGATCGGAGATCAGGCAGCAATAAACAATCTGGAAAGATCCAAATGAGGGTAGCAGAGTTGTCTCTGCAGCTGAAAGCCCCTATCTCCTTTTTTTGCCAGGTCTAGCTGTGCACACTCCTGTTTAGTACAAATAAAGAAACATTCTGGACTGAAACAAGCTGAAGACTGATTTACATTTTCCACCAGAAAATGCAGTTTTGTTTGCTTATTGTTCATATTTCTATTTCTACGAATTAAAGGGAGTGAGGGGGAGGACAACAGAAATTAAGTAGGGTACTGAAGCCTTGTTCCCTGGTGACTTTTAGAAAGAAGCCTTACTTCTGAGATGCCTGCGTTCATTTGACACCACCTTTGCCATCTTGCTCTTCTTAATTTTGGAATCCAGGATTCTCAGAGTGCTGAGTTTTGCCTGTTCATTACATAATGGTAGAGTCCATAACAGTCCAAGCTCCAACCCTGTTTGGAGAGAACTGACCTTGTGTCTGCTTTCCATGGACTAGTGGCACCCAGTCTGAACTACTGCAATGTGCTTTGCAATATGGGGCTGCCTTTAAAGATAATTTGGAAATGTAACCTAGAACAAAATACAGCTGCCTGGCTGCTGGTTGGGGCTGGGCATTTGGAGCATAGTGCATTTACATTGCACTAGTAATTCTGGCTGCCAGTGCATGTATGGGCTTGATTAAACTCCTGAATGGTTTGGAACCAGGGTACTTAAGAACTGCCTGCACTTATATCAGCCTGCCTGGGCCCTCAGAGGCTCTGCCTAGGTTCCTGGGTGATTGTCTGGTGGCCACATGGAATAGAGCCTTCTTGGTAGTGGCCCTACAGTTGTGGCATTCAGTCCCTTGTGTGATCAGGCAAGCCCCAACCCACAATACCTTTTAAATGGGCCTTGGAGACCATTTATTTGTCACAGTCTTCGCAGCTAACTGTAAAGGGAGCTTTAGAAATTTTGTATGCTTAAGTCAAAGATCGCCAACTCTTCCGAACCCATGGACACATCTGGAAACCAGAGAAATGTCATGGGCATCACACATGTGCCCTGCTGCAACCAAGCACACACCACAGTTTGTTTTGTCGGCTGCAAAGGAAAGTCAGTTTCAGCTTGGGGAGGGGCCCGTTTTTAAGATTCTGAATTTAAATTACATTTAATTAGGTTTCTTTTGCTTTGGTTCTTTTTTTCCTTTTATCTTTTTAGTGTCCAAGGAACATCTCTTGAAAAAGTGGGATATAAATTTGTTAAACAAAAAAAAAAAGGTGGCTCTGCTATTATCTGCTATCATGAATATTTCTGGCACCAGGTTAGTACTTGCTTGCTTGCCCAGGCACTAAGGCAGCAGCGAAGAACATAAACTGTGGAGCAGGTAAAAACAGGGTTGGGCTGTATGATCTGTGGCATTAGCAAAACCCTAGTGATCAGCTGGTTGTTGGAGCTTGTCCCTGTGTGGCTTAATTTCAAACCACATTGATGAAAGCATCTCCCCTGATGTCAATGTGATGCCAGGGGATTGGCAGTCAGGTGGCTCTGCCCACCTCTCATACTTGGCCCACCGTGTGTTTGGCAGCGGCAGCAGCAGAGGAAGCATCTGGCTCGTCAACTGGAACCGATTTCCCACCCCTACAATTGGGGGTTACTTTTGTCTGCCTGCTTTTTAGCTATAGCTCTTTGTTTTCATTTCATTATTCCGTCCATCGCCCTCCTGGAATCTGTCTGGATGAAGGGTCATTCAGAATTCTTTAAAATAAATAAACTGTAGCTGGTTTCCAGCTGAGGGATACAGTCACTCCTCTGCAAGGGCAGAGTTTGGTGCTTCTTTTTCTCTTCCTCCCTCCTGATCCCCTTTTCCTTTTGTGCTGTCTATTTTAGATTGTAAGCCTGGTGCTTGCAGTTTTTATTGATCTATAAACTTGTCTGTGTTCCTTTTTGGAAAGGCAAAAATCCTTTAAATAAATATATGAGAAAGAGTCCATCTCAACCCACCATTTTTTTCCCTATATAAAGGATGCTTATAGGACTGAGGAGGAGGGGACAGCTTTGTGTTAACTTCCTCTACGCATTTGCTGATGGGCCCCCAATCTGTGTGATTTTGTGTAGGGTGGCCACATTTACATTGGGTGGAAGTAGCCAGCAGGGTCTTCAATAAATCCTGAGCTGTCTCTTTGCGCAGTGGCTTCTTTAACGTTTATATATTGGCATGAAGAGGTTGCGGATAAATGAGGTTCTACCAAAAGAGGTTGACTGGCAAAGGACGAGGATATACAGTCATCTGCCTGGACCGCACTGAATGAGGACTCCAGGTCAGGCATGGAAGAATTGACAGATTACCAGGATGAGGGGTGTTTGGCGCGTTGCTCTTTAAGGCGGAGGACGAGGTAGTTGATTGCAGATCTATTAGTAGAGGTGAAGGGGGTCTGCGTTGCGACAGTGTATGAGGAGCTTCCGCCAGGCAGACTGCCATATCATCCGTTATTGGAGTCCCAGTGTTTGGCAGGGGTTTCTGGGGTGTTAGCCCCTTCATGACTGCGTTCCTTTGATTTAATAGGGAAGTAGGCGTCTGATTCTATATACAGTATACATCACAGGACGAATGTAGCCTGGAAGTGGGTGCCGAAATGCCCCTGCTGGATTTATCCAGCAATGCCAGGGAACTAGCATTCTGTCTCAGCTCCACTGCACATCAGGCAAAATTCCTATTGCACATTAGCTAGCTCCAGATCACATCAGGTCATTATCTACCTCATTACAGTTTCTGAGATTAGCAGAGTCTTGCAGGGCGGTGGGGTGGGGAGCCCCAGATAGGCGCAAGCTCTGTGGTTTTTCCTCCGACTAGAATAAGTGATGATGTTGAGTTGCATCAGCATGTGGGAGCCTGTATAGCCTGGAGGGCATCATCGCTGACACAGCCTGCACTTGGCACAGTCAGTGCCTCTCTGGTAATCTCTGGTGCTCAAAGGAAAGCGTATGTCTCTATTCTTATGTAGCATGGAATGTCTCCACATAGAAGGGGAGGACTGCAGGTTAGAAGACTTTCCCCCTCCATGCCCCCCTTCCCTGCCCCTGGAAAACTGAGCCTGATGTTGCTATTTATATCTGCTTAATTAGCACTGCTAATAATCTGATCAAGGCGCCACAGTTGTAATTACACGTCTGCTTAGCATGTGCGCTCTCTCTCTGCTGTTTTAAAAACCGGCGTAATTTCGTTTGACATTATCCTTGCCACTATGTTTATTTGTTGCGTGCCAGGAAAGGACATGTTTGTCCTCCTAGATAGCTAGGCATTTAAGGGACGCAGGAAGCTTGTCTTATACCAAGTGAATCAGGTCATCTCTGGCCTGTCAATATTTTGCAGCATGGATTCAAGCACATACCAGGAAACGTAGGTTTCTGCAATTAAAGTGGATTAAAGCGCTCTGTTGTCCCTGTGCACAAATTCACATTTATTTTTTTTAAAAAGAGGGGCTTTTCAGTGACGGGGAAGTTCACTGAACAGTGTGGGGTACAGTAGATGAAGGATTATAGTATGATAAATATTTGTTGCTTGTAGCCATAAGCCATTGCAGGTACGATGAAATACAGAAACGCACACTCACTTGCCCAAACTAAAGATGCTTTGGATATAATTTGGGGCTTCCTACATGCATGTGCACTCAGATTGAGCTGTGGTTGCTGCCCACTTGAGCAAAGCCTCTCTCCTGATACAGATGCAAGAGGCCACCTTGCAGGCAGGGGGACCCTCTCTGTGGACACTCTGAGCTTCTCTTAAAACCCACCACTGCTCTTTCTGCCAGTGTGGGAAGCATTGCTCAACTTCAGGCAAGTCACCTCAGCACACCTGTTTCACGTGCAGCCTGGGGGGGCGGGGCGGCAGGTTATCACCTGTGGAATGTGCAGTCCCAATTGCAGCTGCTGTGTTTTCTTAAGATGCTGACATCTGCTGATGGGGGTACAGGTTGAGTATCTGCACCCCTGAAGGCACACTCTTCCATTGTCTCCTGAGACAGAGGGATGCCAACCACAGTAACAGCAGAGAAACAAGCAGAGACAGCAGTGATGGGCAGGAAGGAATTGAGGTTTGAAGGGTCATTATAGGCACTTAAAAGCCTGGATGGATTCAACCTACCCTCCTCCGTGAATTTATCTAACTCCTGCCTTTAAAGTCCACCATCGCCAAATCTTTTGGCTGTGAGTTCCATAAATTGATGATGCATTGTGAAAAGGAGGGCTTTCCTTTTGTGTGTCCTGAATCTCCCACAAATCAGATTCTTTGGATGACCTAGTTAGAGGGAAGAGGAAAAAATCCACACTCTGGAAAGTGATGGTGGGAGGTGGACTGCCTCATGTTCACAATCAGGTGCTGAAGGTGGAGCAGGAGCAGAAACTGAGCCGGGGAAAATTGGTTTAAAGGTGCTGGAGATTAGTTGTTTAGTCGTTTAGTCGTGTCCGACTCTTCGTGACCCCATGGACCAGAGCACGCCAGGCACTCCTGTCTTCCACTGCCTCCCGCAGTTTGGTCAGACTCATGTTTGTAGCTTCGAGAACGCTGTCCAACCATCTCGTCCTCTGTCGTCCCCTTCTTCTTGTGCCCTCAATCTTTCCCAACATCAGGGTCTTTTCCAGGGAGTCTTCTCTTCTCATGAGGTGGCCAAAGTATTGGAGCCTCAGTTTCACGATCTGTCCTTCCAGTGAGCACTCAGGGCTGATTTCCTTAAGAATGGATACGTTTGATCTTCTTGCAGTCCATGGGACTCTCAAGAGTCTCCTCCAGCACCATAATTCAAAAGCATCAATTCTTCGGCGATCAGCCTTCTTTATGGTCCAGCTCTCACTTCCGTACATCACTACTGGAAAAACCATGGCTTTAACTATACGGACCTTTGTTGGTAAGGTGATGTCTTACCATTACTGGAGATTAGTAATAACCTCAAAAGGGAGCTGTTAACCTAGCAAAGATCTGGAGGAAACAGAGATTTATATAGCCACTGCTAATTCTGCTTCTGCCTAGTCTTCTACTGGGTCATTGTGTGGGTCTTCCTCCTCCTTCAGAGTATAGACCTGCCATCCCAAGTAGACTTGTGGCAACAGAGCTGTCTGATTACTTCAGTAAGTCTGGGTTTCAATAAGTTTTGGAGTGGATGGGTTGTAGCTCCATGGAAGAGCATCTGCTTTGCATATAGAGGGTCCCAAGTTCAATCCCTGGCATCTCCAGGTAGGTCATGGAATGTCCTGCGTGAAACCATGGACAGCTACTACCAGTGAATGTAGACGGTACCAAGCTAGATGGGCCAGTGCTCTGAATCAGTATAAGGCAGCTTCCTGTATTTCTTTGCTGCTGAAGTCCAGGAGCAGGGGGATAGATGACCATCAGGAATCAAGGCACGCCTTGGAATGGGGTCCAAGTGTTTCTTGGGGTACTCAGACAAAGCATTCCTGAAATGGGTCTCTTTGGGTTGGCTTTGCACTGCTGTGGGTTCTCTGCAGTGCCTACAGGGTCTGAGCTAGACGCAATCCTAACGTTGCCCGTCAAAAGCACAAGAATAGCATCTGTGTCCACAAAAGCCTAGCATCGCTCTGCTGAAATGGAACCAGACTGAAGAGGGGCAAACTTCCTTGTTAAAACTGATCCTATTGCTATCAAGAAGAAGAAAAAGCTGTGTGAGCAGAATCCTGCCCATCAGGCTTAGGGCTTGTGGATGGAGTTTGTCAGAGCCACCTGGTTGGTTGGACCCTCCCCTCCAATTTTTCTCACCCATCCATTCTTGCTGTGGGAGCGCTGACAATATAAAATGCAAAGGTTGCAGATTTATAGAACAAAAGGAAACGGGACTCAGTTGCATTCCAGAATGAGCAATGGGGCAATTTTCACCAGAGTTTAAAACAATTAACAAACAAAAGAGTGGGGATTGTGGGAGCTGCTTATGCTTGGGAGAGATCTCCAGGTGCTCCCACATCACCACACAATTGGCTTCTAAGGCTGTGCACAGATGTGGGTTTTTCTGCTTTCTCTGCCCTCGCCTCTCAATTGATGCCGTCCCCCTGCAGATGGGCCACACTTTTTGACTTGTGTGTTTTTCCTTCCTTTTCAAGCCCACTTGTATGGCTATCTGCAAAAAAATGTGTCCTTCACTTTAAAAAAACAACCCCAAAAATATATTCACTTAACGCCCCTCAAACTCCCTCCCCATACTTTCAAATCTAATTCAAAGGTGATGGAGAGGGCGGGGCAGTTGGCACTGTGGTTGAGGGTGAAACTACACATTGTGGATGATTTGTAATCAGATCTCCTGATGTATTTGTTATTTTTAAGGCATTGAGGAGGTCTGATTTGGTCTGGAGCCCCAGTATGCACACACATGCATACACAAATCAGGCGAAGAATTAATCCAGAGCAGTTTTGCTTTTTGACTAATTAGAATGTTTCTAATAGATTAATGGATGTACCTCAATTTTTGTTCCAGCACTATTGCTTACCCGTGATACTTGCACTCAAAAACCTATAAATAAAAGTTTAACAAAGAAACCAATTTGCACAATAAGCTGCCTTATATGAATATTGGTCCATCTAGTTCATTGCTGTCTACACTGACCTGCTTACCAGACTCAGGACTGAGTTTTTGCTTTTACCCTTTCCCCGTGCCAATACCCCATTGCAAGCCCCCACAGTAATCTGCTATTAGCCAAATGCAGACCATGCAACTGCTAATGCCATGGCAGATAGCAGCTTGTGTGTGCGTTGGGCAGTTTCTTTCTGGGGAATTGGCAAAGAGGGAGGTCCGCCCTTTGTGCAATCTAGCCTGTTTTAAATAAGAGAGAAATAAATATATTAGGAGCCTCCATAGCTTTACCATTCTCTTGGCTTATGCCAAGAGAATTTTTCATTTTTCAGATGTTGCAGGGAATCCCGCTGGTTCTGAATTGCATGGGCACTATAACCTGTTTCCAGCTATGAAGCAGTCATTTTTATTAGAAGAGGTGAGGCTGTGGCTGGCTTCTGTTCTTCCCCCCAGTCTGCAGTTAATGAGTAGCATTAAGGAAAAGTCAGTCAGGAACTATCATGGTGCCATCAGTTGCTAATTAGTGTATGAAAGACTAATTCAAGGTATGCCATGCTGAATCCAAGAAAGGTGAATTTTGGGGCACGGTCATAAGAGGAGCCTTGGTTCCCCTGGCAAGGAAGCTTCCTTCAAAGCATCTGCAACCAGATCACAGGGTAACTTTTTTGTCGCTGTTCATTGACGCTCAACCCAATCTACTTAAAATGCATGAGTTTTACATTTCCCCCCATGCTAAATTTGTGTATTTAATTCAGAGCGGCTTCCTATTGTTTATGAGAAGATTGTACTTTCTGAGTCATCTTACAGGATTTTCTTTTCTTTCTTTTTTCCTTTTTGGTTTTTGAAAAAGCGCAGCGGGTACATCACATGTTGACAAAGCAAATGTATAACATCAGAGCCCTTCATGAAATGCCTCTTCAGGTGGGAGGGGGCCTTTGATTGATGCAGGCACTCACGGCTTTAGGAAAGGAGCACCATTTATTCAGCCAGCATATTAGCTAGCCAATATTGTTCACATCTGTCTGTCACAAGAGACAATGGAGTGTGCCTCTGGGGTGAAGTCAAACCACTGCATCAGCAATCTTGGGCAGTGTGCATGGAAGTCCTTAGCTGCAAAGGTTTAGGATCAGACTTTTCCTTCTCCTAGATGGGCTGCCTTCCCAGGTTGATGAGCCCCGTCTCAACGGCATTTGCAGAAAGCACCTTCTTGATCGTTGGACCCACTATTGGTCTTGTCCACTCAATCTGCCAGAGCCTGTTTGCGTGGATGAGAATAAGTCCCCATCACCTACCCCACACCTGTGTGTCAGCTCCTAATGCCCCAGAGGATGTGAGTTGGATGGGGCAGGGATGTTATGTGTAAAGGGTGAAGAACTCCTCCTTGACTCCTTGCTGTAGTGGAGCAAAACTGGGCATTGGCAAAACAACAACAGCAACAGCAACAACAAAAGCAAACCAACCAACCAACCAACCAACCAACCAACCCAGAAGTACTTCTTATTAAAGAAGAAGTTCCAACTCTGTTATTGGCTCAGTCTCTGTTCTGGAGGAGAGGCTGTTTGGTTCAGTTTATTAACGGTGCAAGTCACAAGGCCATCATATTAAAATACCATAAAAAGAAAGAGATGCCAATTTATAAGCTGTAATGCATGAATTTTAAAAATCCAGTAAAACTAAAGAAGGCAGGGACAGTGCCAAAAAAACAAAAAGCCAAAGTAGTGACAATCATGCTATAAGCCATATTTTAAAACCAAACTGTAACACTAAAAATTGTCAGTCGACTGTCTAGCTCCTAATAGCCCAAGCATGATTGATCTGCAGAATGTACCACCTTCCTTTACCACAAATGTCTCGCAAATTTCAAGAGTAGCAGCAGGAGCAAAATGAAATAAAATTTAAAATAACATAAAATTGATCCCCTGGACATTACTGCAGCTGCCATCTGGCCCATGACCACTCAAAAACTTTATACTTCTTGGGGCAGAATAATGTGTTACAGAGCACCTGATTGTAGTCTTTGCTTTGCAAGGTGAATGATGGGTGATGGATGGAGATTTGCAGGGGGCGAATGAGAGGGTCCGTCCACCCACCAATGCTCTCCTGCAAATCCCCATTTATTAGTCTTGCTAACTTGCTGATTCTCCCCTGCAAGTAATGTCCCTGCCTACAAGGTTGGCTTTGAGTCTGGAAATAAGGCCAAATGGAGAAACGGAGCCACATTTTCAGGGGAGATTTGAGTATGGGATTGGTTAATCACTTTTCTTTATCTTGGCCACAGAAGGTTTGGGAAGGTAATGCTGTTGTACCTTAACAGTTAAGCCCTCTTGCAAGCCTTGCACAACCTTGTTCTTTTAGCTTGTTTTTGCTGCGGCAAATGTGGTCTTAGGTTGTGGTTGTTGAGCTACCATGTCAGATTTGTGTTTTGCAGAATCTGCCATGAATTCCGCTATAAGCTGTGAAATAGATTTGCATGTACATAACACAGACTAGTGTGTACTAATCAATAATAATAATAATAATAATAATAATAATAATAATAATAATAATTTATTATTTATACCCCGCCCATCCGGCTGAGTTTCCCCAGCCACTCTGGGCGGCTCCCAATCAGTGTTAAAAACAGTACAGCGTTACATATTAAAAACTTCCCTGAACAGGGCTGCCTTAAGATGTCTTCTGAATGTCAGGTAATTATTTATCTCTTTGACATCTGATGGGAGGCCGTTCCACAGGGTGGGCGCCACTACCGAGAAGGCCCTCTGTCTGGTTCCCTGTAGCCTCACTTCTCGCAATGAGGGAACCGTCAGAAGGCCCTCAGCGCTGGATCTCAGTGTCCGGGCTGAACGATGGGGGTGGAGACGCTCCTTCAGGTATACAGGACCGAGGCCGTTTAGGGCTTTAAAGGTCAGCACCAACACTTTGAATCGTGCTCGGAAACGTACTGGGAGCCAATGCAGATCTCTCAGAACCGGTGTTATGTGGTCCCGGCGGCCACTCCCAGTCACCAGTCTAGCTGCCGCATTCTGGATTAATTGCAGTTTCCGGGTCACCTTCAAAGGTAGCCCCACGTAGAGCGCATTGCAGTAGTCCAAGCGTGAGATAACTAGAGCATGCACCACTCTGGCGAGACAGTTCGCGGGCAGGTAGGGTCTTAGTCTGCGTACCAGGTGGAGCTGGTAGACAGCTGCCCTGGACACAGAGTTAACCTGCGCCTCCATGGACAGCTGTTAGTCCAAAATGACTCCCAGGCTGCGCACCTGGTCTTTCAGGGGGCACAGTTACCCCATTCAGAACCAGGGAATCCCCCCACACCAACCCGCTCCCTGTCCCCCAAAAACAGTACTTCTGTCTTGTCAGGATTCAACCCCAATCTGTTAGCCGCCATCCATCCTCCAACCGCCTCCAGGCACTCACACAGGACCTTCACCGCCTTCACTGGTTCTGATTTAAAGGAGAGGTAGAGCTGGGTGTCATCTGCACACTGATGAACACCCAGTCCAAACCCCCTGATGATCTCTCCCAGCGGCTTCATATAGATATTAAAAAGCATGGGGGAGAGGACAGAACCCTGAGGCACCCCACAAGTGAGAGCCCAGGGGTCTGAACACTCATCCCCCCCCACCACTTTCTGGACACGGCCCAGGAGGAAGGAGCGGAACCACTGTATGACAGTGCCCCCAGCTCCCAGCCCCTCTAGACGGTCCAGAAGGATGTTATGGTCGATGGTGTCAAAGGCCGCTGAGAGATCCAGCAGAACTAGGAAACAGCTCTCACCTTTGTTCCTAGCCCGCTGGAGATCATCAACCAGCGCGACCAAGGCAGTTTCAGTCCCATGGTGAGGCCTGAATCCCGATTGGAAGGGATCCAAATGGTCTGTTTCCTCCAGGCGTGCTTGGAGTTGTTCAGCAACCACCCGCTCAATCACCTTGCCCAAGAATGGCAGATTTGAGACTGGGCAATAGTTGTCCAAATTGGCCGGGTCTAAAGATGTTTTTTTAAGAAGCGGTTTAATGACCACCTCTTTCAGCGGGTCTGGGAAGGCTCCCCCACAGAGGGAAGCATTCACCACCCCGCAGAGCCCATCGCCCAGCCCTTCCCGGCTCGCTTTTATCAGCCAGGATCAAGGAGACAGGTGGTCGGTTTCACTTGTCCAAGCAGCCTGTCCACATCCTCGGAGGTAACAGATTGGAATTGATCCCATGTAACAGGACCAGACAGAACTCTAGCACTCTCCCGCCCTGGCACTGCTCCCACGGTGGAGTCTACCTCCTTCTGAATCTGAGCGACTTTATCTGCAAAAAACTTTGCAAAATCATTGCAGGAGATCTTGGGGTCCCTACCAGGCCCCAGTGGTACAGGTGGTTCCGATAGATTGCGAATCACCTGAAATAGTCTCCTGCTGCTGTTTTCTGCAGATGCAATGGAGGCGGCGAAGAAGGCCCTCTTCGCCGTTGCCATTGCCACTTGGTAGGCTCGACGAGCTCTAGCCCGTGTCCGGTCTGATTCAGAATGAGTTTTCTGCCACCGGCACTCTAGCTGTCTCAATGATTGTTTCATCACCCTCAGCTCCGGTGAAAACCACGGGGCTGTCCGGGCTCCATGCAATCGGAGAGGGCGCTTCGGAGCCAGACAGTCAATAGCCCTGGTTAACTCCGCATTCCAGTGTGCCACCAGGGAATCAGCTGAAAGGCCATCAACTTGGGATAAAGCATCCCCTACCACTCTCTGGAAGCCAATTGGATCCATTAAGTGGTGGGGGCGGACCATCCGAATCGGTCCCACCTCCCTGCAGAGGGGAAGGGTCGCGGAGAAGTCCAGTTGCACCAGGAAGTGATCTGACCATGGCACTTCTTTTGTTTCGCTTTTAGTTAGTGTCAGATCACCAACATCCATAGAGGTGAACACCAAGTCTAAGGCATGTCCACAGCTATGAGTTGGGCCAAACTTATTCAGGGACAGCCCCATGGAGGCCATGCTTTCCACGAAGTCCCGAGCGGCCCCTTGTAAGGTCGTGTCGGCATGGATGTTAAAATCCCCCAGGACAACCAAGCTAGGTGTCTCCAGGAGCATATCCGCCACGACCTGAAGCAGCTCGGGCAGGGAATCCTTGGTGCAGCGGGGAGGTCGGTACACCAGTAGGAATCCCGTACTGCCCCTATTGCCCAACTTCCAGAACATGCACTCAGAAAACTGGGTCTTCCCAATAGGATGCCTGGTGCAGACTAATGACTTCCTAAAAATCACTGCAGCCCCCCCTCCCCGCCCACATGACCTGGGTTGCTGTGCGTAAGAGAAACCTGGTGGGCAAGCAGCGGCAAGGACAGGCCCATCTGCTTCATCCAACCTGGTCTCTGTCACACATGCCAGGTCAAATCCTCAATCAGGTCGTGGATGGCAGTGGTTTTATTCATCATTGACCTGGCATTGCACAGCAACACTTTCAGGTCATGTGGGTTTCCCTGGAGGAGATGAACATCTTGAACTTGCCGAGTTTCTGGCTGTAGAGGCTATTAATTTTCAAAGCAGCCTTTCTGTTCTAGATAGCATCCCTGGGTGTTTCCAGAGGTGGACAATTTATCAGTTTAGCAGGCACAGTTGAGCATTGCTGTTGCGCTTTAATCTGCAAGTGGAATAGCAACTCTTGCTTCTAGACTTGCTTCTAGACTTTTAGAATCCAAATAACATTGCAGAGGTTGGACTAGATGACCCATGTGGGATCCCTTCTAACTCTACAATTCTGTGATTCTATAATTCTGTGATTCAACTGGTCAGCTACATCTGGGGAGATTTTGCAGCTGTTCCATTGTGTTAAAACAAAAAAAGTTGGATTTTCTGAGCTTGGGGGCATAGGGGAGGAAGGAAGCTGAATGGGGGGGGGGATAAGAGGCGGAGTGTTTTTTTCACAGCTTCGTGTAATTGGCTTGTAAAAACTGAGTGAACTAAATATGGGTATGTCACAATAAATAGGCACGGCGGATGCAGCCTTGGTTTCTTTGTCACGTGCATGCAAATTCTCATAGTCTTTAAATATTTCATTGACTTCACCTGCCAAGATGATTTTCACTTTCATTACCAAAACTTTTTCATCGTTGCCTGGTTCCTTCCAGCTGTCTTATTCGTATCTTTGATTCCATGCTCTCCAATTCATTGTGTGCATTTTAAACTACGCAAATGTGGTTTTGATCTCTTTTACGAAGTTTCAGTTTCCCTTCTTCTCCTGGTTTTGGAGTCTCCGAGCCTTCTTGAGGCCTATCAACATTCAAAGCAACACCCCACTGCAATGACTTTCAAGGCACCCACTACTAATTTTCCAAGATATATTTTTTTAACAGAATAATTTCTCTACAGCCCCAACAGAGCAGCTGCTTGTTTTTGAAAATATACCCTAGAACTCTTGTGGAGTTACTCTATGACTTGCTAGTCTTTTTGCTCCAAGGCTAGCAGGACCTGCTTGATGTGTCGGAGAGAAAAGTATAGCTCCAAAGCGCTGGGAAAGTCTGGGACTTGCAAATGTCCTATTCATGAACAGGGCAAGCCAGGAATAGCATGCTCAACTTTGCCCCATGTTGCTATGCCCATCACTCTACATAAGTTGGACTGCAAAGTCTGAAACATAGAGTCTCCTTTGTCTGTGAAGGCACCCCACCTGATTTAGAACCCTGGAAAATTGATTGTATATAATGTGGGCAGCCTCCACCAATAGACTCTCTGCTTCAGGATGTCAGCCAGTATATTTGTTCAGTTAGCACAAGGAGTTATGCTTTCACAACCCATACTCCCCCTTCCCATCCCTCTCCGCATATGCACCCTATGCCCTCCCCAGATCTATCCCAGAGGGTTCAAGGGAACCCCCAGAACAGATTTTAGGGGGTATGTGGGGGGAACGTCTGCTGGAGAACAGGATAATGGGCCACTGGTTTGATCTGGCAGAGTTGTTCTTATGTGCTTATATTCAAATGGGATAGAACAGGGTCCCTAGAGGTGTGTTTGGAGTAGCCAAGCCAAGCCAGGGGATTTATTTTCTAAGTAAATCTTGTAGCTGGCATCTCTTTTGGTCCTTCTGACAAAACTTGAGCACTTTGTCAAGTTCTCCAGAACCTCAAGAGATTTTGTGGCGGCAGCTGAATGTTCTGCTTATCGTTGCTCCACAGCCTGTTTTCCCCCCTCCCCTTATTGCTGAATTGGGTCTTGTTTTTCTCTCCTTATAATGATTTTTAAAAAAAAAAAAAAAAAATCCCATGCATGCCCCCTCCCCAGCAAAAAGACACTCCAAATCATAAAAGAAAATATAGCAACTGTTTGAGGAAGAAGGTTGGAGGTCCTTGCTATCCGAACTGCCACACTTTGGGTAATGAGATTCTGCTAAGCACCCCTTGGGCATCCCTATTCTTGAAGTGTCACCCAATAAACAAAAGTATGAGCAGACTTTAAGAGGAACATAATTGGTCCCCTTGTGTTGCTGCCAGCCAACTCTCCCTCAAGCTGATTAATGAAGTGTTTCTTGCCCAGGACACTCTGTTAACTGCCAAGGGTGTGTGGTTGGAAAGAACGCAAGGCTATATGTTATTCGGCCCCTAGCCCAGGTCTTCAGGCAAAAGTCCAGGGTAAACTCACAGCAGAAATGTTGCCTAAAGTGGGATTTAGCTTTCATTTTGTTGTTCAGCGTCCTGTACCTTTGTTTCTGGGTAGGCACTGCAGCTGCCTGGAATCAGGCTGTTGTTGATAGCTTCATCGCTGTCTTTCGGCCAAGTTGATGTAAGTGGATCTTGCAGTAGCCAAAAGGAGGAAACATCAAATTTTTGTATTACTATTATTATAATAAGCAGCCAGGTTGTTGGTCTGCACATATTGCACCTGTGCTCTGGAAAGTGTGCTGGCTGCAGATCAGCTACTGGGCCATGTTCAAGGTCTTGTTGTTAACATGCAAAACCCTGAACAACTTAGGACCAGGATACCCGAAAGACTGCTTACACTTGCACCTATAAAATCACTTAGGCCATTGGAGGAAATTGTGCTCATAGCATTGCATCCTACAGAATATCAGAGGGCAGTGACCTGGAACTGTACTGTGGAATATCATCAGATCACTATCCATGGTTGGCCATGAGACAAACCTTAACAAAAGATGGGGCTTCCAAAGAAATTTTAAGGACAGGATGCCATTTGTGGCTGTCTCTAGATCTGACCTCTAAGGTGTAAATCTGCAGTTCTGCTTTGGAAGGGAGAATAAATTTATCTCCAAAGAGCTTGACAATGTTGTGGACCTGGCTGAACAACAACAGAAAAGGATGTGCTCTGAGTCTGAAGTGGCTTATCGCTTTAATGTGCATGAGTACTGGCTTCATCTTCCAGAGTGAGGTCTTTGCAATCCTTGACATTATCCTCTTGGAACTGCCAAAATCTCAGCAGGAGAAGCAGCCAGAGTCATGTTGTTTCCTGGAATGAATGTGCATTTTCATCTATTCTCATAGTAAAGTCTTTGTCTCAACAAATTAGTAGATGAAAGTGAGACGCAACTTGCTGACATGTTGTGTATGCACATGGGAACTAGGGCATGGGGGCATCATAAAGCAATCTTCTCTGTTTCAAAATCAGAGTCCCTTGTTTGGAAGCTGCCATCTACAGTACTAGATCAGACTATTTGTCCTTCTAGGCCAGTTGTGTCTGCTCTGTCAGCAGCTCGCCAGGATCTTGGACAGAGGTCTTTCCATTGCTTGCTACTTGGTCTCTTACATGGAGATGCTGGAGATTGATCCTAGGACCTAAGGCATGCAAAGCATATGTTCTGCTATTGACCTATGTTTCTCACCTTCTCAAGTGTTCATGACTATGTATTCATTGCTGCACAAATGATTGATTCAAATAAGAGGCTCCTTTGTGCTTAAGCCTTGGGAGAACTGCCAGATTCTAGAGAGGTGATCAATCAACCATATTTCATGATGTGCAAAGATGGTCTAATTTCTTTAACAGCAGATGTGCCAGCTCAGTAGCCCATTGATGAGATTGCTCATTGATGACAGCATCAGCTCTGGCTCACGAGTTTTAGTTCCAGAGTAGTTGTTGTTGTTTCTGCTGCTGCAGCAGCAGCAGCAGCATCTGAACATAAAAGGCTTACAGCTTCTTTTCCCTTGCTTGTGCTTCCAGCCACAAGGATCCTTCCTGAACCTTCTGCTGTACAAAATAAACATGGAAGGGCCATTGATAACCCTGAATTCATTCTACAAGAATGGGAAGTACAGAAAGCAAGGCATTCTTATTTATATTGAATGCATGCAACCATATGGCCATTGCACAGCAAATGCTTTGCATATATGAGGTTCAAGGCCAAAATTAGATGTGGCGTTTGAAATAGACGATCAGATCTCCCATTTCTTTAAAATAGCTGTGGGCAGGTGGTAGGGAACAAGATTTGGACTGTAGTGTTGTGGGAGGCTTTTTCCAAGCACAAATCAAAGGTGTTTCAAGATCTCATAGCATCTTGACACTTCAGAATGAAATTTCGGCTTGTGAAAATTTTCATTATGAAATATGAAAGAAGTCCCAATGCAGTCCAAGTACAGCTTAGCCAAGTACAGGATAATAAGCCCACCTTAAAGGTAAAGGTACCCCTGCCCGTTACAGGCCAGTCTTGACAGACTCTGGGGTTTGTGCGCCCATCTCACTCTATAGGCCGTGGGCCAGCGCTGTCCGGAGACACTTCCGGGTCACGTGGCCAGCGTGACAAAGCTGCATCTGGCGAGCCAGCGCAGCACACGGAACGCCGTTTACCTTCCCGCTGGTAAGCGGTACCTATTTATCTACTTGCACCCAGGGGTGCTTTCGAACTGCTAGGTTGGCAGGCGCTGGGACCGAGCAGCGGGAGCGCACCCCACCGCGGGGATTCGAACCGCCGACCTTTCGATCGGCAAGCCCTAGGCGCTGAGGCTTTTACCCACAGCGCCACCCGCGTCCCTAAGCCCACCTTATTATCCCTTATTAACCCAGTAGATTGTTTTTGTCTGTTGGAGAGTTTCCTCTGCAAGTTTCAAAGATCTCCTGCAGTAACGCAGAGCAGGGCTTTATGTGTGGCTGCCCCTGTTCTGTGGAACAGTATTGCTGTTGAGATATAACAGGCGACCACTCTCTGCACTTTCTGGAAATTGTTGAAGACAGTTTCTTTCGACAGGCTTTCCCAGCTGGATAAATAGGTATTCACCATGAGTATTTGATAGAGAGGCCTGGAGGGCAATAGAAGTGCATTAGCCATGGATTTATGTTGGACCATCCACACATCATTTGACTTTCTTAATTGTTCTGTGATTCTTCTCCAATGTTACCCCATCATTGCCTTCTGGAGGGTCACTCCTGTACTATAGCAGGGCAGAAGATAAACTGGAACATTTGTGGTATAAGAAGGGAACAGACACAAACTGATTGGAAACAGGTGCATGACCACCCCTAAACCTTTGCAGGTGCAAATAAATTTTGAAAGCACTGTCGTGTATAACTGCCCCAATACCATCATGAGCGCAAACCATTGTGAATGCACAATAAAAGCGATGTCTGGAGGGACCCTTAATCTCTGCCTGCATTTGGAGCTTTCCTCCAGTTTTGTGGTGTGTTGTTTTAATTCTGTATCCTGTAGGAGCCAGTCACGCAGAAAGGCAGCAAACTGTTGCTCAGTGTCGGGCTTTAACTGGAAAGGAAGCAGGATTATTGATGCCGTGGTTTATATCAGCATTTGGCTTTCTTCCGAGTAGCTGGGGAATCTGACTAGGGGGGGGGGAATAAGCCTGCATCAAATTGACCCCTCCATCTGTGAGACTCGGGTGGATCGATATGTCATTTTCTCTGCTGCTAATTTGGGTGGGTGGGTGGAGGGTGTGGGAGACTGCAAGGCACAACATTAAAATGAATAACGGGGCCAGAGTGGGCGGCAGGGGGGAGGAAAAGAGAGGGAAACGGTGCTCAGGAGAACTACTCAGTTTTGCTGCCACGTGAGGAGGAGATAAATCGGGTTTTGCACTTTGGGAACTGCTCCATCTGGCTTTCCCAACCCATCTGCTTTCATTGACACGGTTTGGGAGCTGTGCAGTTAATTAGCCGAATGCCCCGATAGAATGCCTAAGAAGTTGCCACTTTGGGGGGTTGGGGTTGGAAAGGAGGGTTAACACTGCTCTGCGCTTCCCAGAGCAGCAGCAGCAACAGCAGCAGCAGCAAATAAGAACAGTTGTTGACTTTATACCTGGCATTTACATAGCTTGTTTCCAAATGCTACACATACGTTATCTCAATAATCCTTCCAACAATCTTGTAAAGTAGGCTGGGGGATGCAGGAGATGAGGATCTATTTTATGAGTTATTCGTTTCCAGGGACCTATAGACTGCTTTTCACCATAGATGGTCACAGAACAGGTCATACAGCAATCTAGAAAATAATCCATGAATCAGAAGAATATGGTGTTGAAAGCAAACAAAACCCAGCGGTAAAAACATAAATTCAATAAATAAGCACAGCTTATTAGAATGCATGTCGGGGTATTGCTGTTGCACTGAGACACTGGAGAACAGGAGGTTGGGCTAGGGGGGAGCCCTGGCCTGATCCAGCCACTGGCTCTTACGTTCTTATCAAGGGTGGGGAGTATGTGGTCCTCAAGATGTTGGACTGCAGTGCCCGCCAGCCTCAGACAGCCTGGTCAGTGATCGGGGATGCTGGGAGTTGTAGTACAGCAATGTCTGAATGGCCGTGAGTTTCCTGTTCCTACTTTAGAGTCTGCTATCTCCCCACTTCCCCACCCGGACCCAATATCAAGAAGGGCATGCATTTTCTGACTTAAGCAGGATGAAGAATGGAACTGCTGTGTAGCTCTCTGGCAGAAACTGTATGGAAAGCACTAATGGGACAAAAATCCAATATGTGCTAATTAGTCAAAAGCTCAATGAGGCACCCTGTACAACATTGCCATTCTGTAGAACGCTTTGGCTTCTCACTCTTTGTCTCTCCTGTTTGCCCTGTTAAAATCAATTTCAATTCAAAGGCACTTCATTGACATGACAAGATACACAAGTGCCTCCAAAAATTATGGGGAAGTCTAATTCCCAAGATACCGCGACACCTGTGGCTACCTGCTGAGGTGCAAATTTGGTTTAAAGCAGCTACTGTTCTTCTTTAACCTGCGGTCCTAGATGCCCTTTTGAGTGGTGTTTGAGATCACAGCAAAAATAGCTGAGAAATGTTGTCCATTCCAGAGCTGATTAAAAAAATAAATAAATCACAGAATAATTCCTGCTTCATTCTGCATTCCAGTGCAGCTTCATTGTACATCTGGGTAAGCAGCCCTAAACGGGTAGCACCTTGACTGGCAAATGCCCCAGTGACATGAAGCACATACTGACAGCATCCCTTGCAATGCTTGTAAGAACATAGGAAGCTGCCTTATACTGAGTCAGACCATTGGTTCATCCAGCTCAGTTTTATGCACTGCACTGACCAGCAGTTCTCCAGGGTTTCAGGCAGGGAATCTCTTGCCCCCGTACCTGGAGGTGCTGGGGATTGAACCTGGGACCTTTTGCATGAAAAAAAGCATGTGCTGTTCCACCAAGCCACAGCCTTTGTCCTTCTACTTCACATGTGTAAACACAACTGCATTGGAGTGCAGATGGAGTTGCCTTTTCATTAAGAATTGTTTCCCATGTATAGTTGCTGCAGCAGACTTTGCCCTTGTTTGGTAGAGATTTTGGTTTCTCATTTTTCCAGTTCAGTTTGTGTTGTTCAGCACTATTTCAGCATTTCTCCTAATATGCACATTTTTTTGCAAAGTTTCCCTAATGCATTTTTAATGTTATTTTCAGTAACATGCATTTATATTGTATTGGGTTTGCAGGGGAGCAAGAATACCTGAAAATTCCTGGCTGCCGAGTTCTCCCCATAATTTCTGAAATTAGTAAAGGTGGTTGTTTGATCAACCGATTTAGCAAGGCCTAAAAAAAAAAAGTTAAGGCAGCTTCCCCAGGAGTTTGGCTTAGAGAGGTGTCATCAAAGAGCAAAGAAAGGTGATGACAGATTCATTACCCTGACAAAAGTTGAAACTTTCAGCATCAGACAATAGGGGTGTGTGGAGTTCCTCCTCCAGCTGCAATGTTAGTTAGCAAAATGCAATAGTAGAGTTGGGAGGGGTCAATTGCCAGGGTGACAGCGGGTGTGATGTCACCACAGGGAAAAACGTGCCCTTTTAAACAGAGGTTTTTGAGCAAGGGTTTTTGGGAAGAAGGGGGGAGGAGCCAGAACTCCATTCAATTCTGTCTGAGAGAGGCTGAGTAGCATAGGTGGCTTCCACTCTGGAACCAAGCCTGCTGAAGCTATGAGGGGAACAACAAGAGACGCTCTTTGGGTGTAAAGTTCTCCACTTTGTCAGACGTAAATATGTATGAATAAACCATATTTTATAAAGACACAGCTGTATCTGCCATGCCTCATTCCAAAGAAACACAAACCCTGGTTAAGTGTCAAGACTGCTGGAATCTTGCTACCACTAGGTAGAGAGTGGGGTGGTTTATAACAATCTGCACACTTTCCCCTAGGATATGCATTTTTGTACACATTACTTGGCTGGAGAAGATGCAAAATTCAGAGAAGGTGGCAGCAATTTGGTTCATGTATTGTTTCAGGAACTGCAAATTCAATAAGTTCGCCTTTAAATGCAAAGTGAATTATTTCTCCCCATACCTAATGTCAGGAAAATGGAGATAAACTGTTGGCTTTAGTAGGAGGGAGTGGGTATACCTCTCTGGTTTGGATTCTGAAATATGTAGTCACATTTTGAGGTGGCTGTCCTGGATCTGATTTCTTCTTGGTGTGTGTGTGTGTGTGTGTGTGTGTGTGTGTGTGTGTGCACTCTCTTTGCTTCCAGCATGTGCATTCAAGTGAGAAACAAACTAGGGAGAAGCTCTAAGTGGAGCAACTACTGGGGGAAAGAGCTTGTTACTGCCAAGCACTAAAGAAAAGCAATGAAAGGAGCTGGATGTTGCTCAGCAAGCACCGAGCCCATAAGCCAGGCTTACATGTACTCTGTGATTGTACCACCCAAGTACAGGAAATGATAAAGGGTACCTAATTCAAAGTCCTGAAAAACTCACTTCTCATACTAATTTCTTGTCCCTAGGATTGAAGTGGTGTGAGCTGCTTCTGGCCACATGGTCTGGGAGCACATGTTAAAATTACCTTTGTGAAATTTAGCAGGCCTTGGTCTGGTCACTTCCTGGATGAGAAACCACATAGGAACCCCCATGGATATTGTCTTGAAGTTCATGATGAGAGGCTGGAATATAGAGGCACTGTAAATGTCAGACGCCAAATGGAACCTGAGCAGGATTTTCAATGGACAGGAGGCAGAGAGCTATTTAATATCCTGCAATAAATTGACCACTCCCCATACCCCAGAATAAGCAGGGTGATGCAGTGAGAGAGAACAAATCTATCCTTGGTTTGCTGTGTCTTAATTCCACCCATGGCAGAACTTGACCTGTATTGCGTTTGCACACAGCTTGGGTTTCCTAGGTGTAACTCCCCACCCCCCAGTGCCCCCAATTTATATGTTTAAAGCACAGGGTGTAATGTGCACAGACTTGCCTCACAGCACACAAGGCATTTGGTCTCCCTCTTTTGTGCATTTAGCCTCTCCCAAAAGGGCTTTAGGAGAATGTACAAAAGCGCTCTTCCCTTTCTTTAAATTACGAGCCAGTGATATATTAGAGGCCCCTTCTTTCTGCTCCTGCAAAATGATTGGTCTTACTTACTGGAGCATCCTATGGCCATGTCATTGCATTTATTAAAGCCATATTTTTCCTCCAAGACATTCTGCTGGAAAGGCTTGGCTGACAGTCCCCTCGGAGTCCTTCTCAGCTGTAGTCCTGGCACTTCTCTTTAACCTCCATTGCTTTAGTCACCGGCAGTTTATTAATGTTGGTCCCTCCTGCTGGTCTCCCAACTCGGAAGTGTTATATGTTGGCTACAACTCTTCGTTTCCAAACCGTCTGCTGTGATGTGCTAAATGTGTGCTTAACACCCAGCAGATGAGGTGCTCCTTTATTTATAAGTGACAAAGCTTGATGCAGCTACTCATGGCGTCCCTAAGTGTCTGTAGACTGTCAGGAATCACTTTTGGTGGGAAAAACCTATTAGGATTGCTGTGCCCTCAGAGCCCCTTCCTGCCTGTCAGCTGTTCAGCGGTCAGCAGCTGAGAAGGAGAAGGCCTTTGATGCTGTGCAAAGTGTTCAAATGTAGCTCCTTCCTCTGCAATAGTGAAATGCCTCAGCAGAGACCTAGGTTCCTTGCAAATATGCAAAAATTGCCCATGCATTTTGTAATTTGATGCATGCAATTTTTGGGATACAATTGCATTTTGGAGTTTGCCTTCTTTTTGCTTCTTGCACAATTAATGCAGGAAAAGGAGAGGTTTTTTTTTTAAAGGAATAAACAAACCACATACTCCATAAAAAGCATATGAAGAAAATGGAAGGTGAAACTTGAGTGGAGATTATAATAGTTAAACATGGACCTCTATGTGCATCGGATATAATATATGTGTGTGATTGCTTGTGATTGTATGTGGGTGTGGTTCTGACCCTGCCGGCTACTGGAATGGGACTTCCTGTAGATTAATGCAGCCTGATAATGGTTCCCTACCCCTGTGTTTGAGCATTCGAGGACAAAACACTTACAGAGGTGGTTCAGACGTGAATGCCAAACCATGGTTATGTGAATGATTCTTTAAGGAACCCTAGGCTCATATGCTCTTGTAAGCCACAGTTCCGCCTCCCTTCCTGGTTTCTAAGAAAGTCGGAAAATATAGTCTAATACTGGGGTACCTCGGTTTAAGAACAGCCCTCTTTACGGACTATTAAGTTTACGAACTCCACAAAACTGCAAATAGTGTCCCGGTTTGCAAACTTTACCTCGGTCTAAGAATGGAATCTGAACGGTAGAAGGGCACTGGCAGCGGGAGGCCTCATTAGGGAAAGCGCACCTTGGTTTAAGAACGGCTTCGGTTTAAGAACAGACTTCTGGTGCAGATTAAATTCGTAAACAGAGGTACCACTGTATTTCATTAAAACTGGCCAACTGATTCGTTGCTTTCCCAGCATGCCAAAATTGGAATCTGCTATTTGTTTTGGGTTTATGTCTGAACCAGCCCATGGTGTCAGATGGCAGGAAGTGAAGTAAAGCAGATAGCTGTTAGGGACAGGGCCTTCTCAGTGATGGCACCCCAGCTTTAGAATTGCCATCCCATAGAGTTTAACTCGGTGTCAGTGCTATGTTTTTGGCACCAGGCCAAGATAATTTTATTCACCCAAACTTTTCATGTAACCTATGTTTTTATAGTCTTGGCTTCTCTGTCTATTCTTGCGTTCCCATTTTATTTCTTCCTTATGAAAAAGAACCGCTTTATTGTGTTTTGAAACTGTATTTTATTACTTTAATTTTCTTTGTGCCACCTAGAGAAAATACAGTATTGGATTGCTGTATTGTGAGTGAACATATAAATATGGTATAATAAAATAAAATAAAAATAATTCTGACAGAAACCTGGATGTTCTAACCAAACGTGCCTCAGACATAGGCGGGAAATGCAAGAGGAAGTTCACCAGCTGATATTATGGGGGATCAGCATGTTCATAAGTGAAGAGGTGGTCTTCCAAGGTATCCTGGCCCCAAACCGTTCAGGGCTATAAAGGAAACAGCAAGTTGGAGCTTGGGAACAAATTGGTCGCCAGTCCAGTGGAGCTCTTTTAAATAATATTTAGGTTCCTCTTTATTTTTAAAAACCTGAGTACAGTCTCAAGGATTTGAATATATTTTCTTATCTCTTTGCCTTCCTCAGCACTCAGAGAAGTCTTTAGCGCTATCGCTCTTGAAAGCTCCCAACCCCCAAGGCAGACTCCCGCACCCTGCCGCCCAAAATAATGAGATTTCAGAAACAGATATCAGTCTTCTTTTTACTTGCCTCTAGGTGTTACTGGAACAGTGCTTTTGAGTTTTTATATGCAATCAGGAGAACCTAGAGCCCTTTTTAAGAACTAAATGTTGATTCTCATTATTACAGTGTCTTTTCTTTTCTTTTTTGAGGAAGCACCTTGAAAGACGGCTGCGAGAATTAGAACGGCTTCGAGAATTCACATTGCAGCAAGCCTCTGGGGTGAAATGGGTCAAGTAGCATTGTCAGTCTTTAGAGTTCTGTTTATGAGATGACTGTAGCCCTACACAGGCGTTACAATCCTAGTGCAAGTAATCACAGTGGGGGTGAGAGCACTAGTTCTGCTCCTCCCCCCAATTGTTTCAAGTGCCTTCCATGAATTGGCGACAGTCTGCAGTGGGGAGTCTTCTGCCCCCGTTACACCCTTGAAAATGTCTGAAAATGTCCCGCACATGTATGGCTGCGCATTCTTTTAATGTGCACGAAACAGGAGTTGCCGGTACAACAAAAGCAATTCAAAACGGGTGGGGGGGATTAAAACTGTGAATAATGCACAATACAGTAGTACCTCAGGATGCGAACGGGATCCGTTCCGGAGCCCCATTCACACCCTGAATGGAACGTAAGACGCAAAAGCATGTCTGCATGTGCGCGGGTTGTGTTTTGCTGCTTTTGCGCATGCGCATGATGTCATTTTGAGCGTCTGTGCATGCGCAAGCGGCGAAACCTGGAAGTAATGTGCTCCGTTACTTCTGGGTTGCCGCAAAGCGTAACCTGAAAGTGCTCAACCTGAAGCACATTCAACCTGAGGTATGACTGTATATAAAATGTTTGCCCAATGACATAAATAAGGACAAGTCCTACCCCCTCCTCTAAAAGGTGAACACCACCAAGGAGGCAAAGAAAGCCATGGGGAACAAAAAGAGCTTAGCCTGATGCCTGAAGACTGACAAGGATGGTGCCAGGTTCATCTCCTTCAGGAGAACAATTATGCATACAGGGGAGGGGGCACCACCGGAAAGGCCCCTTCTTATGTTGCCACGCTTCCAACTTCCCTCATGTATGGCATATGGAGAAAGAGCCTCTGATGAAGACTGTAGAGGTCAGGCTGGTTCATATCATATGGGAAGACACAGTCCTCGAGGTATTACAATCCTGAGCTGTATAGGATTTCAAAGGTCAAAATTAGCACTTTGAATTGAACCAGATGCTAATCAGTACCGAGTGCTATCAGAACATAATTGGTGGAATATGTTCAGACCTTCTGGTCCCAGTCAACAATCTGGCCGTAGAATTCTGCGCAAGCAATTCCACTGCACTAGCAATTTCAATTAAGCAATCTCACACTGAAATTATCTCAAATGCAGATGAGCCCTGTTCTCTTTTACATCTGGTCACCCTAGATTTGTGATAGATGGTGACAGAATTCACCCTCCCCCTCCTTGTGCTTGGGCAAGGAGAATTGTACTATATGTAGAGCAGTGAGACAAACTCCCAAAGAGAGATTTGTTGTTGTTTCTGATTTTGATGAGCCTCAAACAACTTGGAGGAATCTGTTTTTCATTAAAACGGCTGTTAGCTTGCAGTGAATTGCTGTTCAGCATAAAACAGGCTGCTTTGCACTAAGCCATTCACGAGGAAAAGCAGGTCCCTTGCAAATTTTTGTGTGCTTGCCTGGGTATGTTGCTTCTTGGAGAATGCTCCCCACGAATTTTGTTTCATTAGCTGCATTAGAACATTAAAGAATATCTGTCCCTGTTTCAAAGCTGAAACTTCTGAGCTGCCAAGCTGGCGATGAGAGAGATAATTAGCAAGTGAAATGTTCAGTGTTTTTAGTCAAATTATGCACTTAATAACATTGAGTTGTAAGAAAACATGATTGCAAAGGACCGTAACCAGCTGGCTTTTTAAAAAAAAGGGGGGGGGGAGATCAATATTGGTTTGTTTAGAACAGCAGATTCAACTCAGTGAAAACAGCAAACATACTATGTACCCCTTTGCTTGCGTGGGGCATGTTTAAATAAATACACTTGGTTAAACATTGTCAAAGAGTTGGCAAAGTCTTTAAATAATTCATATTATAACAGGAACAAGGATCAGAGAGAATCCTGATAATTACACAAATGAAGTATTGTCTTCTTGACCAACCTGTCCTAATTTGATGCCCTCCAGATGTTGAACTGCAGCTCCCATTATCTCTGACCATTCACTATACTGGCTTGACCTGATGAGTCCAAAACTTATTGGCAGGTGGGGGAAACAGGATGGGAAAAGCTATTGCAGAAGGTTTCAGAGCCCAGTGTATTCCTCTCTTCTCCTGCCCCACCTCTGAAGTTTGACACAACAGTTTGCCTAGGGACATGGAGACCTCACTTCTTTCTCCAGGGTGGTGACAGGTCATGACTCATGCCTCCTGAATCTGGTGTAGACTTGACATTGGTATTTTTGGGCTGGCAGGATTTTGCTTAGAGTACCACAGTGTTCCCAACCCTACTAGCAGCCTTGGAAATGGATTGATGTCCCTGTCCCCACCCTTTCAGTTGTTAGGTGTGCACATCCTGGAAGGATCATAGGTTCATAGGAAGACACTGTATACCAGGGTATTTTGTGACTGGTGGGGTGGACGGCAGGGAGACCAGAAGTAGATGGAACCAGAGCTAATGGGAGGCACTTCCACACTGCTCACTGCATCATCATTTATTACTGTATTTTTTGCACCATAACACTCACTTTTTTCCTCCTAGAAAGTAAGGGGAAATGTCTGTGTGTGTTATGGAGGGAATGCCTACGGGTGGTGGTGGGGATCTGCTGCAGTTGTGAGGATCCATGGTTCCCCTTCCTTTCCTCCTCCGTGGCCCGTTTTGAGACAGCAAAGCGGGAGAGGAGAGGAGCCTTCTCCTCTTATACCCCTCTTCTGCATTATGAATAGCATCCTTCTCCACCCAACCCACGCGTGTTCCTTGTCCCTTGAGTGCTTTTCCTTCCCTCCCCACTTAAAACGTGGTTACAAAGCATGGATCCACATGGATCCTCAGGATTTTTGCACTGGACTACCCCAAACTCACCGTCAGATCTACAGAGCTACAGCATGAACCACAAAAATCATACACCCACTGTTTCGTTTAGAATATTTTTTTTCTTGTTTTCCTCCTCTAAAAACTATGTGCGTGTTATGGTCAGGTGCGTGTTATAGAGCGAAAAATACGGTATTTATATGCTGCCCGTCTGACTGGGTTGCGCCAGCCACTCTGAGAGGCTTCCAACAAATTAAAACATCAAGCACAGTAAAGCATCAAACATTAAAAACTTCCCTATACAGTGGTATCTCAGGTTACATACGCTTCAGGTTACAGACTCCGCTAACCCAGAAATAGTACCTCGGGTTAAGAACTTTGCTTCAGGATGAGAACAGAAATCATGCTCTGGCGGCGCAGCGGCAGCGGGAGGCCCCATTAGCTAAAGTGGTGCTTCAGGTTAAGAACAGTTTCAGGTTAAGAACGGACCTCCGGAATGAATTAGGTACTTAACCCGAGGTACCACTGTACAGGGCTGCCTTCAATGTCTTCTTAAAAGTCATATAGTTATTTATTTCATTGACATATGATGGGAGGGCATTATATCACATTCTTTTCTGCAAACAGTCCTGGGGCGAGGGCTGGGGATAGAATGGTTTGTTGCACAAGAGCACCAAATCCACTTTAATTGTGCAACCTGAATTGGCTGGTATACGACCGAATACAGCAGGCATAGGCAAACTCAGCCCTCCAGATGTTTTGGGACTACAACTCCCATCATCCCTAGCTAACAGGACCAGTGGTCAGGAATGATGGGAGTTGTAGCCCCAAAACATCTGGAGGGCTGAGTTTGCCTATGCCTGGAATAGAACCTGCAAAACAGCAACTTTCTGGACCAGTCCTGGATTTGTCTATCTCAGTCCTGTAAGCTCAGACTGACAGTGGCTCTCCAGTAGATGCAGATCTTTTTCATTGCCTTATTCTTTCATAATCAGAGGTTATAAAACCCCAGGATTCAACCTGGGACCTTCTTTATGCATAGCATGTGATCCGTCGCCAAGACCCCTAATTATAGAGGCAGGAGAGCAGGCTTATAGCTCTCCTACTTAATATAGCTGGAGATGCCAGGAATTGAAGCTACAGTCTACCTTACTTTATGGAGTCTCCTTGATAGGAGGCTGGGAGGCATGACCGAAGAGCCTCCATTCTATACAAACTTGAGTATATTAAAATAAAAAACCTCCACAGGGAAATCCTCCTTTGTCTCTGGACGATGCAATATTAATGAGAGATCGTTTTCATGACACATGGCACAACAGGTTGCCAGTGGTTTCTTATAAAATGTATTTCTCTCTCTCTCTCTCTCTCTGAGTGGAATGTGTATTTTTTAAAAAATGGAAATGTAATGTCACTTTAATTATTGATAGCTAGAAATACACGTCCACTGTGTGTCCGCAGATAGTTTAAATTGTTTCAAATGGGCTGTTCCCATGCTAGTCTGGGCTGCATTTTTGCTTCATTAATACTGCATAAAGGAGCACTCCATGGGAAAGATGGCAGCCGACCAGTGGTTCGCACAAAAGGCGCTAGAGAGAAGCGAGCCTGGAATCTGCCTTCCATCTCCTGAAGGTGGATCGCCCTGGACCTTTTATTGACAACAGATTGCTTGGTGCTTTCCCCCCAGAGTTTATTATCATGCTTACCATTTGGTTTCTCTTGGTTTCTCGCTTTTCCCCGTCCTAAGTTCAGTTCTCCCCATTTCCACACCAATTTGCAGACTGATTTTTAAATACCCCTCATGAAAATTTATCTGTATGTTAATATGAAATTCTCCTAATGCGCACATTTTTGTATGCAGTTTTCCCTAATACAGATGTTTTTGCCAAGCAGCCCCATCCCCCAATATAATGTATTTTTGTATAGCATGTTTGCTAATACATGCCTCTTTGTGCATACCAGACCATGGTATGTGTATGTTTATGCATACCACTTGGCTGTAGAACTGCATGAGAAAACCACAAAGTGCATATTTCATATGACGGCTGTGTTTTCTTTTGTGTATTGTTTCAGGAAGTGCAAATTAGGTTGGTTTGCCTTTGAACGTGAACTGAATATATATTCCCCCCCCCCTTACCTGAGACTGACTCTTTATTCTGATTAGTCACTCAGGATGGAAGGCTGGAATAAAACAGCGCAAGACTTACTTAGTTTTTTCTGCTTAAGCCACTTTGAGCCAGGAGGGGTATGAGTCACAAGCATCTCATACCCCCAGGCTCCCTTTTTGTGGAGAAATGCAATTGTCATGGTTTGTAGGTGTGTGTATGTGTGTGTGTCAGAGAAAGGGGGGAAAGAGAGAGAGACAGAAAGTTGGAGTGTATGCCTTTTGAAAGGATATGTGATAGGCATCTTCAAATACAGTAGTACCTCTGGTTGCAAATGGGATCCATTCCAGAGGCCTGTTTGCAACCTAAAAGAACACAACACGCGCCTGCGCACGCGCGGGTTGTGATTCTTTGCGTCTGCGCATGTGCAGGCGGCGAAACCCGGAAGTAATCTTTTCCAGTACTTTTGGGTTGCCGCGGGACGCAACATGGAAACGTGCAACCTGAAGCAAACGTAACATGAGGTATGACTGTACATAAAGGACTGTCGTATGGAAGATGAAGCAAGCTTGTTTACTCCTGCTTGGGGGGGGGGGGTAAGACCCAAACCAATGACTTCAAAATACAATAAAGGAGATTCCAACTAAACCTCAGGAGGAACTTTCTGATGGTAAGAGCTGTTTGACAGTGGACTGTTTGACACCTCAGAAGATGGTGGCCTCCCCTTCACTGGAGGAGAATCATATGATTCTATGATCCCCAGTGTGTCTGTGTGTAGTTATTAATTCTTTATTTGGTGCCATCAGTCAGCATGGTGCTTACAGCGTTCAAGAGGGCATGCTCCCTGTCCCGAAGAGCGTATAGTTTCAAATTCAGTACAAGGGACATAACAGAGGAATGGAGGTGGAGGCAAGGGCAAACAATGAAGCTTGTTTCAGTTGCATGTGCTTAGACCAGGGGTGGGCAACCTAAGGCCCATGGGCCACAAGCGGCCCATGGGGTTTTTTTAACTGGCCCATGGACCCCCGCCACCTGCTCGGGGACCCCCGCTGTCCACTCAGTCGGCTTCTGTGCACTGCGCTAAACCGGTGCGGAACAGAACGGGAACTGCCTTCCGTGATGCTGGCCGGCTTCCCATTGGCTGCAGGAGCTTCCTGCAGCCTATGGGAAGCTGCGCATGCCTCCTCCGCACCGGAACGAGTGTCGAAAATAGCGTTTGCGCATGCGTGTGTGCACGCACACTCTGGCCCGCCGCGGTATCTGCGGGACCGTGTACCGGCTCCAGCCACAAAAACTTTGCCGACCTCTGGCTTAGACTTAGAGTTATAGTAAGGCATGAGATCTAAGAGGGCTAAGAAAATGCCATTTGACAGAGCGAGAGACCTTCGATGAATGGAAGGTGGTGAAGTTTCAAGAGTGAAGATATAAAAGCAGGGAGGGATACATAAAAGAAGAGAAATAAGTGTGATGAAAGCCATGTAGGGCCTTGAGTTGTTATGGAGACAAGGTTTGTGAGAAAGGCCAAGTAACGTGTAATCTGTTCCAATTAATTTTTTTAGGACTTTATGCTCTAACTATAAAATCTTAAATTTGGACTGGTAATGTGTAGGAAGCCAGTGCAATCCCCAGATTGTTGGTGGCAAGGGAGAAAATAGGTAAAAGGAGAATTCCTGGATGCCTAGATCCAAGCTTGGGGCAAGTACTTTTTGGTGAGATTTAAAATAACAAAATACGCAGCAAAATGAAGCTTGGAAATATAGGCTGTTAGACTTAGAATGGCCCATTCTAAGTTCCTTCCAAAGTCCCCCTCTTCCCTTTGCACAGAAAAAGAAACCCCACACACATTTAGTAAGTTAAAAATGATATACTTACAAACTCTCCTATGTGCATTTCAGAAGAAGTTTCATAGGCAATAAGTCTTGGCTAAGTTACAAACTGGTGAAAGTTCCTAAATTATTGGTATTGGAACTCAATAGTGGCTTGTTAGAGCCATGTGGTCTGAGCTTGAAGCAACCAGCTCAGATAACCAGCTCAGATCTGTTTACACAGAGCATTTCTCAGCCAGTGCTTTTTTTCAGGGAGTACTCAAGGGTATGCAGTACCAGCACCTCTTGTTGTTGTTGTTGTTGTTGTTGTTGTTGTTGTTGTTGTTGTTGTTGTTGTTAAAAAGTGTGGCACTTACTGTAACAACTTCATGGCGAGTACCAGCACCTATTTTTCTAGGGGGGAAATAATTGACTGAGGGTGAACAAAGGCCATGATTATCTTCCTCCCAAAGTGAAGGGGAGTGACCTAGTCAAGCCGTGAAAGGTATTAATCCCATTGTGTGTTAAATCAGATTTAAGCCTGTTGGTTATGTGAGACTGGTTATCCCACAGACATTATGTACAAAAGGTGTGCTGCTGCATTCTGCAGTAGTTGCAGCTTTCAGACAAAACATAGTGCAATAATCCAGTCACATGGCTACTAATGCATGGGCCAATGTAGTTAAGCAAAGCTAGATAAAAAATCAGAGTTGTACCCAATCCCAAGTCGTACTCAGAGTAGATCTACTGAAATTAATGGACATAATTGACTTAGGTCCAGTCATTTCATTGGATCAACTCTAAGCAAAGCTTATTCAGGCTCACATTATCAAAAAATGATTGCTTTTGTTTTTAAAACAACTTTATTTGGACTTCATAAAACACAGGTGCAACATAAGAAAATCTTGATTTCTATTTGCACCTGCTTGAATCTTAGCTTTCCTGTAATTAATGAAAAGTCACTAGTTTACAAAGAAGAAAAATATTATACGTTTAGTCGGGTGGGCAGGCTTGTTACTTGAAGAGCTCCGAAATAAGAAATACTTCGTGTCAATGAAAGAAAATGATGCATTACTTGTTTCAGAACTTTAACATCACTTCGTTAGAAAATGCAGTTCTAGTAACATATTAAATTAAAGTTGCTTTTTGCAGATATGATTCATCTCAGAAATAAAGAAGCTTCATAAATAAGGAAGCCATTCCTTGAAATAAGGAACCAGGTTGGAAAAGCCCAGATGTGGGGATCTGAGTAATTACACCCACCCACTCACCAGCTAATTAGATTGAAGGATAGCAAGGCCATATATTAGAATTGGGTGGTGACAAGTTCCTACAAAACAGGTGGTGTGAGGCAAAATTGGGGGGGGGGGTGCCCCTGCTTTTCACACTGAAATAGTCTCCCCTGATATTTTTTCTCTTTTTTGGGGGGGGGACGGAAATGTCTGTAGGGAATCAGGGTTCAGCACCTCCTCCTGTCCATTATTTCTTGCTTTAAATGGTTCCCTTGCATTCTCCATGTTGGTGTGACTCACATTCTACTGCACAGTTATATGTAGTTTGTTTTGGGGGGAGCCCACACCAGTGTACATTCAGTAAACTGATTTCAAAAAGATGGTGCAGGTAGCAAAGTGTTCACCTGTGTCAAACGCAAGCTTTAGAACATGGGTAGTCAAACTAAGGCCCGGGGACCGAATCCGTCCCAATCGCCTTCTAAATCCAGCCTGCGGGCGGTTTGGGAATCAGCATGGTTTTACATGCATAGAATGTGTGCTTTTATTTAAAATGCATCTCTGGGTTATTTGTGGGGCATAGGAATTCATTCATATATATTTTTCGAAATATAGTCTGCCCCCCCCCAAAGTCTGAGGGACAGTGGACCGGCCCCCTGCTGAAAACGTTTGCTGACCTCTGCTTTAGAACAAGCAAGCAAACAGACCACCTCTACCAAATGTTAACAGTATATGAATTGGTGCCAAAAACCCAAACCGGAACATTTGTGGTACGAAAAGTTGCAAGATTTCAGCAGGAAGTAGCACTAAGTGCACTGATAGGAATTAAAGCCGTATGACCGCCCCAATTTTTTTGCAGACGCAAACAGTATCAAACGTGGGTTCACGTCTAACTACCTCAATACCATCATGAGCACAAATCATCACGAATGCACAACAAATGGAGGGGCCCTGTGAATATTTTATTTATGGGTGTCCCCCTAAAAGTAGGCTGATATTCATGTTTTTCATGGAAACATGAGTAAAGAATGGTCTGACTAGGAAGGAAGACATCGGCAACAAGCCATATTGCTTGTTTGTACTTGAGTAAATGCAGGGCTCTGTTTCCCTTGAATGACCACCACTTGCATACGTCTGTTTTACCCCCTCAGTTGCTGGTCTGAATCTGTCCCAGAGTTGCTCCTTACTGGAGACACAGCTCTATACTGAAAGTGGAAGGACATCAGGGAAGACAAGGAACCCAGAATGCACAGCTCTCGTTGTCTCTACATGCCTGGCTTACTTGGACAGTGAGCTGCAGAAGGGAGTCAAATGTCATCTTCCTTTTGCTTCTTCCAGTGTTTAAATAACACTGAAATGTTTTTTTGTTATTCAAGTACAGTTTGTGTCAGGGAGAGTTGGTTCCAGCCTTCCCTATCTTTTCTGACAGCAGTCATCTTATTGGCCCATGTTTTGGCTATTGGAGCCGTCCTCAACTGGACATGCTTTACGTAAGAACCTAAGAACCCTGCCTGATGAGGCCAAAGACCCATCTAAGTACAGCATCCTTGTTACCTTAGTGGTCAAATAGATGTCTTTGGGACACCCACAGACAAGACCTGGGTGCAGTTGTGATTCCCAACAGCTGGCATTCAGGAGCACACTTTGCCACACTTCAGCACCCCATAGAAACTATGCTTGGGGGTTCTTTGTACAGGCCAAATGCACACATGTCTGTCTCCCAGTTAAGAATGTCAGATGAGTCCTTCTAGATCTAGTCCAGCTTCGTGTTCTCATGGTGTCCAAACACCTACGGGAAGCGCACAAGCAGAACTTGAATTCAATAGCACTCTTCCTACTTATGACACCCAGCACCACCTGAAGGGATAAAAGCTTTTTCTTTTTAACGAAGGAGCTTTGTGGAATGTGGTATTAGAGCAGCAAGCAAATGCACAAACCTTTTCAGGGGAACTTTCGGTCTGGCTATCCTTATCCAACCTTCCGTGTTCCAGTGTGTGTGTGTACCTTCATTCCCATCTGTTGATGCTGTTAGGTTGATATAAAGGAAGTGCTGGATGGAACGGAAGACGAAGGATAGGGAGAATATGTAACACGCTGATTTCTCTAGACACCCACCCCTTGATGATTCCATTTTGGAGCTTTCATGTAGGCTGCTTTGGTCTTCCTCACCAGTCAGAGCTGAAATGACCCTGCTTTAGCCAGTCAGTCATTCTGCTCTTTCTTTTCTGCCCTTTCAAAAATAATCTGTGATAGATTATTTAGGTTCTTGGGTGGTTCTGCATGTCTCATCTTCACACCCTGCTTTGTTTTATAGTTTGTCGGCATGTTGTATCTACCCAGACCCAAATGCTTTGTTAGATTGACAATGCTTTCAGTAGTAACATCTCTTGAGCTAAAAGCAAAATTAATTTGGGGTGTATGTGTCATCATCACCCCAACAACTGACCGGGCTGTCTGGAGCTGATGGGTCAGTGTTGCAGTTTAGCACTATCTACCTAGAGGGCTCCAAGATGGCTATCCCCGTTGTAATGAATATGAACAAGACGGCAGATCCATGTGATGCTGGCAGGCGTCAGGGAATCCGATCCCACCCACGATAGGCTGCCAGGAATAGATAGACAAGGTCTTTTATTCAATATTCACAGAGAGAGGCTTAGAAATGCAGCCTTGGAATAATGACGATGCTCCGAGTAATCACCACCACCCCTTCTCTTCTCAATCGTCAACAGCACCACCCACCTTACCGTGGCCACTTAGGGACATTTGTCTCCAAGCCCTTTGCTCTCCTACTTTTATTGCTCACTGGGTTCTGGGAGAAGGGGGGGGGGTCTGGAATGCTTTCTAGTGATAACATGTCAGCCTGCTGCTCCGGCTCTGCCTCCCCCTCCTCCTCTCCCATCTTTGCCCCTCATCTACCTCTGAGCTATGACCTCCTGCAAACCACTGTTGTAAAACTATACTGTCTTCATCTTCTCTGGAAGGCTCAGGCTGCGGAGGCAGTCTTCACCATTCCTCCTCTGCCCAGCCCCTGACAGATGCTGGATTTCTTGCAGTCATGGCAATTGAAGCTGGCTTTTAAATATTTTATCAATGTTAACTCAATATGTGAATGAATAAAAGTTGTAGTATATTGAGGACCATCTGGAGATACCTTCCTTCCTTCCTTCCTTCCTTCCTTCCTTCCTTCCTTCCTTCCTTCCTTCCTTTCTTTCTTTCTTTCTTTCTTTCTTTCTTTCTTTCTTTCTTTCTTTCTTTCTTTCTGTTCTTCTCTACTTTTCTTCTGCCCTTCCATCTTTCTTCTTCTTTTCCACACTTTAAATTAACTCTTGTTGTGTTTATGGAGATAGATGTGTGTGCCTAAATGTATGAAAGGTTCAAAGTATCTTAACAGGGAGGAGCTTCTTTATGGAAGAAGATCAGAGCTGTAAAAGATGGATAGAAAAACCTTGCATGTTTTCTGCTGATTGATGTGTTTGCATTACAATTAATAATCTCAGAAATAAAAAAGGAGGAAGCTTGCTGGTTCATTGTAGTGTGAAGTTTCCTAGGTAATACTCTGCTTTATCAGATTGGTGATGTTGATTTGTGAAGGTTGATGGGTTATGCCTTTGTGGAAGAAAAGAAAACAATTTAACAAGGCGGAAACCAAAAGCTGTGTTGCCTTGGCGCAGAATTTATTTTCTTTTTAGCACACTGTGTATACATCCCTGACTGGAGATAACAGGAATGCAAAGACCACATTCTGGTAGCTGGGGGGTAGACAGGAATAAAATGCATAATCTGAATATTTACTGGTGCAACAAAGCATGAATGCTAAGCAATTTCTGCAGCAACAAATGGGAGGCAATTATATTTTACAGCACTAGAACCACACAAAACCCCTTATTTAAACATAGGAATCACAGCCAGGTTTGCTAACAAACTCAAAAGTTCTTGTGTCTTAAGTGGCTTCCAACATTTTTGATGGTAACACAGGAGAAGGGAGGTGCCTAAAAACCTGAAATCTGTTTCTTTCCCCCATCCTCAAGTTTGATATGTTTCCTTTCTTTTACATGTAAATAGAACATTTTCTGTGGAAAGAGTTAAAGAACTGGGGAGGGGGGTGTTGATTTCCCCCCCACCCCATGTCACTGTTTTTATTTAACACAAGTAAAAGCACACTCCTCATCCCCACCCGCTCCAGAGTGATGGTGAGAGGCTGGGGCCTACATGCCTCCACCCATTTACATGTGGAATTTCCGCACCTAAAGAAGGCTTAGTTTGGCCTTTGTACATACTATGCACCCCCCCTCCCAAGAATCCTGGGAACTGTAGTTTGTTAAAGATCCTGGAAATTGCAGCTCTATTAGGGCTAAACTACAGTTCCCAGAGGATGTGGGTGGTGCTGTGGTCTAAACCACAGAGACTAGGGCTTGCCAATTGGAAGGTTGGCGGTTCGAATCCCCGTGATGGGGTGAGCTCCTGTTGCTCGGTCCCTGGTCCTGCCAACCTAGCAGTTTGAAAGCATACCAGTGCAAGTAGATAAATAGGTACCACTCCAGCGGGAAGGTAAACAGTGTTTCTGTGCACTGCTCTGGTTCGCCAGAAGGGCTTAATCATGCTGGCCACATGACCCGGAAGCTGTATGCCGGCTCCCTCGACCTATAGAGCGAGATGAGCGCGCAACCCCAGAGTCGTCCGCGACTGAACCTAACAGTTAGGGGTGCCTTTACCTTTACAGTTCCCAGGATTTGGGGGGGGGTATGCTATAACTGCACTTTCACTGAATGGTGTGTTTGCAGCCTTGGACTGAGTTCAAAAACTAGATTTGCCTTTTATCTCCCTTGGGTCCCTCTGATTCCTGTGGCTTCCTGACTCACAGGCATCAAAGCAGGGCTGACTCTAAATTTTGAGGGAGCTCTCAGTAAACTGCCCTCTGTTAATCTCCTTTAACTCTGCGTACATTGCGGCTCAGAAGTGGCAGGCAGCGAAAGGACGCCAATGGAGCAGACATGACATAGCATCAAGGGGATTGTGGAGAAGCTTAACTGGCAACTCCCAGAACCTATTGAGGAGAAACCTTGTCTGGGGCATTGTGGGAAATGAAAATGACCACTCCTAAACTCAGCTGCCTGGTGTGTGTTGTGGGGGAGGAAGGCTGAAATGGGGACCCAAGGCAGGTATCAGTGTTGGGCCTTGCCAGGTTGTGGGGTACTCCTTCCTGTTTCTTGGCCCCATGTGGGGGACCTGTGGCCCTCCTGATGTTGCTGAAATACAACTGGTCTATGCTTGGAATTGTAGGAAAACAACTTTTGGAGGGCCAAAGGCTCCCTATTTCTGCTCTTTGTTCTTTTGTGAAGTCTTAAAAAAAAGAAAAAAGTTCAGACCACCTTTCTCATTTGCTTGTCCTTCCCTCTTTCCCTCAATCTTACCAATTAAGCATATCTCAGATCCATTTATTATTACGTTGTATTTTTACACCATTTAATGTCAGCACATCTTTTGATCCAGGGAGAATCTGAAATCTATAGGTCAGAAGGGGGCTAATCAGGGTTGAAAAGAACCTCCGCTGAGACTAACCATCAGAATAGACAGTGGGGGGCTACGTGGTTCCGTCATCTTGACTACTTCTTTTTTGTAAGGAGTTCTTAAATTTTTCTCAAAGCTTTGTCTACTCTGTTTCCCTTCCTCGCTTCTGACATCCCTGTCCTCTTCCTGGACCATTTTTACATGGCTTCCTAGCACTCAGCCCACAGTTCATATGACATTGTGTAGGTTTTTGTTTCCCTCCTTTGCCAACTGACCCCTCACTTCCTTCCAGAACTGAAATTGTTTAATGCTCTGCAACCTTTACTCTCATAAGTTAGCACATCCAAAGAATATTCCATGACAGCAGCTCAGCCAATAGCAGGAGAAAGTGGAGCTTTAAGAAGACATGCATATTTTTGTTGTATATAACTGCCCATATTTCGCTGCCCTGTATTTGAGTCTCCAGGGCCCATTGTTTCATTGATCTTGTTGCTTGTGGCTTATTGATGTTTATTCTTTGTTCTGCCCCCCCCTTTTGTCTCCCCTCTCCTTTCTGTGCCTGCAGCAAACACTGGAGATGAACCTCACCAACCTCGTTAAACGCAATAGCGAACTAGAAAATCAGATGGCCAAACTGATACAGATCTGCCAGCAGGTGGAGGTATGTGTTGGTTGCAAATTTTTCGATGGTGAGGGCATGTTGGTGTGTCTTGTATGTGTGTTGGGGATCAGGTGGGAGAGCAGTTGCTGGGGGGTGGGGGTAGGAATAAAACTACACTGTAGACCACTCACCAGACTTTCTGCAGTGTGATGCAAGAGTATGCAGCGGCACCCTTCCAAGCTGGTTCCACCATCATGGACAACTGTTGAACATATTCCAAGTAACCCAGGGTGTAAGGCCAGGACCTTTGCTGAAGCTTAGCAGGTCTGTTCAGTGTCTGGATGGACCTGTGCCTCGCTTCAGGTTCCATTATGGAAGAGTAAGTAAATATATAAAATAAAACAAAACAACCTACATGCTGCAAGTCCAGCTGCTGTGAATCAGCATGGGGGGGGGGGGCTCATCCAGGGATGGTCCATGGGCTTTCCTCTCCTTGCAGGGAGAGAGCAGCAAATGTAGAACAGGAAGAGAAGGCGAAAGTTTGCCTGCTCTGCAGTTGTAGAGCTGCTGCTCTGCTCCTACCATTGCTGGCGGTCCCTTATGTAAATATATTATGTTTATATCTCCTCCTTTGCTCCAGGGAGCTCAGGGTAGAAGTTACGTTTCTCACAACAACCCTGCAGAGTACACTAGGGACCTTGGCATGCAAAGCACGAGTTGTGCTACCAACAGACGCGAGAAGCAGAACCTTCCCTTTTACACAGTGTGTAGGCTTAGATGGGAGTGGAAGTTGGTTAGACAGCAAGGCAAGAGGGAAGCAGCAGCATGCGAAGCAGGAAGGGAGGAAAGAGGAAATTCTTACTCTTTATTAAATTTCTATCCCACCCTTCCTCCCAAAGGAGCCCAAGGCAGCAGACAGTAAAGCAGCAAAACAATGCAATTTAAAATAAAATATGGACATGATAAGAACATCTTAAAAATTTTATTATTATAGTAAACTTGGAACTTGCACCGCTTTCACTTACAAGATCTCAGGTTTACGGGGGTGAGGTGGAGGGACAAATACATAAATGGAGAGTGGGTATCATTGGCCTTGGGAAGGAGGTGTGAGGGCTCTGGGAGGCAGCCTCTGAAAGCCTTTATGTCTCAGAAGATGCCAATCAGGCACCTTTTGTTTGGTTTTCTAAGGCAGTGTTTCCCAAACGTTTTTGGGCAACGGCACACCTGTTTACCGGAAAAAAATCTCGCGGCACACCACCATTAAAGCCCCGCCCCGTGACGTCAGCGCGCAGCGTCACGCCGGGAGGGAGGCACAAAAGTGAAAGTTTTTTCCCTCCCCCTTGCCGGGGTGGGAGGAGGCAGCAGAGCGAGGGACTGAGGGACGGCGGCAGCTGAGGCGGCCACCCCTCGACGCCGTCCCAAAAGCCGCCAAAAAGCCCTAAAAAAAGAGGAGCAGCACAAAAAACACACCACACACGGGGGGCGTGTTCTAATTCGCTTCTAACTCCGGGTTAGAGCGCAGCACGTGGAGGATGGGTGGGGAAAGAGAGAGGAGGCGCACTGATAGAACGCCAGGCACGGGGGCCGCCAGGGAGAGCCAGCGCGCGCCCCACCCCGGACGCTCGCGGCCACCGCCATCCCTCCCTCCCAGGGAAGGCGGGATTAGAGCAAGCGCCCGGGCAGCAAGAAGCGCGCGCGCGCCGGCCCTGCCCTGGATCCCTCAGAACCGCCAGTCTCTGGGAAAGTGGGCGTGGCTTCAGAACTCTCAGGCAGCAGCACCCGCCGCCCGGCAAGGCTTCCCATTGGGAGGCGCGAATGCTTTAGTGGGCGGGGATTGGTGCAAATATAGGCAGGGCGGGCTGAGAGGAGGAGCCGCCGCCGAGGAGCAGCGACACCAGCAGCGTTTCCTCTCCCCCCTCCCCTCCCGTGTCAACAAGCGGGGCGCCTGCGCCGGGGGTTTGCGCGTCAGG
Organism: Podarcis bocagei; assembly: GCF_964188305.1. Taxonomy (NCBI): domain Eukaryota; kingdom Metazoa; phylum Chordata; class Lepidosauria; order Squamata; family Lacertidae; genus Podarcis; species Podarcis bocagei. Next base: position 34,559,375 of record NC_138140.1, on the reverse strand, counting down.
CAGGCAGCCAGCGAGAGCCCCGCGCTGGGCGGCCGCTGCTCGCCGCTGCCGCCCCGCGTCTCGCCGCCCGACTCGCCCGCCTCCCTCCCACGGCACACTAGGCAACGTCTGGCGGCACACTAGTGTGCCGCGGAACACCGGTTGGGAAACACTGTTCTAAGGGTGTCTTGTCTCCCCTACCACATGCCTTTTCTAGCTGCTCCCAGCCCTCTCATTACACCCTGTAAAAACTAGATGCCAACAGATTAATACTTCCCTGTAGCTATTAAGCGGCAAGAGCCATGACTTCATCAACAATGAACCCTCATCTAGTACATCTGAAGGCAAGAGAGCACTTTAATGCTGTACTATTTCCAAAGGCAGAACAATTAATAGTGAATTAGTTCGCTGCTTTGTTTACCAAGGCAGTACACTGGGAGAAGCCATAGCAATTAGTTTCTTCTTAATGGGCTATTGATTTTCAGTTACTAAATTAAGAAGCGGTTCCTTGAACAAGCTGCTTCTTCTTCTTCTTTTTAATAATGGAAGTAGAGATACTGATCTATTGCAGTGGAATCCAATTCGATAACTGGTTATTTAGTTTACTTGAATTAGTTTCCTCTGGAGAAGCCACCGTCCCAACCTCTGCATGCACAGCCACTGGTTATCTTCCTAACAAGGCCAGCCCAACCATTAAGCAGGGTGAGGCAGCTGCCTCAAGTGGCAGATACTTGGGTGTGGCATAGGTGGGAAGGAGAGGTGCTAGAGAAAAAAGGCAAGTAAGAGGTGACATAATAGATGTTCATAAAAGCATACATAGCATCAAGAAAGTGGATAGAGAAAATATATACAGTGGACGCTCAGGTTGCCAATGTGATCCGTGCGGGAAGCACATTCGCAACCCACAGCGTCCACAACCCGCAGCACCGCGTCTGCACACGCAGGGGTCACGATTTAGCGCCTCTGCACAGGCACTGAAACCCAGAAGTAACCCGTTCCGGTACTTCCGGGTTTGGCGCGGTGTGCAACCCGAAATTGCACAACCCGAAGCATCTGTAACCGGAGGTATATCAAATGAAGCTGCGCTGTGATCTTGCTTGTTCAGTGACCTTTGGTTGTGAAGCAGTTTATAAACCTACAAATAAATAAATAAAGTAAGTAGCCTGTGGTCCAGTGGTCAGCCACTGGTCAGTTTCCAGTAGGCTACCCAATGCCTGTTGGTTGCTGGGGCTGTGGTAAAAAAAATGCTCTTTGTCTGATCCTCCTTAGAAGGATGAGGAATCTGTTGCCCTCCAGATGTTACTGGACTCCAGCTCCCATCATCCCTGACCATTGGGCCATGCTGCCTGGATCTGATGGAGTTGAGTCTGGAGGGCCCCACAGGTTCTATGCCAAGGGTGTGTGTACACATGATCACTTTAACAGAGACCAATGATACTTTAACTGTCAAGAGACCCAGTCTTCATTTTCACTTTGTAAATTTTAAAGAACAGTTGGCAGATAGTGGGTTGATCAACATGATTCCACGTTTCTCTCTTCCCAAATCCTTCCTCAGAACACACCTTTCCTGAAAAGTTTTTGTCGTGACCAATTAATCCTTCCTCCCAACAGCAACAAAAACCACAATACATTCTAACCTAGTTTGATCCCATTTCGCCTTCTCCTTTGTTGTTGTTGTTTATTGTCAACATTTAAATTTTAAGGTCCTGCTGTTCCACTTCTAACCTACCCAATAACTGGGGTAGTAAGCATCCCTCTGGATGTTGTTGGACTACAACTCCCATCATCCCATATCACTGGCCATGCTGGCAGGGGTTGATAGGATTTGGAGTCCAGCAGCAAAAACCTTGTCTTCCCTTGCCCTTTTATAAAGCTCAATGTGCAATGATAGCACTGTTAAAATAACACAATTAAAGAAATCTTAAATCAGTTTGGTTGTGGGCATTTTGATGATTTACATACAGCAGGGCAAAACTGATAGTTCTGAAGATAGCATACTTTTTAAACAATGCACATATTTGTTTCAGTCAAGATCCTATTAGCAGAGGCATTGCATGTTCTCTTTAGCACAGGACAGAACTCTCCTTAAAATGATACTTGTTCTACATGCAGCTTTATAAGTTGTATTAAAAAAATAAATATATATATATATATATTTAATCAGGATGCCTTTTTAGTTGGTCAAAAAGCTGTTAATCTAATGATTAATCAACCTAAATTGCAGTTTTCAGCTCATTTAACTGGGAGTAAGCCTCATTAAACACAGTTGGGCTTCTTTCTGGGTAAACACGTAAATAATGTAATTATTGCTGTCTTTACTCTTTTTGCATTTACTTCTGACTTCGCTGTTTACAATTCCCCACTTATAGTATGTACTATATCTGCAACTCACAACATCACTTCATGCATCTGATGAAATGGGCTGTAGTTCACAAAACCTTATGCCTCAATAAATGTGTTACGTGTTTGGCTATGTACGCGTTCCTGCCTTAAAATGCAGTTAGGGAATTACTTTTCTGAATTTGGATTGAAGCTGGCTTGGGAGAACATGCATCCAAATGCATCTGTATATTTCCTAAGAAACACCCAGGTACAGTGGTGCCCCGCAAGACGAACGCCTCGCAAGACGGAAAACCCGCTAGACGAAAGGGTTTTCCGTTTTGGAGGCGCTTCGCAAAACGAATTTCCCTATGGGCTTCCTTCGCAAGACGAAAGCCCATAGGGAAATCTCCGGGACAGCGGGGAAGCGCAGCGCTTCTTCCCCACTGTCCTCGGACCTCCTCCGAAGGCTGGCGGTGGGGCGGAAAGCCCTTCTCCCCGCGCCAGCCTTCGGAAGGCTGCTCCGAAGGCTGGCGGTGGGGCGGAAAGCCCTTCTCCCCACGCCAGCCTTCGGATGGCTGTCCTGAAGACTTGCGGTGGGAGGAGGGTTTTCCTTCCCACCGCCAACATTCAGAATGCTGTTCTGAATGTTGGCGGTGGGGAGGAAAAACCCTCCTCCCACCGCAAGCCCCGGGAACAGAGGAGAAGCGCTGCGCCCCTTCCCCTCTGTTCCCGTACCTGTCCTGAAGGCTTGCGGTGGGGAGAAAAGCCCTTCTCCGCACCGCCAGCCTGGCAAGCGGTTTCCATAGGAACGCATTAATTGATTTTCAATGCATTCCTATGGGAAACCGTGCTTCGCAAGACGAAAAACTCGCAAGAAGAAAAAACTTGCGGAACGAATTAATTTCGTCTTGCGAGGCACCACTGTAATTGCAGGATGGATATGGATTGTGACTCAAGTTGTGTGTACACTGCTTCCCAAATCAGTGCTGGGAGTGCACTGGGTGCAAAATAAATGGGAGTACCACAAGACTCTTTGATGTCAGTGCTATCTCTGCCACCACTGCAGTTTTTACTGTCTCTGCCCACCACTGTCACTCCCTTGAGGAATGCCTTGTTCTTGTAAAGCAATGCCAGTCCCCTCCTAGTAAAAATCTCCCAGTTTCTGCCACTCTGTCCTCTGGGAAAGGATTTAATATTTGCAGCAATTTCGTTTTCAGACAAAGCTCGTCGTGGAAGAGGTATAAGTCTCATTTCCCCATCACCAACCCTCTCCAACTTCTCGCCATAAAGTGGTCAAAATGTGTGTCCCGAGTCCCTTCGGCAGGCTGTAAAGCTAAATACAGTAAATGAAATAATCGTTAAGTGCCAGCCCAAAGCAGGAGGGAAGGACTCACAGTTTCAAATCTCACAAACGAATTTATTGGCCCCAAGAGGCTACTGACAGGAGGGCAGTTATGTGCCATTGAAGTGGTGTGGTTTATAGAAATATAAGGAAATGCCTTATATTGAGCCAGCCTAGTGGCCTTTGGCAATGTTTCCCTGCTTATTTCAGTTTAACAAACCTTCTGTGCTATTTTAACTCCTGTGCACTGCCCACACTTAAATTCAGCTGCTCAGTTGCATTCCCCGACATGTATCTTCCAGGTGTAAAGTCCTTCGCGCTTTCTGTTTGTTTAATTATTATTTTTTTGAACATTTAAAGCATTTTGGGCTTTTTACTTTAGATAAAAGGCAAGCAACAGGCAACATCATAGTGCTGCATAAAATTATGCATTGCATGGGGAAAAGGGATAGATAAAGGTGTTCCTCTCTCACATAATACTAGAATTTGTGGATATCCAATGAACCTGAATGTTGGAAGATTCGGGACAGATGCAAGGAAAGTACTTCACGCTTTCACATAGATAAAACTATAGAACTTCCTCGCATAGAAGGCAGTGATGACCACCAATTTGAGTGGCTGTAAAAGACTATGAGATAAATTCATGGAGGATAAGAATATCCTCCATGACAGCTGCAGCACCTGAAAGGTGTGCCCAGGGGTAAGCAAAATTGTGCCTTCCAAATGTTGCAGACTACAACTCCCTTCAGTCCCAGCTAGCTAAGGCCAATGGTCAGCCCTAAACATTTTGGGCCTCAATTATTTGTTAAGCTGTCTGCACCTGTACCATCCTGTGCACATCCCCTAGATACGTGGAGTTGGTGGCCATGAGAAACAGGACATTTGATGTCATGGCCACGCAGTGTTGGAATTCCTTCCCTGTAGATTTGCAGTTGAGTTGCTAGACTCCAGACATTTGGAAGGTCTCTTTCAGTTGGCTTCCATTTAATAATTTCTCTTTTTCCCCTGGCTGGATTGCAGGTAGAATTGGTTATGGTATGTTTTAATGGCCAATGGGTTTTAAAATTTGGAATTGAATGGGTTTTTATTATTTAGTATTTTTTGTCATTCTTATGGGTTTTTTTGCATATTGGATGGGCATCACTCAGAGAGAAAAAGAGATGAGTAGAAGCAAGGAGAGAGGAAGACTTCAGAATCCCAGATAAAGGATCTGTAAGGTATAAGGCAGGGGTCTGCAACCTTTAAGACAAAAAGAGCCACGTGGACCCGTTTCTGAAGAAAAAAAAACTGGGAGCTGCAAAACCATTACGACATTTAAAACAAATATATCTCCGGAGCCACAATCTGACAGCGGGCGGGAAGGTGACGTCGGGACGGTGCGTGACTAACGCACGCACCGCCCCCATGCGACGTCACAGCCAGTACAGCGCCCGCCACAGTGGGGAGTGTCGGGGCGCACAATGCGCCTCCTCCCCTCGCTAGTATCCGCCCCGGAGCCGCAGCAAAGGTGTAAAAGAGCCACATGCAGCTCTGGAGCTGCGGGTTGCTGACCCCTGGTATAAGGATAAAGTCATAGACTTAGGAATCCAGGAGCTGGAAACCAGGAGCCAAGAGTTGTGCTGGGGAGTCAAGAGTTGAGGGACCAATTCAGCAGTCAGAGCCAAGCCAGAGTCAAAGAGCACATCAAAACACCATCACATCTAGGAAGACCATTGTTTCTCAAGCAAAGTCCTATCCCAGACGGGAAGTCTTATTATAGCCCTTCCTGTCCAGAAAGGTTCAATAGCCAACCTGGGTGGAGGGCACAGATCCAGAGGCTGAGAATACTTCAGTGCCTTAGGCTAGAATATGCTTCAATCTGCGGTTCTGGGCATACTGGACAGGGCAGTTGTTCACAGAGGTACAGCAGTTTCTTTAAAACAGCCTCCTCTAACTAGGTGTCAGTAGTGGCTGGTACCCAGAGACAGGGAGGCAGCTGGTGCAACCAGAACCAAGGCAAGGCAATTAAACATTCAAGTTTCATCCCCATCCTCCTACACACTGCTAAGTCAACATTGGGACTATGGTGGAGGAAGCTAACAGGCAATGCCACCTCTTGGTCTAGTTGCAAGTAAGACGCATGTGAGGACCAGCCGAGGGCGGACTGAGATTGGTGGGATGGTGCTCCATTTATACCAGTGGACCAATCCCCACTTCCAGTGCCCTCCAAATGTTTTTGACTACAACTCCCATCAGCCCCAGACAACACTTTAATATAGCCCAAAACACCTGGAGGAGAGCAAGTTGGCAGAAGGCTGTTTTAACATAAGATATTGCTGTTGCACTCTGCTGAGATATTGCTGTTGAATCTCTGCTGAGAGTCCAGGTGCTTACCCAAGACTGTTTTGTTAGAAAATCAAGGCACAGTGGTACAGCCTCTCCCACCCAACACACATTGTGTTCTCGCTCCATTCATCCTCTTCCCAAAAGGAAGACAGCCCAGGCTCCATGCAGCCACTCTTCTTTTTCCTTCAGCCTATGTCATGCAAGCTGGAATCCTAAACCCATCTCTGCCCACTGTAACCCTGGCAACTCACAGATTCTAGGGTCCTCCCTTGATGTGCTGAAGACTGGGTATCAACATCTTTGCATTTCTTAATGGCTTATGCCCAGGTGTTGCTCCAGCAGGAAAGGCCAGCTTAGTCTGCATTTCTACATTGCTAAAGCCAACACCTGTCATCTCACCTTAACTCTCAAAGCACTGATTAAGCCCCAGCGCCCAGGAGCCTGGAAGAGGTCAGGGTGCCTACAAACCCTTAACAGTATGTTGCACCAGGCTAAGGAACATTGGCTCACCTCTGGCCTGGCAGCTGAGCAAGATTTCAACCCTGGCTACTGCCACCCAGATTTCAACATTCTTGCCACTAAAACTTCCTGGTTCCTTCCATCTGCGGCTCCTGGTGTGTGTGTGTGTGTGTGTATGATCATACTGCCTCCTACTCAGCTGCTTTCTGAGCCACCTGTGAGATTCATCTTCCTCCTGCTGAGACATCATCTTCTAGTGGCTCTGAGTCCTGGGCCATGAACTGCCATTGAAAGCGGCTGCCGCACTTTGTGTTTCTGCTTACCCAGCAACTTGATCAAAAGCGAAGCAGATGAAAGGGATCCAAGCAGCCTTTTCCTCTCGTTAGTCTTGCTGAGAGGGCAGCCTAGCCAAAGGGGAAACAGTTCCCCCCTCTTAACTGCTTCTGGCTTTTAGCTGTGCTTCTGAAGCTGTTTTCATTCTGGCAACAGTGCTAGCCCTTTGCTTTCCCGTGTCACTTGTGGCAGACAAAGAGAAGGGGAGGCTAGCAAGGTAGGATTGATTTGAGCATCAGAGTTCAACTCTGGAATCAGCTTTCCAGTGACAGGGTTTGCCCTCCAGACCACAAAACACTGTAGCATCTATAGCAGGGGTGGGAAAACTTTTTCCCAGGCAGCCCCCTAGGGGCTGCATGCCAGTAGTGAGTGAGGCCATAGGCAAAAGTGGACAGAGCAAAGAACATACTTTTTCTCTTTGTGCAATAAGGTCATTTTAACCCATTTTCACAGACCGTTCTCTATCCTCCATCCAAGCAAGCAAGACCATTACAAGAGTTCAAAAGACACATTCCAGCCAGGCAGAAACACTCAAAAGGGGTACAAAACAGAACTGCTGAGGGGTGTGGCCTGTGGAGAGTCCCAGGGGCCAGGCAGAGAGGCCTGAGGGCCACATTTGATTCCAGGAACTGGGGCTCTCCATCACTGGACTGCTTACTCCAGGGATGTGCAACCTGAAGCCCTCTGCCTAATTTCCTAGGATGCTTGGCCTAATTGCAGAAGCAGAGAGTATAGGACGCTGCCATATATCAAGTCAGACCATTGATCCATCTAGCTTAGCACTGCATACACAGACTGGTAGTGGCTCTCCAGGGTTCTCTCCTAGTTCTACCTGGAAATGCCAGATATTGAACCTGGGACCTTGCAAAAGAGATGCTCTGCCACTGTGTCACTGTCCTTCTGCACAGAGGTGATGGAGAGGCCCTTTCTGAGAAGATACAGGGCCCATGCTGCTCATCAAGCATCACTTGAATATCTGGCTCTCCCTCTGCAAGTCCTAGGCAGCCAAAGCTCTCTTTAGTCCTTAACATTTCATACTTCTGGGCACTTACATTGAAAGAGAGCGCATACATGCATGTTCCCCCGCTTCTTCCCATGCACCAGATGCTGCTTGTTGCCTCAAGACCTATAAGGAGCACACCCAATGGGATTTGCTATTTTCTTTCAGTTCGGAAGTTTCAGAATCCCTTCCAACCCCGGGCTGCATTTTTCCATTTCATTTAGAAGCTTTAAGCTCTGCCAATCACGCCTTCCAGCCTGTGCAGCCAAGGAAATGCACATTTTCTGTCTTAGTGAGCTTGTATCTTGCCAGTTGTCGGATGCAAAGGCCTGAAAGCCAGCAGAAAACGAGGCAGCAGGAAATATCTTCAAAGCTGGGGAGAAACCCCACTACAGTGGTACCTTGGGTTAAGAACTTAATTCGTTCTGGAGGTCTGTTCTTAACCTGAAACTGTTCTTCACCTGAAGCACCACTTTAGCTAATGGGGCCTCCTGCTGCCGCTGCACCGCCACCGCACGATTTCTATTCTCATCCTGAAGCAAAGTTCTTAACCTGAGGTAATATTTCTGGGTTAGCGGAGTCTGCAACCTGAAGCGTCTGTAACCTGAAGCGTATGTAACCCAAGGTACCACTGTATCTCTGCTTCTGTGGTGGTGTAGTGGTTAAAACTAGGACCTGAGAGACTTGGGTTCTAATCCCTGCTCAGCCATGAAGCTAACTAGATGGCCTTGGGCCAGTCAGATTCTGTCAGCCTAGCCTACCTCACAGGGTTATTATCAGGGTAAAAAGAAGAGAACCATATGTGCCACCTTGAGCCACTTGAAGGAAAGGTGCAATAACAGTTTAAAATAATTTAATTCTCTTATTTCCCCTACTGCTTTTTACCCGACAACCACACCTGACTTTGGATTTAGGCATCCTTTGCAGAGAAGGTGAAGCCTTAATGCCCAATCTGCTCCTTCTCTGTTCCATTGCACAAAGCCATGCTATTCTTTTTCTCCTGCCCCTTTTCTTCCTGCTTCTCCTCACCTGGTTTCCCTTCTTTGCTGCACCTTCTCTATTCCAGACTAGTATTGCCTTGGCATTTAATTTTTTGTCCACTGGTCAATTAAGCACAGCATATAATGAAAGGTCAGTGTGGGATTACTTCCTGATGCAAACAGAAGCTTCAAATGAGCAATTTTCATCAATACCACACTTAAGATTACTCCACTTCTCTGCCTGCTCCAGTCCCAATAATTATCAGCGTGTGAGTACACACAGCGGGGGCATGTTAAATTCAAAGATGCTTTTATTGTCATGGCATCAGGAAGTATTTTTTATTTGCACTGTGTGTTAAATCCCATTTGCCATTTTAAGGTTCATTCACTCCATTTGGACAGATCCTGATGGAGCTCTTTGCAATCCCACTTTATATTTACCAGCTTGAATAACTGGGTGTCATCAGCAAACTTAGCCATGTTAATGCACACCTGTCGGGGGGTGGGGATGGGCTGTAGCTTAGTGGTAGAGCATCTGCCTTATAAGCAGAAGGCTGTGGGTTCAGTTCTCAGCATCTCAAGGCAGAGCTAGGAATGATCATTGCCTGAAACCTTGGAGAATTGCAGCCTGTCAGTGTAGACACTACTGAGCTAATGGTCTGTCTTGGTTTAAGACAGCTTCCTGTTTTCCTGCAGTTAATTTGGCTCCAAATGTGATGTCAGGAGCCATCCATGTTTTACCCATATAAAACTATGGCTTCCTAGCTGTCACAGAAGCTAGAGCAGCAGCAGAGAACATGCAAAGCTGTGCATGGGCTGGGACAGGAAACTTCACATATTCACATTTGAATAATCATTGTTGAGAAATTGGAAAAATAACCAGGAACATTATGTCTGGGAAACGGGGTCAATTCAGTATAGCGGATGGAGTTTTGGACTTACTCCTGGGAGACCTGAGCAAACCATGAAGCTCACTGGGTGATCTTATGCCAGATGTTGTGTCTTGGATTAACCTATCCACAGGGCTGTTGGGAGGACAAAATATAGGATAGAGACCAGGGATACCTCCTAAAAGGGATTGCTCCTAAAAATGTAATGAATGAGTGAAATTTTCAGCAGTCATATAAGTGGGGTAGAAGAGGTTCAGACATGTTGCAGTGCACTTGTGTAAGAGCCAGAACCACAACCCACAGTGTTCATTAAGAAAACCCTCTCTTCTCTCACATTTTGCAGAAATGACTACAAAACAACAACAACAAAAATAACCTCTTTTGTGTAACTGCCTTCTCATTTCCCCTCAGCACTCAACTTTTGACAAGAAGACCAATGAAAAGCTGGCTAAGAGGCAAACTAAACATTACATAGCAATGTGTCTAACAAAGCACAAATTGATTTTCAATGAAAAGCAGCCATGGGGGAGTGCAGTTTTGAGCAGATTGGCAGTGGGGGACAAGGGGATGTTCCCAATGGCTCAAAATCTATTGCCCTGTGGGGGGAGATAGAAAGAACAGCCTAGAGAGTGGCCCCCTGTCTCACTTCTGCTGTTCGTACAGAAGGCCCCCGTAGAGGTCCATTTTATTGTATATTCATGATATGTGGTCATGATGCTATTTGGGTCACACTATTTGTGCCTGCAAAAGTTCTGAGGTAGTCACACTGCTTTATTTTCATTTAGTGCATATCCTGTAACTTCCTGTGACTTAACCATACCACAGAAGTTCCGGGTGGTGGTGTTGCCCCACTTTTTTTGCACTATCACCCCTCCAGACACCAATAATATAGTAGCATTGGGGAAGCCTTGAAGAACAAACTACCTGAAAAATCACATCTCCTTATACAAATCTTCCAGGGTGCTAAGGTCCTTGGGCAAGCACCTTCTCTTAATCCCACCAACATCAGCATCACTGTTGGTGGTGACACAGGAGGGAGCCTTCTCTGTGGCTGCTCCCATATTGTGGAATTCCTTCCCAAGAGAGTTTAGATGGCTCCCTCTTTGTTATCCTTTTGCCAGCAGGCTAAGACCTTCCTATTCAGACAGGCTTTTGAAAATGAAAGGTGCAGGCAGTGCTGATCACTGGGTTGCTGTCAGGGCAAACTGTATTTTAATTTCTGGTTCTAAATGGGTTCTGGTGTATTTTAATTATTGTTTTTATCTAGTTCATTTTTATTACTTTGCAGTTTATAATGTCATTTTTAAATGCTGTAAGCCGCCTTGAATCCCAGTTCGGGAGAAAGGAGGGATATAGATACATTAAATAAATAAGCAAGCAAGCAAGCAAACTAAAACAGAAATAATCCACCACGAATGCACTATTATTGTGTCAAGAATTTGTCTCAGGATGCACCTACAATAAAATAAGGGGCTCTTTGGTGGCCTCTGACTTCCCCGACTCCTGCCAAAGGGCTGCTCCAGAAGCACCTTGCCTCAAGGGGCAGAGAGAGCCCGGCTCTTTTCATTGTACCTCATCTTGCTGCTTTATTATACAGTTTTGATTGATGCTTTAAACATTCTTATAAAAAAAAAATTATTAAAAAAGTACACTAAAAATTGATGTTAGGGTTGCTTGAAAAGCAGCTTATGAATACCTTAAATTTCATTTGTTTATTTGCCTTGCTAAATACCATTTTAGTGTTGTAAGACATCCTCAAAGTTGTAAGACATCCTCAAATGTTAAATAGAACATTTAAATTATCGATAAGAAACAGTTAAAATCAGGCATTCAAAAGATGATTAGAATCAACAGTAATTAAAAGAAATGAAACACACGCAACTTCTACATAGCTGGATAGACTTACCTAAATAAAAATGGATTTCAGCAGGTGCAGCAAAAGTGTGTGTAGGGAGACAAAAGTTCAGGGACTTAGAAAGTGCAGTTACTGCCACACTAAGAAACAGACTTCGTGTAAGCCAGATGAATGTTTTGTGGCACCTGTAACAGTGCCGAATAAACAAATAAAATCACTCTCACACATACTTCTGGAATATACCACAGGGGTACCATTGCACAGCTTTGAGTGTGGAAAACAGCTAGTAGAGAAAGAGTGAAGAGTTCTCTCTCCCCCACCACTCCTCTGCTCAAAATAACCACCTCCTGAGCCTTATCTAGGGTGGCCATGAGTCCTGCTTTATTGAGGACAGTCCTCTGTTTGAAGAGCAGTCTGCTCCAAATCTGGTTTAAAAATAAAGAGTCTTGAAGTTCTCGATCAACAGCACCTGGACAGCAAACTGAGCAAGCAAAACAGGTCACCTGGTCAAAATCTTCGCCAATATGGTGAGATATGTTGTATTTCTATTTAAATTATAATTCTTCTAAATTTGCATCAATACATTTAAAATAAATACATGCAAATATCATCCAAATGTACACACTCTTTTCTCCTATTGATATATTCCTCTTTTGTGGTGATGCGTCAGTGGCAAGCCAAGGCTTATGTAGGCTGTTTGTTTCCCTAGCTGTCTGTTTGTCCATCCATTCCAAAAAGTGGGAGGAAGAGACTTTATCCCATGTAGCACTGAGTAACTCATTCCATTGGCACAAGGATTTCTCCCCTTTTTTATTAATAGTTTTAAACTGAATTTTCCAAAAAGGAAACAGAAACAATTGCAGTCAAAAATTACAAACTGAATAAATCAAGACAATGTGTACTATCCATGCGAGTTAGGGGGAGAAGGGGGGAATGGCTGGTGGCCCACCCCACCCCAGTACTCAGACATTCAAGCAAATAGCTTTGTATAAGAAGTCCATATATCTTCCCATTTTCTTGTGTTTACAGAAGGTCACCTCCTCATATGCTGCCAGCTGAGTCCTGTCCTCTGTGTGCTGCACAATCACAGCAGTAGGCTCTTTCTTGTTATCTTGAATGGTTAGATGTTAGACCATGAGTGCTCTTAGAAGCCAGTCTCTTAGAAGACAAGTTCCAAAGGACTGGTATGTAACTCAGTAGTGTAGTAACAGCTGTAAGGACTTATGCCCAGTTACCTTCCCTCCACTCTTTCCAGGCACAATCTGCACTTTAAAGCTCCGTGTCTGAGTACCCTTTTTTTTTCTCCTCCAGAGCTTTTACCATGGAAACTCGCTCTTTAAATCTCAGTCAGTGCAAATGGCAATCTGCAGAAAACCCAAATTGACATTTGTTTTGATTGAGCACTAAAGAACAGGTTTTTGCAGGGAAAGTTCCAGGGCAAAAAAGGATCAATGCTCAGACACAGAACGTTTAAGCATGGACATGTGCCTGAAAGTAGCAGGGCAAATTGCAAGTGTGGATAAGCCCTAAATATCAAGGAGGTATCCAAATCCATATTTATGCTGCTGATGACTTCTAACCAAAAGACTGTGACTCTAGCAGAAGACCAAATCAACAATGATTCACACTTGTGCAGTAGAACTTCCTATCCCTGTACACGCACACAACCAGTCTGTTCTGGTTCCCCAATACCAATCCTATGGAGCAGATTTGGAGAGTGGGTGAAAGTTCTGCTCAGCAAGCATAAATCCTTGCGCTAATAGAATGAGTGCATTGGATAACACCTGAAGTCAAGGCTTTCTTCCTTGAAGCATTTGCTCCATGAAGACGAGAAACAAAATCCTGTTCCATTCTTCCCATTTGGCTTGTTTTTCGGCTAGGTGAACACAGCCATGCATGAGGCCAAACTGATGGAGGAGTGCGACGAGCTAATGGAGATCATCCGTCAGCGCAAGCAAGTGATAGCCGTCAAGATCAAAGAGACAAAGGTAGGACCATGCTGCCTAATTTACTGTTGCCCCTCTGCACTCTGGTATGACCTGTTACGTCACCCTTCATTCTGTGAACCATTTGCTTGTGTAATTAATTTCTTTATTTTTCAGTGGCTGTATATCTTTCGAAATTTCCCACTGAGATGGGAATAAAAGGCTGCGTATTCATCATCCAGAATTGACCTCCACAGTCATTTACGGACACATGGTTAAGACTTTTTTTCAGGGAAGACAATCTTACTTGGCTATGAGTGATCGCCAAAGAAGAAGAAGATACACCATACATGGCTTCCCCCAAAGAATCCTGGTGGCTGTAGTTTACCAATAACAGAGTTATTTAAAAAAAATACAGTTCCTAGGATTCTTTAAATATATGGTGTGTACACAGCATTTCAGACTCATATTTAGGGAAGCAGATCTTTTCTATCAAACTTGCCTTTGATGGCCAGAGATAAGGGTGGGTTGAGGTATCAAATAATGAGCATTCTGAGACCCATTGTGATGGAGTGGGCTGCAAGTCAAAGAAAGAAAGAAGGTGCATATTTATTAATTAAGTGCACAGGACCCCTTTCTTCATAGAAGAGTAGCTGCTTACAGTCCATGAAACATTATCTTATTCTTCCTTTAACCCTTCTGCAATATTGGGTGGACATTACACCTCATATGTTGCAGAGTCTAAAATTGTGAATTTATGACAAGGATGAGGAGAGGAACATAAAAGCCCTGCCACAGGCTGTTCCCCCCACCATGGACAGTGCTTTTAGAGGCCTTGAGCAGAGGGGTGTGTGTGTGTGTGTCCCCCTAATTATATAGACAGTACCCAAAAATTGCAGTTTGTGTATTGGAAAAGAACTCTGTTTTCCCCCCCTCATCACTTTCTCTCATATCTATATCTATATCATCTATACCTACACACACACACACACACACACACACACACTCCTTATGAATGCAAAGATTTGATTGAAATTACATGTGAATTTCCAGTAGAATCTCAGGAGCCAGAGGGTTGGCTAAATAAGATTGACAGTGGTCATGAGCTAGGCTTCAGCTCCCATTATTATCTCCCTGCCATGACTAGCAAAGCCAAAATGAATTAAATAAAGTCTACAAAGAATTAAGAAAAAAATGCATAATTTATCCAAGTTGCAGAATTCAGATGGGGTGGGGTGGGGGGCAGAGTTGGCACAGGATTTTTATGTTGTCTTTTAGCCGGGAATGCATACATCAACCTGGCTTTGGGTAAAGGTAAAGATAAAGGGACCCCTGACTGTTAAGTCCAGTCGCAAACGACTCTGGGGTTGCGGCGCTCATCTCGCTTTACTGGCCGAGGGAGCCGTTGTTTGTCCGCAGACAGCTTCTGGGTCATGTGGCTGGCATGACTAAACCGCTTCTGGCAAAACCAGAGCAGTGCATGGAAACGCCATTTACCTTCCTGCTGGAGCGGTACCTATTTATCTACTTGCACTTTGACGTGCTTTCAAACTGGTTGGTTGGCAGGAGCAGGGACCGAGCAACGGGAGCTCACTCCGTAACGGGGATTCGAACTGTCAACCTTCTGATCGGCAATCCCAAGAGGCTCAGTGAGATTGCTGGTTGATCCTGAGTAGTGTTCCATAGCAAAATAGCTCTGATATGTGAAGATGGTGCAAAGGAAAAAAAAACCAGAGTGAGAGATTGGTTGGGGGATAATGTGCTTTGGCTTTGATTTGAGTAGCAACTTGCTGAGTTAAGAAGCTGCCTTTTAGTGAGGAATCTGGACCTCGATTCTTAGAAGACTGATTTTGCAATATCCAACACTTAATCCTATGATGCTCCAGAAATGACAAGGCAAAAACTCTTGCTTCTGCCCCTGTTACCTTTCTTGCAGGGCCTTCCCTGCCCAGCAACCCAACTCTAAGGAGGAGGGAGAGCTGGGCACGGTGCCACTCACCTCCTCACCATGCCAGGTGTTTGCAGCCTCTGCTTTTTGGAAGCCCTCCTTTCCCCCTTCTTTCCTTCTGATCGTTTTCTTGATGAGTCTGGGCATAAACGAACCATCCATCAGCCCATTAAATCCCAGCAGGAGAGTCATTTCCTTGTGCAAACAACCATTTGAAGTTCTGGTCTGCCTGCTGCTAGCTGGAATGAGCGTCTCTCTCACTCCCTCTCGCTCCTGCTTGGCATCGGCTTTGACATTTCCAGTAATGATGAATGAAGGTGAGCAGGGGAAGATTGGCAGGAGCAGAGCGTGGCAGCAAGGAGACAGGGAAGGCATTAATTGCTCTGCACCTCTGCACTTAGCAAGCTTTGGTTTTTTCCTCCCCATCCTGTCATCTCAGAAAGGGGAGCTGCACACCCTCAAGCACACACACCCAAAAAATCATTGGAACCCTATTGTAGTAGAGACAACGTTCAGTAGTGGTTCCAGTGGTAATTGCTAATGCAAAGGCACCTTCAAGATGGGATGGCTGCAGGATAATAATAGGTCATATCCTAGGAAAGGAAAGCCCAAGCTGTTAAGTACAGCCCTGCTCCCTGTAAATTCAGTCTTCTCCTTATACCACACTAGACTATTTTGTCCATCCAGCCCAGGGTTGCCTACAGTGACTGACAGTAGCTGTCCAGCAGAGGTCCTCCCTATCACCTTCCTTCCAGTCCTTTTTTCAAACTGGAGGTGCCAGGCGTTGATGCGGCAACTTCCTTGCTGCAAAGGAGTTGCTCTTCCAGGAAGAAATCTATCACTGCATGTGCTGTTGCTGAGCTGGAATGAATTGCTGTGGTGGAGGACGTACAGTCCTGTGGCCAACAAGCATTTTCTTGGGAGCCTGCCATTGTGCTGCTTCCTCCATAACCCTCCAGGGGTCTTGCAGTATACGCAGTTACGAATTCACAGCGCATTTGACACCAGCGTTCATTCCATCTCAGAGCTCGAACAAGACAGCTCTGACTTAACAGCCAGTGACTCTGCATGTATGAAATTCTTGCTAGTTGAGTTTGGCAGGGCTATTACTGGGCAGCACTGTTACCCCAGGCCAAAGTAATGGCAGAAATATCAGTCATAAATCAAACTTGTCATCTGGTGTGAACACAGCTCGATCCCAGAGCACATCCGCTATCAGCACAACCTGTGCCTGCTTCCATTCATCCTTCACTCTGAAAGAGAAGGATTCAGGCAGCGTGTGAGGTTTGCTTATTTATTTAGTCACATCTTAGAATTCCCTGGCAGTATGGTCCCTGTTTGAACTGGAATTTGAAACTGTGGGATGAACCCATGCAGTAAAAACAAAGGTTTGGTCCCATCCATCATCATCATCATCATCATCATCATCATCATCATAGGCAAATCTATTTATTTAAAGAATTTATATCCCAGTTTTAATTACAACAGCCCTTAAGATATCCTGGTCTAAGTTGTTCAGGACTTAGTACACTGGTACAAGAACCTTGAATGGAGCCCAGTAGCAGGTCTTTTAACACTAGTGCCATGTCTTGGTGGTGGTTTATTCCTGGGTTCGATATAGTTCAACCTCCATTCTTATGATGTGTGTTAGAAGAGAGAGTCAAACCAGATGAGACCTTTACAAAACCTGAACTGTAATTTGGAAGTTTCTCTAGGTCGAACCCGAGTCTGTTGGCTTCAGGGCTATTTTGCCTAGAAGAAGTTCACAGATTTGAGGTTTCTCCACTTAAATTCTACATCTGTGTAAGATTCTTAGTTTATGTGTTTCCTGCACTCTTTGGGTGTTTGTGATTTTAGTGTTTAATCAATTGTTTAATGTATTTTCCCCCCCTTATATTATTTCTTCCTCTCCCCATACTAAATGCTTCTTGACATTTCAGTTGTTGGTTTTCTAGCTCCCTGCCCCCCCCACCGGATTTATTGAGCCTCCAACCATGACTTGTGTGCTAACAGCTACCTCTGCATAAGCAATAGGCCCCAGCATAGTCAATAGTCAGAATGATGGGAATTGTATTCCTGCAGCATCTGCAGGGCCACAAGTTCCCCATCTCTGTTTTCAGAGCTAATCCAAAAACAGCACTCGTTGGTTCTTTTATCAGAGCCAAACACTTAAGCAAGTTTTGAGTCCAGCAGCACTCTTTTTCAGGCTAAGTATTAAACTATCACAATGTGATAGTGGAATATTTGTGAATTCTAAAGTCTATTCACTGCTTTGGGACATACTTATTCAGCCTAAAAAATGTATTGTGCTACTGTTGCATTGGGGATTTCATTCTCTATAATTCATTGCTGGGAAACCTTTTCTGTTCTGAGGGCTGTTTCCCCCCATGGCCATTGTCTGGAGCCATCAGTAAAAGCAGGCAGGGCAATAGAAGCGCTTCTTGCCTCTATACAGCAGACTACATTCCAGCCATGCAAAAGTCACGGGTTTCTATGCACACCCATACATACCTCTCAGACTCTCAGACTTCCATCCAGGTAAGAATGAGGCATGATCAATGTTCAAGAACACATTCCAGCCAGGCAAAAACACTCCTGGAGGGTCCAGAGTGAGGCTGTGTAAGGAGTGTGACCAGCAGAGAGCCCCAGGGGCTGGGTAGAGAGGCCTGGAGCACCACATTTGACCCTTGGGTCAGAGGTTCCCCACCTGCTGTAATAGGTAGACAGCATTTCTTGTTACAGGGTGGGCCCCTTGAGGACTGGTGAGGAAGCATCGGATATAGCATGCTTTCTTGCCCTTTACTCCTTTGAAGTTGGAAATTTTGGTGGTTCGTTCTTGCTTTAGCAAACGTTGGGTACCTGAATGTAAATTCCTGAACAGGAGAGTGCAAAAAAAGTAGGAGAGAAAGCTGGATCAGTGCAGCGGAAGTGCATCCTTGGAATGGATTGCGGGTGATGAGGTTGGCATCAGGGTAGGGGTTAATTATACCCTTTCTTGATGGAAGTGACAGGCATCCAGAGAGACGGTGGGGCGGGGAGGATGGGAGGGAGAGATACTGCAGCATTTCTGCCCATCACCGGTGGGGGCTCTGCCATCTTCCCTTCACTTGTCAGAGAAGGGCTTCAAACTGACAGGCTGCCCCAGGGCAGCTACTCCAGCTCTGATTTAGAAGCTGACAAGGAAGAGCGCTGAGAGCTGCTGTCATTTGGGCTTGGTTGGGCTCTGCACGGCACACAGAAGTACCCAAATAATTCAGGGGAGGGAATCAGAACAAGCCATCTGTGTGGGTCAAGCAGTGCATCCCTTTTCAGCATTCAGACTGTCCAGCTGCTACTGCAGTCTGAAAAATAGACAGCATTAGGATGGATTTATTGAGAGAAGGGGACAAGAGAAATAATTGAATGGGGAGGGGGCATGCGTGTGTAAGAAAGGGAGGGTGTAGGGCAGTTCTCGTCTTGCCCACCATTGATATGAGGACACTGGAAAAGTTTGCATAAGGAAATGCAGACCATGGGCTGAAATAGCTTCTCCACCTGTTTTATATCCTGATTTTCCTTCAAGGAGCTGAAAGTGGCATATGTGATAGTAGTGACTGGCCCAAGGCCACCCAGAAATCTTCATGACCAAGGGGTGATTTTGAAGCTGTGTCTTCACTGTTCCAAGCCCAGCCCTCTAACCAATGTGCCACACTGGCTCTGCTGCATGAATGGGACAAGAGTTCTTTTGGGACAGGAAGAGAATTCTCATGTTTGTCTCCCAGGGACATGACTGGACAGCTCATGTCTAACCTTTGTCCACTTTCTAGTGTCAGTACTTTAAAAAAAAATCATGTGGTGTATGTGCACCTGTAGCTATTTTCCAGCAGGTGTGTGTCCAGAACTTTTCTCTTTTTAAACCATATTTCCTTGAAATGGACTTCATATGCAGCTGCCTCTGGGCACATGTACATAATTAATTGAGCATAATGAATAATTAACACAGAAGACACAGCCTAAAAGGGAGAGACAAAACGATAGAGATCCAGCTATGTTGCTTGAGCTTAAGGCAGCCAAGGAAGGATGAAACTTGAAGGTCAGTCAGTCTGAACAGGCTGGCAGAAGGCCAGACTAGGATGTGGTACCATTCACACAATTAGCAATCACTGGAACTGCTTTATTTTTAATGTAAATAGCAAGTGTGGGGTGGGGGTTCTTAGGTGCATGAATAGTTCCATGTCTTCTTTGGCCTTAAGGTTGGCATGATATGGGCAAAGGAAACCAGTTTTATATAGCAACCATTTCAATGTGTTTCTTCTTGTTGATTTCCATTGTTGGAGGAGCTGTGTCCTATACAATTTTGGTCCTATTGACTTGCTTTGCCATTGAAGATGCTGGAGAGATGAACACTGAGCGAGCAGCAGGGGGCTGAGGTGGCCTATTCTGATTCTAAGCATATAGATGCGGATATCCTCAGAGCCTCTAAGAGCTGTTCTTTCCAGTAGGGCCTCCAAGGCCTAAATTCCTCACAGAGAAAGACCTTGCCTGGGGATACCACAATACTTCCCCTCTTCCCATGGTAGTTCTTTTCATCTGCTTGTTCATTCTGCAACCTCCCTTGTGAGGTCACTTCATTTCTCTCTCCCCACCCCATGGTTTTTACTTTTGATGTGCTTGCCAGTATTTCAGTGATATAAGCCACTGCCTTTGAATGTCACCTGCCTGCTTCCCTGTGCACTAATGAGGCTTCAGTTGTTGCTTCAGCAAAACCTGTTGTTTTTTCCCCCGTCTGCCCATTTCTCCAAGGTGATGAAGCTGAGGAAGCTGGCCCAGCAGGTAGCCAATTGCCGGCAGTGCCTGGAGCGGTCGACTGTCCTCATCAACCAGGCTGACCACATCCTGAAGGAGAATGACCACGCACGGTTCCTGCAGACAGCAAAGAACGTGGCAGAGAGGTATGGCCTTTTACTCCTTAAAATGACTGGGACAGCATGCGGACCTATCTTGCCCACAAAATAATGCCCACATGCTCTACCAGTGAGCTTTGTCCCTCTTGTTGAACATAGAAATAGTCTTTACCTCAAGTCAGACCACTAATTTATCTAGCTCAGTACACAGTGCCTAGGGCAGGGATAACCAATGTATTGGTCTGCAAATGTTATTGGAATGCAGTTCCCATCAGTCCCAGCTGGCGAGGCTAGAATTGAACACCGCCCTGGGATTTTTGGACAGTATATAAATCTAATAAATAAAATAAAAATCAAATATACCCACAACTCCCATCAGTCTCAGCTGGCTTGGCCTATGACACTGGTCTTCCCCTGGTGGGTTGGGACCCACTAGTGCAGCCTTTCTCAACCTGTGGGTCCCCAGATATTGTTGGACTACAACTCCCATCCTTCCTGAGCTCTGGCCTTGCTTCCCATCACCCCTAGCTAGCAAGACCAGAGCTCAGGGATGATGGGAGTTGTAGTCTAGCAACATCTGGGGACCCACAGGTTGAGAACCACTGCACTAGTGGGTTGCAGCCTGATCCAAGGTGGGTCACAACAGGAGCACTAGCACCCTACAGATATATGGCAAAGGATTAAGAAATGGGTCCCCAAGTGGACATTTGGGTTAAAAGTGGGTCTGAAAAGGTTGAAGATACTTAGCCTGTGATCAGGCACCATGTTGGCTGCTCTTAGTCTAGAGTTTCAAGAAGGGGTCTTTCTCAGCACTACCTGAGTTGATCAAGGGACCTTCTACATGAAAAATATGCACTCAGACACTGAGCCTACAGCCCCTTTTCTGTGGATGGAACCACCATAGATGGAGGGAGTGGAAGTGGCAGAATCTAGCAGGCATTTGCAAATCGATTCAGGATTTAATGGTTGATTTAATGAGAATCCCATACTCCTGCTGTCTCCTCACCTTGACCCATTGCCTCAGACAGAATGTCACAGGAATTAAAGCAATGCTCGAGATCCATTAAAACTGAAAGCAGCTGTTTGGGTGACGGCGGTCTCAATGTTTGTGTTTCATCTGCCTGCCCCAGGGCCTAAAGCTTTTCTTAGGGTTCAAAGCACAATGGTCTTGGGATGACAGCTGCGGCTGCAGGTGTTCTTTAGAGGGATTCAGAACCAGCATCAGCACATGCCATCCTTGGGCAGCTGCCAGGACTCACCGCTGGTTGCCTGCCCTGCCCCCCAATGGCCCAGAACTCAGCAGCATCAGGCAGCTACATTTAACCACCCTTTAAGTGCCCCACAAGACCCACCCAGGCCCAATGACAGCAGAGGAGACCCACCAGAGACTACCTCCCTCAGGGGCCCTGGCGGATTTCATCTGTTTGCTAGAGAAATAAAGGACTGAATCTGAAGAAGGATGGGGAGGAAGCTGCGTAGAAGGCAGGCACTAGTGTTAGTGATCCTTACTATAGCAACAAGAGTTTTCTCCAGTGGCAGTAGCGGGCTCCTCTGGGCAGGTACCCACCTTTGCACGGATGTCTGTACGTGACCTTGAATCTTTTCAAGCACTTTGGTTTATTTTCAGTTCTTCTCCTTTCCCCCCAGACAAGGGAAGGAGGAGTTTTGGGTTTTGTTGCTTTCAATTATTTACAGATTTAATGTGAACTTTCTTTAAGTACACTAGAGCGCCTCCAGCTCGGCCAAATTAACAGCTTGGAGTGCGAGCTGCTTTTGCAGCAGCGTCAAAACGCCAAAGAGATCAGAGAGAATGCAGAAGTGGGCCATCCCCCCATCAGGCCGGGGAAAGAGACCGCAAGCGCTAGTGCGAATATGCTGGGCTGATTGCTGCCAAACAGGATCAGACTCTTCACTGTCATCCCATGAGCAAGCCACAGTAGTCGCTGGGTAGTATCTAAAAACAAAAAGGGTGTAGGGGCTCAACACCTTCTGGGAGGCTGTTAGGGAACAGGGAAACCCTGCCTTATACCCCTGGAACATAGGACTGATTTTTAGTTATCCTGTGTTATGAGAAGGTAAATGCTCTGAGAGTTCCTTTTCCTTCTAATTTCATATGTTCACAGATTTTGGGATGGCTACTCTTGCTGTCCACTGGATTGCAGTTCTTCCTTGAAGCATGGGTTAGTTTGAGACATGGTTCACTCTTGAATCAATCCCAGGCCCTGGATGTAAAATATGGCCTCATCTGCACTGTACATTTAAAGCAGTATCAAACACTTTAAGCAGTCATGGCGTCTTCCCCCACAAAAGAATAAAAATAACTCTGGGACCTGTAGTCTGCTATGGGTGCTGAGAGTTGACAGGAGTCCCCTGTTCCTCTCCCAGAGCTACAGTTCTCAAATAGTTAAACAATCAATCTCTCTTCCCAGGGAACTCTGGGAATTGTAGCTCTGGGATGGGGAATAGGGGCTTCCTAGCAGTTTCCAGCACCCTTAACCAACAACAGTTCCCAGGATACTTTGAAGGGAAGCCATGACTGTTTAAAGCAGCACATACAGCTTTAAATGTTCAGCGCAGATGGAGCCTATGTGTGAAGCCCAGAGCACTGGTCCATCAAATCCAGCAATATCTATTCCAGCCTTCTCTAGCCTGGTACCCTTCAGAGGCTGTTGGACTCCAACTCCCATCAGCTCCAACCAGCATGACCAGTGCTCGGGAATGATGGGCATTGTAGTCCAAAAAAAATCAGAGGATACCAAGTTGGAAAAAGTTATTCTACTCTAACTGGTGGTAGGTTCCTCTGCCTCCAGGCAGATGCTTTGCCAGCACTCGGGATCCTTTTTAACTGGCAATGCCAGGGGGTTGAGCCTAGGACTTTCTGAACGCAAGGCAGGTGCCCCTCCCACTGTATTCAATGGTAGGACTCAAATATAGGGATTCAAAACATCCCATAGTGAGGGCTAAGGTACAGTGGTACCTCGGTTTAAGTACTTCATTTGTTCCAGAGGTCTGTTCTTAACCTGAAACTGTTCTTAACCTGAAGCACCACTTTAGCTAATGGGGCCTCCGGCTGCCACCGCGCCACCACTGCGTGATTTCTGTTCTCATCCTGAAGCAAAGTTCTTAACCCGAGGTACTATTTCTGGGTTAGTGGAGTCTGTAACCTGAAGCATATGTAACCCGAAGTACCACTGTATTGGGAGCTTGGTGGGGAAGGGGAACATGACAAGTATTTGACATTGCTCTAAATTTTGAGAATCATCTAGTCCAAATGCCTAAATAAACTGGGTCATAACCTGCTCTAAGATGAGTTCCACCAGGGTCACTCTCTTCTTTTATATTCTTTTATAAAGTTTTTAAGTGAAGGATATTCTTTTATATTCTTTTATAAAGTTTTTAAGTGAAGGAAGGGAGACATAAAGATGGGGGAACAGTGGGAAAGATTGTGGTAGAGAGAGAGAGAAGGAGAAGCACAAAGGAGGTAGGGTAAAAATATTAAAAGTGAAGTATTGAAGTTAAATGTGGTACCAGGATCTGAAAAGGTGATGGATACTGATCTGGAGGATTTGAGCCTCCAAGGGCTTCTGATTTCTACCACCTCTACAAGCGAATGGGATGCATATGGCTCTTGTGGAGATCAAGGAAGGATTTGGGAATTGGGGAGGGGAGCTCATTACACAATCTTCCAGCTACCAGACTCTTGCACGGGCAATTGAGGTCCTGAATTTGAAGCCTGAGCATCTCTCCTCCCCTCCTCTTCCTGCTGGTGGTTATATCACTGCCAGGCTGTTTTCAGCTCTTTAATCAAAAATCAAAGTGCCGCCTGGGAGTTACAAACACCACCTAATGTATATTGATGCTCTCTTCTGTCTTTCAGGGTCGCCATGGCAACAGCATCCTCTCAAGTTTTGATACCCGATATCAATTTAAATGATGCCTTTGAAAACTTTGCTTTAGATTTTTCCAGAGAGAAGAAACTGCTGGAGGGGCTGGATTATCTAACAGGTCTGTGCCGATTCTGCAATCCCAGCTCACCCTCCGCACATCCCTAAACTTTTCCCCACTCCCAATTTGACCTGCTTTCTTTGTAAACCTGTCAGTGGAAATTTGGGGGCTGGGGGGCGGGATATGGCTTCCTTATCATTTGTTTCTTATGCTTTTTGGGTAATACCAATGTTACAGCTCAGTTGGCATTTCATGGGGGCTCATGATTCCACCAGTGCAGAACACAATGTTATCTGACTCGTCTTCTGCTTGTTTTGAAATCCTGTGGAAGGGGGCAAGATTCCCTTCCACCAGACTCAAGCACAAATGGAGAGAAAAAGAGAGTCCCAGGGGCTGGCTAACAATGTCTTTTGACTCATCCTTAAGAGGAGACTCTGTTCTGCTTCATGGCAGCTGTAGTAGCAATAGGTTTCTGGTAAGCAGAGGAGGCTTGCTTACCTGCGGAGCAACTGCTCTTCCCTGGTAGGCAAAAGCAGCTGCTGCCAGAGTATGAAACATCAGCAGCTTCATAGCCACACCCCTTTGCTATATTTGTTAGCCAAGAAATGGAGTAGGTGGGTGATGTTTACTCCAAACAGCAGGTGCCACTAAAGTTCATTATCCAGGCCTGCAGGACCTGGTCCATGTATGCAAGTGTCCTGCATCCACTTGAGGTGATGGGTGGGCATATGTTGTTTTGAATGCTTCCCTACATATAATACTTCCTGCAAGTAGAAAATAAGGAAAGTCCACTTCTTGCTGTGCTGGATTTCTGCATAGGAGCATTTCAAAATGAGGCTTTCCTCACTTTCATCTTGAGATGGTAGAGTTAGGGCCAACTCAAGGGGGACAAGAGGGTCATTTGTCCTAGGTTTCAAGCTCAAAGGCATCCTCAAATTTAGACACTTCTTAATGTGCGGGGATTTAATAAGTTTTGCAACTTGTTTTTTTGCATATCAGGCTAAAACGTGATGTGTTCTGTCAGCTTAGAACTGTAAATATGAGCAAATGCTTTAAGCAAACATTTTAATTTGGTAAAAAACTTACATGTTTTTTGTAAACTGATGTAGAATTTGTCGTATTAAAGAGCTAAAAATGTCTCTAAATTTTGATCTGAAAAGTCACTTCCAGTGGCACAAGATTGTGATGAGCATGTCTTCTCAATCAGCTAATTATGTAAGCAAGCTATTTACTCTTTTTTTGTTGTTGGTGGTGCCTTATTTTCTTTTCAAGTGCTGCCATTTTTGAAAAAGCTTTTATTATGATCAGGGGCCTCTAAAACTGTACATGGCCCCTGGTCTCTCTGGGCCTCTGAAGGGGCCTGTGCTCAGTCTACCATATCACCTCATTCTGTTGGACATTGACCAAGGCCATAGCTCACTGACAGAGCACCTGTTTGCATGCAGAATGTTGCATATTCAGTCAAAGACATCTCCTAGGGCTCATTGCCTGAGACACTGAAGAGCCACTGCCAGTCAGCGCAGCCTCTCTATGGCTCCCTTAGAAGCATGCATCTTTTAGGAGAAATTCTACAGATGTCCTTAGGCCTCTCAGTCTGTAAATTCAGTTGCTTATTGTTTCAGGGCATGTAAAAATTGGAATAGTGCAGAGGAATGTGACTTGTTCCCAGGGTTTCAATTAAAAAATTCTGGGTTTTTTAAAATTCCTTTTATTAAAACACACACATTCACACACAGAGAGACATTCACACACAAGTTTTGACAGGACAGCTTGGCTTTAATTAGTTTATTAACCTGATTATGTCCAAATGTCTTGAGTCAGATTTCATTGTTTCAGCCTTAATATGTGATCTCTCTGTCTTTCGTGGACAGGAGGCCCTCCCAGCCATCTGTCGCATTATGCAAGGGGCCACGGATTGATTCTGATGAAATTTCCCAGTGGACTGAAGCTGCAGAGAGAGAAAATTAGGCAGTGTGTTAATATCTGGAGTTAAATGGATAGTAGTAGATCCACCAAAGAGGGGTTGGGAAAGGAAGCAAGTGGCTAAGAGAGCTTGCATTGCCGAGGGAAAGCCAGAAAATAAAGCCTTCCTGATGACAATACGCAAGGAGTTACAATGTGTAGGTGCTGCCACGCTAAAAAACTGATTTCGGCTGTTGGACAAGTATGTGGCACCTGTGACAATGCCAGCTCCGCAGATCAAAGGGGTCAAGGTGGCATATATGGGGTAAGGCGATCCAGCAAGTGATCTGGTCCCAAGCTATTAAGGACTTTGTATATACCATATTTTTCGCTCTATAAGGTGCACCCAACCATAAGATGCACCTATTTTTTAGGGGAGGAAAACAAGAAAAGCCAGCAAGAGCCACAGACACGCTCGCTCAGCACAGCTCTTTAATGATAGAGCGGCTCTTGCTGGCTTTTCCGGGAGGTGGGAGAAGGGACTGACGGGCTGCCCTCCGTCCCTTCTCTTACCTCCCTGAAAAGCTAGAGGAAGCTGCGCAGCTATCGCTGAAGCTAGCAGAGCAAGAGCTGCGCAGCACCTCTTGTTCTGCTGGCTTCCCAGCAAATTGGGATGAGGGACGGAAGGGGCTCCGTAAGGGCTCCCTTCCATTCCTCCTCCCGTTTCGCTGAAGAGGCACTGCGCTGCTATTGCTGAAGCCAGCAGAGCAAGAGCAAGAGGGATGAGGAATGGAAGGGAGTCCTTACGGAATGCCTTCCATCCCTCATCCCACTTTGCTGGGAAGCCAGCAGAACAAGAGGTGTTGCACAGCTCTTGCTCTTGCTCTGCTGGCTTCAGCAATAGCTGCGCAGCCTGCATTCGCTCCATGAGATGCACACACATTTCCCCTTACTTTTTAGGAGGAAAAAAGTGCATCTTATAGTGCAAAAAATATGGTATATATAAAGGTAAAGGACCCCTGGATGGTTAAGTCCAGTCAAAGGTGACTATGGGGTTGCGGCGCTCATCTTGCTTTCAGGCTGAGAGAGCTGGCATTTGTCCACAGACAGCTTTCCAGGTCATGTGGCCAGCATGACTAAACTGCTTCTGGTGCAACAGAACACTGTGACAGAAACCAGAGTGCACGGAAACGCCGTTTTCCTTCCCGCCACAGTGGTACCTGTTTATCTACTTGCACTGGCATGCTTTCAAATTGCTGGGTAGGCAGGAGCTGAGACAGAGCAATGGGAGCTCACCCCCTCACGCGGATTTGAACCGCCGATCTTCTGATCAGCAAGTCCAAGAGGCTCAGTGATTTAGACCACAGCGCCACCCGCGCCCCTAAGGACTTTATATACCAAGAGTAACACACTGAACTTGGCTCAGTAGCAAATAGGCAACTAGTGCATGTCTCTGAGCACAGATGTTAAAGGGTCTTGCTCTTCAGCAACTGTGCTGCAGCATTCTTTACTAACTGCAGCTCCTGGGTCAAGTGCAAGGGAAGCCCCACATGAAATGCATTGCAGTAATCCATATGGGAAGCCCCAAATTCTTCACCCCCTTTATTAAGAAATTCAGAGAATGCCGAGGCAAGGACACAATCTTTTGGGAACAGAGGAATTACATTATACCTGGCCTACCGTATGCAGTATTTGCTCCTCTGGCTGACAGTAACTTTCCAAGTTTTCAGGTGAGGGTCTTTCATATCACCTGCTATCTGATTTTTTGGGTTCTTTTTAAACTGGAGATGCCAGAGCTTGAATATGGGACCTTCCGCATGTTAAACATGTGGCCATCACTGAGCTACAAGCTGGTCTGCTCAATGGTAGTCTGGCACAGCTCTTGTTCGTTTCACTAAGACTTTCACAGGAGAACTTCCCAGGGCATTGTGCTCTGTTTTTAACTCGTAGGACATACAGGATGCCATTAGGATTTTTTCCTCTGGTATCTGAATGCCCTGTGTTATCCCCACATATCACAGGTAACAATGGCATAAGATAAGGTCTTTGGGGAAATGATATGTTTTGAAATCTGCCAGTTAAACAACTTTAAGCAAATTAGATGTCTAGCTTTAGAAGCTGAAGAGCCTGTCAATTAACTGATTAAAGGAGCATGTAATTACATAGAGCAGCATTGCTTAAATGAGTCTTTTTTATCATTGTGAATGAAAGTGACATCCTGTGAGAACTTAAAATTCCCAGCTACCTGCAGCCTTCTGAAGAATTGTGGAGAGGGCAGCCCCATTCTTCCCCCGTCATCATGATGGTTTACTCCTCTGTTTTCCTCCCCACCTCTATATACTTCCTGTGGACACCCCTTATATTTTATTTTAGTCCTTCATGTATTTTGTTAAATGTTTGTCCATCATTTTATATTTTTTTTAAAGGAAAAGTTATGTTAAAAGAGTTGCAGAGCGGGGTGGTGGTGGTGGTTTGCTATGGAATGGTTGCAAGCCAATCAGTGCTATACCAAACTAGCTTCTGTTGCAGTCTGACAGAACAAGTCTTCCGTGAACTCAATCTGCAAGAGTAAACTGCTCACCTGAATTTTGACTCATTGATTACAATTTCCACAGTGCTGGGCTGTTCAAATAACATACTTAATCTAAGTGGATCACTTCTAACCTTTTTTCCCATTTCTAGTGCTTTTATATTTTCTGGTGGCTAACATGACTTCTTTAAGGCATCTCTGAAGCTGCTAACTTTCTGCCTTTTATGTCAACTGTTGCCCCCACAGCACCCAACCCACCATCGGTTCGTGAAGAGCTTTGCACTGCCTCTCATGACACCATCACTGTCCACTGGATCTCAGATGATGAGTTCAGCGTCAGCTCGTATGAGCTCCAGTACACCATCTTCACTGGCCAGGCAAACTTCATCAGTAAGTAGCTGTTGGCTTCCATCTATTTCCTGGACATGTAGTTCAACTCATTCTAGATGGGCCTGCAGTATTTTCCTGTATTTTATACTTTCACCTTTTCACAGCTTTTGCAAATCTTCTGGATCCAGAGCAACCAAGGCTATAGTTCAGAAAACTGAGATAGGTCAGGACTGCTGTTGCTGAAGCAAACAGCTATTGAAATGACAGAGGTCCAGTAAGAGATTCAGTAAGTGACTGGGGATTCCTAAGGAGAGAAAGGGTATATGGAGTATGTGTGACTCTCTTCTTTAAGGGCCCCTCCAGACTGATTTTTCTGTAGGTATATTCTGCAACGTACCATTGACTAATAGTAAATTATTGGTGGATTTATACTGGAATGTCCACATTTTTTTCTTAAGTGACTGCTCAGTGTTGCCACATTATTGTAATCTAGAAGGATGCTCTTGTACTGTAATACAACAGATATAACCCCGCCCCCCTCAAACCCCCAAAACATTTGTGGAATGAAGTGTGTCAGGATTTCAGCAGGAAGCTATGTGACATGTACCAGTTGGAAATAATACTGTATGTGCACCCCAAAAACGTTTGCAGGCACAAGCAGTATCGAGCGTGGCTTCATGTATAACTGACCCAGTGCAACCATGAAAACAAATACAGTGGTACCTCGCAAGACGAACGCCTCGCAAGACGGAAAACCCGCTAGACGAAAGGGTTTTCCGTTTTGGAGGCGCTTCGCAAGACGAATTTCCCTATGGGCTTGCTTCGCAAGACGACAGCCCATAGGGAAATATCCGGGACAGCGGGGAAGCGCAGCGCATCTTCCCCACTGTCCTCGGACCTCCTCCGAAGCCGGGCGGTGGGGCGGGAACACCTGCCCCCGCCGCCCCGCTTCGGAACGCTGCTCCGAAGCGGGGCGGGGGGCGGGAACACCTTCTGAAGGCGGGCGGGGGGCGAAAGTCTTTGTCCCCCCTGCCTGCCTTCCCAGGGGCTTTTACATCGCCCCGGACAGCGGAGAAGTCCTCCGCTGTCCCGGGGCGATTTTAAAATGCCGCCCGCCAGCATTTTAAGATCCCCCGGACAGCGGAGAAGTCCTCCGCTGTCCCGGGGTTTTTTAAAATGCTGGGGGTGGGAAGAAAAGCCCTTGTCCCCCCCCCCCCAGCCTTCAGAAGAGGTCCGGGGACAGACTGTCCCCGGACCTGGTCTGAAGGCGGTTTCCCTAGGAACGTATTAATTGATTTCCAATGCATTCCTATGGGAAACCGTGCATCGCAAGACAAAAAACCCGCAAGACGAAGAGACTTGCGGAACGAATTAATTTCGTCTTGCGAGGCACCACTGTAATCATGAATGCACAATAAAAAGGATGTCCCGAGGGATCTTAAGTAGAAAAGTCTTTCTCTCCCCCACCCCTAAGTAGTTCCAAGTCCTGCTGCTCAGCGACACTTATCTTTGCTCTGTACTTCCTAGGCAAAGGTCCGGACTTTCCAGGCCTGTGTTTGAGTAGTTAGAGCAAAAAAGCTGTGTTTTGCCACTGAATCGGAGCAACAGCAACCCGCTCAAAACCTGATTTCCATTTGCTCTCATTCAGTGGTAAAACACATGTTTTCCCAGTGAAAGTTCTGGGATCAAAAAAACAACAACAAACCATACCTCACTTAGATATGGACCTGGGAAACCCAGACCTGAGCCTAGAAATGCAGCAAAAAGTAAGTGTGGGTGAACCTTTGGTGGTGGTGGTGAAACACACTGAAAGGTTTGGAGTATATAAACTCAGAGGAAGCCCTGGGTCAGGCTATAAGGGTGAGTGTTAGCAAGGCTACCAAGTAAACCTTTAGCCTCAATGTCCCGATGACAGGATCTGCTCGGTTATCTGCTCAACATGGTTGCCTATGGGAATCTTTACTTACCATGGTTAAAATTGGCTTTGAGCCATGTCTCTCCTGCTTTATACAAGCAGATATCAATTCTGAGCAAAGCCCGCAGAGCAACTGCATGACTAGAATAAATATCTGAAGCAAACCTAAAAACACATGAGGTATTCTTTATTAAGCTGTCTATATTTTTTCCCCTAACTACATTCTGTGCTGTGTAAACCAGAGGAAATTCACCCAACAATATCAGCGTGTTGAAAGTGGATTGAGGGGGGTGCATGCAAAGTTTGACACATGGAAAAGGGTTTGTCGGAGGCTTGCTGTTTGACCTGGGCCTTCTGTACCATCACTGAGCTTCTGAAAACTTGAGTGGTTCTGTGGTAAACACAGTTCTGTTGGCGCTTGGAGAAGCTGGCATCATTCAGTGGCTTCTGCACTCAACCCAAGACTCTCTGCACAGCAATTTGATTGTGAATCAAGGCCAGAATATTGCATGACTGTGATTACAGAGTGGAAAGAAGATGGTGTTGTTCGTGAGAATTTAAAGTTAATATTGTAAAGGCAAATCTCTGAGTAGCTTGCTTTATTTCTGGTCTGTAATAGTTTGTTTCCAAGATAGCCCATCAAGAAAGTAATGGAGTTAAACTGCCGGGCAGAGAAGTGTAGCGGCCACAGGTTAACAGGATGTGATGGAGAGAGGGCAGGAAAGCTGATTTCCCAAGACAGTTGTTGTTTATCGGTAATGAAACATGTCCACAGAACAGCCAGCTTCAAACTCTATCATTGCATATCCCTTTTATCCCTCCCCTTCCTTGCCTATCTCTCATCAGTTAAAAATCTTTTTAGTTAAGCAAACAAGCAAACTTTTCATTTGCTAGTTAAAAGTCACTTTAGATAACGTGAAAAGACGCCGTATGTATTTTTCTTTCTTTGTTATACAAGAAAATCTTTAATAAAAACTATTTTTAAAAAAAAAGTCAGTTCAGATGTTCAGGAGGAAATTAATATAGTGTCGTCCTCAAAAGAATATATTGCTTTAGAATATAGGTAGAGTAAACCACATGGTTGAAGCCTCACCCCGATCTGCTATGTTCCTGTATTCAGGGAGAGATTCAACATGGAGAAGTGTTTGAACATGTGAATTCCTATCTGCATTCTGAAATGGCACATTCTTGAAATGTCTGTACTGTTTTTTCCTCAACGCTTGTGTGTAATCCATGGCTGGCTGGCTGGCTGAAACATTGACTAGGTATCCATTGTGCACACACCAAAGAATCCCGTGATTCCCAGCACCCTTTGCAAACTACAGTTTTTGGGATTCCCTTTGGGGTGGGATGTGCTTTAATTGTATGGTGTGCATGTGGCCATTGTGGTGCAGACATAACATTGTGGAGCAGTACACCAATTTAGTGCGAGGAAATAATGGTTACAATATTTGGGAACAGATCGTACATGGGACTTGTGGAAATGAACAGACCCTCTTCTATGCTTTCCTTGTCCTTTCTCTCTTTCCACCAGTGGGAAGATTGCATATCTTCTGTTCCATTGAGGATTGGCCACTCCCAAGGCAACCTTAGCAGAGAGGGTGTGTTAGTGAGGGGAAATGTGAGTTTGGCAGAAGCTTCAATAAGGGTTCCAGGGAGCACAAATCCAGGCAGCCAGGGAAAAAAAAAAGATGAAGAAGAGGAGAGAGTCTGAAGTTCTGCTCTTCACTCTGCTTCTTGATGGGTTGACGACCCAATTTAATTGTTGTGTGCACAGTGGTGGGTGGTCCAGTGAATCACTCCATGTAATGAAACCTAGTCTCTGGAGACCAGCCGTTCAGGGAGTTGTTCTAGCAAGCATGCATTACAGCCCATTTAGAGGTGCGCTTACAGTCAGCTAATAATAATAGGATCGATTTACTTTTTCTCCCTGAATCACATCACAATTCTTATAGAAAACGTCTCTCTTGTCTAATTACTCCTGCGGAAACTTTGTTTGGCAGGGAAGGGATTAACAAGAGGTTGCAAGTGAGAGCTGCCAATGCCTCATTGCTTAACATTCTGTGAAGCCTGTGAGCAAGGAATTAGCACCTTATGGTTCCATGTCTTGATCTCTGTATCCTATATTTGGGGAGGCAGAAAGGCAGGTATGCAAAAAGTATGGCCAGTAGTTCCATTTACAGGACTGTTTCATCAGCTGAATTTGCTCTACTTCTGTAGCCCCAAATTTTGACCACAGTCACCTTCTAACTTGTCAGGCCAGGAAACCCATTTTCCATCCTGTTCTGAAGCTTGGGTCATATCCACACCATTGAAAGCACTCTCATACCTTTAACCATCATGGAGAATCCTGGGAATTGTAGGGTTTTTTAAGGGTTCTGGCACTGTAGCTTTTCTCAGCCTGGTACAGAGAACGATCTTGGACATGGTGTTGGGGTTTATGGGAGTTGTAGTCCAAAACATCTGGAGGACACCAGGTTGAGGAGGACTTACCTAGAGTAGGGATGGGGAACTTGTGCCTCTCTGGAAGAAACAAAGCACTCTGTCTTTCTCTGCCACTCACTTACCTATGTGAAATTTCCCATTGGGTCTCTTGAACCCACAGCCTTGTAGAACAGGAATGGAGAACCTGTGAACCTCCAGGTGTTGGATTACAACTCCCTTAGTGTGCCTATCTTATGGCCAGGGATGGTGGGGAATGTAGTCAACAGCATCTGGAAGCCCCCAGGTTTCAAATTCCTAGCCTAGAGCAAAATAAAAAATGGTGGTACTGTTGTGGAACCCAGCTTCACCCTCTTAGAAATCTCATGTCATATTGCAGCAGAACCCCAAGAGGACCTCAGCAGGGCTTGGTGAGAATTTTCAGAAAATATACGCACAAGCCAGGCCAAGTTCTTTGTTTCCGCTTAAAGCTGTGACTTGCCCTGCCAGTACTGTAGGAAAGGCAATGAATCTCTCCCAACCCCCTTTGTGAGCCACTAAGCTTACTCCAGGCACACTGGTGTGTACAATTATCAGTTTGTTAATTAGCTAGTCTAATTGACTAAAAAAAAGCAGATCCCTTAACAGAATTCGACATCTGCCCCTTTATTTTGTTTTACTACTCAATCTTTGCAAGAGAGCCAGCCGCAAAGCTAGTTCAAACCCAATATATAACAAGGGACTTCGGTGTCCTACCAGTTGGGTTAATCAATTTTTAAAAAACCTTGGGAATGGCTGAAAAGGTGTTCCCGTTTAATCAAGTAGCAGGGACTTTAGAAAAATGTTTTAAGCAAGTGCTCATAAAAACTGGAAGTAGCTAGTGCCATCTTTAGAGGCAACCTCTCAGCTGTTGCCAGACAAGAGCAACTGCCTCCTGTAAGGCAATGCATGGCGTACATGCACACCACCTGAAAACAAAGAAAATACTTCAGAAATATTGTTTCTATTAGCATGCAAATTTGTGCAATTTAATTGATAACTAATTTAATTGATATAATTGTTAACATTCCGATAATTGGGTTGCAGCTCCATTAACTTTTAATACCCATAGCATACATATAGATCACATTTCAAGCACATCCCTCCTCAAACAAACAAACAAAACAAAACCATCCTAGGAACTGTAGTTTAAAGCCTTCCAGAGCTACAGTTCCCAACATCCTTAACAAACTACAGTTCCTAGGGATGGGTGTACATTAGCAAACATCAAGCCTCTCTAGAAATACTTTCTTCTTTTATACAGAGCAATGCTGTGCTAGACAAAAGCAGCACTTTTCCATGTAGGCCTTTGTGCCACACAAGTACTGCCTCCCAGATAGGACATAGCAGTTCTGGATCATGACTACAGTGGGGCATTTGCCAGTCTGCTTTAGAGCCCAGCATTGTGTTATCTGAATACACAGCTTTGGACTACCTACTTTTGGGTTAAGGCTTGTCTCCTTGCCAAGGCTGAACTCTTCCAGCTTGTACACCCTCTCATTATTAACCCAGGTTATATTTGCAGCAACCTTTCAAACACCCTGCATGAGTGTTTATGCCACCCTAATTTAAGGAATGGGACGTGGGTGGCGCTCTGTAAACCACAGAGCCTAGGACTTGCCAATCGGAATGTCGGCGGTTTGAATCCCCGTGGCGGGGTGAGCTCCCATTGTTCGGTCCCAGCTCCTGCCCACCTAGCAGTTCGAAAGCACGTCAAAGTGCAAGTAGATGAATAGGTACCACTCCGGCAGGAAGGTAAACGGCATTTCTATGCGCTGCTCTGGTTCGCCAGAAACAGCTTAGTCATGCTAACCACATGACCCGGAAGATTTCCGCCGGCTCCTCGGCCTATAGAGTGAGATGAGCGCTGCAACCCAAGAGTCGTCTGCGACTGGACCTAATGGTCAGGGGTCCCTTTACCTTTACCTTTAAGTTAAGGAATAAAGTACTTCACTTATGTACAGTTCCCGCAGCCATGCCTCTGGGAATTTGATACAGGCTCTGGGAATTAGATAAAAACAATTTTGCACCCAGGCTGAAAAACGAACATGTGTCTATCCCATATCCCTCTGCTTTGAGAAAGTATGAGCAGCATCACTTCTACATAGGATGCTGCGCTCATCCATTTGTGCCCAGGAGGACAGAGGGAGATACAGTACAACCCTATGCATCATGTCTACTAAGCCCCATTGAGTGCAGCGGGACTTAATCCTAGATAAATGGGAATAGAATTGAAGAATCACACTCTTTTCAAGATACCTACATCATTAGTATTTCAACCTTTGACAGGGAAATCAGTATTAAGCTACTACTGGATCTTTTGCTGCCTAACACTAAGATACTACTGATGCAGATGTTGCTTTTTTCAAACAAACAAACAAACAAGCAAACAAACAAACAAACAGGCTTTTAAAAATCGTATTGAAATTTCCATTTTGCAGTTAAAAATCTTGTACTTTTTTGCATGTCCTTTTTTTTTTTTTTTTGTCTAAGAACTCACCCAGATCTTGGATTCCTTTAGGTGCATACATTGCTTGATGGCTGTATCACCCTCTGGGTCTCACTGGGTTACATGATCCAGAGTTACAATGGGAAGGAAGAAATTAGTATTGCTGGGTCTGCTGACCCAGGCAGTTAATAATACAGCTGTTATCTCCTATTGCTGCACTTCTTCCAGGGCCCTTCAGGTTGTAGGCAGAGCCAGATAATCCACTTCCTGCATTTAGCCTGCACATCTTATCTTCTTCTTGGCTTTGTTATCTCCCTGCCGACTTTCATAGATGCTTCACTGTCCTGCTAGATCAGGCCAGCATCCTGTTTCCAAAAGTAGCCAGCCAGATGTTTCTGGGAGCCTCCCAAGCAGGGCATGGAAACAGCAGCCCTCCCTGGAATGTTTTTTGATCCGTCTCCAGAACTCTTGCATGTTTTCTCCTCAAGCAAGAGTTATGACAACAGGCTGCCAATGATGTGACCTCCAGCCCGTTTGGCCACCAAGGGGCCCTCTTGGCTGGGCCAGCTTGGCCTTAATGAGCTTAGTTCCCATGGCATAATGAAACGAGCCACTCTCTGCTGCTTCTTTTCTTTTGCTCTCCCTCCTGCAGGCTCCTCTGAACCTGCCAGGCAAGAGATTAAATCAACTGAAAAGATGCACACTCTCAGCCTGCCTTGCACTTGCCTCCTCCATTGCTTTCTGTCTCTGTTACCAGATGTTAGACCACTCTCTGGATTAGACAGATTTATTGGGGGGGGGGGTAGGTTCCAGCAACAGGCAGTGGCCATGATAGCTAACTATAGGGATGCTGGTGATAATGTAATTTGGTCCACGTTTTTAAGTGAACCAGCTTTAATCTACACTTCCCATATTGACAGTGCAGGCGCTCGTCACATTTTCTAGTGCAGGTATCAGGTTTTTTAAATAACAACAACAAAAACAAAAAAGTGTTCCAAAATGCATATCTTGCAGGCTAAATGTATCATTGAGGGAGAAATGTGTACAAAATGCACGTTTTGGGGCAAAATGTGTGCCATTTAAATGCTCGTTTTTGTGCAGGCTTAAAAGCAGGATGGCGATGGGTGGGAAACAGGATAGAAATACAGTGGTACCTTGGGTTACAGATGCTTCAGGTTACATACGCTTCAGGTTACAGACTCAGCTAACCCAGAAATAGTACCTCGGGTTAAGAACTTTGCTTCAGGATGAGAACAGAAATTGCACGGTGGCGGCACGACGGCAGTGGGAGGCCCCATTAGCTAAAGTGGTGCTTCAGGTTAAGAACAATTTCAGGTTAAGAACGGACCTCCAGAACGAATTAAGTATGTAACCAAAGGTACCACTGTAACTTAACGGCTGAACACCTGCAAAACTGACATGGTCCGGAAATTGGTTGATCTGTCCCTCTCTAGCTAATTGGAACTTCTGTATCCTGAGAGAGGATGCTTTGGAATTCCAGTTGCTGGGGAATGAGCGCCGAGGGGCACCTGGTGCTTGCTTGCTTGCTTGCTTCCAAGAGCCACCTTGTTGCCCCTTGTGGGAGGCAGGATGCTAGTCTCAATGGGCCTTTTGCAGACCTTTTCTGATATCCTCTGTGCTCCCTCCTGCAGGCCTCTACAATTCTATGGACAGCTGGATGATCGTCCCCAACATCAAGCAGAATCACTACACAGTGCATGGGCTGCAGAGTGGCACGAGATATATCTTCCTCGTCAAGGCGATAAACCAGGCTGGCAGCCGGAACAGCGAACCCGCCAGGCTCAAGACAAACAGTACGTGTCTCCAGGCATGCCTTTCTTCCAAGCAGCAAATGAAGTCATGGTGTGAATGGGTTGCATTCAAAGCTCCTTTACAGATGCATGGTTTGCTCAGGGCTGTAGTCTTAGCTCAGGAACTCCCCTGCAGTGTGTGTCACCTTTGGGGAACCCTGTCCATCTCGACAATTTCTACAAAGTGGACAGTTATTCAGAACTCATTCCTAGAGATGCCCTGGTCCCTGGATTTTTGGCCGCTACTGAGGCTCCATGAACAATGGATCTCTGTTTAGGGATGCTGGGCTCACTTAGTGTCTCAATTTAGGCTGCATTGGGCTCCTTTTGTTGGCAGGATTGTTGTGGCCCCTGTAATGTGTATGGGTTGCTCGTGCGTAAGTTGCCGCCTCTCCAGGCTTTGTTGCCTTGCTAAACCTTTCAGTCTGGACAGCCCTTCAATTCGTGGCTGCCTCAGTCGCTAGCAGAATCCGTCAGTGGGCGTTTCTTAAATCTTTTCCAACATAAAAGTTGTTTGACACCCAGTCTCCTCCTACTCTCTCTGCGCGGAAGTCTTCTGCGCAGGGTGGGCGTGGGTAGCGGAGGACCCGTGCTCTCCCCGCTGGTGTCCGGTGAAGAGTCCTGGAGCCCTCTCGCCGATTCCCCCATCAGCCCCTCTATATCCCTGGTGTTGCGCTGATTTGCTTCCCCATCTGCGGAGCTGCCTCTCTCCCTGCTGGGCCCTTCTCCAGCATCATTTGAGAGCCTTCCCTCCGCCTCTAGCTCCGATGTCAGTTCCCTGACAGCCCCCAACTGCTGGCTTCCTAGTTCTTCTATGGTAGACGAAAGCAAGGTGGGGACAAGGGCGAAGATACCCCTGCTGGCTGCAAAAGGGGATGGGAAGGCAGTGTTGGGATGAAACAGGCCAGGGGAGCAGAGACACATGGTGACATCCAAGGGCCTGACATACACTGGGCATGACTAAATGGATGGTGAAAATAGTGCTGCTTCTCCATAAAATTCCACTTGGAACATTCTAGGTTCCAGACTCTGAACCATTCAGAGGCAGTGCTGGCTTAGGCTAATAGGAGTTGTAGTCGAAAACATCCAGAGGTTTCCAAGTTGGGGAAGGCTGAGTTCAAGGGTCTCTGCACATAGCTAGATGGATGCAGCAATTGTGCCATTATTATGACATTGACTTCCTCAAATTAAGGAAGTTCATGGGAGGGACGTTTCCCGTGGGGTGTAGGAAGCTGCCTTGCACTGAATTAGACCATTGACCCATCTAGTTCAGTATTGACATTCCCAGCCCTACCTGGAAATGTCAGGAATTGAACCTGGAACCTTCTGCATGCAAAGCTCTACCACAGAGCTCTGGCCCTTCCTCTTCTCCTTCCTTTCCAGGAATTCCCCCACTCCCCATCTCACTTTACTCAATAGGGACCCCAGTTCCTCCACAGAGGCATTTGGGGTGTCACAGCTGGCTGCATTGGGGAAGAGGAAACAGGAAGCTTTTCTTCTATGAATTTCTATAAGTTAACAGAGGGTCCAAGTCACTAGACTTTTGACAGTAGTGTGAAGGTAGGCAATGCATATAGGGAGAACAGAGACAGAGATGGAAGGTGTCAGGTTGTACAAGAAATTCTGGTGCACCATGCTCTGTCTTATAATTTGGCTCAGCCTTGCACAGCCAGCAGAAGCTGAGTTTTCTGTGGGGACCCCCTCCCTAATTTTCCAGAAGCTCTGCCTCTCTCTGTTTTGCTTGATGTTTCAATCCTGTCCTACCTGCTGTACTTGAATGGGTGTTTTAAAATGATTTATTGCTTCCTACCACTCCCATCACTCCCTGAGAAGGCACATTGTGTGGATATAAATACCAAATAAAACTTGCCCCGCATGTTGGAGACAAATGGCTCAGCTTTGATGAAAAACCAAACCATAGACCTCACTCTCTTTTTATGGTTTTAATCACTTGGATTTTTGCGTGGGCTCCAAAGAGGATTGAATT
Source organism: Podarcis bocagei (assembly GCF_964188305.1). Taxonomy (NCBI): domain Eukaryota; kingdom Metazoa; phylum Chordata; class Lepidosauria; order Squamata; family Lacertidae; genus Podarcis; species Podarcis bocagei. Next base: position 34,519,805 of record NC_138140.1, on the reverse strand, counting down.
GTTTGCTTGACAGATAAGCCGAGTGCTAACAGACCACCTCCGTTGGAGGGGAGTAAACATGCGTCAATAAATTGCTGAGAATTAAGGATATGGGTAAGGTGGGGTGGCTAGGCCAGCCGCCCTTTCTGCCAGTCAGCTGAGAGATTAGGATGCAGCTAAGTGCTCCACAGAGAAACTCCATTTGCTAGATTAACTGAGCACCCAATCAAAGGCTTGGTTCAGATTCTTTGCTGTGGATCTGTCAGCTTTTGACTTCCTACGCTTGTCAAATAAGGAGCAAGAGATTTCAAGAACGTGCTGCTGAAATTCCAAGCCTAGCGATTATATTGCCGATTTGAAATAAAGAGTCTTGTTGCAGAAACAGTGCTGCTCCTCACCCCCCACCCCACCCCGCTGTCACGCCAGGAAGATTGCTTGGCCTTTGAAACTGTACTGGCATCTTCCAGCCCCCGAGGGGATGAGTAGAAGGGCATTCGAATGGAGAGATGCACAATCACTATTGTGGCTCTCCGATGTTACCCGGCCTCTTAATTAAAGTTGTTCCAAGGGGTCCTGCAGGACACATCTGCAAGAAAGAGTTCCACAAACTAGAAGGGTACTTTGCCAGATGCCAGGATCTTGTGAAAGGTAGCTTGGCCATTTTCCTTTGGGATGATGTTCCTAGGTGGGCTGCAGATGCTTACATTTGATTTTCTGTCGGGGTAACTGGATAGAAAGCAAAGAGTAGTTGTTCCACTGAGACCATTCTGAACTCAAGGAGCAAGATTTGCTCAACTGAGCCATTCATACCCAACCCAAAGCTTGCCTGTGCCTTAATTTCAAGCACTCCCAGTGCTTGCTTTTCCCAGAAGGCAGGATTTGAATTATGCATGGGCAATTGGCAGGGCACTTTGAACTGTTCTCTGCATGCCATCTTGTGACTATTGCTGAACCACCACATCTTTCTTGCCATTGGTAATTGGGAGAGTAGGATACCTACTTATCATCATATTTAGAAGATATGTTTCCCCCTCCTTGAAATAAACCCTGCCATCCAATCCTGCCACATATCTCCTGTTTTTGTACTTGTGGCTTGCATTCATTTATGTGTTTAGTATTTTTCATCTTTTCCTAAAATATTGTCTTCCCTGCACTCCAGGGAAGAGTGCTCACAGGCACTCTTGCAATATCAAAAGTCTGTAAAAGCCATTGATAACAGGAAGGGGAAAAACACATAAAATAAACATTCAACAGCTTTAATGCTCAAAAGCCCCCCACCCTCAGTAGATGAGTCTGACAGCTCCCCACCCCCACAGAAAACCAACAGTGATCTGCTCAGGTGGGCTTTGTCTGCACGTCTGCTTCTGTTGAGCAATAGAAGTATTCTGTTATTGCCCCTCCAGAAAATGCACATGTACACTCTCCTGTCATATAATTGTTCAAGAATTTGCAGAACTCGGCTACGACTGAAGTCAGTAACTCCACAAAGCTCAAGAACACCCTTGAGGGGAAGCTGGCATACTGCAGTACCAGCTGGGCTCAGAGACCTGCCCGTTATCAGCAGCAGCATATTAACCAGGATAGGTTCTGAGAAACTCTTGAGATGTGCAGCTGCAGATGGCCAAAACTGGCAGATGGGCGGCGGCCCCGCCTACCCCCTCGGAACAGCCTGTCTGGTGGTGCTTTCCTCAGGTTGCACAGTCTTTCCCAATGTGATTGCGGTGGAGATGGTGGCTGCAATGAATCTTGTGAAGTGGGTGGAGAAATAGATCTGCCCAACAGCCCCACCCCCATGAACCAACGTCAGGTGTGGAGCAGATAGAATTCTGATGGAAACAAGAGTTGGTATTTATGGTTGCTGCCTTCTGCCTCCAAACAATACATAATTGATTATATATTTTCCCACACACACACATTTTTTTATTTTTTGCATTGTGTTTTCTATGCATTGAAATGAGTGTGGTGGAATAACGTAATGGCAATGTAACTTAACAGAATTTCTATAAGTTGCATAGGTTAGGTAACTTTGCCACAGCAGGGAGCAAGATGAATAAAGTGGATTTTTATGGAGGACCAACTGCAGAGGCATGGAAACTGTGCTGCATGCCATGAATACAAGACAGACCTGAAAATGATGCCGTCTTACATCCTTAGGGGGCAGGTGGGCATAGTTTAGACTCATGCGCTAGAGATTCCCCACTGCTCTCATGAGAATTTCTTTTACTGGAGCTGACCAAAGTTCCAACCAGTGCTGCATTCTGTCTCTTAATGGAAGGCTTTAAAAAGAGGGCTAGAGAAACTCATGAAGAATATGGTCACCTGTCTACTAGCCATGATGCCTACGTTCTACCTGCACTGTGGTAGGCAGTATGTCTCTGAATGCCAGTTGTTGGTAATGACAAGTGATCACAAAGCTCATATCACAAAGCTTGGTAATCACAAAGCTCATACCAATAACAAACTTAGTTGGTCTCTAAGGTGCTATTGGAAGGATTTTTGTTTTGTTTTGTTTCGACAAGTGAGGAGAGCTGTGTTGATCTCGGGTCCTACTTGTAGACTTCACATAGGCTGACCACTGTGAGAATAAGATGCTGGGGGAGACGGGTGGATTGTTAAGCCAAACTGAGAATTTTAACTCAATGAAGCGACTCTTCATAGTCTCTTTGCAGACTACAGTTCCCAGGATTCTTTGGGGGAAGCCGCGGCAGTTTGAAGTGGCATTATTCTGCTTTAAATGTGTAGTGCAGACGGGGCCACTGTCTTAAGCAATGGAATATTCCCCCCTCCCACTGTTGTGCACAGGTTTGGAAAGTGTGCACTTTGATGGCTGAGGGCTGAGTCTTGCCACGGTCGCCTGGCAGAATCTACAAAAAAAGCCCCTCATTTTCTGCCTTTGATTGGTTTCTGCAGCCTGAGCCTGCATGTGAGGAAAAGTCCCTTGAAGGCGAGACCTTCCATCGGTGCTGGAAAAATTACTGTGAAGCCGCGAAGGCGTGCTTTCCTGTAGGATGTAATAACAGAGCGTCTGTTGTGGGGAGTGACTGTGGATGTGGGCGAGAACGACTAAATGATGCATTGATGGTCTCTGCCGCTCTGTAAGACTATTACACCAGCACTTAAGGGGGCTGTGCTCTCCCTGCAATGTGCCTGAATAACTCCCATTAATGTTAATAGAGAATAAAGCCCTTAAGGAATTCACTTAGATCCGACTTTCGCCTGCTTTGCTGGGTCTCCATCTCCATTTCTGTCCCTTGCACAAATATCTCTCTGGCTGTCTGTTAGCAACCACAGAGCAGAAAGATCTGTCTTTAAAAATGTGAGGAGGCTGTAGCTCAGTGGCAGAGCATCTGCTTTGCAATGCAGAAGGTCCCAGGTTCAGTCCCCAGCTTCTCCAGGTGGGGAGAGACTTCTGCCAGGAAGAAATAAAAGAAGCAATAGAAATGCAATTGAAAATCAACATTAATGTTTAATACAATGGACGTGTGCCATCTCCCTTCTTCAACTACAAATCAACAGACACATGTGGACCACCTGAATGAAGCTTAGACCACATGTAAGACTTGATAGATATATTAGCCCTGTTGGATCTCTGGAATGGAGAAATGACCAGGATGGTGGACATGATCGCTTCTGATCATCCCCTCTCATGAAGTGGATCCAAACCAGCCTCCTGGTTCTCTGGGGAGCTAGTGACAATGAATTGCATGAGACGGCAACTAGAGTGATGTTGGTGGAGTCTCTTTGAAGACCTATTCTGTAGCAGTGTGAACTGTGAATAAACCTTTTTCTCTATGCCTCCATTGCATCAGTGAGGAGCTGTCCAGCATAGCTGTTTTCAGTGCTCAGGGATCTTTTACACTCTGGCCCACATAAGGAGAATTTAGACCACTTGAAGACCTGCTGTGAACAATTTGCTCAGCACTTCTATGACAAAATCACCCTTCTGACTTGGATACTATAGTTGATACAGGTCTGGTGGATGTAACTTTGGCCTCTGCTTGTCCAGTGTTAATGATACATTCCAATTTGTACAGCCTGAGGATGTGGACAGGATCCTTAGAAATGTGAGAACAAATGGAAACTTAATTCAAATAGGACGGGTGCTCTTGGTCAGCTGGAAGGCAGAGCAGGGAATAGGGATTCAGCCTAGGCTGGATGGGGTAGCCCTCCCCCTGAAGACACAGGCTTGCAATTTGGGCTTGCTCCAGGACTCAGCCCTGAGCACGGATGCCTAGGTTTCTGTGGTTGCCAGGAATGCACTTGTACAGTTAAAGCTGGTGCGCCAGCTGCGCTCATTTCTTGAGATGCCTGATTTGGCCACATTGACACATAAAATCGTAGAGTTGGAAGGGACCATGGGGGTCATCTAGTACAGCCCCCTGCAATGCAGGAATCTTTTGCCCAACGTGGGGCTCGAACCCATGACCCTGAGATTGTCATGCTCTACTGACTTGAGGTATCCCAGCATGCCTTAGTTACATCCCTTTGGTCTACTGTAACATGTGGAGCTGCCTTTGAAAAGTGCTCAGAAACTTCAGCTGGCTCAAAGAGCTGCAGCCAGATTGTTGACTGGGGCTGGTTATAGGGAGCCTTCTATAGTCCTAAAGTGGGCACTTGCATTCCCTTCCTTAAAGCCAAGCCAACAGGGACAATAGTTCTGATTGGAAATGAAACAAACAAACAAACCTGGGAGTTTTGGAACTCCTTGTCTTAGGAGGCTCATAAGCCTTCTCATCCAGCCTCCAGAAATACTGCATTACCCATAATTTTTTATGCTACTGCCTTATCCCCAGAGCATGTTTATGATTATTCAACCTTTAGTAAGCCATCTTCTCATAATTGGTTTTGTTTTTTGTATGTATGTATGTATGTATGTATGTATGTATGTATGTATGTATGTATTTTTAGAATATTTGTACCCCACTCTTCAGCCAAAAAAGGCTCCCTGAGTAGCTTACAATCAATTAAAATAAAACTTATCATTACAATTATTACTATGGTTGTAAGCAGCTCTGGGTTCCTCTTTTGGGCTCTGAAAGTGGGAAATAAGCAAAGCAAGCAAGCTGCTGGGAGGGGTGGGGGCCTCTGTACCTTTTTAAAGTTTCGCTTTGCCCTGCGTCACCTTCGTTCTCTTTCTGGTCCTCATAGGCCAGCCCTTCAAACTGGACCCCAAAATGGCACACAAGAAGCTGAAGATCTCCAACGACGGGCTCCAAATGGAGAAGGACGAGAGCTCCCTGAAAAAAAGCCACACTCCCGAGAGGTTCAGCGGGACAGGATGCTATGGTGCCACAGGCAACATTTTCATTGACAGCGGCTGCCATTACTGGGAGGTGACAGTCGGCTCCTCCACCTGGTAAGTGGCTCTGCTGTTGGTGCTGAGCCTAACCTAGAATAAGCAGGGGCACGGTGCCTGGGAGGAAGAAGGGGTGGGCCTGTCTCCCTTTCGTTTACTCGGAGAGCTGAGTCACCAGGCTTATAGTCCAGGCATAGATTGCTGGTTTATTGTGCCCATCAGCAAGGAACCTGCTACTTCCCAACGGCCCTGCCAGCCAGATCCCCTTTGCAATACCTGTGTAGGGGCAGCAGAAGCTGTTGGGAACTGCTCTTGCTTTGAAAACGCATACCTCTAAGAATGCCGTTTTCATCAAGTCTCTTTCGCTGAAGGGCTTCATTTAAAAGCACACGTCGGCAGCGAGAGCAGCGCAGGCTGTGTGTGTACTCTTCCAGGTACGTGAGCCTCGGCGCTGCTCACTCTGCGCTGCAGGGAGGGAGGGCACATATAATTGAGCCAGGGAACGGCTGCTGTGATTCAAAGCGAGCCTCGGGGCACATGTCACACAGAAATGCATTGATCAAAGGCACAGCGGGGGGTGGGCAGGGGGGTGGGCTTGCATCTTCCAATGGTTACCACTGAAACATAGTGTCTCTCTCTCTCTCTCTCTCTCTCTCTCTCTCTCTCTCTCTCACACACACACACACACACACACACACACACACACACACCAGTTTTCCAATTGAATTGCCCTCCTCTGAGCCAGCATCCATTCTTATTTTGTCCCCACCCACAACAAAAAGCGCTGGGTTCTACCTGGTTGGTCCATGGCCAGAGAACCACTTCAAATTTTGCGCAAGCCCATTGTTTACACTTTGCTCTCATTGCATGTATTGTCACTGAGCCTTAGCTAGGTGCTTCAGTGGTAAGTTTGATCAATGGGTTTTGATTTGTAACCTGCCTACAAAGGCTTAGAGTGGGGAAGGACTGCAGCTCAGTGGCAAAGCGTCTTCTTTGCATGGAGAAGTTCCCAGTTTCACTGACCGGCATCTCCAGGTAGGGCCAGGTGAGACAACAACAGTATAGTTGGATGAAAACGAGCAGCTTATTTGACTTGCACGATTGAGATGGTTCTCCTTTTTCAAAAAGAGAGTGGGGATTTAGAATCTGATCTTCCCTGGTTGAAGTCCAGCACCTGGGTTGCATGCACAGCATATATATAAAGCATGTGACTTCTCCCAAAGAATCTTTGGAACTGTAGTTTGTTAAGGGTGCTGAGAATTATAGCTCCGTGAGGGGTAAAATGCAAACTCCAGAATTCTTCAGGGGAAATCATATGCTTTAACTGTATGGTGTGTACACAGCCTTAGACTCTGTGCCAGACTGATTGAATTGATTTAGACAGCAATACCCTGCTCACTTACCTGGAAGTAAACCAGGTAACTTGAATGGGCTTACTTCTGGGTAGACATGGTTAATTTTAAGATTGCACCACCAGCCCATGACTTCCAGTTCTTATCTCTTGTTTCAGCTAGTCTCTTGAATGCCACTGTTTGTTTTTTTGCCTCTCCAGGTATGCAATTGGCATCGCCTACAAATCAGCCCCCAAGAATGAGTGGATTGGCAAGAACTCCTCCTCCTGGGTCTTCTCCCGCTGCAACAACAACTTTGTGGTGCGGCACAACAACAAGGAGATGCTGGTGGACGTTCACCCGCAGATGAAGCGCCTGGGCATCCTCCTGGACTATGACAACAATGTGCTGTCCTTCTACGACCCGGCCAACTCTCTCCACCTGCACACCTTCGAGATATCTTTCATCCTGCCGGTCTGCCCCACCTTCACGATTTGGAACAAATCTTTAATGGTCATATCAGGTCTGCCCGCCCCAGACTTCATAGACTACCCCGGGCAGCAAGAATGCAACTGCCGACCGCAAGAGTCCCCATACGTATCAGGGATGAAAACCTGCCATTGAGTCAGAAAGGCCCTTCCCTTCCAGCCCAAGCCTCAGGAACTTCTGTGCAACTAGGCTGGAAGGTGGGCTTCTGCTTCCTATCGTGGTGAGCAGCATCTTGCCACACTGGGCTAGCTTATATCCTAAGGAAAACCCACCTCTTTGGCACACCCTCTTGGAGGAGTGTGGGTGGTGTTTCGTGAACTGGATTTTGTTTTTGTTTTTATTTGGTAGCACTACTGAATTTTCTCCGATGGGAGTTGGCATGCCTTGCTCATTTCTGGTGGGGAAAAGGGTGTCATGGCAGGGCTTTGGGTGGGTCGGTCCCTTCTTGGTTGCCAGGAAGTTGAAAAGCAAGACCCTTTTTTTCCTTTTCTTTTTTCTTTTTTCTTTTGTGTGGAAAGAGTGTTCTTGGAACACCTAGTAGTTCCCAGCTCGCCATTTTGAGAGGGTGCCAAACAGAATTGGAACCCAAGCTGTTACCTAGAAAAGACAAGATTGTCACACATATTTAGCGTCACAGGTATCAATCTTAGAGATGGGTCATCTTGCCCACCTGCAGGTGTTGCCTCCATGCATTTGGACTGTGTGTGGAGGAGGAAATGGGACCACAGCTGATATACCCACTCACAATACTATATACCTGAGTCTGGGAACTCAGCACATGGTCTGCAAAGGGCCATAGGCCTTCTGTGCCATTGGAGCTCTGATCACGTGAGGACCTACACAAGTACTGCTGTGTTGGCTCCTCAGGCATTGCACTGAGCATGCATATGGCAAGCAGCTCCCTGGGGTGCCCCGTTTCAGGGCCGGAACCAACAAGCAAAGTCCTACATACAATCCTCCACACATCACCCAGTCATCTGAAAGAGCTCTGTACTGATAAGAATCCTGTGGCTCTGCAGAAGTTGGTGGATGACAACTCACAACATCCCTGCCCCTGGGCCATGCTGGCTGGGACTGATGGGAGCTGGGATCCAGCCACCTCTGCGAGGCCACAGTTTCCTCATCACTGTGATAAAAGACATGGAGGCAACATCTGCAGAGGATTATTGTATAAATGGACTGTGTACATGCTGGAAAGCCTTGGCGCAGCAAGTCCATGCATGTTCACCCCGAGTAGGATCTGGTGATCCCATGTGGCATTTTACTGGCAGATTTATTTTGTTCCCTGAGCAGAAGTGCCTTTCATGTAAGGGTTTTGTGAACGTATGAAACAGTCCATAGTATCACAAGGAATATGCTGCGTTCAGAAAAGGGGAGGCGTAGTCCACGAAGCCTGAAAGACCATGACTACTGTGCCATATCTGGCTTCTGAGATGCAGTGGTGTCTCCCTTTGCTCCCTGGACAACAGGGACTCTTTCAAGCATCTGTCTGAGTTTGGCAGGAGCTTCACCACAGGAAAAGGGGGTGGTTGTTTTAAAAAACCCGCGCACATTTAAAACATAAGAAGGGAAGTTTAGCGCACACTCTAGTCCAGTGGTTTACTTGTTAACATGGGATCCCAACTGGCAGAGGCTACTTCTTTGTCCAGTGGCTCCTGCTTCTTTCAAGACCATATCCTGTGTGTAGCAAATGTCGTCACTGGCTTTCAGTCTGCAAAGAGTATCCTAGAGCCTTTAGAGCACAGCCAGGAGCTCCTTGTTGTTTCCAGAGACGTTGTGCCAGATGACACAGCGACCCAAAGAAGGGGCTTTGGGTGGGAATTCTAGGCAAAAGCACTGGATGGAGCAGAGTGAAAGGTATTCCCCCTTTGCCCAGCGTAAGCGGAGGGAAGATGGCACTGTTTATGCTTTCTTTTCGGGAGTGGCTGGTGTTAGTTCTGTGGCCTGTAGCAGTAGAAGAAAGCAAACAAATCCTAGGAGTGGAATGTACAGGCTCAACTCCTGTCAGTTTCAGAACCTGTGCCCAGCAAGTGGTTGGCATTCCTCTCTGCGAAATCGGTAACTGTAAGATGGTAGCAATGGTGCTTAGATGGCCTTAAAGTGGGCTTAGTTAAATTTAGTTTTTGTTGCCTCAAGGCTACTGGCAGGATCCTGAGGCACGCTCTTGTGTTTGCTGCTGAATTTATCTGCCAGATTCACAAGGCATGACTGCCTTTCAAGTTTTTCTTTCAATTGTATTATTGATATGGACCTCAGCTTTAAAAACAGAGGTGGTTTTTTTGTTTTTTGTTTTGTTTTGTTTTTTTGTTTGTTTTTTTGTTTTGTTTTGTTTTGCTTTGCTTACTCCAGAAAGGAGATCTAGAGCATTGGTTTTCAGCTGGTGGGTTGAGATTCCCTTTTGGATCTGATCTAAGATGGGTCACAACAGCAGCACCAGTACCATGCAAATAAATGACAGTGTATATAGATATATATAGATTATTATTTTTTAAATCCCCAAATGCATGTTTGGGTTAAGATGGGTCCTGGGTCTGGAAAAGTTGAAGACTACTTACCTAGGGAATAAGTGAACCTAGAAAACACACACACACACACACACACACACACGACCGCCAAAAGAAGAAGAAAATAATCTACATCCCCATAATGATTTTGCATTTAGAAATCCAGGATCACCTTCCTTAATGCTAATATACAGTTATTCTTTTATCACTTTCAATTCCATGGTGCATGGTTTTGCACAGAATCCAATAATCTGGCTTGAATTTCTGAGGATCTCAGCTTTCTTTGAGAAAGGGGGATAAAAGGGTAACTAGCCACCAAATAGTAGTCACAGAAACATTGGAAAGCATGGGAGCGAAAAAAATCTACAGAGATTGCCACAATTTGAGAGGTAGAATACTCATTATTGGCTTTTCTTTCTCTGCCGTGTGTCCTCCAATTGTGCTTCTGGACCACAACAGATCTTCATGTCTCCTTGCATTACCCACTTTCTGGGAACATTCCCCTCCCCTGCCACACACACACACACACACACCAAAAAGAAAAGAACACCTTCTGGAAATTCCCAGTGCTAGGATTGAGCTACTAAAGCTGGGACATTATGCAAGATAAGGAAGCGCTCTGTTCAAACGTAATAATGCATTTGCATCAAGAAACAGCACAATCTAAAGTCAGAGTAAATTATGCAGAGTTTGTGGGGAGGGAGTTGGATATCTTATCTGAACAGCAGCATCTGTGCTGGGGGGTGTTCCACTCCTCTCCTTTTCATCCATCCCCTGAAAATTTTCTTTTCTTGAAGGGAAGAATTTGCTCTCTTTCCCTGCCCCTCCCCTTCTACTGTGTGTTAACACAATATGGCATTCCAGGTGTGTGTCAGGCATGGTGGGAGAAGTGAGTGTAGTGTTTGCCAGCAGACCAAGGTGGAGGATTCAGGAGTGACCTCCAGCTCATCCATCCTTGGCTCCCAGGGGGAATGGATTAGTGACCTCCCTAAGATAGGATTGCCATACACCCGGAATTTTGCAGACATACCTGGAATACTGCATTTGGAAGCTCAACAGCTTTGTCAAAAAAAGAAAGAAAGAAAAAACTCAACAGCAGATTTTCACTTTTTGAAATATGGCAATCCTAAGGCAGTACCACTTTGGAAGGTGAGTCCATGGACTAAATGCTCCTCCATACAGATTCCCTGGATGTGCACAAAAAATGTGCCAGAACTTGTCTCTCTAACATGCTTGTTTTGGTTTTTTCTTTTGGTTTTGTTTCCTTTTTGTTGTTTTCTGTTTTGTTTTGTGGATTGCCTTCCTGAGGCCCACAGTAGTGCAGCTCAGACAGCAAGCAGCCTGTCACTGCAGTGGGGAGAAGGAATTATCTGCCCAGTAAGAGCAGATTAACACTAAAGGCCTTTCCAGGGAAAGATATGCTTTACCATTTATTTAACTTTTTTTTTTAAAAAAAAAATATGATTAATCAGACCGGCAGGTTTCCCGGGTTTGGGGGGGGGGAGGGTTGGGGGGAAGGGAGAGTCATCCTAAAGAAAGCCCCAGTCTGTATTTTGCTTGGTTTTCACAACCTCAGTGAATGGTTCTTTGCGCAGGGAAGGGGGCGGATGCAGGACTCCAAACATTGGACTCCATCAACCTCAGAGCCAATGGTCTAGGTTGATGGGATGGTGTCAAGCAGTATTTGGAGAGCCACAGCCCCCTGCCTAAACACTAGAGCTGCTTTAATGAAGGCTTGGGCTTGCAAGAAAAGAGGCAGCGTAGATGACTGCTACTGTAGATAATGCCTGCTCTAAAGTCAAGAGGTGACCAGTGATGGGGGTCCTGACATGAGCTTTTGCGACCAGTCTGGACTGTTTTGCACTGCCTGTCTTCCCTCTGCCAGCCAAGAGGCTTGATTCCCTACAACACAGGCACTTTTCTTTGGGACCCCATTTTCGTCCTTCTGTCCTTCTGCCTCTTTTGTCCATTGCAGCATCTCACAGCCCATGCAGCTGCTCTTGGGGTTTTGACTGTGAAGGCCTTAGAGCGCCTCCAAAGGGTCCAACCCAGGGTCTCGACTGATTCCAGCTCTCAGGGCAAGCGGGGAATGTTTTTCTGGAGCTGGCTGCTGTGGTTGCAGTGAGGGATGCTTTTTCATCAACTCTGAATTGCCTGTGCTAATGGTAGCAGGGTGATAATAGCTTCTCCTGGGAGCAGGAGATCAGAACGAGCTGGAGCGTGTTTTCTACATCTCTTACAGAGTTTTTGAGGCTGGCTACTTTAATGAAAGCAGGAGAGCACACTCCAGCTGCAAGCAAATGACACCTCCCTGTCATGTGTTGGGAAATTGTGTTTCTGTGTGCAAGCATCTCTGGGAAATAAACATCTGCTCAGACCACTGATGAGAAGGAACAGGCTGGGCATCTGAGAGCATCACAAGCCAGTCACACAGGCATTTGCACCCTGACTTCCTCTTTCCTTCTCCAGCCAAATGCAGTGAGAACAAATAAAAATCGTCACCTGGTGCTTCAAGTCTTCTCTCTCTCTCTCTCTCTTGGAGTGGCTGGTCACAACATTCCAGCTCAAAATGCCTGGCTAAGGTTGCGGTGACAGGGCGGGCTTGTTTTCTGATCGCCCCAGCGGCACTGATGAGGACTACCAGAGAGGGCACAGGGCCTCCATTAGGGCCTTAGCACAAGGACCATTGAGCATAGCACTTGATCAGTTTTACACTGATTAAAGTGGCACTGGATAGAGCCAGTCTTCTGGCAGGCAGCGGAAGGGAAGAGGCAACGGGTGGTGATGGCTGAGTGGTGATGCTTATGACTTTGGTCCAGCTAGTAGGAAATGTCTATTTCCTTTGCCTTGTCTGCTAGGACCCAAGATGCAGCTGTGTTTTGTACCAGCAAATATATAAGGGAAAGGTACCTGCGTCTTCCTCCATCACTATTTTAGCAGTGTGCTCAGTTTGGGGAACTTCTCCAGCAGCTTTTGGCTTCATAACTTCAGGCCAAATCTACACCATGCATTTAAAGCATGTGGTTTCCCCTAAATAATCCTGGAAGCTCTTGATTACCCCTCACAGAGCTATAGTTCTCAGCACCCTATAGTTCCCAGAATTATTTGAGGGGAAACCATGTTAAATGTGCTTTAAATGTGGATGCAACCTCAGTCCCTAAGAGCCAGCCTGCATGTTAATTGCTCCACACCTAATATGTAGCATCCTCTTGATGTGGAAACACCCAGTGGTGCTTATGAGAGAGTCTGTGTCCATGACAGAAATCCCTGGGACCAGAGGGCTGTGTACTATTGGCATGGGGGGGAAACTATTGTATGGAGTTTCCATGTAGCAGAACCACTGGAAAGTGACTCATGCTATTGTTCAAGCAGTGCATAGCCCACTCTTTAGGGAGCTGTCTGATTGGTGGAAACAGCCCAGTGTTAAACGTGAGACAGCATCCCCCCACCCCTCGGCCAATAGCAAGGCCCTCGGTGCTTCCTACAGTCATAACATGGTGCACTTCTGCATTCAACCCCTGCTTACTTCAGTGGGGTCAAAGAAGTGAAGTAATTTGGAGCCCACTTAAAGAGCTTTTCTCCCTGGAGACATCTGTTGGCTCTTCCCTGACCCCTGACCCTGTGCTGCACTTGGCTACTTGTATCATGTTAGCTGCATTGTAATCTGATTTTGGGGATGTGGTGAAATGTTGGTTACCGTGAAACCTGTCGGACTTTCTTTTCATATGTAACATAATCGGGGGTTTTGCAGCTTTTTTGTTAATGTGTATATATAAAATATAAATATATATATATATACATAAAATATATAATATATATGTATACGTTCCAGGTGTGTCTTTGTGTGGAGCAGAACATTGGGCATTTGGGCTAAATTGTGTGGTTATATTTCGGGTGCAGACATTTCATCCCCTGATGGCAAAAGGCATGCTCAAGATTAAGCAGTGTTAAATGTGACTGTGTGGACACAAACACACACACACACATTCGCTAATTGGTTCTCAGCACTTCCTGTGTTCTTCTGCCCACTCCATGTTGGCAGGATCAAAGAGGTAAATGGACAGCTCTGGGTTTAAAGCAGCTTCCTAAATATCCATAGCATCTTTCTTGTTCCAGACTCCCCATCCCCAGATCAGAGCAGGCAACCAGGAGTGTCCTCAGAGCACCAAATCTTTTTCCTTCAAAGAGGTCTTAGTGAGCCCTTACCTCTTAGTATAGGAGTACTGGGACTTTTCTCATCATTGAGCTTTCCCTGGAGTACAGTGGTGCCCCGCAAGACGAATGCCTCGCAAGACGGAAAACCCGCTAGACGAAAGGGTTTTCCGTTTTGGAGGTGCTTCGCAAAACGAATTTCCTATGGGCTTGCTTCACAAGAAGAAAATGTCTTGCGAGTTCCTGCGGGGTTTTTTTCCTCCCCCCCCTTTTCCCAAGCCGCTAAGCCGCTTATCAGCTGATCCGCCAAGCCGCTTAACAGCTGATCCGCCAAGCCGCTTAACAGCTGATCCGCTAAGCCGCTAATAGCGCTAAGCCGCTAATGGGCTTGCTTCGCAAGACGGAAAAACCACAAGACGAAGAGACTCGCGGAACGGATTCTTTTCGTCTTGCGAGGCACCACTGTACTGTGCAAATTTCCTTCTCCCTCCCCTCCTCCCCTCGGTATTTCAACTATTACACTGCTGCCCACCCTCCAGCTTCTAAGGAGTAAGAGAGGGTCCCAATCCAGCTACATCAAGCCTCTGCCAACCCCTAGCCACAGTCAACATCTGATAGTATCCAAATAGGAGGAATGATTCAGAGGCCTCTCTTGTGTTGAAATCAACAACAACTCTTTTTTTTCTTTCATGCTGGCTCAGTGTGACCTGTGGCAGCACAGCCTATTTTGAGCATGTCAGAAGGGGCTCCATGTTTGGATTGATGCAGAAGAGCTGCTAAATACTTAAAGGGCACAATGCCCGTGAGACAAATTTGCATGTACTATTTTATATGATAGATGTTTCTGGGAAAATAATATGGTGAATGCCTGGGGCACTGCACTTTGTAGTATGTCCCCAACTGCTCCATATGGCAGAGTAAAATACACACACATACAATTAAGTTTAAAAAAGGAGAAGGGGCAAGAGATTTAGGGCCTGCTGGATAAAGCTCCCTGAGCCGCCCTGTTTTGATGTACGCACATGTAGAATTCCTCTGCAGGAGAGGGCATCCACCTGCTTTCCCGCTTGTGCTGAGAAGCTCTACATTGGTACACACAATGAACTGCTCCTGACATGCTTTGGATTGTAGAAGCACAGCAACCAAGGGTGAGAGGGTGTTGGCAGTAGTAGCTGGTGTGCAGGGGCAGCAGCGCTTACATGACCTCCCATCACTGGAGTCACTAGTCCTTTCTGTCAGAGGTGAGGTGGTAGGGATTTTGGCACAGTACTCCCTTTCACATGTTTGCACCATGCAATTCTCCCTCCTAGAACATCGCAGTGATGGGACCTTTAAGTATGTGCCACTGCCCCTCTACACCAAGCGCTAATGGGTGCAGGGCTAGCCCAAGCACACATCTCACTCACATACAGGGGTGTGTGGTTATCTGAATTCCCCTAGCATTGATACCTGAAGCTGTGTTCTCTGCCCACCTTAAGAAAGGCTTGCAGAATTAGCCTGAAGACCTATCTAGTCCAGCATCCCATCTCATGCAGTGGCCAACCAGGTGCCCCAGGGAAGCCCATAGGTAAAGTGTGAGGGTTGCTCAAAGCAATCTCTTTCTGGGTACTTTGGAACTTACAGGATGGGTGGGAGGGGCAGGGAAAGGATATGTCTCTCCCAAGAAATGTTTCTTTTAATGTGCTCTCCATAGCTGGATCGTAATTTCAGAGGAGCTCCTCATACAGTGGTACCTCGCAAGACGAATGCCTCGCAAGACGAAAAACGCGCAAGACGAAAGAGTTTTCCGTTTTTTGAGTCATTCCGCAAGACGAATTTCCCTATGGGCTTGCTTCGCAAGACGAAACGTCTTGCGAGTTCTTGCGAGTTTGTTTCCTTTTTCTTAAAGCCCCTAAGCCGTTAATAGCCGCTTAGCTGCTAAGCTGCTAATAGCCGTGCTTCGCAAGACGAAAAAACCGCAAGACGAAGAGATTCGCGGAATGGATTAATTTCGTCTTGCGAGGCACCACTGTAACAGAATGAGGGCAGAGGAGTCGTTTTGGTCTTCTTTTTCGCAAAGCCTAGTGTACATTTTCACACATCAAGAGATGCTCAAAAATCCTCACCACCAGTCTCGGAGCCCTGTTCATGCACACATAGGAAAGCCACAGAGGAGAAGAGGTATTGGATCTTGCTGGCAGAAACAGCCTACATGCAGGCTTACCTGGAGACAGGAACAGGTGTAGGTTTGTTCCTATGGGAAGAGCTCTGCCTTTCCCTTCTCTTCCCTCTTGTACTGACACATGTACAGCCTCAAGATGAAAAGATGTTACACACACACACCATTTCATGTTCCAGGGGGGGTATTTGCTATGCTTGCTTTATTTCCATGCACTGGTTATTTGCATCCATGTTTTTGTTTGGTGCTTTTTTTAAAGGGCTTTACACACAAGAGGGAGAGACAGAGAATGTGCATGGGTTTTGGTTACACTTTCACAACCTCTCACAGAAGGAGGGGCATTTGGAACCATGACTGACAGAAAAGCCAGCCTATCAACAGGGTGCACAGCCCTAATCGGAGGACAAGAGTAGAAAGTTTCAGGACTGATGCAAGGGTTGGTCAGCTGTGCAAATCCATCTCGCTTGTAGCACAAAAACAGGTTCCACTTAAGCTTGATCCAGAGGAAGAGATTATACATTTCATAGACATATTGAGCGTGGCTCCATCTCAGACTCGCCACTGAAATGTACATTACTCCATGTATCCTTCCTTGATTTCCTGCTGGGATGAAGTTGACTAATGGGTGCCCAAAGATGGGTGGTGTCACTAAAAGCTTTTGGGCATTTCTGGCTCTGCAAGTGTCAAATCATACCTGGCATCGCCACCCTCTGTAATAACAGCCACTGCACAAGAAAGTGGATTCATGATTTCACTTGTCTCTAATCCAAGAGAGGAATGGTGGGGAAATTTGTTTCACTTTGCATTTAAAGGCAAGCCTACCTGTTCCACACTTTCTTAAACAATACAAGTATTGAAACACAGCCATCCTTCAAAACTTGTACCTCTCTGGATTTTGCTATGTTGTTCTCCAGCCTTGCAATGTGCACTTGCAAAATGCATTTACTAGGGTAAAATTTGCATTAAAATACCCATATTGGTGAAAGTAACATACAAAAGTGCATTATTTTAGGGAAAATGGCACTGGGGGAAAAATGAGTATATCAGACAAAATTATGTACAAATGTGTATATTAGGAGAAATCCACATTAAAATACTGATGATTTTTCATGGCCTTTTTTATGTCTTTTATGTGAAAAGTGGAGAACTGAATTTAAGATTGGAAAAATGAAAAACCAAAATTGACTTATTCGCCCATCCTAATCCAAGGATGAATCCTTCTCTCTCGTATCTGAAGAAGTGTGCATGCACACAAAAGCTTATACCTAGAACAAACCTAGTTGGTCTCTAAGGTGCTACTGGACTATTTTTTAATTTTTTATTCCTCCTCTCCGTTCACCTAGTTCAAGGACAGGAAAACTCTGGCGCTCCAGATGCTGTTTGAAGTACAATTTCCAGCATCCCTGACCATTGGCCATGCTGGCTGAGAATGATCGGAGTTGAAATCCCACAGCACTGGTTAGCCACAGGTCCCCCATCCCTGACCCGGCTGAACATTCCACCTTGCTTAATGTACTGTCCCATGTATACACCAGCATAACCACAAAGAACAGCATCTGAGCTCTTGAGCTTGAGGTGCTCCAGAAAGTCATATGAGAGCCAGAGCAGGTACGGCAACACACACACACCTAGACCAGCCAGGGTTAGTTCTTGAGCCCACAATTGTCTGTAATCCCATCAGAGTGCCACCATGGAGGAAGGATATACCAGAGAAAGACGTGGGCCAGAGAAAGACATATGATAAGGAGTAATTCTCCACTTTCACTATAAAAGATCCTGTCAGGCTGTTCTGAGCAACAAGGAGACTTTTGCTTAATAAAGATTCTTGACCTTGAGAGCAGTACATGTGAAAAGGATCTAGGAGTCTTGGTTGACCACAAACTTGACATGAGCCAACAGTGTGACGCGGTAGCTAAAAAAGCCAATGCAATTCTGGGCTGCATCAATAGGAGTATAGCATCTAGATCAAGGGAAGTAATAGTGCCACTGTATTCTGCTCTGGTCAGACCTCACCTGGAGTACTGTGTCCAGTTCTGGGCACCACAATTCAAGAAGGACACTGACAAACTGGAACGTGTCCAGAGGAGGGCAACCAAAATGGTCAAAGGCCTGGAAACGATGCCTTATGAGGAACGGCTAAGGGAGCTGGGCATGTTTAGCCTGGAGAAGAGGAGGTTAAGGGGTGATATGATAGCCATGTTCAAATATATAAAAGGATGTCACATAGAGGAGGGAGAAAGGTTGTTTTCTGCTGCTCCAGAGAAGCGGACACGGAGCAATGGAGCCAAACTACAAGAAAGAAGATTCCACCTAAACATTAGGAAGAACTTCCTGACAGTAAGAGCTGTTCGACAGTGGAATTTGCTGCCAAGGAGTGTGGTGGAGTCTCCTACTTTGGAGGTCTTTAAGCAGAGGCTTAACAACCATATGTCAGGAGTGCTCTGATGGTGTTTCCTGCTTGGCAGGGGGTTGGACTCGATGGCCCTTGTGGTCTCTTCCAACTCTATGATTCTATGATTCTATGATTCTATGACCTGATTAACAGGATCCTGTCCTCCTCACAGGTATGCAGGTGTTTGGGGGTGCAGATGGCGCTGTTTCTGGGTCACATCCCTGCTCAGTCAAATATTCTTGGATGGCATTCCCAAACCATCCAGGAACTGTTTGGGCTGTGGCTGCCATGCAAGCAATCAGTGAAAGGAACTTTGTCTTCCCTGGATGAGACATTGGCTGGCTGGCTGGCTGGCTGGCTGGCTAGCAGGGAGGGAAGGAGGGAGGGAGAAGTGGTGCTCCTGCTGTTTTGGGGAATGAGATGCTCTGATGCCACCTAAGCCTGGTTGAACATAAGTTTGTAAAATATTTATAAAGTTGGGAACATATGGTGCAAACCCACACAAAATATAAAACATTTTTTTCTTCTTTATTCTTTGCTCAGGGCTTTCTCCCATTAAACATTAATCTCTGAGATGAGGCAAAGGATCAAATAGCGGCTGCTATTATTGGGATGAATCCACGGCATTTTCAAAGGCTGTTTGTAGGGCTGAGCTCAGAAGAGCAGCAAATGAGGCTCCTGTGCTATGAAGAACCCAACTGCACATTTTGAATAGGGGTGGCAAGATGATAGGGGTTACTTCAACCCCTTTCTCTCTGGTTGGGGATGGGCAAAGAAGGATTGATATAGAAAAAGGCAAGTAACTTTGAGCCATCTCCAAACTTTCTTTCTAAAAGTAAGAGGTGAAAATAGGAATATAGGAAGCTGCCTTATGAGACAGACCATTGGACCAATGATCTCAGGAATGGATGTCTATACAGTCTGGCAATGGTTTTGCAGGGTTTCAGCTAGGGACAGCCCTATCGGGAAATGCTGGGAACTAAACTTAGTAAGTTCTGCATGCGAGACATTCTCTACCACTGAGCTGCAGCCCTTTCCAAAGATGGCAGAGGGATCTCTTCCCTTTGCCCATCTCTGCTTAAGCTTGGGGACTGGAGGTTCTTCAGCAAAAGCAAAAAGAACTCTAAATAAGCTTTGGGGCACCCATTATTTCATGGGTTCCTGGCAAGAGGCCTGGCACTGACTACAAGGAAACCAATTTTCACTCCTAAGATTAGAAAACTCAGGTGTATAAGGGAAAGTTGCCATCTCATGCCACTGCAGTGATCTCTCTCAGTGCCCTTGTTTGTATGTGCCACATAAGAATGTTCACACATTACATTTATTGAGTGCACAATTTGTGTACCTGCATATGAAAATAGTTATTCATGTGTAGCATTCAACAAGTGTGCACAACAGTTGAACTATATACATAAGTGCAAACTCTTTCACACAAATACCTGTAGATGTGTTAAGACAGGTGGTACCTGTGTTAAGTGTAATGTGTGAACAAGCCTATCATGTCAAGCTAATAAAAATATGCTCTACTACTGAGCTACTGCTCCTCTTTTATTCCACAACTGACCTCAAGGCAACATGCATGAAGTTTCTATGACTGGGTTTTCAGCATCTCCAGGCCCTGGAAAGTCAATGTAGACAATACAGAGATAGAGGGGCAAATGTTCTGACTCAAGGCAGTTTCATATGACCTTCCATAATATCTAATTCATCCCAGGCCCTTAAAGCCAGCTTCCCAGTTACTATGCATTCTCGGGCTTGGTCTGTACTCAGAGTAGCCTAACAGTTTGGCATGAATGATTCAACTCCTGCAATCTGTCTCTGCTCTAAGGAGGGAGTGCTTGTTCTCATTCTTCTGACATTATGAAGCAATGCATTTTTTGCAACTGGCTGCTGTTGCCTTGCAGAATAGGCCAAGCAAATAAGTCCTCCAACAAAGCTATTGAAGGACATCAGAAAGCAGTCGCCTTTTGTGTGCAAGTGGCAGCTTCTGTGTTTTGGACCCAGGCCAAATGCTGGACGACGGGCATAGCAAACAGCATGCTGCTTACTTAAGTGCCAGAGAACATGCTTTCCTTCTAAAAGGAAGGCCCAAGGCTCATTTCCTGGCATCTCTTATGTAATGGATTTCAGGAACCACAACCAAGAACTGCATGGAACAATGACATCCCATCATTGTCTGTTTGGTCCTTAAGCTAGCTCCACCAGGAACTGCTCATGCATTTGCAAGCATATCTTCAGAAACTTAAAGAACTAAACTTAAATAAATAAATATCCTCAAGAGGTGACATGCAGCCCTACACCTCTGGCTCCTGCCTTAAACTGTAAGAATGGACATCTCTAGTACAGGGGTCGACATGGTTTACCTTGCCTGAGCCTGTTCACTCTAGCGGAGATCCCTCCGTGGACCGGATCGTGAGCACATGCGCACCTGCAATTTCCAGCGTCTGCATCTGTGCAGATGTGATTTTTGGCATCTGTGCAGGCGCAATTTTCAGCGCCGTGAAAGCAAGTCCCTGCACCGTGCTGCGCTGGTTTAGTGGGGACTCGCCGAGCAGTCAGCTCGGTTTGGGTGCAGCTTGGGGGCCTGTTAAACGACCCCCATGGCCCGCTTGTGGCCCATGGGCCTTAGGTTGCCGACCCCTGCTCTAGTAACTCTTCTTATCTAGTATGTACTCCTTAGTTTGTTCCACTGTTCAGTGGCGGGCCCAACAGAAATGTTGGAGTCTTCTGGTGACTCCATTTCCCCTTCACATTTATATGGTAGGAACTTATACTGTAGGAACAGTAGGAACTTGTGCTTTTGACATGGGGTGAGCAGAGTTTCCTTGGTTCCATCTGCACACAGCATGGGCGCTTCCAGACTGTCACTATTTTGGGGTGGGATTCCATCCCTTGTCAGCAAGCTCACATTGTGCAATTAATGTTGCTTATGACAGCCTGGCACAACATACCCACTTCCCCCCAAAATATTTCTGTGGTAAAGAAAATGATAGGGAAATTCATTGGGGATGACTGCATAACACTTGCTTTGATACAACATCATCTAACCTACCCAGAGGCAAATAAGGATAAATAGCCAACATCATCTAATCTCCCTGCAAACATAAAAAAGGCTCAATAAATAAGTTGTCTGGAAGGACCCCATGCCTGTTAACATAAGACTGTAAGAAGAGCACTACTGGATCAGGCCAAAGGCCCATCTAGTCTAGCATCCTGTTCTCACAGTAGCTGACCAAATGCCCAAGGGGAAATCACAGCACTCTCCCCTTCTTCTTTGTTAAATTTGTTTAATCATTTTTTCGATACAAACAAAAGCAAAAGACACATACAACAAAAACCATAATAATAACAACACAATTTGACAATTCAGATTTGCATACACTGATATACCTATGACTATACCTTTTTAACAATATTTTCCCGCCTCTCTCTCCTTCCCCTACTTCCCACCACTTATCCGCCTTATCACTTAAATATTCCTTCCAGATTTCTTCATATTTATCCATTCTTATTTTGCATCAACATGCAATTCGTTTGTATGTAGCTAATCTGTCCATATTATCAATCCATGTGCTCAATGGAATCTTTCTGCGGCTCTTCCAATTCATTAAAACAAGTTTTTTTGCTTCTAATATAGCACGGTACATCCATTTTTTTTTACCCCTTGAAATCTCCCATGCTTCCAGAATATAATTTAGAATTAAATTCAGTTCCCCTAAATAGCAATTTCTTTTTATTACTCTTGCTATAAATATCCTCACCTTGCACCAAAATGATCTTATCATCAGGCAGTTAATCAACATATGTACTAAGTTCACATTTTTACTCCCACATCTCCAGCAGCTGTTTGCACTTGTTATTTTCTTCTAGTATAATTTTGCTGGAGTCCAGTAGAGTCCAGCACTCTCCCCTTCTGTGATTTCCAGAAACTGGTATTCAGAAGCATTACTGCGTCCAACAATGGAGGAAGAACATAGCCATCATTGCTAGTACAGTCATACCTCAAGTTGAAGTAGCTTCGGGATAAGTATTTTTAGGTTGCGTGCTGCAGCAACCCGGAAGTAATGGAACACATTACTTCCGGGTTTTGCCACTCGCACATGCGCAGACAGTCAAAATGACGTCATGCACATGCGCAGAAGCGGCAAATCGCAACCCGTGCACGCGCAAATGTGCGGACGCAGGTTTCGTTCCCTTCTGGATGCGAACGGGGCTCCGGAACGGATCCCATTTGCATCCAGAGGTACCACTGTAGTCATCAATAGGTTTCGCTTCCAGGAATTTGTTTAATTCGCTTTTGAAGCCTTCTAGGTTGGTGGCTATCACTCCCTCATGTGAGAGTTCCATAGTTTAACTTCTCACTGCATGAAGAAGTCCTTTCATTTGTCTGTCCTGAATCTTCCAGCATGCAACTTCATTAGAAGTCCACAAGTTCTAGTGCAGCGGTAGGCAACCTAAGGCCCATGGGCCACATGCGGCCCAATCGCCTTCTAAATCCAGCCTGCGGACGGTCCGGGAATCAGAGTGCTTTTACATGAGTAGAATGTGTGCTTTTATTTAAAATGTATCTCTGGGTTATTTGTGGGGCATAGAATTTTTTTCATCCCCCCCCCCAATATAGTCCGGCCAACCACATGCTCTGAGGGACAGTGAACCTGCCCACGGCTGGAAAAGGTTGCTGAACCCTGCTCCAGTGTTTTTAGAGGGGGGGGCGACTTTTCTCTATCCACTTTCTCCTTGCCATGCAAATGTTTACACATTTCTACCCTGTCGCATCTTCCTCACTTTCCCCCTAAACTAAATAGACTGAGAAGCTGCAACCTTTCTTCACAGGGAAGTCACTCCCATCATTTGGGTTGCGCTTTCCTGAACTTTCTGTTGGATGATCCATATAGCACTGAGCATATGGCAGCTTTTTTATATAAAGCACAGCTCTGCAAGTGGAAGAACCCAGCCTCTTCTCTGTGTTGCGCCCATAATGGTTGTTAATTTGTCAAAGCAAGTCTAATTCCAAATCTGCCCACTGAATTTGGAGCAGACCTAAGCTTGGAGGAGGAAGTGAAGAAGACTGGGTGGATGATACAGTGAGACTGATGTCAGTTAAAGGCATCGCTCCTCTTCAATCCCTCCGCTGTCTTCCCTGTGGCTTCTTCACGTCCCTGGTTTTTAAATCTTTTCACACACTCTGACTGGCTTTCTGACAGATGCCCCCACTGGGCTTTTGCAATGGAACAGAAGGACTGGGCTGATGTTTGTTAGCAGCAGTTTTTGTCTAGAAAAGAAAAACTTGCTGTGGCTTATTGCCCTGACAGGAGAAAGCTCTTTCTCCCAAACACACCCACACCCACCCACACACCATCAATCTTTGATGGCAGCAGCTTCAGGCTCAAGTGATAAACCCCATTGCTTGCTTCTGCAAATGTTCCAGCTGCAGTAAAACAGGTTTGGAATTTGACCACCAAAGAGGTGGAGTGAGAATAGATGATGGCAGAAAACAGCATTGCCCGGTTCTCCTGGTAAGTATTAGAATAATAGGATTGAAGAATTTGAAAGGGGCATTAGAGGTCATCAAGTCCATGCTGGAATCTGCAAATACAGCTTCCCTGTTGTATGGCTGCCCAGCCTCTGCTTATACACCTCCAGTGAACTTGCACCTACCCCACCTCCCAAAACAGAATCATAGAATTGTCGAGTTGGAAGGGACCCTGAGGTTCATCTAGTCCATGGGTAGGCAAACTAAGGCCTGGGGGCCAGATCCGGACCAATCGCCTTCTCAATCCGGCCCGCGGACAGTCTGGGAATCAGTGTGCTTTTACATGAGTAGAATGTGCCCTTTTATTTAAAATGCATCTCTGGGTTATTTGTGGGGCATAGGAATTCATTTTTTTCCCTTCCAAAATATAGTCTGGCCCCCACAAGGTCTGAGGGATAATAGACCGGCCCCCTGCTGAAAAAGTTTGCTGACCCCTGATCTAGTCCAACCCCCTGCAGTGCAGGAATCTCAGCTAAAGCATCCATGGCAGATGGCCATCCAACCTCTGATTAAGGACAAAGGAAGGAGTTTCCACAACCTCCCAAGGGAGTCTGTTCCACTGTTGAACCACCCGGTCCCTTGCAGTTAGAAAGATATTCCCAATGTTTAGTCAGAATCTCCTTTCTTGTATCTTGAAGGCATTGAAGGTTTGGGTTGGGTGTTTATCAATATGCGGATGATACCCAGCTCTACCTCTCTTTCAAATCAGAACCAGTGAAGGCGGTGAAGGTCCTGTGTGAGTGTCCAGAGGCGGTTGGAGGATGGATGGCGGCTAACAGATTGAGGTTGAATCCTGACAAGACAGAAGCACTGTTTTGGGGGGACAGGAGGCGGGCAGGTGTGGAGGACTCCCTGGTCCTGAATGGGGTAAGTGTGCCCTGAAGGACCAGGTGCGCAGCCTGGGAGTCATTTTGGACTCACAGCTGTCCATGGAGGCGCAGGTTAATTCTGTGTCCAGGGCAGCTGTTTACCAGCTCCATCTGGTATGCAGGCTGAGACCCCACCTGCCCACAAACTATCTCACCAGAGTGGTGCATGCTATAGTTATCTCCCACTTGGACTACTGCAATTCGCTCTACATGGGGCTACCTTTGAAGGTGGCCCAGAAACTACAATTAATCCAGAATGCGGCAGCTAGACTGGTGACTGGGAGCGGCCGCCGAGACCACATAACACCGGTCTTGAAAGACCTACATTGGCTCCCAGTATGTTTCCGAGCACAATTCAAAGTGCTGGTGCTGACCTTTAAAGCCCTAAACGGCCTCGGTCCAGTATACCTGGTCCAGTCTCCAGTATACCTTGGTCCAGTCTCCACCCGCATCGTTCTGCCCGGACACTGAGGTCTAGCGCCAAGGGCCTTCTGGCAGTTCCCTCACTGCGAGAAGCCAAGTTACAGGGAACCAAGCAGAGAGCCTTCTCGGTAGTGGCACCCGCCCTGTGGAACGCCTTTCCTTCAGATGTCAAAGAAATAAACAACAATCGGACTTTTAGAAGACATCTGAAGGCAGCCCTCTTTAGGGAAGTTTTTAATGATTAACAGACTACTGTATTTTATTACTTTTTTGGAAGCCGCCCAGAGTGGCTGCGGTAATCCAGCCAGATGGGTGGGGTATTAATAATAATAATAATAATAATAATAATAATAATAATAATAATAATAATAGGCTTCAGTGTTAGTTTATTCCACTATTGGAAAGCTTTCAGTGTTAGGAAATGTCTCCTCAACTTGGCTTTCCCTGAAAATTTTAAACCGGTGGTTCTTGTGGCATTGATCATAATGTGTTCCAAAAGCTAATGCTGCTTCCTAAAAACATAGGTGTCCATTAGTAACCTTACCTGGCCTTAACTGGTCATTACATTACACCACCTTCCAACTGGGTTGCTTTCAAGGACATTTCAGAATCCCTCCCCTTGCTCTTTAATTCACCCTTCTGGAGAACGCCGCATTTCGACAGCCCTCCTTGATGTCTGAGCACAGGCATCTTGATAGATCTAATCACCATCCCCAACCTAAGCTGCTGACCTGGCTTTCTGCAAGGAGGGGGTCCAGTGCTTCTCATTCACAGCTATTAGCCCTGCTGTCAGATAGGATTGTGCTCATGCAGGCCCACCCAAGCCATAGAGCAGGGCAGTCGAAAACAAAGGTAGTGATGGAATAGTAATTAAATTGCCATTAGATGGATAGCAGATTGTCTGGCAGCTGACAGTGAGTGAAAATGTTCCGTTCTGTCATGTTTTATCAGCATGGAAACCATTTGCAAGTTGCTCTAATTACAACCCTAATTGCCAATGTGATTAGGGGCCCTGCAGCTGTTCATTAAATGCATGTCACCCTCAGCCAGCGGGCTGTGAAGGGAGTATTTACTTAATGGAATTGAGCGCAAGGTGAGGGCAAGGAAGCCATGCCAAAGGAGCGAGTTGTTTAAGCTTCAGGATTCCAGTGTCAGGTTTGCCAGGAGAGCCTGCTGGCAGGGCTCAGAGCGCCTGGAAATGTTGTCACTGTGCAATTCACACAACCTGGGGCCAGCACTATGGCAGGACTTGTGCAAGACGCATTCAGGGTCTATCCACCTCCTTCTCTTACCAGTTGCACCCAGAAGCCCCTGTTCAGGATTCAACCCAGTCTGCTCAGCCACATTCCCCCTACATCTTAGTTTTCCTCCCACTGAGCAAACTCAGTCCTTTATGAGCTGTTTTTGGTGTATCATTTTGCCTGAAGTGTTAAAGCTTTCTTAAAGCTTTCTAGTACTTCTACAGACCTTGGTGATCCCCAAAGCCTATTGATCCATGTGCTTTTTGACTTTAAAAAAAACCCCAACCAATGGCAGTTGCATCCTGGAAACTGGAAATAGAGGGAACAAGCCAGATCTGTAACAAAATGTTGCAGCTGTGGTATGCTTCTGCTAAGGATTCTCTATTACATTTCGTCCTCCCTCCCTGTTCGTCACCATTTTACCATCACCAAAAGTCAGCATTAAGTTTCCGCTGAGCAAGACCAGTCCCCACTTGTCTGTTGCCCTACCCCCACATCCCCACAGTCTGTTTCCTACAGATTTCCTTTGTACTCTTTGGGTTCTACCCCAAACCTGCTTCTCTGTGGATAGTGCTGTTTTAGCTACCTGAGGACTGGAACTCATAGAATTCGGTTTCCTGTTGGTATACAGAGGGTGGTATTTCATGAGGATTCCATGACCAGCATTTCCTGTGCATTCCCCCCCAAGCTGGGAGCAGAATCCAGCAGCACTTGTTCCCGGCCGGCAAGAATTTAAATAAAGAGATATACATGAGGGAGAGAGGCGATTCTGAAGAAAGGTAATTAAAGCTCAAAGTTTGCCCACAGCCAACGAAGCAGGACTGTGCAATAAAGTGGCAGTTGGAAACATCTGATGTCCCACAGTTATTTTGCCCCATTTAGAACCATCCGTTCAAAAGACTCAATGCCACACTGTCAGGGGGTTCCCTGGAAAGCACTCGCACTGTAATGGAGAGGTACAATCACTCTGCTCCTGTAGACGGAGTAGGAGCAATGTACATGAAATATACTCGGAGTCCTGTAATGATTTCATGCTCTTTATTGCAGCTTATAAACAGTGATTTTAATTCCCACCCAAAACTCAGGCTTTTATATACAGTGGTGCCCCGCAAGACGAATGCCTCGCAAGACGGAAAACTTGCTAGACGAAAGAGTTTTCCGTTTTGGAGGTGCTTCGCAAAACGAATCTCCTATGGGCTTGCATCGCAAGACGAAAATGTCTTGCGAGTTCCTGCGGGGTTTTTTTCCCTCCCCCCCCCCTTTCTAAGCCGCTAAGCTGCTTATCAGCTGATCCGATAAACTGATAAGCTGCTAAAAGCCGCTAATAGCGCTAATCCGCTAATCCATCAATGGGCTTGCTTCGCAAGACGAAAAAACCGCTAGACAAAGAGAATCACAGAACGGATTTTTTTCGTCTTGCAAGGCACCACTGTACATTATTTACACAATGAGTTCCATCTGATTGGCTGATTCTGCTTCCCTCCTGGAGCCTGATTGGTTTTTTCCTGCAGGCCAATCAGTTGTTGCATTCTAGGATCCTACCAGCCTAATAGGTTGATTAACTTCCTCCTGGAGCCTGATTGATCTATTCCTGCAAGCCAGTCAGTTGTTGCATTCTAGGATCCTACTTGCCTATTGTTCTTGGATCCAAGGTTAGTACAGTGGTACCTCTGGATGCGAACGGGATCCGTTCCAGAGCCCTGTTCGCATCCAGAAGCGAACGCAACCTGCGTCCGCTTGTCTGCGTGTGTTGTGATTCGGTGCTTCCACGCATGTGTGTGATGTCATTTTGAGCATCTGCGCATGCACGAGCGGTGAAACCCGGAAGTAACGCGCTCTGTTACTTCTGGATCGTCGCAGAGCGCAACCCGAAAATATTCATCCCG
Source organism: Podarcis bocagei (assembly GCF_964188305.1). Classification (NCBI taxonomy): domain Eukaryota; kingdom Metazoa; phylum Chordata; class Lepidosauria; order Squamata; family Lacertidae; genus Podarcis; species Podarcis bocagei. The sequence continues at coordinate 34,491,552 of NC_138140.1, read as the reverse complement.
AAGCTACTTCAACCTGAGGTATGACTGTACCTAACAGTACACCTGCCCCAGGACTCAGAGGGCCAGCCCATGACTAAAGCAGTTGGTTCATCATGGCCCACATCCCTGGCTTGAACTCACTGCCTCAGCTGCCAACCCAGAGACTGGCGCCATCTTGAAACCAAAGACACTGGGCTAATTGCTCCCCCACCTTGCTCAGGCCACTTCAGCCCCCCCTTGTGACCATATGACCTCAGGGATTTTCTTTGCTGGGTGAGTGGACTACTTGGACAAAGCAGGGTAAAAACGAGCGCCAGAACTGTGATCTAGGGCATTCCAGTGGGGTGGGGAGGGAGCCCTGGCCCTACAAATCCTGATGCTGCTGGCAGAGGTAGGCTGGACAGGCAGCAGGGAATAAAAGAGCTGCTGGCAGTATCATCATGGCCAAGCAGATGCAGGCACAATGAAAGGGAAGCAGTTGCAACAATAAAATTGTTGTTGCACACTACACAAGCAGTGAGAAACTCCAAGGGGTGCCAGCTGGCTGTTGGGTGCTTGGGAATCTTCAGCACCAAAAACAAGGCAGGATTGATCTCCCCACATATCTGATAATGCATGGGGAGGTCAATTCAGCTTTCTGCAGGGCTTCAGTGTTCAAAGAAAAGCTCCCAATGGGAGATCTTTCTTGCAATTTGAACCAGGCACGGTTGCCTCCTGTGTGTGAAAATATGAGGAATGTTTATTCTGAGGAAAATCCTGCCCTTTGCAATTTTTATCATAGATAGGTAGGTAGCTAGGCAGGTAGATGCTTAATTAACTAGGGGCACTTTTATCATTTATCAGGTTTTAACATTAATTAATCTGACTGGACTGATTGACTAGACATTGCAGGGCAGAGTCACAATACTCAAAATCCCAAAGGCTGTCACATAAATTACGTAGCAAAATGGATTTCCTTTGGGTTTCCTGAGCCTAGGACCCGAATCACAGGTTCAAATGACGAAAGGGGGTTTCGGCTGAACGTTAGGAAGACTTTCCTGATAGTAAGAGCTGGGGGACTGTGGAACAGACTGCCTCAAAAAGTTATGGATTCTTATTGGTTGTTTTTTTTTAAGGGTTTTAATAAGTAGGTGGGTGGCTGTCTATCAGGGATGTTGTAGGAGCAGGTTTTCTGCACCAGGAGGGGCTTGGCTGGATGACCTTTTAGATCACTTCCAACTTCACTTATTCTCCATGGCCCTGCTTTCAGGGGAACACTTTAAAATGTAGCTACATGTAGAAAAAACTTTAAAGTAGGGCTGACTGCTTTAGAAACAAAAGGTTCACGTGCTGGCTGTTTAATCTGGATTTATTAATTTGCTGTGCAGTTTTCATGCTCGTGTTTGCATCCCTGGTTTTGTACATCAAACAGTTGTTTACAATACATGAGCCATGAGGTGATTAAAGACTCTTGTAAATAAATCAAGAGACAGAGCTATTGTCTCAAGCCTTAAGCTGCTTCCACAGAGACACTTACAATCTGTTTTTAAATTTAGCATGTCTCTATTATGACATCACACTGATCCAAATTATGCACATCCTAATATTTCATGTTTATGAGCCCTTAGGAATGTCACATCTACCATTTTATAGGGTGAAAAGAAAAATGAAGATTAAAGTACATAAAAAGGAACAAGGACTATTGCGAGGAAGGCAACTATTGAACGGACCGTTCTGAAGAGCAGTAAGAGAGGTAATTAAATGCTGCAGGGAGCCCCAATACTGCCTGTCTCTGAAGCAAAAAAATACTCAACATGGAAGCAAGCATGAGAAGTTAATTAAGCCAAGTCAGGGAAAGGTGCTAATTACCCCCAATAACAAGCTGCAAACACACAGCTCTCGTAATTGGGAAAAGAATTACTCATAACACAAAATGCATGACTCAATTATTGCAGGACATTGCACTGTGTGCTAATGATGCCAGGCCCAGTATGGAAAAGAGAAGGTTAGATTTGTTCTGTTTTTCTAAAGGAGTGTTTGGGGAAGTGGGGTGGGGTGATGCCATGCATAGTGCTTAGGTTCCTGAAGCATTGGTAGCCATTTTACTAGATCCAAGATGGCTGCTGTCTGGGGCAAGGGGAAACTGTCCTGAGGAGTTGACCTGGCACAATGGTGTTGCCATCACTACATTTTACTGCAGTGGGGGAGTCCAGTGACCGCTCAGCGTACAATGAAATAAAATGTGGGTGGTTTTGTGGGGGGTGGATCACCTTTGTCACCAATGTTTGCAGTGGCAACACCAACCACCATCTACTGCAGAGCTTTCACGACACATTAGTGTGTCAGCTGCAGTGTGTAGCTGCATCGTGCAAACACTCCCCATGCTCCTCCCGGGCTGGAAAGGGGTTCGTTTAACCTCCGTTTTGCTAGTAAAACTGAATCACAAAATGACGCATATCTAAAAAGTGTGTCACCAACACGAAGAGTGTTGAAAGCTCTTATCTACAGTCGGCTGGTGTGTGAAGGGGCTCCTTGTGTTTACTGATGCATATGTGTACAACTTCACATCAGAGAACGCTTACAGGTGTTGCATACCCTCCTAACATGTTGAATTCCAAAACTGGGACTCATGTCTTTCTGTCCATGCTCCTGCACAAGTCACATGACCCATGTGAGATAATAGAGCCCAAAAGGCACACTTGGGGGGGGGCATGCTCTCACATTGCCCAAAAACATTTGTTTTGGAGTGCTCCATGATATTGCAGCTCTGAAAAGTGCTTTTTTGGGGTGGGTGGGAAAGATCTCAGTGCAAAATCGTGGCGTCCCAAATGGCTGCTGTGCTCTCAAAGGAAAACACTTGGATATCCTGCTTTTTCCAGGACACTTGCAGGCTATGGGGCTGGTATGCGAACTGAATGCTTAGTGCACAGCTGAAGCCACTATTATGTGTTGGATTTAACACATTTTATGTTACAAGGCGCGTCCTAACCAATCGTAGAAACGTTGGTAGACGAACGTTCTAATGGCAAGTAAGCACATGCTCTTCCAACTGTCAACTGTCAACTGACGGTCAGTTCATGCTTGGCATTATTATCATGTTGTCCAGTCAGTTTGGTCTTATGTTTCTGTGAGGTGTGTAAATCAGCCATCGCACATGCTCAGCTTCAGTGAATTGCAGTTCAGCATGGGGAAACAATGCAAGTAATGGGCATCAATTGAAAACACGCATGCTCCCCTCCACCCCCAGGCAACACAAAAATGGAACTTGAAACAAAAGCAACTTCACTGTGTTTCAGGCCATATAATGTGCAGATAACTTAAAGACCGGGGAAACCTGAGCTCAAATCGCCACTAAGCTTTCTGAGTGACCAGTTACTCTCAACCTACAGTACTCTCTCTCAGAGGGTTGTTGTGAAGAAAAAACAGAAGGAAAAAAGACCCATATATGTCATCCTAATCTAACTGGAGACAAGATGAGGTAAACTCCAGAGCTGTTTAATGCTATTGGATTATTTTACACGCAGGCACACAAAACCATAAAGCAGACACTGCTGTTTTTCACCATTATTTTACTAGTGTTATATCCGTTTACTGTTTTAACAATGAGGTAGAGTAAGTCACCCTGGAAGTTTTCTTTTCGGGGTGTCAAGTTTTCGAAACAAGCAAGCAAACAAATAAAATCCTCCTGCGCAGTCAACATGCCCTGAGGCGCCTCATCCGGGTTCCCAACTTGCCCTTGTGGGTCGCTCCCTGTGAGGCCTCTTGCCCTCCCCACCCCCCACCCCAAAACAGCACACACACCAGAAAAGGTAGTCAGCTGTCCCTTGACTTTTTGGGTGCTTGAACAGTCTCCCTCTCACTCTCTCGCACACCCTGCAAGCCACTTGCCCTTCAAAAACCTGCTGGGAAAAAGGAGGGAATCTTTAGTTAAAGGAGGAGGAATGTGCTCCTGATTCCCCTTCACTGCCTTCGCTTGGTTGAGGTTAATGAGATAATTACTCACACGTTGCCAGCTTGTCAGGCCCCAACAACGCCAAGTTCGCCAATTATGAAAGCTGAGCTTATGCCACACTATTTTAATTCTACCCCTCTTGCTTGGATGCCCTTACACCAAACACAAAACACACAAACTCCTTTTGTCATGCAGATGAGGCCATTTCTTTCCCACAGTTGGGGCAGGGAAGCGGGGAGAGCATCTGAGGGAATAAATTAATGATCACTGGGTTGGGGTTAGTTATCCTTAATGTCTTGAGGTTTTCTCTGTGCCTTCCTTTCATGCTGGCCAGCTAACTGTGTGATTCAATTAAGATCTTCGTCCCCATGAAAGGCGGCCTCCCCAGCTCACTTGCCACCCAGGATCAGAAAGGTTTGCTTCCGCGCCTGGGAATGCTGTGCCATTTTGTCATTTTCCTCACCTCCCCGATACACAGGTGAAGACAAAAGTTTTTGAGGGAACTAGGGTTGCCAAGTCTCGAGGTCTGAAATGTATACCCTCCAACATTTCTCCGCTTAAAATAGGGACGTCCCATTCCATAAGGATAATTTTACTATTTATACCCCACACATCTTACTGGGTTGCACCAACATATATAAAAACATAATAAAACATTAAACTTTTTTGTAATAAAACTTCCCTATTAAAGTCAAAGAGTTCAGAGAAGCAGAGAAGGGGGTCTGGATACTGACCCCCCCCATGCCACTTCCGTTGGAAAAGAGGTGTTGTTTAAGCAGCCCGATCACCCCGTCCCTTCCCATTGTACTGCAAGGGTTCAGGTGAATACAAAATGCCTTGGGGTGCAGCAATCTTTGGGGGGCTGATGGAGGGTGAAATGCTAGTGGGATGATGGAGGGGGAGATAGTAGGCAGGGAAGCTGCAGGGCAGGTGGGGGAGGGAGAGATACCCTCCCCCCCAAAAATGAAAGGAGGTGGGTGTGCAGCTGAGGTCCCTCCATTTAGAGTATTCCAGATAGCAATATGGATGCTATAAACACATGCAGAAATACAAGCGTTTCATAAATTTCAGCTGAGTTTCCAGCATTTCAGGGGGTTGGACAACCTATTTCTTAATAGGTTTAATTGGGTTTGGTGCTTTCTCTCTGCATGTCGTTCCTTGAACAGCTTCCTGTGCAAAGATAAGGCTTGCTTTCATTGCTCTGTTCATTTGTACATTTGACTAGTGTTGTGTGGAGGGAAATGCAACCACTGGGCTGAAAAATGTCACCCTCCTGCCCTCCTGTGTTTGAAATTCTAGAATAAGAAACTGCTTCTTTCCCCTCAGTCGCTATGTCTGTTTGTGACATCACAGGAGACCATACATAGACAGGGCTGGGGAAACTAGGCCTCAAGCGGGGGGTGGCACTTGTTAATAAAGAAATGATGACTGAGAAGCCCTCCCCTTGTGACACGTCCATGGCACCCTCAGAAACCCTCCTTAGCACCCACCATGGCCCCCTGACCCATTTTTAAAAATTTTCCCCAAAATCTGTTAGTTTTTACAGTGCTGCAAGACTGTTTGTTTTGGCAGTTGAGGGATTGGTATTATTTATTTATTTTGCCCTTTCTGAGAGATAAATAAACTGGTTCCTTTGACTTAAGGTCTCTGGATCCTTTTAAATAAAATGATCTACAAAATGAGTGAATTAGGAAACCTTTTTATTATACACACTTGCAAGTGGGGTAACCCAAGATCAGGCACAGCTTCATCAGGAAAAACACATCTTAAAAAGTTACTTGTCTGGCCGCAAGTCCCTCCTTCCACTCCCACAAGAAGGGGTGTGCCAATTTACAGAAGTATCGTGTCCGCCTCATTAACATTTTACCATTCCACTTCCCATGTTAATCATAATACAATACAATACAATACAATACAATACAATACAAATACCTTTATTGGCATTTCTAGTTAAGACATTTCAAAATGGCATGAGATACAAAGTCTTCTTCCTGTTTCCTGTTTCCACCTCCCTTTATTTTTGGGGGGGAGGGTATCTCTCCCTCCCCCACCTGCCCAGCAGCTTCCCTGCCTGCTGTCTCCCCCTCCATCATCCCACTAGCATTGCATCCTCCCCCCAGGCCCCCCAAAAGATTGCTGCACCCCCAGGTGTTTTGCACTCACCTGAACCCTTGCAGGGAAAGGGGCGGGGCACAATGGGAAGGGGCCGGGTGACCGGGCTACTTAAACCATGCCCCTTTTCCAACAGAAGCGGCATGGGGGGGGTCAGTATCCAGCACCCGCTTCTCTGCTTCTCTTGAACTCTTTGACTTTAAGCAAATTGTGCAATCAATTTTAAGATTTCCTGGATGATTTAAGCATATGAGTTGTGTGGATGGCTTCTCGAAGACCTAAACCACTTCATCTGGTGCAGCTTGTAGAGGGAGAACATTTGCTCTTCTGAAATCTGGGCGCTCCTTTTTCAGCTTGTCATAGTCCGCGTTTACCACATAGAACTGGAAGAGAGAAGTGCAGCTCTTAGGATGACAAGCGTTCTCTCCCTCTTGGACTACTGCCATGCAATCTACTTTGAAGGTGATTTGGAAACCACAACTAATCCAGAATGCAGCACTGGACTGGTGACTGGGAATGGCCACCGGGACCATATAGCACCAATCCTAAAGGCTCCCAGTATATTGCCAAGCACAATTCAAAGTGTTGGTGCTGACCTTTAAAGCCGTAAACGGCCTCGGCCCATGATACCTGAAGGAGCATCTCCGCTCCCATCATTCATTCTGGACATTGAGGTCCAGCTCCAAGGGCATTCTGGCAGTTCCCTCACTGTGAGAAGTGAGTTTACAGGGAGCCAGGCAGAAGAAGAAGAAGAAGAGTTTGGATTTGATATCCCGCTTTATCACTACCCGAAGGAGTCTCAAAGTGGCTAACATTCTCCTTTCCCTTCCTCCCCCACAACAAACACTTTGTGAGGTGAGTGGGGCTGAGAGACTTCAGAGAAGTGTGACTGACCCAAGGTCACCCAGCAGCTGCATGTGGAGGAGCGGGGAAGCGAACCCAGTTCACCAGATTACGAGACTACCGCTCTTAACCACTACACCACACTGGCAAAGGGCCACCTCAATGGCAGCACCCTCCCTGTGGAACGCCCCCCCTCCTGTCAGATGTCAAGGAGATAAAGAACCACAGAACTTTTAGAAGATACCTGAAGGCAGCCTGTATCAGGTAGTTTTTTATGTTTGACATTATTTTTTATATTTTGCTGGAAGCCGCCCATAGTAGCTGGGGATAAGTAATAAAATATCATTATCATTTATTTAACTAAGAGAAAAGTTATGAACTAAGCGCATGAACAAGATATAGCGTGTGCACCATTTCATGTTTTACTGGAAAACCTTAGGTGACTGTTAACTGGTGGGCAGGGTCTGTGGGGGGGGGGGGGAATTCCCCCTTGATCTGACTTGATCTGAAGTCATTTCAGCACTGCCACTACAGAGTGACAGGGTCATCACAATTTCACCATGGCAACCAGCTGCTTCATTTCTACTTATTTGAAAGGCAGGTCATTGAGTATTTATTTTATTTATTTATTTTTGTATATAATATTTATTAAGTTTTCCATTTTAATAATCCAAAAAGAACCACATTAAAACATTCCAAATTACAATACAATAAAAAAGCCAAATATAAATGCCAAATTATATATCTTTGGGTGGCTTCCCAAGCTCTGAATTTCACAGAGTGCTAATAATCTAATATCACATTGCATTTCTTAATTAGTCAATAAACTATTCCAATGTTAATTCTTCACTTAATTTTCATGTTTTGCTTCTTCTTACAAAGATGTACTCCTTGCTGTCTGCCTCTTGTCATGTTTCTCTGCCTGGCTGGGACAAAAAGAGCAACCTAGAGCAGGCATGTCCAAAGTCCTAATCTGGCCTGCCGGTTGGTTTAATCCGGCCCCTGTGGCAGTTTATTTCCTGGGGTAAAATCCTAAACTAAAAAAACCTCAACAACTTCAATCCAAAAAAAAGGCTAACAACTTTGGTTGGCAATTAGGTCGGCCTTCCCGGCCCTTCACTTAATCAAATCTGGCCCTTTTTGAAAATGTTTGGACACCACTGCTGTCAGAGCTGCTTCAAGATCCTAGCTCACAGAGGATCACGCTAGCCAGCGGTCATTAAGTAAAAGTCTTTATTGAATTACAGTTTCCATTCTCACGCTGCTGTCTGCAACTCTACGTCTACTAGCTAGATCGGCGAGGCTCCGTCTGAGTCTCCGCCCCGTGCGCACCAACTTAATATCCTAGCCTTGCTCCACCTTTTCCTCCTGACTGTCCTCCTCTGGGTCCCTCTACCCCCCGGGGCTTCTTCCTTCCGGGATTCTTCTGACGCTGACCCGGACCCTTCTGCCTCCTTGCGCCGGGCTTTAGGACCTGGTTCCCTTTCGGGGCTGCTCACTGCGCCGCCTTCCTCTGCATTTGAACTAGGCGCGCGCGCCCAACCTTCCACTTTCCTCTTAACCGTTTCTTCGCTCCCCGATGGAGGTGTGGCCACTCCTGACTCCTGCCCTCCCTCCTGTGGTGAGCTGCCAGCGCTTCCCCCCTGGCTCCTTTCCTCTTCCCTGCTTCCTGGCGGTGACGCTGGTCCCGATTTCCAGCTGCTCCCCCCTGAGTCTCCTCTGGCTCTATCTTCCTGGGGTGCCTCCCTAGACTCCCCCCTTGCCCTGGCCACTGGTGCTCCTTTCTGTGAATCCTCTGATTCACTGGAAAGACTGGGAGATCTCGGGTCGTCGTCATCACTCATCCTTTCCTCTGTCTCCTCCCCTTCGCTCTCTGTTTCCTCCCTTGCCCGTGCCTCTGCACCTAAACCCCTGACATCCATCCCCCCCTCGAAGCCCCCCAGTCCCCCCTCCCCTCCTTCCGGTGCTGGAGCTGGGGGCTGCTGTTGCAAAGGGACGAACGTCGGATATCGGTCGCTTCCCGTGGCAGGCCTCCATCGGAACTCTTCCGGGTCTTCCTCTCTGCTCTCGTTGACGACAGTCACCTCCTCTTCCATCTCTGTGCCGCCGTGCTCGAAACCAGGGTCGTCCCCGAAAATGTCCATGTCCGTCTCTCCCGCACTTCCTCCAGGCGGCGTTGCTCGGCCGGAACAGTCCAGCCACTTCCTGCGGAACTGCTCCTCCGGCCTATCGTCCCACCAATACGAGGGTTCTGAGACAGATCCCGAGGGTGACCCCTCCGGGGAACGGACGTCTCGTGTTGGTTCCTCGTCCGAGTCGAACCCCCTGAACGTGCTGTCCGAAAGCGTGGGCGTGAAAAGCCAGTCGTCGAAAAAGTCTGCTGGCATAGGTCTATGTGGGAAGAGGGCATGAAACTCGTCTTTGAGCAGAGGTTCGTCTAAAGCGTAGCCCGGCACCCAGCTGTTCGCACTGGCCGGGGTGCCCTCCCTGGCGAGAAAGTATTCTACTCCCTCTTCCCCCCATCTGGAGTCCAAAATCTCCGTGACTTCGTTGATGCGCTCCTCCTGTGCCACTCCCGCGTGCCCCGTTCCTTCTCTGAGCGGACTCGGCGCCGTTCCGGGTTCCTGGAACCTGTGCGGTGCCTTGTAGGGAGTGAGCACCGATCTGTGGAACACCGGATGCATTCTGGAACCCTCCGGAAGCGCCAGCCGGAAAGCCACCGGGTTGACCTGCTCTTCGACTTGGTATGGCCCCAGTTGTTTATGCCCTAGTTTCTTCTTGGCCAACGACCTGGCCGGCACTGCGTGGGCTGCTAACCAGACCCAGTCTCCCACGTGGAGCTCTTCGCCAACCCTTCTGTGTTTGTCCGCTTGTACCTTGTATGCGTGTTTAGCCAGCTCCAGGTGGCGCCGCAGCTGATCGTGGACTTCCTGCAGCTCCGACGCGAACGCATCTGCTGACTGCGGCTCCCCTTCTCCCCTGCATTCCAGTCCCGGGAAGGTTCTAGGGTGCCGCCCGTTGTTGGCGAAGAACGGCGTGACGCCCGTGGACACGTGCTTCGTGTTGTTGTAGGCAAACTCTGCAAGCGGCAGGTAATCCACCCACGTCGCAGGCTGTTGGTTTGCATAACATCTCAGGTACTGCTGCATGATGGCATTGGCTCGCTCCGCTTGCCCGTTGGTCTGCGGGTGTCTCGCCGACGCCAGATTGATCTTGACGTTTAGGAAGCCCATCAGCTTCTGCCAGAAGTTCGAGATGAACTGCCGCCCGCGGTCGGACAGAATAGACCGTGGCAGACCGTGAACCTTGAACACGTGGTCTATGAACAGTTTGGCGGTTTGCTCTGCCGTGGCCACCTTAGCACACGGAATGAAATGCGCCATCTTGGAGAACAGGTCCACAACCACCAACACTGCCGTCTTGCCCCTTGAGCTGGGCAGATCCGTGACAAAGTCCAGAGCCACCCTTTCCCAAGGTTCGACCGGAGTTTGCAGCGGCTCCAACAGTCCAGCCGGCGGTTTGTGCACCGGCTTTGCCCTCTGGCAGGTGTCACACCTCGCCACGTAGTCTGCGACCTCCCCTCTCATTCCAGGCCACCAGAAATCCCTGGCTACTAATTCCACCGTCTTCTCCTTGCCAAAGTGCCCGGCCGTGGGTGCGTCGTGCAGCTGCTGTAGCACCTTGGCTCGAAGTTCGTCACCCGGCACGTAGATGGCCCCTTTACGGATGAGCAATCCATCTCGTAGCTGGAAACCGTCGGCCGCTGCCTTGCCCCCTCGCACCTCTGCCATCTTCGTTTGTGCGAAGGAGTCCCCCTGCAACGCTCGCCGCACCGCCTCTAGGTCCACGGTCGCCGCGGCGCACGCCCACACTGTCGGTGCAAAGATGTGCATGGCGGCCGCTGGTGTTGCGTCCTCCAGATACTGTGGCTTGCGGGAGAGAGCGTCTGCCATGATGTTGGTGTCCCCCGGGACATACTCTATTCGGAAGTCGAAGTCCGCAAAGAACTCAGCCCAACGTATCTGCCTCTGGTTCAGGAACTGTGCCGTGCGCCAGTGTTCCAGATTCTTGTGGTCCGTGCAAACCTGCACCGTGTGCTTGGCGCCGATCAGAAAGTGCCTCCACGCCTTGAACGCTGCATGAATGGCCAGCAACTCCCTGTCCCATATGGTGTAGTTCTGCTCGGACTTGCTGAGCTTCCTGGAGTAAAACGCTCCCGGCCGCCACACGCCCTGCGGGTCCTTCTGCAGCAGGACCGCCCCCACTGCTCTGTCCGAAGCGTCTGTCTCCACCCTCATCGGCATGCTGGGGTTGACATGAAGCAACTGCTCTTCCGACGCGAAGAGACGCTTGAGGGCCTGAAAGGACTGCTCCGCCTGCTCTGTCCAGATGAACTTCTTCTTCTTGGAGCTAAGGGTGTCAGTGATGGCCGCCGTCTGCATCGCGAAGCCCTTGATAAACTTGCGATAGAAGTTCGCAAAGCCGACAAACCGTTGGACCTCCTTCCGGTTGCGTGGGCTCTTCCAATCCAACACTGCTCGAACCTTGGCGCTGTCCATGGCGAGCCCCTTGTCAGACAGCTTGTAGCCCAGAAAATCCACCTCCGGCACGTCAAATTGGCACTTCTCCAGCTTGGCGTAGAGCCTGTGTTGCTTTAGCCTGCCCAGCACTTCCTTGACGTGCTTGTCATGTTCTTGCTGCGACTCCGAAAAGATCAGGATGTCATCCAAGAAACAGACGCACGTCTTGTAGAGAAGTCCCGCCAACACGTGATGCATAAATGCTTGAAAAACGTGAGCGCCATTTTGCAGTCCAAAAGGCATAACTCTGTATTCGTAGGTACCCAGTGGCGTGAACATGGCTGTCTTCCACTCATCACCCTCCCGCATGCGAATGAGGTTGTACGCCCCCCGCAGGTCCAACTTGGTGAACACCTTTCCCTTCCGTACCTTCGCCAGGAGGTCGTCGATGCGGGGCATGGGGAAGTCCGACGGCTTGGTCACACTGTTCAAAATCCTGTAATCCACTACGAGTCTTTTTTGGGGCGTGTCTCGCTTCTTAACAAAGAATACAGGACTGCCCCCCGCTGCCTTAGACTCCCGGATGAAACCGCGCTCCAAATTATGATCGATGAAGTCTTTGAGTTCCTGCAGTTCGTCCTCAGACATGGAATACAGCTTCCCTTTAGGCAGCGCCGCCCCCGGCAGCAGGTCGATTTTGCAGTCATATGGTCTGTGAGGGGGTAGCCTGTCCGCCTCCTTCTCGCAGAAAACTTCCAGAAATTCTGCGTACTTGTGGGGAATCGCTTGCAGCGTGCCTAGCAGCAGCTGTGACTCCTCTTCCTCTCCTTCCTGCCTGGGTACGATGCAGTGTTCAGCACAAAAGGAAGAGCCGAAGACCAGCTGCCTCTGGAACCAAGCCATCGTTGGGCTGTGCTTGTCCAGCCAACTCATGCCCAATACAATGGGCGTGTCAGACAGTTGAGTGACGTTGAAGCTGATGACTTCCCTGTGATTCCCAAGTCGCATCACCATTGGTGGCGTCTGCTTCACCACTTGCCCCCCTAGCAGCTCCCTGCCATCCACCGTGACAACCTGCAGGGGCAGTGTGGCCGGCAGCAACTGCACAGCGTGCCTGTCGACAAATTCCTGCCCTATAAAGTCCGCGTTGCTGCCGGAGTCGATGGTGATTGGCACGTCCATGGTGATTCCATTGGGCAGCTGGAGAGATGCTGTGAGCCTCACTACTGGTTTGGGCGGGAGGGGGTTCACTGGCTGTAAAATTTCTGGGGACTGCGTCACTAACACGTCTGGCTGGGCCCCAGTGCCTCTTCCTCCAGCCAGACATCGTCGTTTCCCTGCTGTGGTCCTCCCTGCTGCGTAGCTGCAGTCACCATTGCTGAGGCTGCAGTAAGCTTGTGGGGCCTCTGGGGACACTCTTTCGCCATATGCCCTGGCTGCTCACAGACGTAACACTTCCTGGTCCCTCTAGGAGGCTTCGCCTTCACTGCTGCCGGTGCTAGGGCTCTGGTTGCTGACTGAGCCCTTGCACCTCCAACCTCCATAGGTTCGGCTCCTCCTCCTGGCGGAGGCGTGGATTGCGCCCGCGCTGCTTCTCTGGGAAAGAAGGAGGGGCCCCCGGCTGGTTCGCGCCCTCCACGTCCTTCGTCCTTGCTCCACGGACGTCCTTCCAGCCTCACCCCCACTGCCAGTGCCCTCTGAACGACCTCCTGGGTGGTTCGGGGTCTCTCCCCCCTCGCTATCTCATCTTTAATCGAGTTGTGCAGTCCCTCCCAAAAGAGGTCTCTTACAGGAGCCGAATCTCTGTCCCATTCCAGGGCGCTGACCAAGGCGAAAAAGCGGGCATGATACTGTCTGACGCTGGCCCTCCCTTGTCTCAGCCCATGCACCTCCTTTCGTGCAAGATCAATGTCAATACTTGATAAGAAACACCCATCCATCGCTTTAATAAAGGCATCCGCATTCTGGAGCGCCGGATCGTTATCTCTCCATAAATTGCGCAACCATGCTTTCGCCTCCCCATGCAGATGGGACATGATGAACCCCACTCTCTCCTGTTCATCTCTAAAGTCTTTATGCAACAGTTGCAGTGCGCACAGTACGTCGGCTCTAAAGTTGGGATACTGTTGCAGGTTCCCATCGAAGTGAGAGAGCAGCCCGCCTGCCCGTCTCGCCAACCCAATTCCCTCCTGCCGGGGTGTTTGCTTTGCCAGTACGTCTAACCTGACCTGGAGATCCCTGCAGGCGGCAGCTGCCTCGTCCTCTCTCTTCCTGGATGCGAGAACCTCGGCGTTCAGTTGTGCCACTGCTTTTCTGAGGTCCTCTATCTGCTGCTCAGCCGTCATGTCTCCTGCCGTTCGTGAGCTCGCTAGTGGGCGCCTGTTTCTCTCCCCTCCTCAAGGCTGCAGATGCCCACAAGACTGTGACGGAGCCTACTGTCAGAGCTGCTTCAAGATCCTAGCTCACAGAGGATCACGCTAGCCAGCGGTCATTAAGTAAAAGTCTTTATTGAATTACAGTTTCCATTCTCACGCTGCTGTCTGCAACTCTACGTCTACTAGCTAGATCGGCAAGGCTCCGTCTGAGTCTCCGCCCCGTGCGCACCAACTTAATATCCTAGCCTTGCTCCACCTTTTCCTCCTGACTGTCCTCCTCTGGGTCCCTCTACCCCCCGGGGCTTCTTCCTTCCGGGATTCTTCTGACGCTGACCCGGACCCTTCTGCCTCCTTGCGCCGGGCTTTAGGACCTGGTTCCCTTTCGGGGCTGCTCACTGCGCCGCCTTCCTCTGCATTTGAACTAGGCGCGCGCGCCCAACCTTCCACTTTCCTCTTAACCGTTTCTTCGCTCCCCGATGGAGGTGTGGCCACTCCTGACTCCTGCCCTCCCTCCTGTGGTGAGCTGCCAGCGCTTCCCCCCTGGCTCCTTTCCTCTTCCCTGCTTCCTGGCGGTGACGCTGGTCCCGATTTCCAGCTGCTCCCCCCTGAGTCTCCTCTGGCTCTATCTTCCTGGGGTGCCTCCCTAGACTCCCCCCTTGCCCTGGCCACTGGTGCTCCTTTCTGTGAATCCTCTGATTCACTGGAAAGACTGGGAGATCTCGGGTCGTCGTCATCACTCATCCTTTCCTCTGTCTCCTCCCCTTCGCTCTCTGTTTCCTCCCTTGCCCGTGCCTCTGCACCTAAACCCCTGACAACTGCTATATAGGATTGCCTTCAGATGGCTTGGGGGTCGGATAACTCTATACTTTCCAACATTTCTCCCATGAAAATAGGGACATCCTAAGGAAAAGTGAGACATTCTGGGATCAAATCAGAAACAGGGACAGCATCTCTAAATCAGGGACGTCCCTGGAAAATAGGGACACTTGAAGGCTCTGTAAATTATGTCTTGAGGTCTGCTTGGCTACCTTCAGGTGGCAGGTGGAGGGCTTAAATCTCCAGGTGGGCAAGGGTGCCTTTAATAATGAAGATATAAGTAATTAAGAAAGCTGTGTGGGTGCTGCTATGTCATCCAGGCTACGGCTGCTTATCATAATATCTCATGGTGGGCCACTATCGAACTCTGTAGGGTCCCAGTGTAGCAAATGTTGTCACACAAAGCTAGCACTTGACCGAATTGTACTCAAAGTGAGGAGCACCTCCTGCAATCCGCCCCCTCCATTTGTTCCACTTCTGAATGCCCTATCCCACCCCCTAAATCTGAGTCAGGACCTAACTCAGAGCCAATCAAAATGTCACAAAATGCTAAGCAATAAATTGAGTCCTCCACAACACTTCATCAGAGCAAAGAAGAGTAGAGGGAGGAGGCGGGGGAAGGAAAAAAAGCTGGCTTGATAGAGAAGCTATGGTGTCTGCCTTTAGCTGGTGTTAGAAAAGTCTGCATTCACACTACAGTGGTACCTTGGGTTACAAACGCTTCAGGTTACAGATGCTTCACATTTCAGACTCCGCCAGCCCATAAATAGTACCTTGGGATAAGAACTTTGCTTCAGGATAAGAACAGAAATCATTCAGTGGTGGCAGCGGGAGGCCCAATTAGCTAAAGTGGTGCTTCAGGTTAAGAACAGTTTCAGGTTAAGAACGGACCTCCGGAACGAATTAAGTTCTTAACCTGAGGTACCACTGTATACCTTTAAAGGACATTATTTCCCTCAAAAACAAATCTGAGCACTATTGCTTGTTAAGTGTTGCTAGGACTTGAAACTCTATAAAGGGCGAACTGCAGTGTCCAGAATTATTTGAGGGAAAGAATCCATATATTGCCCAGCTATGGATTTTTGCAGAGTCTTTTAAGGGTAAAGGGACCCCTGACCATTAGGTCCAATCGTGATTGACTCTGGGGTTGCAGCGCTCATCTCACTTTATTGGCCGAGGAAGCGGGCATACAGCTTCCGGGTCATGTGGCCAGCATGACTAAGCCGCTTCTGGCAAACCACAGCAGTGCACAGAAACGGCGTTTACCTTCCCGCTGGAGCGGTAACTATTTATCTACTTGCACCGCGTGCTTTTGAACTGCTAGGTTGGCAGAGTCTTTTACCATCTTATTATGTTCCAATGCATCTAACTTCTCTCCACCCCACCCCACCCCCCAGCTGCTCCCTGCTTCCCCTTCTTGTCCTTTATCTGAATTCTTCTTGTTTACAGGAGGGGTTGTAAGTGGTTCACTTATATGTTATAGTTACTGTTTGCTGCTAAATAGGTAGTTAAAGCTATTGTTAGGGATGGGAGGGGGGTCATTACAGAAATAAATTGGTGTGGGGGTGTGGGTGCGTTAAGGATTGGTGTTATTTTCCTGTTTTTGAGGGGAAGCTAAGAAAGTCGTTGTAGGGTAAACCATAAACCCTCTCAGCAACCTTCTGTGGCTCACAAGGTTATATAATAACCTCAACCACCTGCCAGGGTGAAAACTCAAAACTCTTCCTCAACCCATCAGAACCCGAAGGAAACCTCTGTTAACAGTGACATGCAAACACATCTGTGAGATTTAACAAGACAGTAAAATAAGCTAACAGATCAGGGGGAGATGGTGGGTTGTCTGTCAGCATTAGCCTCACCAAGCGAATGCAAAAATAATATTGTTTGGCTGACTCTTCTCCAAATTGCGGTACGGAAAAGCTGTTAGAATTGTGTTTGCTGTTGTCCTCTGTTGTGCAGGCCCCTCCGGAAGTTAAGGCCTTTGGGGGGGGGATGACTGAGGTGGGCTGCACTGCCCACTTTTGCTTCTGGCACTGTCCACCACCAGCATGCCAGAAGGATATGTTGACCCTGACTGGAAAAGCCCTGCGCGATGCCTGCCCTAAACTATGTGAAGTTTCAGTTAATATTTTAGCAGGTCAGCTTACTTGCTAGGGAGGAATAATGGGAATTTTATGGTGATAGTCATATATCCTTTATATTAAAAGACTCAATATTTTCTCAACATTTCCCTATATAATAATTTCCACGTTTTATGTGTTCTTTCACACAAACACTTCTGGAGAACAAGCTGAATCTAGCAGGAGGTTAAATTCTTATTTCTGTGTTATTTGCTCCCAGAAGACACAAAGATAGCATGCAAGCCCATTAACCCAGAAAACCGCATACAGTATATATATTTTCGCACTGTATTTTCACGTGCTGAAATTTGGTACAGTATTCCAGCACACAGTTCCTTCCCACAAATTAAAATTTAGTGTGATATGATGGCACAGTATATCAACTGAAAAGTCAAAGTTCCATCATTCAACAGGAACTACATTCTGGAAGGAAAGTTAGAATTTGGGATAGGAGCACTAGCAGTATATTCAGGAAAACTATCACAATAATAATAGAATCATGGAATCTCACATTCTCAAACTTTTATTGGCATATATGAATCACAAAATTGTAGAGTTGGAAGATATTACAAGGGTTATCTAGTCCAACCCCCTGTAATGCAGGAATCTTTTGCTGAATGCGGGGCTTGAAGCCATAACTCTCATGCTCTACCAACTGAGCTCTCCTAGATTGCTACGTCTGAATGCACCCCTTATGTAATCAAAATGGCACCATCCGTGATACATCCATAGCAGCAGGCTATGAGGAACACCATGGTTTGGACACATACCACTCACAAAATATTTGCGCTCGGGGAGTCCCAGTGGGGTGGGGTGGGGACCAAAACAGCTGGATGAGAACCAAGCATGCTTGGTAGGCATTGAATGATGCACCTTGGGGGAAGGAAATGGAAAACTGGTAGTGGTGATGGTGGAATGGAATGTCCCGAAAAAGAGCATGGCTGTCGGCCTGGAATTCTGAACATGAGCGCTCCTCCACACCACCACATTTTGTTGTAGTTCTCACTTACACATTGCTTCTTCCAGAAATATATGAGTTGGGCAAGTAGGAGGTGCCCCCCACCACTCCAGAAATCATACTTGCTGCACAGCCAGTGCTCATATTACTGCTGGATATGCAGGGTGGGCACTTAATGAAATTGTGCCCTCTGATGTCAGGGCAGGGCAGAATGGAGCCTCAGAGCCTCAAAGGAAAGCCAGCGTTTCATTCAAGAAAACAGTATACAAGCAGCGAGTGCACAGGCATGGCTACACTCAGTTTTGACGTCGCCAAGACTTGCTCTTGGGGGCCCCTGCTTCCTCCTCCTCCAGATGTCCCCCAAGCTGTAATAAACTGTTGGGGAGCACCCCCCATAGGCTTCTTGAGTTTTCTGTTCAGCTACATGCAAAGTCCTGTGGGACCTTGGAGTCAAATGGAGAGGGCAGCTTACTACAGTGGGACCAGGCTGCTGCTGCAAAGCTGTTGCAGCTTCTGTCCTCATCTCCTCTCTTTCAGGTCTCCCTCTGCACTCTGTGCTGCCCTAGAAGGGCTTTCTGCCTCTGTCTCTTCTCTTTCCTTTGAGCCTGTCACCTCTTCCGCCTCCCAGCCTTCCTCTTCCTCTGACCTGTCTTCAGAATCCCACCACCCTGACAGTGGCGGACCTTCATGCTCCGGCACCGGCGAGTGGAGAGCAGGCAGGTGTGCATCCTGGGGGTGTGGTGTGCTGCCCGCAGGGGCGTGATGCGTGTCTTGTGGGTGTAGCATGCCATCTGTGGGGCCATGATACCCAGCGCGGGGGAGGAGCTGCGATGGCACCCCACTGGGATCGCGCTTCCGGGGGCAGTGTGCTCCCCCGCACCCCTCTTCCTCCGCCAGTGCACCCTGATCCTGGCTGTGAGCCTTCCGCCTCTGCTGCTTCCCTAGGGTGTTCTTCAGCCTCCCACTACTCCTCTTCATCCAGGCGGTCCCTGACATCTGGCTACCGCTGGCAGCTGCTCTCCAAGGTCTTAGGCAGGAGACCTTTCCAGTCCTGCCTGGACATTTTGCATGCAAAGAATGTGCTCTGCTACTGCACTACAACCCTTCCCTCATGTTTTGTCGTGAAAGGGGTGGGGATTCGAACCAGCAACTCTAGAAGCATGCCAGTGTGTTTGTGCCTGCTTTAGCAGATGGCACCACAGAATTCTCTGGAGGGGTGGGGGTTGAGTCTGATTAATTGAACATGCTGTTTCTGGGTCCCAGATCCTAGTTCCATCACTTAGTCTTGAGAAAAATTAACTCCTTAGTCACTTCTATAACATCCAGCAGCCTCTGAGCTGCCTTTGAGTGCCTAAAAGCATCAGCAGGGAGGCGCAGCAAATTTACCACAAATACAATTTTGTACCCAAGAGGAAGCTGCCAGGCACAGAATTGAAAACTAGGTCAGCTGAGTGTCCTCTGGCCTGTTGCTGCAAGGTTGGAGACCTGTATTTGATATCCTCCATTAACTTGAATCTTGGCCAATTTGCAACATGTTCATGTGAGGTTTCCTTCCTGAAATGTCTAGGAACAAAGGTGCCCTCTTTTCACTGAGCATCAACCTGCTGGAACCTATGGTTCAACTGCTGACTTTGGTGAAAGGAAAATTGGAAAGATTAACAAGCCACTTTTTGCAGCTGTAAAACCTAATAGTGAGCAATGAATTTGCTTAGGTCCTGCACCAATTTCTGACAAAACTTTCAATGAATAATTTTAATATACATGCATTACAATTTTTTTAAAAAAAAAAATTTGATGCAAGTATAAAAACATAGAAAAGGAAATCTTCCTTTGGAAGAGATAAACTGAAGTTTATCTTAGCTATGGTTAATGTAAAGCAGGAAAGCTTTGCAAATTGTGATTTGAAATTGGCTTGTTTCCGCCAACCATCATTAAGATCAATCACATTTTGTCCAGCTTGTTTAAATTACATGACAAGGTGAGACGAATAAAAAGTGGAAGCAAAAGCTTCCAAACTTTGCATAATGCTAAACTATGTTTTAGGATAGCAATGTCAGAGATATTCATTAAGTTTACATTAATGCATGAAGTTGGGGTTTTCCAGTGCCCTGAAGTCTGCCATGGAATGCTCTGATTTGTTCCACCCTTTCCTAGGATAAATTATTATGCTTGGTTTCTGTTTTGTTTTGAACAAAGCAGCATGTGAGCCTGCTAATGTCTCCATTGTTGCAACTTCCAACTGGCAGGGCATCACAAGCACATATTCACAATGATGTCAGTGCAGTTCTCTTATAGCACCTTCAATAAAAACCTAACCAATATGTTATACTTTGATACAGCTCTGGTCACTAGTAAGGGTCCTTTATTTCCTTTTCTTGCCTTCTTTCCCCCCACAGATTTGTTCTATGCACCTGACTATATGAGTCCCCCATGAAGTCCTCAGACATAGTTCTTAGGGGCTGACTGGAAACGCAGCAGAATTATTGAGTGAGCAGTGACTGAACCTCTTTACCATGCTGATAATAGGCCAATTTACAAAGCGGAAAACATCTGTTCCATTGATAATGGGATGTTTGCCCAGCTACATTACAGGTGCATGGCTGAAAATGTTGACTTTGCAGCTAATGGACATTTTGCAAAGCATTTTGCATTTACATGTTGAGTTCCAGAGCTAGTTGTAGTGACCCAGAAATCCCCAGTCTTGATTAAACCTGCTGCCTCTTGTGTTGTCAGCAAGGGGATGAATTTTAATTCCCCCAGGGATGCCATACCTTTTGAAGATGTTATGTGGACTTCTTATTAAATTGAGGATACTGAGGCATGGGAAGGAGTAGCTGACCATGCTTCATGGGGGCGGAAGGAATGAGCTTGTCGACAAAGAAATAGATAATTCTCTTGTGTGAGCATCTTGCAGTGAGAGTTGCTGTTGAACTATTGAAGGACATCTGCAATGAGTGTGTATGTCTGTCTCCTTATTTCTCTTGGAAGGAATATTGGCAGTTCTGTAGTGGAGGGGAAATGTGGGGGAGAGAATAACTCCAGGCCTTTATTATCATCTTACATCTTCTGCGTAATCACAAGGATAACTGACAAAAGCCACCTTTTGAATGGCTTTCAAGTTTTACTATTTTTTGTAAGAGATTAGCATAGAGCATGGGTTGCCACGCCTTTTATGTCAGAGGACATATTTAGAATGGGTGCCATGCAGTGCTGTTTTCTAGAAAAAGCGGTGCCAGAACTCACCATGAACGTCTCCCTTGTTCTCTTATGCTGGCAGTCTCCAGCATGATTACAGCCAAAGAAGCCCTATGGCTATGTGTGTGTGTTCCCCTTATTTTGGATATATATTTTACCTATTAGATATTTTGAGAAGAATTGTATATTTCTACAGCCTTGTCCTGCATCTTAAGTGGGGAGGGTTAGCACTGATTAGCCAGCCTCATCCCCTCTTTGGTTTGCGAGGCTGAAGCAAGTACTTCCATGTCTTTTGAAGTCTTCTTCCGCTGTGTTTAAAAGAAGAAGCAAAAAAACTCAGAGAATGACAGCTGAGTTTCAGTCTGAAGGACAATCTTATCCAGCTTCTTTAGCCCTTTCTCAATGGATTTAGCTTTGTAGATCCCTTATCATCTTCTTAGCATCCTTTTCAGTTTGTCAGCATCCCTCTTGAATTTGATGCTCAGCTGAGATCAGAGGAATCCAAGTACAGTCTTGGCTTTGGTGGGCATTCTCGAGTTCTTTCAGTCCCCATTCAAAAGGCTGCTGGGAAGGGTTTATGATCCAAACATCAGACAGGACCCCATTCCTTCTTTCCATTTTGAAACGGCTAGCGTCGCTCCTCCCATCTGTCCTGGCTGTTATCTACTCCACCTTTGCTCTCCTCTGTTTGGTTCTCCCTCTTTGTTCTCAAGGAGAAGGATGTAGGTGGAGTGTGTGTGTGTGTGTGTGTGTGTGTGCGCACACGCTTTCCTTGCTAGTAAAGCAGTCACAAAATTGCAGTGTTAACAGAGCAGTTTTACAAACACAGAATATTGTTTGCACAATACCACAAGCACCACAAGCAGTGAAAAATTCCAGGAGTTGTCACCTGATGAAGTTAGGTTTCCTGTGGAAGGAGATCACTGGAGGCTTATTGTCTCTTTGCGATGTTTGCGTATGTGAACAAATATACAGCTTAAGCTTTGATGGAGAGAGACACAGCTTGAAATTCCAACAGATAGCCAAAGCCCACTGCTCCCACAGCGGGGGCCCTTCTAGACTTCTGTATTTCAATGGGTGTATTCTGCAAAGTGTCACTGATGCAATAATAGTGCATCAGTGGTGGGTTTATTCTGGACTGTCCACATGTCGTTCGGCTTTATTAATTATTCTCCTATGTTTTTCTGCATTATTGCAGTTTGGAGAGGTACTCTTGCACACCTCAGAACATTTGCGGCATAAAATGTTTCAGGATTTCAGCAGGAAGGTAAGGAGTTTCTGCTGTATAACTTTCTTTCAGTGTCTCGTTTTTTCCTCTTTTTTTTTAAGTGTGAATTTTGGTAAGTTTATCATTAAATGGGAACTGAATCAAACTTTCCCTAACTCCCCACCAAGGATCTAATTAGCCCTGTCTATGTCTAGCCTCATTCTGCTCTATGTGCCAAGTCTGGACCTGCTTTACCTGTTGGAAGTTCACCTGTCTGAATATGACTCTAATGCATCTGCTGCTAGGTCATTTAGTCAAGAGATGCTGCAAACGTAGCTCACTTTCCTAAAAGCTCAAAGCTAGCTGGGACGCGGGTGGCGCTGTGAGTTAAACCACAGAGCCTAGGACTTGCCGATCAGAAGGTCGGCGGTTCAAATCCCCGCAAGGGGGTGAGCTCCTGTTGCTCGGTCCCTGCTCCTGCCTACCTAGCATTTCAAAAACACATCAAAGTGCAAGTAGATAAATAGGTACCGCTCCGGCGGGAAGGTAAACGGCATTTCCATGCGCTGCTCTGGTTCGCCAGAAGCAGCTTAGTCATGCTGGCCACATGACCCGGAAGCTGTACGCCGGCTCCCTCGGCCAATAAAGCGAGATGAGCGCCGCAACCCCAGAGTCGGTCACGACTGGACCTAATGGTCAGGGGTCCCTTTACCTTTAGCTGGGGCAGGAGAGGCCAACTAGGTTATACTACCTCGTCTTGTAGCCCTGTTGGAAGGTACCGTAACAATCATTTTATTTTTTAAGTGTGAGAGAGCAGGTTTAGATTTGGCCATTTGCCAGGGAAACCTGGGCTCAAATTCCTGCTCTGGCTTGAAGGCTGCTGGAAGGTCTTGAGCCAGCCATTGTTTCTCAACCTGAACTACTTCTGCAGGATGGCGGTGTAGATTTATTACATTTAAATCCCACCTTTCTTCCATGGAACTCAAGGGTTTCCCAGGCAATCTCCCATCTGGACACCAACCAGATAAATTCAAGCCAGCCAGCTTAACACTCTCCAGATCTAGTAATAAAGGCTGAATAAAGATCTTGGGGATTTTCAAGCATATGCAGGAGATCTCAGAATTATGGAATAGCTGCAAGAGAAGCCCAGGAGACCCCCAGGTCACACCCAGAAATGTCTGGCAGGAGCAAAATGCCCAGCACCCTCAACACTATTTAAAATTGTTTAATCCATTCACACCCTTCTTTCCTTTTACCAAGGAATTCATAATGGTGTTCATGAGTTTCCCATGTACTCTCCTACCCAGGCACTGAACAGACCAAATCTGCTTAGCTTTGGCAAAGCTACTTGTATCGTACGTCTCCAAAGTGTACAGACTGTACCATGGGATGAAGTGGGTCAATGGCATGTATCTCTTCCTGTGTCCCTTGGTCAAATGGTAGGATACTAATGTGATAAATAGAGCAAATGCATTGTAAAATTGCTTATCTGAGGGCGGCTTAGAATTGGTCAAAGCCCAGCAGCAAAGTATGCCAAGCTTGAAAGGGCAATGCTCATAATTGGGGAAACAGTGCTCTTAGCTGCTGCAAGAAAGCTCAAAAATTGCATTTGTCAAGGGCTGGAAAAGCACTGAATAAACACACATTGGAGTTTATTAAAAAGCCAAGACTGTTCACTGCCGCTATCCACATGGTAACAAAAGCTAGGGTGGGTAGGTGGGGGCACATTCTCCCTATGCCCAATGGAGATCAAGAGAGCTCAGGGCAGACAAAATGAAAGGAAGAATGGTCAAAATGTTGAAGCAGCACATAGAGGAACCTGGCTGCAGAAATGTAATTACTTGTATGTGAAACTTATTTCTTTCGGTTTCTTTCTTTCTTTATATAAAATTGTAGTGCTTTTTTATGTATAGATATAACAACAATACATCAACAAAAGGAACAAGAAATAGAGCTCCATTCCTGCCCATCTTCTTCAGCAACTGTTTGGACATTTCATGCTGTTTCTTCAGTCCACAGAGCAGCTCCATTAGTCCCACAAAATATCCAGTCATGTCAGGTCAATCCTGTCTTGAAAGACTCATGGGTAGCTGGCAGCCTTCTGACACCAGCCTGTATATTTATATAAACTAATAAAGCAAAACTGCATTTCGCCAAAACCAGCATAACTGTCCTGATTTCGCAATGCTCGCTTCTCACTTTCCTTTACTCTTTCATAATTCTAGGGAAGTTGGTGCCATCGCACAGTAATGTTTTGCCGTCACCATTCTTGCCACTACTAATAAAAAAAAGGTTATTAAACCTGTCTTCACACATACCCTCCAACATTTCTCTGATGAAAATAGGGACGTCCCATTCCATAAGGATAATTTTACTATTTATACCCCACACATCTTACTGGGTTGCCTCAGCCACTCTGGGCAGCTTCCAACATACATAAAACCATAATAAAACATTAAACATTAAAAAAAATCCTTCCCTGTGGAGCATTGCCTTCAGACGGCTCAGGGGTCGGTGTTTCCTGCTTGGCAGGGGGTTGGACTCGATGGCCCTTGTGGTCTATTCCAACTCTATGATTCTATGAATTCCATACCTTCCAACATTTCTCCAATGAAAATAGGGATACTGTCCCTGGAAAATATGGACACTTGGAGGGTCTTTTTCACTAACTATCATGTGAGGGAGGGGGCCATTCCAGCACAGAACAGCTTCCTTTGTTATACTAACAACCCATACATAGGCCATTAACTCATGAAGAAGCTTGCCTAGCTAGTTCAACAATGGAGACCTCCTTTAGGTTTTAACCCCTGTTGGATCCCCCAGACCCCAAGAATTACAAAGGACTCAGGCATCATGCAGGCTCCCCTCACCCCCTCTAAAAAACCCTCCTCAGAATATACATGCCCCAACATTTCTAGATAAAAAGCACCCTCTGAAGACTGCAAATTTTATTTTATTTGTTTATATGCAGCTTGATCAAAAGAATATGTCTAAGCAGTTCACTTAAACCATTTAAAAATGTTCATTTAAAAATAGCAATAAAAATAGATATTAAAAACAGTAGACATATTATCAAAATATAGATATAATTCAAGTCGTAGCTGTTTTAAGGGCAAACTGGAGTAGAAATGGAGTGCATAACTTTTCTTATACACTTGTGGTCACTTATAAGAAAAGAAACATAATTTTCTACTTTTACCAGTCTCTTAATTGCTGCTCAGTATCTGCAGTCGATAACCTTGGATCATACAGATAATTTGAATTCCTGTCAGCTTCTGTTTAAATTCTTCATTGATTTCCTTAAAGACACATTTCTAGTCTCTATATTATTGTGCATTTTCTTGTTTCTTAAATAATATATTCAACTGATTTATCTAACAAAATTGAATATCTGGGTAGGCTCACCTAATCAAGAATTTTTTAAGCTGGTAGCATAGAGGAGTCGTGGAGGGAGGATTAAGAGGTGCTTAATCATTTTTCTCCCTGTCACTTTTCTGATCAAAATATAACACAAGCTGCTCTCCTGAGATACAAGGCTAGGTAAGGTATCTAGTGCAATACTCAAGGGTGGGGGAAGGGAGCTGGAAGGCAGCTTGAAGCAGAAAACGGGTATTGGGGAAAGAGTTAATACTGAAACTGAGCCGAATAGAATAATAGAATCGTGGAGCTAGAAGGGACCCCAAGAGTCATCTAGTCCAACCCCTGCAATGTGGGGGTGGAGATCTCAGATAAAGCATCTGGAACAGATGGCCAGACAATCTGCTTTAGACAAATGCAGCCATGCTTGTGCCTTCGTTCTCCCAGGATGGATCGAAAGTGACCTCTTAACTTGAGGTCTGAGAGAGAAGTGTGAGGAGGAGTCGGGGGGAGTTGTAAGGAGGCTACAACCTAAGAGGCACCAGCCTAACTTTAAAGATGCATTTAAAGTTAAAGAGGCCAAAGGTACAGGGATAGCCTGGGAATCTGGAGGTCCCTTGCTCTATCTCTTACAACCCCTCATGCAAATTGTTTTTAATATTGTTTTTAATGGTGGAACCCACCCCTGGACTTTAAGGTGAAGGGTATGTAATGAAGATGAAGATGAAGAAGAAGAAGAAGAAGAAGAAGAAGAAGAAGAAGAAGAATTTCACCCAAGCTTCCAACAGTTAAGCAACTTGTTAAGCAGGACAATTGTTTTATGCTACCACTTCTTGTAGTCCTGCTGAAAGGTAACAATCATTTAGTTTTTTAAGTGCAACGTAGATGTAGTTTTGGCGATGGACATAGGAAACCTGGGCTCAAACCCCTGCTCTGACTTGATGGTTGCTGGATGGTCTTGGGCCAGCCAACCTGCTTTCTTCATCCCACAAAAAAAGAATAATTGCAGCCTTAGGGGGCTGATTTATATTTTAAACAAAATCTCTGGGCTTCTGCAGTGCATTTTGCCTCACAAGTGTGTGTGTGTGTGTGTGTGTGTGTGTGTGTGTGTGTGTGTGTGTGTGTTTTTAAGCATGAACAGAAACCCAGAGTTCTTTTAAACAGGCAAGCAGCGAAAAGCTGTATTGGAAAAACAGGGCCATTTTTCACATCTTGGCACTTCTCTTGTTCATAACTCCAATAACCTTCTGAAAACAGTTTAATAAAATTATCTGCTCCTGGAATCCCCTGAGAGTAGGAGGGCACTGTACTGTTTCACTGCGATGTTCCACCATCTCCATATATTGATTTGATTAATTGCAGAGAGGAGGGTAGAAGAACTAAAAAGCAAGAGTGCGAGAGAAAGTAAAAACAACAAACAACAACAAGCATAAACTGTCAGCTCACTTTTGCAAACAGGCACTGAGCTCCATATAAATGAACTACTGGCAGGCAAGAGTTAGTCTTCCAAGACCAGCAGTGAGGAAACCTTTTTATCCTGTTGAGAGATGCATTCCCAGGTGTGCATACATGTTTGCAATTTGTGTTGGGGGGCGGGACGGATGCCCATATGCCAGTGGTGCAGAGGGCTAAAGTCAGAGACCAAGGTGGAGAGAGCCATCCCTCCCCCACCCCTCTTTCCCTCCATCCAGCAGGCTGCCAGGTGAAGACATGTGGCTTTTGCTAGATTGATTGCTTGAAAAGAGCCATAGGACTGTAGGTTGCCCACCTATTCCCTAGACCAGGGATGGGGAACTTCGGGTCGTGGGTGGTGGGGTAATTAATCCCTCTGTGTCTCTCAGTCTGACTCTCAGGTGAGGTGATACACTCTCTCCCCAGGCCAAACCCCTCAGTGGTCCTGCTCCACAGCCTCTGCCAGCTCTCTTGTCTGGGCTGGAATAAGTCTACCTGTTTGACCAAACAAGGAACAGTTCCTTGCAGTCCTGGTATGGCTTTAATTTCATCACCACAATGTGAACAGACCCTCCAAGTGTCCCTATTTTCCAGGGATGTCCCTGATTTAGAAAAGCCATCCCTGTTTCTGATTTGATCCTGGAATGTCCCTCTTTTCCTTAGGGCATCCGTATTTTCACTGGGGAAACGTTGGAGCTTGAGTGTATGTGAGGTGGCCTAGAAGCAGGCAGAAGTCAGAGAGACAAAGCCATGCATGGTTTCTGTTTGAATCCAAGGCTGTGACTGTGGGAGAAGCAAGACCTTCTCTGGGGTGTTAATACTGTGAGCTGCTCCATTGTAGGCTCAGGCTGTATATATGTGTAAACAAACCATATATCATAAAGACACCACAGTCTCTGCTGTCTCTCATTCTGAGGAAATTGGAACCCCTGGGATCTCACACCACTCTAAGATTGGAGTGCCATGCAACAGAATGCGTTTCACACTTATCAGCTTTTGCACTTCCAGAAAAATTGTGACTTCAACCATAGTCCCTGAAAACATCAACTTATTTAAATAAATAAAATAAAAAGTATAGCCCTTGGAGACTACTTTTCATCTGGAAATGTTTAGGCATTGGAATGCGTGGTTTTCCCTTTTATCAATCTTTGCACTTCTGCGAAAACATTGCATGACTTCAATAATTGTCCTTGCAAGCACCAACTTGCTACTCTGGAAAGGCCATGGTGGTACAAGCCAGCAACAGCACAGCACACAGTGTCCTAAGTATGTTTGTAAGTATATTTGTTTACTTATAATGGCATGCTCTGCCCTAAGGACGTGCTCTACGGGGAGCTGGCTTCAGGCACCAGGACCATTGCCAGACCATCTCTGCATTACAAAGATGTCTGCAAATGATAGACAGATAGGTTGTGCATCCCTGGCATTGACTAGAGAGGGAATAACAGCTGGGAAGAGCGCAGAGAGAAGAAACGCTGTGCAGTAGCACAACCAGACACCTTCATCTGCCACAAGACAGGTGTTGTAACCTTCCAACAGTTTGACTTCAGCCCCAAAGGCGCATTCCTCCATTGTCTTCTGAGACAGACAGATGCCAACAACTCGTAAGGAGGAGGAAATCTTTTAGCCCATCTTGCTACAGTTAGCTGAGAACCTACATTTCCCATGCACAAACATTGCAGATTTATTGCAAATTTCTTTTTCTTGTTTTAAAAAGTTTAATGTGTGTACCTGCCTCAAGTTCCTTTGCAATTAATGGGGGGAGGGGGAGAGAGAGAGACATAAGCTCTAAGCTTGACAGTGCAGCCCTATATATGTCTGCTCCATCAAAAGGAAGTCTTGTTAGTTCAATGGGGCTTGCTCCTAGGTAAGCAAATATAGGATTGCCATTTAAGAAGTGTTGGTTTCAGAGGGATTTTATTTGATTATTATTTTTTCAATGGCAAAGAGCAATACATTAACCAACATTTCATTACACAAGTCAACATATACCAGAAAGGTGAACTATTTCCCCCCAAGAAATCAGCCTTGAAATGTGGATGCAAAGCAGCCCTAATTTGCATAAACGTTGTGTCCATTTAAGCATTTCCCACACTTTCTCTTAAGAACACAGGCTAAACTTGGCAGGCTGTCATTATGAATAAACAGGCCTATGTTTAACCTGGATCGAACCCACAAACGCATTTTGTTTGTATAATGTCTGATTTAACAGATGCTTCTCCTATTTGCAGTTTTGCCAAAGTGCTTTCGCTGCTTAATCTGGCCAAAATAATCCATCTGAATCCAGTTAAAGCATCTAAATCCTCTTCCCTGTGATCATCTTTGAGGGCTGGGAGACATCCCCCCTCTTTGCAGACACTTATTGGACAAATCACTTACTTCCCTTAAATCTGTCATTGATCAGACTGAGCCAATTTGGGTGCTTAAGAATGACAAGACCAATTTCTCCTCCTGTGCCTCATCTCCAAAAACTGCTAGCAGAAGATCCCTTCCACTTGGTGTTGGAAAGTCACCACCACTCCATGCCAGAGAGAATACTCAATGTTGGCTGAGTAGGTCAGGCATAGGCAACCTAAGGCCCAGGGGCCAGATGTGGCCCAATCGCCTTCTCAATCCGGCCCGCAGACGGTCCAGGAATCAGCGTGTTTTTACATGAGTAGAATGTGTCCTTTTATTTAAAAAGCACCTCTGGGTTATTTGTGAGGCCTGCCTGGTGTTTTTACATAAGTAGAATGTGTGCTTTTATTTAAAAGGCATCTTTGGGTTATTTGTGGAGCATAGGAATTCGTTCATTTATTACCCTCCCCCCCCCCAAATATAGTTCAGCCCACCACATGGTCTGAGGGACGGTGGACCGGCCCACGGCTGAAAAAGGTTGCTGACCTGTGGAGTGGGCCAGATAGTAGACTGCCCAACCGTAGCTAGAGGCAGAACCAATGGATCCATCTAACACTGGTCTTCCCTATCGAGTCCTACAATGGCAGCACTGAGACTGAAGAGGAGGAAGCTGGCAGACACCCCCACCCTGGACTAGATAAAAATAAGGCCAGTGGGTGGGAGCTGGCTGAGGCTGGCTGAGGTTGATGGGGCAGTACCCCATTGGTCCTAATGAACCACCCACCATTGGCAATGCCTAATAATTAAAGGGCGGATTAATCTTGCTCATATGGTGCAGCAAGAAAATTGCTGGCACATTTTCAAAGCTAAGCAGGGTCCAGTATGGTTTCAAATTGGATGAGAGACCATGGATTGAGATTCCAGCATTGCAGGGGATTGGATCCTTGGCATCCCTCCCAACTCCGATTTTATGAACTAATATTCACATGAGAAAGATCCAATGGAGTTTGGCAAGAACACTGTATGTATGTAGTTTTAGTTAGTTATAATAAGTACAAAATGTGTTTTGCGCAGCCAAACTACCAAAGTTCTTACTTTAAAAGTGTGTGCCTGGCAAGCTAATTGGTGGCAACTTAATCCATGCCCTAGCATAACTGTGCTGCTCTGCTGTGCAAAGCAAAGCAAAGCAATGGCCATCTTGCTAGGCTTTGGTAGAGCTTGATAGCTGGAGATGCTTGCCTGATGGGCAGTGCTGGCCAATTTATATTCCTAGAACCTGGAATGCAGATCATAGCCTACCTTTCAAGCTGCTGGCACTGAACTGAATGTTCTTCTTGTTTATGTATACCCCAGACTAGGTAACGGTAAAGGTAAAGGACCCCTGACAGTTAAGTCCAGTCGCGAATGACTCTGGGATTGTGGTGCTCATCTCGTTTTACTGGCCGAGGGAGCTGATGTTTGTCCGCAGACAGTTTTTCCGGGTCATGTGGCCAGCATGACTAAGCCGCTTCTGGCAAACCAGAGCAGCGCATGGAAACGCCGTTTGCCTTCCCGCTGGAGCAGTACCTATTTATCTACTGGCAATTTACATGCTTTCAAACTGCTAGGTTGGCAGGAACTGGGACCGAGCAACAGGAGCTCACCCCGTCACAGGGATTCGAACCACCGACCTTCCGATCAGCAAGCCCTAGGCTCAGTAGTTTAGACCGCAGTGCCATCAGCGTCCCTACTCCAGACTAGAGGCAGCATTAAATGCATACAGTGGTACCTCGGGTTACATGCACTTCAGGTTACGTACGCTTCAGGTTACAGACTCCGCGAACCCAGAAATAGTGCCTCGGGTTAAGAACTTTGCTTCAGGATAAGAACAGAAATTGTGCTCCGGCAGCATGGCAGCAGCAGGAGGCCCCATTAGCTAAAGTGGTGCTTCAGGTTAAGAACAGTTTCAGGTTAAGAACGGACCTCCGGAACGAATTAAGTACGTAACCAGAGGTGCCACTGTATTTGCATTTAACATATACTTTTCTAAATTAACTGGGATTGCAGCAGACAGGGAGGGGAAGTTTAAACATTGCTTCTGTTGGTTTGGTTGTGTTGCAAATTCCTCTCCAGAAACTCTTATTTGCATTAGGATGAAATCTCCCATCAGCATGAAATAGCAGCTGTGGAGGTTTATCTGAACCACAGCAAAGGAGGGCAGGGTTAGTTTTTCCCCTCCACATCTGCTCTTATTCCAAGAACTATCACACTCAATCGGCTTCTCTCTCTATATATATATAATCTAGTTATGGGGTTTGTAGGTGCTTTCTTGGGTCCAGTAATTGTTAGAATTTAATTAGGGCTTGTGTGTTAAAATTGCGTGTCAGACTACCAAGTGTCAGAACGTTAACTAGACCCATGTGTATTACTGTGTATTAAGCACTGTGTTTGGACCCACTCCTAAGCCTCTGGAATTATCGTGCGTGGAGGGCTTATGAAGGTGGACAAACTTCCTGAACTGTTTATTAGACACCTCTTTAATCCTAGGGAATCAACATGAGTTAAGTGTTAATTGAGTCAGACTAATTTCCCTTGAGGTAATAGGCTAGGATAAGGATCCATTAGAACCATAGAGGATTAAAGGAGTGGGGCCTCTCCCTATGTTAGAAAAGACTAGAGCTTAGGCTCAGCAAAGTTAGAGTAAACTGCACATAATGTGACCTAGGAAGGCAAGCTGCAGAGCAGGGATTCTTCTGCGTCTATGGGAGAAGCTAGAACCTCTTGGAATGTGAGTGCTGTGAGCCCCTGCCTCATAGGCTCAGGTTGTATATATGTGTGAATAAACAATATATCATTAAGTCTCTGGTGTCACTCATTGTCCAACAGGAAACGCAAACCCCAGATAAGCCCCTGGAACTTCCCAGAATCTTGTACTGCTGTGGATATTGTGGTGGCATGTAACAATATAATACACACATTAAATGCAAGGAGACACTCAATGCCTCATCTAGTTTGGAATCAAATAAATACGTAAAATGTTTACTGTGCTCATGTGGGAGAGGTATGTGGGTGTGGATCTGCAGGACAAAACGAGAAGTAGGGGGCTCAAAAATCCATTTGGTGAAGGATCCACTTTACAATATCTTATATCACAATATAAGAGCTGAGGCTATGTGTGCATTTAAAAAAAAAAAACCAAAAAAACCCACCAATCAGCTTTCTTTTCATTTTGCTGTCCCCTTTCCCTCACTCACTCCCTGCACTGCTGACACCAGCCTGGCTCTACTCCTCATCCATCTTTCCATGTTATATTTTGAGAAAAAGGATCAAACCATGACAAGAGCATGGTTTAGACACTGCGGTAAAGGACTGATCTCCTTCCTGACAGCTAATGCCATCAGGGACTGTCAAACAGAGTCTTCTATGAAAAGTGCTTCTCCTTTTTTTTTTTAAGTCGTAAGGAAAGGAATGTACTTAAAAACGAATGTCTCCTGACATCCAGTTATTTTAATGCTTTGTCTGATATCTCCTCCAGTTAAATATTCATTTAGCTATGTTTCTTACACAGTTGTCATTGTTACTTATATTCTGCATTAGGTTGAATATTATATTATGCATTTGTATTCTGCCGTGTTGCTGTGCCATGCCTGTACTTGCTCTCCCAAAAGGTTAAAAGCAGTTTTTGCAGGTGTGGTGATTCAGTCTTGATGGGGTAAAAGGGTTAAACATCCCTTCCCCTTTTGTCACAGCTTGACCTCCCTCTGGATGCCTTAAATAAATAAAAGGAGATTAAAAGGTCAGAGCATCTCACATGTTATGTTTGATTTGACCCTAAGCCTGGAGATCAACGCCCTTTCAGATGGAGAAATAAACTAATGTAGAGTTGGGTATTGTGGCAGCAGTCTCTGTCACCAAACCTTGCACAGATTCCATTGGTAAAGGTAAAGGGACCCCTGACCATTAGATCCAGTCATGGCCGACTCTGGGGCTCATCTCGTTTTATTGGCCGAGGGAGCCGGCGTACAGCTTCCGGGTCATGTGGCCAGCATGACTAAGCCGCTTCTGGAAAACCAGAGCAGTGCACGGAAATGCCGTTTACCTTCCCGCCGGAGCGGTACCTATTTATCTACTTGCACTTTGGCGTGCTTTCGAACTGCTAGGTTGGCAGGAGCAAGGACCGAGCAACGGGAGCTCACCTCGTCGCGGGGATTCGAACCACCAGCCTTCTGATTGGCAAGTCCTAGGCTCTGTGGTTTAACCCACAGAGCCACCCGCGTCCCTTCCATTGGTGGCCAGTGCCTAATGGTAGGCTGAAAGGAGAGGCTGGCCAGTAGTAGGCAGAGGCAGAGCCAACAGCAAATGGAGTCGACTTATTCTCCTTTTGCCCACATCCTTGTCCCTGCTGAGTTCTACAAAAAAGATTGCAGATCGGGAAGCTGAATGGCAAGGCTACCCGCGGGCTGGCTTGTAAATAGGAAGGCAGGTGGGCTTCAAGGAGCTGGGACTGAAGTTAGTGGGGCACTGGCCCCATTTTTGTCCTATTGGCACCTGCCTTCACTGACACTTTGGTTTCAAAATTTCTGAAATTAGCCCATACACCCAAGCCAAATCCCAGTATCTGCTGCTCCCTAGTGCAATTGCCAGAAAAGGAAAGGAACTGTTTCCTTTGCTGCAACCTCCTGCCCTGAGTTCTACAAAGACAACACTGAGACAAAGGAGGAGGAAGCTAGCAGCTGGACAGGTTGTAAGCAGGAAGGCAGGCAGGTGGGGTCTGGCTAAGGGCAGACTGAGGTTGGCGGGGCAGTGACGTGATTTGCCCTAAAAGACCACCCTCCACTGCCTCTGAGCATTTCGTGTTGGACAGTCCAGACTGGTGTGCACCACACTAATTGCTCATTGCAGACAACCAGGGTTTTGCCTCACTGCATAGCTCACAAAGTGAAGCAGTGCAAAGGTGCCAGCTATTAATTATCAGCTGAGCACACTAGCCAATCCCAGCTTATGTATGCATATAGCATCCTGACTTCTGAGCTGGAGCTGAGTTGTTGGTTGCTAAGAGCAGCACCAGCATCCTTGTTCTATACTTTGGTTATCTTTAGAGCCATGGCTATGCCAGTCTGGCCCACACCTCTGGCTCCTATTCGGCGTGTATTGGCCTCACTCTTGCCTCTTGGGAACACACTTTTATCTAGGCACCCAGAAAGGAAGGTAGTCCACAGGCAATGGCAATGGCAAGGTGTCATGGACTGGCTGGATGCAGAGGAATGATGGGAGGAACTAACTTGGGAACTCTCAAGGAAAGAAGGCTACCATTAGAACCTGGGGATTGGTGGTGAGGCAATAATGAGTGGTCACAGGGGAAAGGATTGGGAAGAGGAGGTGTTGGAAGCTGAAGAGGTAACAGGGCTTAGTGAGCAGGGAGAGTCTGTGGCAGAGAGAAGTCCAGAAGCAGAAGCTGGAGCAGGAGGATAGGAAGAGGGAGATCAAGAAGCAAAGATTAGTCAGGCTGGTGAAAAGTCATGGGTGTCTCTCCTTTCCCTGCTGTGACAAGCTCCCTTCCCACCTGGTCACCCACAACCAGGAGAGGCATGAAGGGCGGAGGATAGGTTGATTGCACACAGGCGCAGTTTCCAATTGCTTGGAAAAAGCCCTGGAAAGGAGAACACTTAGATGGCTGTGAGGAGGCAGAGGCTTCCAGTCTTGGCAACGGATTTCATGGAGTAATAATAATGAGCTGCTGTGCTCATTAGACCTGACACTCAGAGAAGTCTGTGGAGATCATGTTTTTGCTAATGAAGAGTTAAGTCTAACTTTTAACTGTGTGATTACTGACCAGCAGGCTCCTGTGACACAAGGGCATTCAGGAGCGTTTGTGTCCATGGCTCTAGACCAGGGGTCTGCAACCCGCGGCTCCAGAGCCGCATGTGGCTCTTTTACACCTTTGCCGCGGCTCTGGGGCAGATACTAGTGAGGGGAGGAGAGGCATTGTGTGCCCCGACACTCCCCACTGTGGCGGGCGCTGTACTG
The DNA here is from genome assembly GCF_964188305.1 of Podarcis bocagei. NCBI lineage: Eukaryota > Metazoa > Chordata > Lepidosauria > Squamata > Lacertidae > Podarcis > Podarcis bocagei. The sequence goes on along the minus strand of NC_138140.1, from coordinate 34,456,344 downwards.
GCTGTGATGTCGCATGGGGGCGGTACGTGCGTTAGTCACGCACTGTCCCGACCTCACCTTCCCGCCCGCTGTCAGATCGCGGCTCCGGAGATATATTTGTTTTAAATGTCGCAATGGTTTTGCGGCTCCCAGTTGTTTTTTTCCTTCGGAAACGGGTCCAAGTGGCTCTTTTTGTCTTAAAGGTTGCAGACCCCTGCTCTAGACTGAGGGTGTGCTGGACTATTGCTGAACTGAGGCAGCCTCATGATTGCCATGGATGCCATGAAGCCCCAAGCCAGCCCATTTGAGGCAACTTTGGCATGGATATTGGAGTGCCCCAGCACCACCGTGTGAGGAAAAGAATCCTTCAGTAGGTTCTGGAGAGGCTAATTGGCAACTTAAATGCCTTAAATTGCATCCCCTCCCCATTCCACTCATAAAGGACACTAATAGTCCAGTCATTGGCTCTCCATAACATTTGTGCATTCTAAATCAAGCTGCCAACACACATAAATGGGCAGTTAATTAATTTTGATCTTAACATTAAACTATTACCTCTGCTCAGTCTTCAGGGAGAGACATTAATAACACTGGTTCAGCAGCCTCCTCTGTGCCCAATGGTGGAAGGGGAGTAGCCAGGCACATCTAAAGAAGGTGGAAAGTACCCAGTGTACCATATGAACCAGCTGTGAGATCAAAACCTCAGTTCTCAGAGCCACACCTGATGTTGGAGAAGGTGTGCAGTGTGTTCGCATTTCTGGCTTTCTGGTGCCTTTAAGCATAGAGATAGTGAGCCGGTGGCCCTCTGGATTTTGCTGGACTACAAGTCCCATCACCCCTGACAACTGGCCAAGCTGGAAAGAACTGGTGGGAGTTGGAGTCCCAGCAACACGTGCAGAGAGCAAAACGTTCCCCATCCACATTCTGGCAGCTTTTTGAGAAGGAAGCACCTGGGACATCTCCAGGATGAGGTTACCTCTGAGAAGGAACGGTCAAATATATCAATTTCAGTTTATTGAAATTTCTTATTTTTCCAAGCTTAAGTTCAGTCCTCCACATTTCTGCATCAGTTTTTCTTTATCCAGTTCTCATGAAGATGCCCCAGCATTTTTGTGAAAAGTTCTCCTGCTATGCACAATTTTATATGCAATCTGACTGAAATACACATTTTTGCAAAGCAATTTTCGCTAATATAATGCATTTTTGTAAGTTATATCCACTAATATGTGCATTGCCATGGTGTATGCATTCTTGTACATTGCACTGCAAGATTTAGATTAGAATAGATTTTGAAGGATAGCTATCTTTCAGTTCATAAAGTCTTTCAGAAAATGAGAGTTGGGTAAGTTATCCTTCAAATGCAAACTGAATTGCATTCCCTACCTTCCCCTACAGGAAGGCAAACACACAAACACACACACACGAGCCTCTGAAACTCACTTACAGATAGTACCTAACACCACAGAAACTGGCGTTGATACGCCCAGGAACCTCACCAAAACACTAGAGAGGCTGCACCTCCACAGGCACATACCTCCACACGTGGTGGGTATATCCCAAAATCCAAATCTTCTGGACAGCAATCATACAAGAAATAAGCAAAATAACTAAACAAGTACTAGACGTCACCCCAGTACTGGCCTTACTGGACATCTTCCAAGATAACAATGCCCACTATAAAGGTCTCATAAGCCACCTACTATGAATAGCAAGAAACATCATAGCCAGATACTGGAAGGACCTGTCAGGCATAAACCTGGAACACTGATATCAAGTAGTATGGGAAACAGCCTTACTAGAAAAGCTAACCAGTTGACTGAAACTGACACGGGGAGAAATAGAAGAGGATGCCTTCACTTCAGCATGGCTTCCCTTTATCACATACACAGCCCAACAAGACAACAACTCAAACCCACTGAAAGCATATGATTTGTTATGGCAGACTCTTCAGAGTCCCATGGACTGCAAGAAGATCAAAACTGTACATTATTAAGGAAATCAGCCCTGAGTGCTCACTGGAAGGGCAGACCGTGAAGCTGAGGCTCCAATACTTTGGCCACCTCATGAGAAGAGAAGGCTCCCTGGAAAAGACCCTGATGCTGGGAAAGATGGAGGGCACAAGGAGAAGGGGACGACAGAGGACGAGATGGTTGGACAGTGTTCTCGAAGCTACCAGCATGAGTTTGACCAAACTGCGGTCCATGGGGTCACGAAGAGCCGGACATGACTAAACGACTAAACAACAACTTAACCCAACAATCCACCCCACGCACAAACAAATCCAATTGCAGCCAGCCAAAGACAATCAACCACACCCCAGGCCACCCCAACCTCTCTCATCACCAAGGAAACATAACAAGCGAATAGAAAGAACACCTATCCAAGTAACGCTGACACAAAAACCCAATGCATACACTTAGTAAAAGGACATAAGCTTTACCACCCCACCCACTCTCTCCTGTACCCTCCCTCTTTTATCCCCAACCCTATACTGCATATAACACCAATGTCTCACAACAAATGTAACTGATCTGTAGAAAACACAACCTGAAGAAAGAGACAATGCACATGCTTTGAGGAAAATCTTTAATATTTATTTTTTTAAAAATACACATTTGAACCTGATCCAGTCACAATGTCGCTCACCCCATCCTCAGAGTCAAGTTTATATTTCATATCAGTCATTTTGCTTTGGCATTTTAAAGTTGTAAAGCACCTTGGGTCCCTTGGAAGAAAGGCGGTATATGAATATAATATAATAAATAAATAAAAGTTTATCCTAGCTCTGGAATATATGGCATCCCTGATGCTATGCTTGGTTAATCTGTGTGCAAGATCCTGGGTGCAAGTGGTTTGAAAATGTAACTTTCAGGGGGTCTCTTATGTTTGTTTGGGGCCTGGCATACTTTTGACGAAACCCATTTGCTTTGCATTCAGTGCTGTGCAGAGCTCATTAAACCTGGTAAACGATCAGCGCTGGGAAGATAATTAGCACCCAATAATGGAATAAGAATAGATTACAGAAACAATAACATTTTGCAGTTCATCTACCGGAAAAGAGAAAAAAGGGGGAGGAAATGAAAATTGCAGTTTTTCTGTTAGGTAAGTCGAGAGCTTGTATAATCTCTCATTACTGAACATTAATGAGGATTGACGGAGTCCTATTCAATTCCAGAGATAACCATCAAATGCTTCTATATTGGGAGGACGGCTCCGCTCCCGCCCCTTCCCCCACCTCCAAGGAAGATCAGGCAGCATTAATACCGACTGAAAAGAGAGAAGGGAGCGAGATAATGCATTTCATTTCTCCAGTTGTCATCGTCGTCAGAGTTGCCTTATGCTTCGCCATCCTCCCTCCACCAGTGAAACAGAAAACATTCTAGCAAAGGCATAGAACATACATTTCTTCAGGGTGAGCCAGCCAAGAGACATTACCAAGATGTATTTCCCCCTTCTTCTCATCTCAAGATAATCTCTCTGCAACGAGCTTTCATGAAGAACACTCAGATCCAGGGGTACAGATGTTTCAGCTCAGGGACCCAAATGCCCACCTCTAGGAGGCATTGGCAAATGTGTCGGTTTGGGCTTCTCTCCCTTCCTTGCACCAGAAACCCACCCATAAAAAGGTGGGCTTTTTACAATAAGGAAAATGGTAAGAGAAATGCACTGGGAAATATAGGGTAGCAGCTGCCAGATGCGATGTTGTGTAACCTCTCTGCAAACAAATCGAAATGAATGCTCAATGGACAGGTGATCTGGAAGCAGAGTTTGGTCATTTTACTGACTCCAGGACCCACCAGAAGATGCCAGGAATTGAACCCAGGACCTTCTGCATGTAAAATGCATGCCATACCACTAAACTACTAAGATGAGTTTAAGCAAACGTATGAAAGTATGCTATACTGAGTCAGATCACTTATGCCAATAGTGTCTACTCTGGATGGCAGGAATCTTTTCCAGTCCTACCTGAAGAAGTATAGCTAGGGTTGGAAGAACCTGTCAGTTTCAGTTTCTCTTAGTTTCTCATTTTTCCAGTTCTGTTCTCCATATAAGTTTGCATATATGTTGTTTTAAAAGCGCTCGTGAAAATTCATCAGCATTTTAGTGATATTTCCCTACTATACAGTTTTATATGCAGTTTTGACTACACATTTTTTGCAAAGCAATCTTCTCTAATATAATACATTTTCATATATTGTTTTCACGAATATATGCATTTATATGCACACTTTACTCTAGCGGATGCATTATTATTTTTTACACTTTCTTTGGCTGGAGAATTGCATTGCAAAATTCGGGGGCGGGGAGCATTTTGAAAGCTAGCTTATTTTGAAAGCTAGTTATTGTTTCAGAAAATGCAGACGCATAAGCTCACCTTTAAATGCAAACTGAATCAAATTTCTTGCCCATCCCTACCCTGCAGGCATCTCTAATCTAAGAGTGGGCAAGTGGCAATGCTCTATCTCATGGGTAGGCAAACTAAGGCCCAGGGCCCAGATCCGGCCCAATAGCCTTCTAAATCTGGCCCACGGATGGTCCGGGGATCAGCGTGTTTTTACATGAGTAGAATGTGTCCTTTTATTTAAAATGCATCTCTGGGTTATTTGTGGGGCATAGGAATTTGTTCTTTCTTTTTTTTCAAAATATAGTCCAGCCCCCCACAAGGTCTGAGGGACAGTGGACCGGCTCCCTGCTGAAAAAGTTTGCTGACCCCTGTCTGATAAAAGGAATGGATTCTAACCTGCTTAGGAGTCAATATGTTCTGGGACCAAGTCACACTTTACATGCTCCAGGCTGTTTGATACATGTTGATATTTGTATGTCAGAAACCAGCCAGCAGTAAATCACATGGTGTAGGAGACATTAACTCTTTATTAGAAAAAAAACCAGGATGTGCTCAGCAAACCTTCCCAGTAGATCTTGCCTCCTATGAGGCAGTTGCAAAGTCCTCCCACAACTGCCTAAGTCTCTTCCTCTCCAGGGTTTTCTGTAAGCAATCAGAAACTGTGTCTGCACATCGCCAATCTTTCCTCCGCCCTTTTCACGCCTCGCCTAGTTCTGGGATATCAGGAGGGAAAGGAGCTTGTTGTAGTAGGAGGGGGAAACACCTGTGACTCTTCACCAGCCTGACTCCTCTTAGCCTCCCTCCTCTGACTCTCCTGCTCTCTGCCACAGGCTCCCCCTGCTCACTTAGCCCTGTTACTTCTTCAGCTTCTGACACCTTCACTTCCCAATCTTCTCCCTCTGATCACACACGGTTGTCCCATTGCCAGTCCCCACGCTCTGACCCTTCTTCCATTGGGGTTCCGCAGCTGGATCCTCCCATCGTTCCTCCAGCCCATGACATTGTAGCAGTAAATCCTGTACATAAAGTGTGAAGCTCCAATGCATTCTATTGATGGAAGATAAGGCTATCAGCTATGCTCTGTCTCTGTCCTCAGAGGCAGTATGCTTTTGAATACTAGTTGCTGGAACTGAAAGTGCAGAGAGTGCTGCTGTGCTCAGGTGCTGATTGAGGGCTGCCAACCAGAAGAGACATGTTGTTGGCAACTGTGAGAGCAGAGCATTGGGTTACCATAGATTTTCTAGACTCTGGCCTGATTTAGCAGGGCTCTTCTTATGATGACAAAGGAGAAGGGAATGTAGATCTCAGTATGTGCTTAATTTGCCCACCAAAATAAAGCGGGGCTTAATGAATATGTGTTATTTTGATGGGATCATGTTCTTATGTTTCAACTGTTTTAAAACTGGATTTTCTTTTTTTCCCCTTTTTAACATAACAAAAATTTCATGCATCAGATGTCGGTTCAAACCCTAAATGAAGTTCTGCCCAATTTTGCACTGTTGGCAAAAATTTCATTCAAAATCTCAAGAGCAGGAATGGTTGCCTATGAAATATTTGAAAAACATACCCAACACCATCCAGAATACATATCTCAAGCTTCAAATTAATATAAAACACTTTGCATTTAAGTGCAATTCAAGATACATTGTGGCCAAAAACATTTGAATGTTTGATTCCCCCCACCTTAAAAAAGTTTGAGCATTGCCATTTTTTCCACAGAGTGGTTTTATGCACTACAGGTCTGAATAAAACTCATAGAACATGCTTTTGTCACTGTTTTGAGGTATAAAACATAGCCCTGCCCATCTGGTAATTGTGGAAAAGTCCTCCACAATTACCAGATGGGCAGGGTATATATAAAAAAATATTATTATTATTACCATTAAGAGTGGTATAGCTGCTGTTTTTTCAGGTTTTCTTTCTGGTACCCTGTCACATAACATCATATTTATTAATATAATAATCTGGAATAATGTGCTTTTTTAAAAAAACAAAAAAACACAGCTTTTTCTTCTAGCACCAAAAAATCCAAATTTTGTGAAAGATCCGGAACGGATTCTCAGTACTTTCATTTGAGTTTCATGTATACAAACACTGTCCTGGTTGGTTTTTTGGTTTTGCTTTTTGCTTTTGGATTGGTGGGTGTGTTTTGGGAACATCTGTTTCATGCCACTACCCTCTCACAGGTCTGGGCTGTCAGTTTGCGAGCTCAGTTCAGAGGAGAGATGTGGCAGACAGGGGCGACGGTAACTAGATCAAAGCACTGCTCACGATAGCGAGCGTTATCTGCAGTCAAAATTACATCACAATAACCAGGTTTGCCATAGCTCGGACAAACACTCTGTTCCTCTTAGAGCACTGGGCATTAAATACAAACAGGGAAAGAAGATATGGAAAGGCTATCCTTGCGTGCATACTCATAATGCTGACGTTTACTGGCTGGAGGAATACCTGGGTACCTGAGCGGGTGCCTGCAGCCGCAGAACTTTTCTCAGTTCAGACACAAGCAACCAGTCGTGTAGGAATCAAAACTCAACTCTATAATAGCCGCTACCTGCGACCACAGGTACAGAGCTACAAATTCCCTCCATAAAATGTTGGCTCAAACGGCAACTACATATGGTACGTCGGGGGAAGCCCTTAATCTCCCCCCAAAAAACCTGTTTGTGAAATGCGCAAGGTGATTTCGTGAATAGATGACCAGCACCACCTACTGGCCGGTACAGGAATATCCATTCAAACACCCTCTGAGAACCAAACAGTAGTGCCAATCTTCCAAAAAAAGGTTACTCCTGGCTTTGTCTGTGTTTTGTAACAACAGCAGTCAGTGCTGCTCCCAAGAGGTTTTGCTGGACAGTGATTGTGGGGGAGGCAGCAGAAGCTGGCAGGGAGGAGGGTGGTCATGATCTCCCCAATTTCCCTGTTTGATTCTTCCTCCTACCCTGATTCCTGTATTGGAGGACAAATGTCTGCAGTCGAGAGTCTGCTGTATTTATTGTGGTTCCCTGTATGAATTAGAACAGTGCACCAAAGAGTGCAGAACTAGTCAGCACATCCCTATTCTTCCTCTTGCCATGGGAGAAGCAATACCTGAAGGGGACGTAATTTTAACTTCACTGGATTGCCAGGCCAGTAAACCTTAGAAACTGAAATATAAGTTTCCCAAGGAGAAAAAAACCTGCAGCAAAATTATAACGTGAAAGTTTAGGGAAACTGATCAGTGGTGCAGTGTGGGATGCGGGTGACGCTGTGGTCTAAACCACTGAGCCTCTTGAGCTTGCTGATTAGAAGGTCAGCGGTTTGAATCCCCACAACAGAGTAAGCTCCTGTTGCTCTGTCCCAGCTCCTGCCAACCTAGGATTTCGAAAGCATGCCAGTGCAAGTAGATAAATAGGTACCACTCTGGCGGGAAGATAAACGGCGTTTCTGTGAGCTCTGGTTTCCATCACAGTGTTCCATTGTGCCAGAAGCAGTTTAGTCATGCTGGCCACATGACCCGGAAAGCTGTCTGTGGACAAACGCCGGCTCCCTTTTTTTTAAAAAAATAAATTTTTTATTGGGTTTTCACAATTTATACAAACACACACAAGACATGATACAGACATACAAACACAAAAACAAACACATATAATTTGAAATCCTTAATTTCTTAACCACTTTCCCTGACTTCCCCACACCTCCCCTTCTTGCATCCCAATTTCATAGTTAACTCAGCAAGTTCTTATCTCCTACTCTTACCTTATTAATATTTTACTTAATCTTCTTGGTTAACCAAATTTAACTTATAAACCTCAATTAAACAACAATACCCAACTTTTACCTCCTTTTCTAAGGTCGACCCAAGTTCCCTTCCACAAATTTCCCAGTTTTATATATTAATTACCAAATATAATAACCAAAAACAACATACAATTATACACCCTTTGGATTCCAAAACTCTCGCCCCCCCTTTCCCGGTTTCGATCCCTAAGAAATATCCATCAATCTATCAGTTCTCAGCCTGGGTCCCTCACATCCGAGGCCCTCAAATCTCTCTCAATCCCTCTCTGCCGGTTTTGTTGATAGTCCTTTATGTTGGACATCGAGTCTCGGAGAAGCTCTGTCCCAGTAGGGTCTATGTTTCTTCCAACCAGACCTCCATATTCAAAAGTGGAGCCCAAATTGTGTTTCTTATTCCTTTTAAGTCCAAATGTCCCAAATGTCCCAAAAGCTCCAACTTTCGTCTTAATCAAATTTATAATCCATAGGTCTTCCGATCTCCCCATGGAGAGATCTCTCCAATCTTCATTCTCAAATTCAAACCAAAATCCCATCATCCAGGTCTTGTTTTCCTTGTAATCCATTTTTGTAGGCCTCTGGTTGACTTTTTCCACCTGCAGCATCTCAGCTCCTCCTTCCCACTCCTCTGAATCAACACATATCTCTTCTTGTTCAGCTGCAGAATCTTATTGAGTCAAGTCCTCGGCACAATCAACAAGTTTATTTACTTTAGAGTTCAAGGTCAAACGCCGGCTCCCTTGGCCTGAAAGCGAGATGAGCGCCGCAACCCCATAGTCGCCCTTGACTGGACTTAACTGTCCAGGGATCCTTTACCTTTTACCTTTTCCATGCAGAAGCTCCCATTCCTGCCATCCTGAGTCAGAATGAAATATCAAGTAGCAACTGCTGAGAAAGGCCTCCTCTTGAAACCCTGCTGAACCACCTGTCAGACACAGCTGATGACATCAGGATGGAAAGAGGCTGAGCTGGTTAATGCACACAGAGATTGATCATGTAGAAGGTGCATTTCTCTGTGTGAAATGTGGGTACTCTGAAATATTACGGAACTTCGAAGATGCAGCCCCCCCCCCAATTGTGGCATAGGAAGTGCAATCTTCTGTGAGTCTCCACCTCCAGGCATTTCCTTACTGATGTGATTAGATTCCTTTCATAACCAGTTATTTGCATGGATGAGCTGGCCGCAGTTACTTCTGCATAGGCACTCAGTCTGATGCTACCCTTACAGATGGTGGTAAGAAGAACAAAGGATGCTGCCTTGTACTGAGTCAGAGAAGGTCAATATTGTGCACACTGACTGGCAGCAGCTTCCCAAGGCTTCAGGTCCTACTAGAGATGTCAGGGATTGAACCAAGGACCTTCTGCATGCAAAGCAGGTATCTGCCAATAGTCAGGTGCCAGTCATTTAGACTGGGGGTTGGTGACTGCAGACCAACTTTGACAACCTGTCCTCTGTGCAGCATTTCCCAAGCACCCGACAATCAATTAAATGTTGTTTGCTTGGGAACTATAGTGCAGCCTGTGGACCACAGGGATCAGCTGTGCAATGGGGTTCCTTGCAGGAAATTTGGTTTAACAGCCAATCCAGCAGGCTAGAAGTCACTGCCCATCAACTGTTGATCAGTGGCTTGAACTCACCCCCCTCACCCTGACTTTCTGCTGCATCTCTGCCATCACATATTATATCAGTTGTGGGGAAGGTGGGTCGTTGTTTGGAGGAAAGCACCTCACGAGCCAAATCAGGACCCATCCCAGGCCAGATTTGGCCCATGGGCCAAAGGCTCCTCGCCCCCGATTTAAGCTTTTAGCAAATCAAAACCAGCTCTCTCACTGGTGCCTGTCTGGGAGCTGTTGAGAGGCTAATGCAAATATTGCCCCATCAGTGTAATGTGCTCCTGTGGTCTCGCTGCTGAAGCGTGTCAGCGTTCCTCAAGGGGAGCCCCACGTGGCACACCATGCAGTGCTCGAACCTCTAAATGCGCTCATCGTGCTTTAAAAAAAAGCCTGTGGGACCCAGGTGCTCACTTGACTTGCATTCAATCACCATAAGCAGAACTGACACTGATTGATCACCATTGAGTGACACTTCTCTCCCTTCCGCATGCTAATGAGAGAAAATCAAAGTAGTGCTCAAAGCAGGCTGCAGCAAAAGGTGCTGTTCCTGTCTGGGCCCCAGACGCAGGAACAGTGATCACATTTCACTGAGGCTTGGTCGTCTGTCTTGCACTGAGCTGTGGAAGAGGCTGCTGCTTTTATAACATAAGGTTTTCCTTTCTTTTCTCTGCAAGTAGAAACCAGCATAATGCTCTTGCATGGATACAGCAGTTTTCAAATACTGGGAAGGCTTTGTTTCCTTTTCCACAGTTGTTGCATGCAGAGCCATTTCCATTCTGCTGCAGTTTGTATTCCACCAAAAATTATATTATTTGTCTTGCTGTCCGATGAGGCAAAATTACACAACCTACACAATTTCCATAATTAATTACATAACTTAAGTTGTCATTACGTTATTCCATCCCATTAATTTCAAAGGGAAAGCAACACAAATGTGGGGTAAAAGTAATCTATTATGTGTTGTTTGGGGACTGAAAGCAACAACTACAGCAAATACTGATCGTATTTGCTGGATTGGTTCCCATTCTGGAGGCGAGATGAATAGGTCAACATCAGCAATTTCCACTCCCATTTAGATTTCTGTCCTTCTCTGACATCCCAAGGAACCACTCATATTAATAGGCATTGTCTATGTGAATTCAAAACAGAAGTCTTTGCAAAAAATATTGCTAGCCAAAGAAAATTTGAAAAGAAAAGGAATCAGATTAAAGATACCTGATTTAGAGTGACAGCTAGATTCAGATCCCTACTCAGCCATGAAGCTCACTGGAATACTGAGAAGCATAATATACCCATTACAGAACTACAATTTCCAGCACCCTTAACAAACTACAGTTCCCAGGATTCTTGTGGGGGTGCTTAAAATGAGCTTTGGGTGCATTATGCATACACAGGCTGGTGGGAGGTGCAGTCCAACTACAACTGGAGGGCCCTGGAAGCTGCCCTGGCGTCTTTGAGGAAGGATTGATGCAAAAAAATAAAGTATGTTGACCCAGCATTTAAACTCTGCCCATGTAATAGCTTATCTTTGGCCACAAAATCCAAACCCAAATTGCAGCTGTATGTAAATGATTCCCCTGGATTCCAAGTCTCTCTAAAAACTCATTCTGCGCTTCTAGAGGGAGAAAGATAATAATAAAAAGGAGCCTGAAAGAACTCTTCCCTTGGAGTTGTAGACTACCTCCTGCAAATGCTTGGTGTATGTTGATTCTTTCCATTTCAGCGCTTGCTTGCGCCATCCAGGTAAGTTGCAGTGACATTAGTCTCAGGAGTGTGGCTGTGCCTCAACACATAAGCTGCAGAGCTGCATACACCTTCCCTTTGGCACGTTGCAGATCTTTTGTGCCCTGCAGTTGAACCTTCCTGTTTACTCCTTGAGTTATTTCCCAGAAGTGCACATGTCCAAGGATCCTGCATTTGTGTCTCCAGATTTTTATCAAGTACATACAGATAAGGCCTGTCCATATTTCTGGACTCTGGTTTTCACCTGAATTTGGAGTTCCCTCTAACAGATTTTAAATGTTTTTCCCCCCAACATCATTTTCTTATAGTGCTGTGATTATTTTTCATCCTGCTTTACATTTTTTTAATGTCCCCCCTCCCCTTGCTACTGCCCTTCCTCCCATCAACTCTTTTGTAGACATTTGTTGGAGGATTTATAAATCAGCAGCTTGTCTTGGGAAGAGTCTCCTTCTGATCCATGCACAAACCCATATTTTTGCAACTTTCTATTTGTGTAGTGAACAGCTCCTTACATTCAGACAAAAAGGTTTTTAACAAGTTCCAGGTCCTTCATTATCATAATGAATCACCCCTCAGTTGGTAAGTCACTCACTTTGTTTGTCTCCATTGATTAATTATCACTTCCTCCTTTATATTTGGCAAGTTGTAAGACAGCTCAGGGATCTACTTCTTGCATCTGGTCATCCAGCAATTTGTCCTTTTCCAAAGATTCCTCAAAATGACCCATAAACGCAGAGTGCCTCCAGACTGTCGGTATTTTGCAGGAGGGATTCAAGTGCAATTATGTTTACACACTTTAAATGGCATCTCAGGTTAATGCCTGAGAGTGAGTAGGATCAGATAAAAAAAAATATCCCACCATGCTGGTGTGTTTTTGCAGGTGCATTCTGCAACAGATTAATGCAATAACAGTGCATAGCTCAGTTGGTAGAGCGTGAGACTCTTGATCTCAGGGTTGTGGGTTTAAGCCCTACATTGGGCAAAAGATTCCTACATTGCAGAGGGTTGGACTAGATGACCCTAGTGGTCCCTTCCAAATCTATGATTAGTGGTGGGTGGTGATCAGCAGTGGTGATCAGCAGGAAGCTATGGGACGTTCACCAGTTAGGAACAAAGCAGTATGTCCATCTCCAAAATATTTGCAGGGCACAAACCGTATTGAAAGTGGGGTAGCGTAAAAACCACCCTGATATCACATATCATCATGGATGATGTGGAGAGGCTCAAAGTCTTGGGAGGAGGAGCTTATATTAGTCCCCACTCCCCCTGTTTCCTTCTAAGGGACAAGATGGTGAATTTATAAATAAGGGGGTCAATTCGTTATTCTTCCACCCGTTGGAGGTCTGGGTTTTTGGAAGCATCTACTGTATTTTTTCACTCCCAACACACAGACTTAACTAGTTGTAGGAAAGGAACTGGAGTACCAAACAGAGGGTTCTTCTCTTCTTGACAAGGGTTCTTGAATGAGTCAGGACCAGTCGTGGGCAGCATGGTAGGGTACCACCACTCAACTAACCTCCAGTCGGTCACATTGCTGCTACTTAGTATGAGGAAGCAGGGGGTTGCAAAATCAGCAGCAGGAGAACAGGATTGGTTCTGCTACTATGTTCGCACCTTGCCACCACCTTGACACTTGCTCTCTACTTCCTGGTAAGCAACAGAGACACAAATGACCAGAGGTCAGGGGAGTGGATCTCCATTCTGCCCACTCCTGGCAGGCCACATTGTACCAACACTTAAGAACTGTCAAGATCCTAGAAATTACAGACAAATCAGCCTAACTGATAAATCATCTAAACACGATGTGAAGAATGTCCTTCAAGTATTAGCTACCTGGGCAGAAGAGAATCCTATATGTTGAACAGCAGGCTTGACTCCAGAATAGCAAGATGATTGTTTTACAGTATTCCACTTTATAACTAATATACGGCAAAAGGCAGCCCGGGTGCATTTATTGATTTAAGTGCAGTTTTGATTCTATAAATAGAAGTTGTCTCTAGGAGGAATTATTTTTTAAAAGCAAATATTGATTTGAGACTTCCTTTCTAAAATAAGGGAGCTTTGTGTAGAAACATGTTTGACAGTTCAAACAGGCTGGAGATGTGTTCTTGCAGAGCTTCCTGCATGTAAATGAGTTCAACAAGGCTGGATTTTAAATCCATTGTCTTTTCATTTTTATATGAAAAAATACAGTTCTACATTCGTATAAAAAAATTCATACGCCCAAGATTCTGGATAGACTTGTAAATGTACTACTTTGTGTTGATGATATTATTTTATTTTTGACATCTTAAGACGGCATGAGAAAGTTATTGAGACATTTATTGCTTTCTGTACAAAAACGATTCTAGTTATTAATGGTGCTAAATCCAAAGTAGTGGTCTTTGGTAAGGGAAAAAACTTTGCACGAATGGTAAATGCTCTAAAGAAATAGAGCAGGTGAAATTGTACTGCTGTCATGGTATAAGGTTTTTCTGCAGAAACCAGTTGCTTGCATATTTAAGTTGCCTTAAATAGACTCCCAGAATTTAAGCTCATGGGATCAATTTGCCCAATTTTAAATGCCTTTAGAGCAATGCTAATTTTGGGTGCAGAAATTCAGGGCTTTGTAAACATCACAACAGTGAAAAGCACCTTCTGTGTATGTTTTTAGATGTATTACACTCTATCCCTGCTTATTTAACTAGAGTAAAGTGTTGAAGAGATTTCTGGACTACTGCATGTTAGCATGTTTAATTACTGGTGCAGAATAATTCAAATTATTCTTCATAAGATCTGCCTTGAGGAATAGATGGGTGATAGGTTAAGGTAAAGGGGCCCCTGACCATTAGGTCCAGTCGTGACCGACTCTGGGGTGGCGGCACTCATCTCGCTTTATTGGCCAAGGGTGCCGGCGTACAGCTTCTGGGTCATGTGGCCAGCATGACTAAGCCCCTTCTGGCGAACCAGAGCAGCACATGGAAACGCCGTTTACCTTCCCGCCAGAGCGGTACCTATTTATCTACTTGCACTTGACGTGCTTTTGAACTGCTAGGTGGGCAGGAGCAGGGACCGAGCAACGGGAGCTCACTCCGTCATGGGGATTCAAACTGCTGACCTTCTGATCGGCAAGCCCTAGGCTCTGTGGTTTAACCCACAGCACCACCCGCGTCCCTAGATGGGTGATAGTTTTGGGTAAAATTCAAATTTACTACTGCAATATAAATTCTCGGTGCAGGCATTGAATTCACTTGGAGATGTATTTTTTATTTTATTTATTTAAAACACACACATGCACATATATACTGCCTGTATAAAAAAACCTTTTAGCTGTTTACAAAAATATAAAATAAGATGTTAAAATGTGTGGTTTTTTTAGAAAAAGAAAAGTAGGTATTTTAAAATATTCAAAAGATGAGTAAAACCAACAGTAGCTAAAAAAGAAATAAAATATATGTAACTTCTATAGGTCTGGATAGCCTTGCCTGAACAAAAACTGTTTTAAGCAGGCACTGAAAAGCGTGCAGCGAAGGTGTGTGTCTAATTCAATGGGCAGGGAGTTCCAAAGTGTAGGTGCTGCCACTCAAAAAGATGTATTTATTACAAGCGTGGAATTAGCATTATGTGGCATCCAGTGGCGTAGCGTGGGGGGTGCAAGGGGGGCCGGCCGCACCAGGCGCAACATCTGGGGGGGGGCGCTCATCGCCTCCGGAGTCGCCGAAGAGCCTCGGGCGCAGGCTGTAGCAGAGCCCCATGTCTCGCGGAACCAACGAACTGGCAGCGGCTCTCAGTGCTCGCCGCGGTCCCCGCGCGTCAGGGCCGCGGAGGGCGCGCCAGGCAGCCCCTCCTCACAGCCCCGCCGCCACCGCTGCTGCTGCAGCTGCTGGGCCATGTTGCATTTTCCTCGCCTCTCTGCCCTCCTCCTCCTCCGGGCAAGCGGCATCGTTTGAGCGGCAGCGCCAGCGGCAACTCGCCTCAGATCACCTGACGCGGCAGGTTAGGGGTTAGGGGGCGCAAATTACTTGCATTGCCCCGGGTTAGGGGGCGCAAATTACTTGCCTTGCCCCGGGTGCTGACAACCCACGCTACGCCGCTGGTGGCATCCATAACAGTGCCAGTTCCACAGATTGAAGTGGTTCAGTGTTCATACATTGGGCAAGTTGATCCCACAAGTAAACCAGTCCCAAGCTGTTGAGAGCTTTTTATCCTACTAGCAACACCTTGCAGGTGCTTGCAGAGTGTGGGGCAGCCAGGTACACTTGCCCTGGGCGTTGAAGTACTGAAATCAAAGCTAGCATTATTAGTATTTGACTGTCACCTGTTTAGGAGATTTCATACTTGACAATGGTGGAGGATGTGTGTGTGTGTCCCATTGGTGAAGCGTTGGTGGAATTTGCTCTTGTTCTGATAGGAAATGCTCAGAGGGGGAGGACACAAAACGAAGGGTGATCGAGGAGGGTCTGGTGGGGGGTGGAGTGAAAAATGTCCCTATTTTCATCTGAGGAAAGTTGGGGGATATGGGACCTGTTCCTAGAAACACACAGCAAAATGAAGTCTGGATGAGCCCCTAGATAGATTCGCCTTTCAATGTGAACTTAACTGAATTTCTTCCTAATCCCTAATTATGTGAATAATGAAATAAAGAGGGGTGTGTGTTCTGCTTCAGCTCTCAGCTAGCCAGCCAGGCTGTTTGGGATACAGTGGTACCTCAGGTTACAGACGCTTCAGGTTACAGACGCTTCAGGTTACCGACTCCGCTAACCCAGAAATAGTACCTCGGGTTAAGAACTGTGCTTCAAGATGAGAACAGAAATTGTGCTCCGGCAGCATGGCAGCAGCGGGAGGCCCCATTAGCTAAAGTGGTACCTCAGGTTAAGAACAGTTTCAGGTTAAGAACGGACCTCCGGAACGAATTAAGTTCTTAACCTGAGGTACCACTTGCCTTAATATTAATGGCCAGCAGACGGCAATCTAAAACTGTTCAATAAATTATAACCATCGCCCTCTCATTTCATTTCACTTTGTGCACTAGAAGATTGCATTTTTGTCTCCCGAGTATGCATTGTTCTAAAAGTATCACGCTGGAAGTCAACTTGCAGGTGGCTGGATGTGGAGGAAAAGGAAAGATCCAGCAGAAATAGCAGTGGAAGGACCTATTGAAATGATATACCACCACTGCCCTCCCCCGCCACACTGAGGTTAGAAAATGTGAAAAGAAACAAGGCCACTGTTGTTCTTCACTTAGTATTTGTGTATCACCATGAATGTGCTTGGTGCTTTAAGGAGTATAAGAGGACAGGCCCCCATCAACACCCCCTATCTGAATGACAGCAGAAAGAAGAACAAAAAGTGACTTAGAATTCTGAGCACATACAAAGTGCTAACTGGTGGTAAAGGTAAAAGTAAAGGTACCCCTGACCGTTAGGTCCAGTTGCGGACGACTCTGGGGTTGCACGCTCATCTCGCTCTATGGGCCAAGGGAGCCGGTGTTTGTGTGCAGGCAGTTTCTGGGTCACGTGGCCAGCATGACTAAGCCGCTTCTGGTGAACCAGAGCAGTGCACGGAAACTCCGTTTACCTTCTCACCAGAGCGGTACCTATTTATCTACTTGCACTTTGATGTGCTTTCGAACTGCTAGGTGGGCAGGAGCAGGGACCGAGCAACGGGAGCTCACCCGTCGTGGGGATTCGAACCGCCGACCTTCTGATCAGCAAGCCCGAGAGGCTCAGTGGTTTAGACCACAGTGCCACCCTTCACAGAATTACCTTATAATGTGGCACCCACATTTCCTCAGTAATGCTTTTAGCTGCACAGTCTCAATCTGAAGTCAACTTTAATTACTATGGGCGGAATTCAATGCTGCGCTCTTCTCATCATTTTGTCTGAGCAAGCGTTTCCGTTTGCCAAATGGAACAATCCCCCGCTCTCCTTGCCCTACACTGGGCAGGGGGGCCAACTTGAATAAAATATTGGGGCCCCCACACAATCAATCACGTGATGCGGTGCACACACACCATTTGAATGGCAATGCCCATCAACTTGTTGGGGGGGGAATAGCCCCCTCAAATATTTTATGGGGAAAGCAAAGACCCCTTGGCTGCTAGGAGCTGACTCCCATGAAAATTCTGGGGGTTTTCTGAACACCTTCCCCCTCCCCCCAGCCAATTTCAGAGGGCTCAAGGGGCACACAGAGGGAGTGGTGAAGAAGGTTAGAATGAGAAATACAGTGGTACCTCAGGTTACAGGCGCTTCAGGTTACAGACTCCGCTAACCCAGAAATAGTACCTTGGGTTAAGAACTTTGCTTCAGGATGAGAACAGAAATTGCACAGCGGCGGCAGCAGGAGGCCCCATTAGCTAAAGTGGTTCCTCAGGTTAAGAACAGTTTCAGGTTAAGAATGGACCTCCAGAGCAAATTAAGTTCTTAACCTGAGGTACCACTGTAATGGCTGGCCCAAGGTCACCTAATGACTGCATGGCTGAGTGGTGATTTGAAGCCAGTCCTCATCAACACTCTGACATTGCATTGGCTCTCAGGCCATGCAGCTCTTGACGGGCAGCCTCAGTCACAAATGCAACTTGTGCAGAGGCACTAGAGTGCTAAAATCAGATGCACACTCGCATTTCCGGATGTGCCCATTGCAGCAGCAGCCATATGGCTGCTTGAGCCAATGTGACAAAACCTGCTAAAAGTCATCACAAAATTATCAAAGAATTGTGGCCATGAGGGTTAATTGTGAGCATTGGGAACTGTACTGAGAGAGAGAGAGAGAGAGAGAGAGAGAGAGAGAGAGAGAGAGAGAGAGAGAGAGAGAGAAGTACTTTGCACATGCTCTGTTGTAGCCTTTTTACTCATTTATCAAAGCATACTACAAGTACAAAGCATACAGCAAGTACACATAAATAATACAAAGTTGCAAAGGTTGTGTACCACTCACAATCTCCATTGAGTCATAATAATAATAATAATAATAATAATAATAATAATAATAATAATAATAAATTTTATTTATATCCCGCCCTCCCCAGCCGGAGCCGGGCTCAGGGCGGCTAACAACACTAAAATAGTGCAACATTATAAAAACATCATAAGAATTAATTAAAATCAAAATTGATGGCAACCATAAACTAAAGTATTGTAAAGATTGCCAAAGGAGGGAGTCAGGCTGTGCCCTAACCAAAGGCCTGGTGGAACAGCTCTGTCTTGCAGGCCCTGCGGAAAGATGTCAAGTCCCGCAGGGCCCTAGTCTCTTGTGACAGAGCGTTCCACCAGGTTGGAGCCGCAGCCGAAAAAGCCCTGGCTCTAGTTGAGGCCAGCCTAACCTCTCTGTGGCCTGGGACCTTCAAGATGTTTTTATTTGAGGACCGCAAGTTCCTCTGTGGGGCATACCAGGAGAGGCGGTCCCGTAGATACGAGGGTCCTAGGCCGTGTAGGGCTTTGAAGGTTAAAACCAGCACCTTAAACCTGATCCTGTACTCCACCGGGAGCCAGTGCAGCTGGTATAGCACCGGATGAATGTGATCCCGCAGCGAAGACCCCGTAAGGAGTCTCGCTGCGGCATTCTGCACCCGCTGGAGTTTCTGGGTCAGTCTCAAGGGCAGCCCCACGTAGAGCGAGTTACAATAATCCAGTCTGGAGGTGACCGTCGCATGGATCACAGTGGCTAGGTGAGGGCGAGAGAGGTAAGGAGCCAACTGCTTAGCTTGGCGGAGATGAAAAAATGCCGCCTTTGTTATAGCTGCAATCTGCGCCTCCAGCAAGATCCAAGAAGTTCCAGGTGCTCACACAGGGTTGTGTTTCCGTTGGGAAAATCAAGGCACAGCAGAGGCTAGTGTCTCAAAGAAATATGGCTTATTGTACACATATTTACACCTGGAGTCTTCAGTGGAGGTGGTGCAGAACATTATACCCCAACAATATGTTTGTTTGTTTGTGTGTGTGTGCGTGCATTATTGTGTCTTATTCAACCAACAGAATGAAGGTATGGTAATATGCAATTTGGAAACAGACAATTAAATAATTTACTGAAGTTACATAAATTAGGCAGCATGCTATATTTAACTGTCATACTGAACAAGCAGGGGCGCCAACTTGAATAAAATATTCCGGGAGCAAAGACCCACCCTGCATAATTGATCACATGACACAGTGCACACATACTATTTGAATGGCAATGCACATCCACTTTGGGCTGTACCCTCCTCAAATATGTTATGGGGGGGCTGAAGCCCCCACAGCCCTTAGGAGTTGGCTCCTATATGCACAAGTTTTTGGTTTTTTTTAAACATGCCTCCTGAAATTACCAAAATGGGAGTCTTTAAAAATGAAGCGGGATGTTTCATTCTTCAGAAAGTAGCTTAACTAAAGAATGGCAGATAAAAGATTTTGAACAATCTGACAAATCCAACATTTGGAGCAGAAATACTGGGCTAAGTTCAAGGTGCTGGTTTTGGTATGAAAAGCCTTATACAGCTTGGGACAAGGATATCTGAAAGATTCTCCCTCACCCCTTGCAGACCCAATTGATCACTGCACTTTGCAGATGAGGGCCTCTTGTAGATACCATCTTATCAGAAGGTCTGTATCACATAACATAGGAATCAGCCTTTTGGGTTGTGGCACCTACTTTTTGGAATTCAGTGCCCTTGAAGATTACAGGTATTTTCAAATCCAGTGAAGAAATAAGTAACAGAATGGGGCAATGTTATTATTTGCCCCAATATTTTCAAGTCAGGCCTACTACCTGATAAGGAAATACAACAGTCTTTTTGAAATAACAGAATGATGAAAGAACAGAAACAAAACAAAAAAAATAGTGATTAAAGTATATAGCATCATTATGAAGACTATGCCTATTAATATTGGTAGGATAAGGAATTGGGACAATATATCCCCACAGACATAAGGAACTGGGCCTGTCAATGTATCCAGCAACCAATTGTGAGTATGAATCTCAAGGAAAGCTTTTATAAATTGATAGCTTGCTGGTATTTGACACCTGCAAGCCTCCAGGTGGTCAATATTTCGTGGGAGGGATTCAAGTGCATACCAGACATTTAGGTTTGCACAACAAGCATATTAAAAGTGCTCTACCAGCTTAGTGCAGCAAATCCATATTTTTTTTTAAAATGGACTTTTTGATGTCAGGAAAGCAATGGGAAAATGCACTGAAAAGTGTGTGATGAATAAATGGTTATTAGGAAGCTATAGAAATGCCACAAAAGCAAATCAGGATGGGTGTTAATTGATGCATTAGCTCCCTGGAAACAAGTGGGGGGGGGAATCCTCAATCAAGTCTGGGCATAATCTAACCCCTGCATAAGCTTTGTGCAAGCAGATGAGGATGGATGCTCAATAAGTAGTTCACCTGTAGGAAACCTGTATACTGTATAGAGAAGTGATAATATAGGATAGAGCCGCAAAGCACTAAATGCTGACATGGCCCTGCCCTAAAATAGTTATTTTTCTGAAGTGTAATAGTAAATGAAGTTCATCTTATGACCCATTAGCAGTCCCATTATGTATGCTTTTGAGATATATCAAGGATCTGGTGTTACCAGAATATGTGCAAATGATGATGTGTTTTGTGTTAACACCTGCTCACATAACAATGTGCTACAACTGAGAAAGAGCACAGCACACACATACACACCCAGTTAGGATAGGGCTGTGGGAGTAGGCTCACATGCAAAATTAATTACTATAGTGGCTACTTGCAGATGTCCCGTCTATTGAACATTCATCCTTGTTCGCACATTTGTGGGGAGCTCAGATGATGTTATCTATTGAACATTCAGTCAGTGCATCTCCTCCATCACCTTCTTGTTGCCAAAAGTCCCAATTCAGGTAGGTGGGTTTGTTACATTAAGCGCTTTAAATAAACTTTAGTTGTGCCACTTTAATTTGCCAGTATGTGACTGAATACCATTGAAAAATGGTGACTGCCTGGAAGTGCCTGCTGAATGAGGAAAGGTAGCATGTTCTGGGGAATTACAGTGTTCCTTCTACCATATAATTTTGTCTAAAAACAAAGGTGGTTTTCAATATTAGAGCATTTTCACTTCACGGGGCAGGTGAGCACCCAGCAGGTAGTGTGTATGAGAGAGACGTTTTAACTTTTTATTGCTGCTACACATTTGACCATACATTTAGCTGTTGAACCATTTCCCCCACCATTCAAATTAGACCGGAGTAGCTGATACTAATATGTATTTGAATTTGTGTACAAGAAGCAACTCCATTCTTTCCCGTTCATACCAGCAGGCATTCTCCTTTGTGTCTGCTGCCATCTTGGTTGTTGATTCTATGATGCCAATTAAGTACTGACAGGGCATGTGTCCAAAAAAAAAAAAGAGAGAGAGAGAGAGAGCTGTGCGTGCACCTTGTCTTGTCTTTTTGTCTTTAAATATATAAAAACACACTCTCCACTCAAGAAGTGTGCTAAAGCACATACTGTCATCAGGCAATTGTATACCAGTCACCGTATATTTACTTGTACTGTTTTCTGCAACTTTTGTGCAACTAAAAGGGACGTGGGTGGCACTGTGGGTTAAACCACTGAGCCTAGGCCTAGGGCTTGCTGATCAGAAAGTCGTGGTTCGAATCCCTGCGATGGGGTGAGCTCCCGTTGCTCAGTCCCTGCTCCTGCCAACCTAGCAGTTCGAAAGCACGTTAAGTGCAAGTAGATAAATAGATACCGCTCCAGCGGGAAGGTAAACGACATTTCCATGTGCTACTCTGGTTCGCCAGAAGCGGCTTAGTCATGCTGGCCACATGACCCAGAAGCTGTACGCCGGCTCCCTCAGCCAGCAAAGTGAGATGAGTGCTGCAACCCCAGAGTCGTCCGCAACTGGACCTAATGGTTGGGGTACTTTTATCTTTAAGGGATCAAAAGTGTGTTTATCTGAGCTCCTGCCCTGCCCTTACTAGCATGCTGGAAAAGAAATGAGAGCATTTGTAAATTCTCAGCACGTACCATACTTTTCAGATTGCTGCTCAATACATCAGTTATAAGTGACATTTGATCCACTCACCAAAAGCCATGGAAACAAATTAGAGTAGTGCGTTCAAGATGCTTTTCTCCAATTTATTGGATTATCCCTGCATCAGGTAAAATCTGAATTGACAAAGCATCGAGATTGGTGTTGTCTGAGGGTAACGTCATGTGAATGACACAAATTAAATGGGAGTGCAAATAGCTACAAACACACATTAAATTCCAGGGTAGACAAACTCTGAAAATCCTACTAGCTCTTTTTTGTTTTAGAGGGGGAAGAGATATAAGAACTTTAGGAGTTTGGAAATGCCATGTTTCTGCAATCAGATATATACGGTACTTCCTTGGGAATAATAGTTCATTGATTACAGTGGGGCATTCTTCTGCAAATTAAAGGTGCTTCCGTTTCTAGGAAGGAATTCTCAAGAGGGTTTCTAGCTTCTTTTCTGCAGTTGGGGGCAGGGACAGATCTTAAGGGGAAGTTAAGTTCACACATCTTTCCCACCACAGCTTCCCAAGGCTGCCTTCAGCCAAAAGCTGAGGTGACAGAGTGCAAGCCTATAGTTGCTTTCTGCACACACACAGAACTCAGGCCTGTGCATCTTTACTCAGCATTTAGTCCAACTTGGGTCAATGGTATTTAGGCTCACATTTACTGTACAATCACAGTGCTTCCAGTGCTGGGTTAAGGTTCACATGACGTTATTTAAAATGCATTATGTATCCTGTATTTTGCTATAAAATATTACTGTTTGATGTTTTCCTTTCTAGAACGAACTTAACACTGACAGGCGTCCTTAAGCTCTTCCTAATTCACCTGCAGCCAAGGTATGAACACCTTTGCGCAGGGTAAAAGTATCCCTGCTCCATCAACACTATGTACACAAACAGAAACGAATCTGACACTAATGAAATCATGATAATCTGAAGGGCTAGCAAGCACTGGGTGGCGGACAACTTCTCTGCACCCTAAGGTTTTAATGTGAACACGGACTTATAGTCTCAGGTGAAGTGTAAACAGTTTGCAGTCAAACCTAAGTTAATGTGTCTTTGAATGTGAAGTGCACATTTTTTGAAATGGAAGTAGTTAGCGAAGGGGCGCAGGACCGGAATGCATGGGAGCCTAACACTTCTCTTCTGATGAAAATCACACCTCTCTCTCTCCCTCTCATGTTTGCCTTTGGCAAAAGCGCAGGTGTTTTAACTAACTCTCCCGGTGAAAACAATGGGAGAAGTATAACTACCTATGGTGGAACTGTGCACGTTTTCTTGTGCACGTTGCTCTTCACGCGGGGCGGAAAGCCAAACAGAGGAGAATTCCCCCACCCATCCATTAATGGTATTCGTGTGTGAGGAACACGCGCCCAGTAAGGCTTCGCCGCCATCCTGACCGGAGTGGAGCCCCATTCAAGGAGGACTTTTTTCTGAAGTGACATAGCATCGGATCCGACTGGCTCTGAGCTCCTGCGAGGGGACGGTCGCGCTCTTAGGGTGGGCCTGAGAGCGCAACTCTCGAACTGAGGCTGCGAAAACAAACTGATGATGTCAGTACAGCCTCTCGCATCTCTCTTGCTAAGTCTGCTACCACCGACAGTCGGCCGGTTCCAAAATAAATCTGCTCGGGAAAATAGGAGAGCCGCCCCTTCTAATCCCTTGGGGTTATACTAGCAGCTCCTCCTCGGGGTTCCCCGTCGAGGCGAGGCGTTCCCCAGGCTGGTCAGGCTCGAGAAGCAGCTCAAGAGAACTCGACTTCTACTGCCTCAAAGTCCCGGGCAAGCAGAGGAGGAACCGCTGAGCTCCTGGGAGGCCCCGTCGGACGAGCGGCCGTCAGCTTCCTCCTTGTCTAGAAAAGCAACAGCAGCCTGGCGCCGACCGACCTCCAGGCAGCAGATCCACTCCGAGGGACGCCCGGACAGCGGCGGCTCCTCTCTTGAGGGCAACCAGGGCAACAAGATGCCCTTCTGGAAGCACACGGTGGAACCTCGCCGGCTGCTCCCCTCCGCTGCCGTCGCCCCTCGCTTGGCTGCTCTGCCACTGGCCCAGCTCCACGACGTGTGCGGCCTGGCGACGCTGGCGCTGCTCCGGCAGCTGGCCGATCTCTGCGGACACTCAGCGGCGTTGCTCGCGGACCTAGAGGGTCGCTTACTGGAGCTGGCCCGCCGCGCACACCGGCTTCGAAGCCGCCTCTGCAGAGTCCACGGGCTCATGCGCCCCGGGGCGTCTCGAGAGGCAGGTAAGAAAGAAAAGTCACCGCCCGCTCCGTCGAGGCAGGGTCACCGCGCTCTTTGGGAATAGCACGTGGGCCGCTCATAGAAGGGCGCGCGGATTGTTTCCAAGGCGGAGAAGGCGGGAGGGATTTGCTGTAAGGCAGCTACTTACACCCCCCCCCCACTAAAAGAGGAAAGGCGTCACCCAAATGCAATGCAGATTACGCTAGTGGTGAAGACTGCGGGCAGGTGACCTGCTTGTGCCTGGCCGGTGTGCTCTCTGGGTAACGGGCAACTTCAATACTTCTCTCCCTCCCTAAGTTCTCTTATCTCGAAACCAGACCTGAGTCGGACCGTGGGTTCATCAACACTTTCCTTGTGCCCTGCGTAGAAAGCAGGGGTCGGACAGGGGCTCCGTGTTTCAACCAGAGGACTCCTTGAAATAGAGGACTTGTCCTCTCACAGCCATTTGAATGGAGGACTCTACTCTGTAGAGTAGAGCAGGTGGCCAGTCTGCGCAAGTATCTCTCTGCAGACCCAGAGGGTGGGGTGGCAAGGAAGGGGTTAACTCTCAAAAGAGTCAGATGTCACTCTCAATCCTTTCTGAAATCCACCGTTTATGTCCTGGACATCCTGTGATGAAAAAAGAATAGGCCCTTTGCCCATGCTCAGAGGCATTTTTAAAGAAAAGAATTGTCTCTTTTCCCAGTTTTTTCTTCCGATGCAAAGGCTTCCGATGGGCTTTCTGACATGACAGTGGTGGTGGTTTTGCTGACCCTGCTTGCTTGCTGCAACTTCGCAGCCACGCTCCACCTTCATTGTCAAAGGCAGTAGTGCTTCTGTTTACCTGCTTGCAGACAGACTTCTGGTTGTCCATTGTGATACTGGAAAGCTGGACTAGACAGGCATTTGGGCTGGTTCAGCAGAGCTGGACCACGTAGCCGGAAGAAGATGATACACACAAAATTTAAAATGGTTCAAAACAAGATGCATCTGCGGGGGGGGGGGGGATGCTGGTGAAGCAGCGATTCTGACATATTTGGCACATTGGAAACACATGGCTTTCCCCCAAAGAATAATGAGAACTATAGTTTACCCTTTCATGGAGTTACAAGTTTGCAGAACCCCTGACAAAGTACAGCACCCAGGACTCTTTGGGGGAAGTTATGTGCCTTCTAAAGGTAAAGGGACCCCTGACTGTTGGGTCCAGTTGTGACCGACTCTAGGGTTGCGGTGCTCATCTCAATTTCTTGGCTGAGGGAGCCCTTCCAGGTCATTTGGCCAGCATGACTAAGCTGCTTCTGGTGAACCAGAGCAGCGCACGGAAACGCCGTTTACCTTCCCGCCGGAGCGGTACTTTAGAACTGCTAGGTTGGCAGGAGCAGGGACCGAGCAACAGGAGCTCACCCCGTCGCGGGGATTCGAACCACCAACCTTCTGATCGGCAAGTCCTAGGCTCAGTGGTTTAACCCACAGCGCCACCCACGTCCCTTCTTGGCTGATAGCAATAGCTGCTAACCCACAAGCATTTCTGTAGAGAGGCAGGATCCAAAGGCCCTCGGCAGCAGGATAATGATGTGTGAATTAGTTTCTAAGTTTCTTAGTTTCTAAGTCACGGGGAAAGTAATAGCCTCCTTTATTTGGTATTTAGGCCTCAATAGCCCACTTTATCTGGTATTTAGGCCTCATCCAGTTCTACCTGCCAAACTTTAAGATGCTGAAAACAAATTGGAACAGGTTCAGAGTAGGCTAGTGAAGATGATCAGGTGTAGAGAATATAAGAACGAAAGAAGAGCCCAGCTGGATCAGGCCTAAGGCACATCTGGTTCATCATCCTGTTCTCACTGTGGTCCAGCGCATGGCTTCAAGAAGCCCACAGGCAGGAAAATGTCTCCTGTGGGGAAGTGAGCTGCAGGAACTGGCTGCAACTGCAACTGTTTAGCCCGGAGAAGGGAAAACTTGGAGTGTTTACATATTGGACTTTTACTCTGGCTCCAATGCACTCCTGCTTTTAGCATTTGAATCCACGTACATGTTACACAAGGGATGCGGGTGGCGCTGTGGGTTAAACCACAGAGCCTAGGGCTTGCCGATCAGAAGGTCGGCAGTTCAAATCCCCATGATGGGGTGAGCTCCCATTGCTCAGTCCCAGCTCCTGCCCACCTAGCAGTTTGAAAGCATGTCAAAGTGCAAGTAGATAAACAGGTACTGCTCCGGCAGGAAGGTAAACAGTGTTTCTGTGTGCTGCTCTGGTTTCGCCAGAAGCAGCTTAGTTATGCTGGCCACATGACCTGGAAGCTGTACACTGGCTCCCTCGGCCAGTAAAGCGAGATGAGCGCCGCAACCCCAGAGTCGTTAGCGACTGGACCCAATGGTCAGGGGTCCCTTTACCTTTACATGTTACACAGGGCTGATGTGTCCTGTTTCACCACTTGCGGCAAAATGGGAAGATCTTGCACAATTTCAGGTGACATCTTGCCCCAAACGGACATGCTCTTGCCCCCCAAATCAGCACTGTGATGGCAACAGGCTTCTCCCATGGGTGTTCGGGTGGGGGGGGCTTCTGCTGCCTGAAGCAGTAGCTTCACCCTGCCTAATGGCTGGGCCGGCTCTGATGTTCTCATGATATTAATAATAAAATATTAAATTTATAACCCACCCTTCCTCTGAAAGGAGCCCAGGGTAGCCAGTAATACGTAAAACATTTAAGCTTAAAACAATTCCAGCACAGATGCAGACAGGGAAAGATCTCAGCTTCAAAGGCTCAGATTAAAGCTACCCTGTAGTTTCTGGAGAAATATTTTCTTCTCAAACCAGCATCTTACCTGAAAGGATAGCTTAAGCCATGTTCCCTTCACAGCCATTGCACTTACGTGGGTGGCAGCATATGCCCAGGTGAAGGCTTCATGATAGGAGTTTGGGGGGAGGGGGTTGCAAGGGGGAGAGGTTATGGGCATCAGGTGATCACCTGCCTTTTCTCTGGTATGTACAGCAGGGTGCCAAATAAGATCTAAAATGCAGTAGGGAGAAATGACCTTGCTGCGTTTTAAACCACTAATGTGTTCATAGCCTTGTATTCTTATTCCCCAGAGGACAAAACAACATCTAATGAGCTTAAGCTATGGAAAGGTAGATAGATTCTGGTTGAACGTTAGGAAATATATCAAGAGGAATTTGACAGTGGAACCAATTGCCTAAGGGTGTCTCTTGCTGAAGGTCTCCAGCCAGAAGCTAGAAAGCCGTCTGCTGGGGAAACTCTAGAAACTCTGGAAACCCCTCCAACCGATTGTGTAATTTACAGTTTGTTGTCTATTCCCCTTCCCCTCAATCTGTTGTTGGTTTCTGGTATGTTTTCCACTGGGTTTTCGGACCAGAGGGGTTTGAAAAAGTATCATGGAGCCTGTGTTTCAGATTTCTCAGCAAAGGTGCGTTTTCTTAAAGGGCCCTTTAAAAAGTATGCCTTCTTGGAGAACAGTTCCAGTGTAACTGCCGAGTGTTTTCAACTGTTCTGACAGTGCCCAGCAAGCTCTCCTGCTGTTGCCATTTGCTTCTCCATCTGCTCTGGGCTGCCATTTGCACCCCCCCCCCATGTCAAGAGTGAGCCAAAAGCATCTTTTAAGGATGAGCTTTTATTCTGTAGATCAAAAAGCATTTTCTTGTGACTTAGCATTATTCCAGTATTGAACAAATTACGCTAAGTGTACAGTGGTATCTTGGTTCTCAAACTTAATCCGTTTCGGGTGTCCGTTCTGTTATGTAGTGTAGTTTCACCCTGGGCCAACAGGGGGATACTGTATATAGTTTTCACTCAGGTCTGTAGATAGTTTTCACTCAGGTCCGCGGCAGTTAGTTTAGGCGGGAACCCTGGGCTGTTGTGGTTACAATGTTGACAGCCGGCTGCCTATAAATACAGGCCGGCTGAGCTGTTCGCAGTCAGTTCTATTCCAGCTTATCTTAATAAAGAGCTACTTGAAGAAATCGCTGTGCCGGCTGCTATGTCAACCCACTATTTAACACGTTCCAAAAGCAAAGCATTCCAAAACCAAGGTGCACTTTCCCATAGAAAGTAATGCAAAATGGATTAATCCGTTCCAGACTTTTAAAAACAACCCCTAAAACAGCAAATTAACATGGATTTTACTATCTAATGAGACCATTGATCCATAAAATGAAAGCAATAAACAATGTACTGCAGCCACACAGTCAATATATCCAGTTGCTGAACTGGGTTCCACCCAGTCACAAAAACAAAACGAAAAGAGACGCAAAAACAAAAATACAAAATAAATAGCAAAAACAGACGGACCTCAGCATAACACTCAAATCGGAAGTGTGGCACTCAAATCGGAAGCCTAACACTCAGAATGGAGCAAGTTCGGCTTCTGAAAAAAGTTCGCAAACCGGAACACTTACTTCTGGGTTTAGTGTTTGGATTTCAAGTTCTTTGAGTACCAAGGCATTTGAGAACCAAGGTACCACTGTATTTTAAAATGTACTAGAGTGCGCAGTTGGATTTCCCATCACTTACACCTTTAATGCTGCTGTTCTTTTGGTCATGATCAATCTTATTGCACCAATGTGTTTTTAATAACAGTTCCATAGAAATATCACACCAGTGTATTGAGGGGTTAAGTCAATGGAGTATCGCTGAATTCATAAGAGTCACACATTGGATTGCTTAGCCGTTTAACTGGGGTTGAAAGCAAACACTGAATAAAGAGTTGAATGGACCTACAAGGTCATGGACTTATTGGTCTATTCCCTGTGGAGTTTTATTTCTCAGCATTTGTTCCACATCTGCAAATGGGGTAAAAGTGGTCTGCATACTTGTGGACTATGCAGTCTTCGCCGAAAAGCAGGTCCCCCGATTCCCTTTTTTCACCCTTACAGAAACTCTGTGAAGCAGGCTAGGCTGAGAGAGGCTGGCTTAAGATCAATCATCCAGTGAACTTGATGTTTGATGGGAAATTTGAACTCAGGCCTCTCTGGGCCTGGTCTGGAACTCTACCACCTTACACTATTTTGGCTCACCGGGAATGAAACTACGCCCAAAGAGGGATCAAAATATTTTTGATCAAAAATTCATAAAACTAAGCAAGTAATTCAAAACAATTTTGTGACATAACCCTGACCCCACATTTATATCACTTTAAAAATCATGGCTTCCTCAAAGAATCCTGGGAACTATATTTCACCCCTCACAGAGTTACAATTAAACACTGCAGCTCTTGAATAATATGAGCTGCTAAATGAAGCACACAAACATTCTATAAGTGTTTCTTGTAGGTGTAGTTGCTAGAGGTCATCTTCAGTCCCTGGAAGACAGCCATTTTTAAAAATGGCGGCAGCCAATTTGAATTTCCAACATTCAAAAGCTTCTCTGGATCTTTTCGGAGCTCTTTAAGCTGGGTTGACCAATCTAGCACAGTGGAAGGTGGAGGAATAACCTCATATAAGATTAACCCATTCAGGTCCATCTTTCTTTCCTCCTTTTGGAGAAAATAATGTGTATAGTGGTACCTCGGGTTAAGTACTTAATTCGTTCCGGAGGTCCATTCTTAACCTGAAACTGTTCGTAACCTGAAGCACCACTTTAGCTAATGGGGCCTCCTGCTGCTGCTGTGCCGCCGGAACACAATTTCTGTTCTTATCCTGAAGCAAAGTTCTTAACCCGAGGTAATATTTTTGGGTTAGCAGAGTCTGTAACCTGAAGCGTATGTAACCCAAGGTACCACTGTAATTTTACTCTGCCTCCTTTGGGGTTCTGGCGAACTGATTAACGGGACTGGCATGATTCCCAGGTCTTTGCAGTTCTTTCTAGTAAGTACCATTGTAAATATAGTTGGTTATTAACGGTTTGCTGAAGTCAATTATCTCCAAATACATTGGCCTTGAATTTGCAGGGCCAGTCAGTGCCATCCAGCAGGCAAAAAAAAAACACATTGAGGGTTCACTGTAGCTGCCACTTGGGCTCACCAGCAACTCTGACAATTAGGGTGTTTATCTTCCTTAATTTATAGCTTGTATCTTATAAAGTTTGACATGACCTTTCATTCGGCAGTGCCTGGCAAGTTGCTCAACCCAGCCTGGCCCAGCTTCTTGCAGCCTCGCAATATGGGGGAGTTAGAGCAGTAAAATAATGAGATAAAACAATGTTAAAACAACAAGACACAGCACTAGAGGAAGCACTAAAAGAAGTTAAAAAGTAAAATGGAAGAGAGGGATAAAAACAAGTCCTGAGGGTTGGTTATAAAGCAAAAACTTGCCTTGAAACGAGCCTTAGAGCTGAAAAACCTCCTTCCTCCATGAAGTGTGGGCAGGGCTGGATTTAGGCAAAGCCCCAGTCTATATGTGAGAAGGAAAACTCGAACCAGAGCTCTGAAACAAACAATGGAAGTAACTTCCCAGAGCCCTGGAAGGATACCAACTGGCAACACGGGTAGTAGAGAGGTGGTGACCCGTAACATTGATGGAAACATACTACAGGTCTGGCAAATTTCGAACCACAAAAAAGACTGAAGCTTGGTATTAATTCCCCAAAAACTTGTATTCGCCAACAACCCAAAACCGAAGGGCTTCCTCCCATGGATAGATTGCATAAAGCATCTCTTGAACATCTTAAATGATATACTGCCAGGTGTAGTAAAGCCAACTGATATAGCTTCTATAGAGTATTTATACTATGATGGTCACACAATACAAGCAATGATCACCTTCCATGATCAAAATCTGGCCAACCTTATCCACAGAGCAAGACATCTACTCATAAAGGAAAGGATAGTAATACTAAGATACTTCAAAAATAGGGTACCAAAGATCTCCCTCTTTGATGCCAAGGGCAATAAGCCAATGGCAAATGAGGAACAGAAAAAATCTGAAAAGGAAAACTGACCTCAAAATGTCCAGCTTGACCATCATAAACAAGAGTCACCAAAATCAAAAAGGAAAGGCACATCCCTATACGACTCTCAATAGCCTATGAGCAAGCGAAAGGACATTTTCTCTACAGAAGAAAACGCTCTAATAAGCCAATTTTGGTCATTGCCGTCCCCAGCCCAAGCCGAAATCTTGGAAAGATTAGAAACACTAAGAAACAGATTGGCTGGGAAGGATGCTCACAATGGGGCCAAGGAGGGTCCACATTTGTGGCCCATCTCCCCAAAATGTCTAGTTGGCAAGAGGATGTCCAGAGGCTCATTCAAATGCATGGATGTGGACCTTCAGTCCCAGCCTCCATTGGTGTACGACATGGCAGGGGGCAACCAGGACACGATGCCCTCAAGCTCCTGGCTTGGCTACCTCAGGTTGTCCCCAAATGAGATAGCTACCCCACCACCACCACCACCAAGAACAGAGGAACTCTACAGCTCTACCAAAGAGATCCCTACTGATGGAGCAAATGGGAGTGTTTTTTAAGACAAAATAGGACTCCTAGGCAAGGTGGAAATGACGGAAACAGGTCTCAGAGGGAACGGGGTCTAAAGACCAGGTGTAGGGAATCTTTTGTCCTCCAGATTATTGCTGGACTGTTGCAATGTCCATCATTGGCTATGCTTGCTGGAGTTGATGGGACTTGCCGTTCAGCAGCATTTGGAGGGCCAAAGGTTCCCCACATCTTGGCTAATGGTAGGGCCGGCTCTGTTTGATTGAAACTTGGAT
The DNA here is from genome assembly GCF_964188305.1 of Podarcis bocagei. NCBI lineage: Eukaryota > Metazoa > Chordata > Lepidosauria > Squamata > Lacertidae > Podarcis > Podarcis bocagei. Next base: position 34,424,045 of record NC_138140.1, on the reverse strand, counting down.
GTTATAAATTATTTCTGGAAAGAAGCAGTGGTGTGCCATGGCTCAGGCTGGGCTGTGCATGTATAAGGCCAAATGTCTGCTCTTGTAATTGGATCCTCCCTTTTGCTTTTCTAGAATATAGGGGTGTAAGAGGTTTGGGTTGATTCATTTGTTTTCAGATTCAGGAAGTTATGAGTGGGAGCAGAAGTGAAATCTACAGCAAGAAGACCATTTAAAATTGGATCCAACATACAGGAAGGAACTGTTTTCACACAGGGCAGAGAGTGGATGAGTTTCCAGCTTTGGACTGCGGCTTTGGGAACAAACTGAAGGAGATTTTTAAATTGTTGGAGTCTGGGAATGAACTACAGGAAATGGGAAAGTGAATCCCTTATTCCCCTGAGTCTGCATACACAGTCCGCTGCAAAACTGTGAAGTCAGCCATGTGGAGACAGGGAGCTGAATTGGAGAGGATCCATCTGTAGAATGGGAACAATGTCAAATAATTTCACAGGGCAGTTAGAGAATAAAACCATACAAAGACTGCAAAGCATGTAGGACATGATCCAGCTTAAGTTCCAGCACTTTTAAGTCCTTTTCACTTTGGTTGGAAAACAAGCTATGTGCTAAAAACTCACCTACATAAATCAATGAGACTAGGCTATGTACACAACCATACATTTAAAGCACATGGTATCACCCAAAGGATCAGGTAGTTTGTTATGGTTTCTGGGAACTGTAGTTCTGTTAGAGGGTAAACTACCATTCCAATAATTATTTGGGGGAAGTCATGTAGTTTAAATGTGCTTTAAATATACGTATTGTGTATACACAGCCTCCAAAAGTATTTCATTTTGGTTCAGTCAACCCCACTGTTGAAACAGGAGTTTCTGGGGAAGTGGACAATCTGGAAGACCCAAACCATGCCTCCCCCCAGTACATTCTGTATATGCTTAAAGGCACTCTTCTTCCTTTTTGTTTTATATAATCTGAGCCTTGGAACTGCAAAGCAGATTAGGGAATAACCTCTGCTGAGCACTGGCTCAAAATTCTTTCTTTACGTAATTTATATTTCTCTTTCAAGAAGATACCTCCAATCAGCCGACAGCTGAAACAATAAAACTTGGGACACATGAAACAACCTATTCTGTTTAAAATAAAACAACATCAAACAAAACATCCATAAACCAACTTTATAAAAACACCAATCTTCCTTTTTGAAGAAGATGTATTTGTTTGCATGAGAAAAATGAACCAAAATGAGACTGCTGGATCTGTTTGGGAAGGGCATTCCAAATGTGAAGAACTTTTGCTGTGGGCAAAGCCAGGCACGATGTCCTGGACCTATAAGACCTATCTCCCATCTTTTTAATTATTTAATTACTCATTGTACAGCAGCTGGTCAGGAATGGATCACTTTGATCAGAGCCAAGGAAGCGGGTGTTTAAACTCCTGGCTGTTATCCTAATCTAATTCACCCCTCTGTAGCTCAGTGTTCAAACACCACACACCTCTGAATGCCGTTCACCAGAGAAGACAGCTGTTTGCGATGAAGTCCTGTTTCTGGGCTTCACATCAGCATCTGGTTGGCCAGCATGGGAAACAAGATGCTGGACTAAACAGGCTTTTGGTCTGAAATTGCAGGACCCTTCTTGTGTTCGTGCTTCTTTTCTTTTAGCTTTGAAAAAGATGGATTTATTTATTTTTAGTACAGTGAAATAAAATGTTTGGTATCGGAATAAAATTAGCAATTCATAATGCATTGTGAGGCCATCCTGGGGGAGTAGCACTTTTAAAATAAATGTTTTTAATTGGTTTTTCAAAAGGAACATGAGAACATAACCCCTATTAACGTACATTTACCCTCCCGCCCTCCCTCAAAGCACAGAATCCTAAGGGAAAACGTTACTGCAAAGCTTCAAATGTGAGTCCACTGTATTTGATGTTCTGTTGAGTATGTGATGAAAGGATGCAATGCCTCTATAAAATCATCCTCTTATCTCTTTCTTGCTAAGGCTTTAACTTCCTTGGTCAGTTGTTCTGAATGTGCTGCAGTCCAAACTTTCTGTTGCCATGGTGACATTTGCAAATGCTCAAATGTTTTGGGCGACAAGTTGTTGAACTGCTACTAAAAGAAACATAGGAGCCAACCGCCAGGGGCTGTGGGGCTTTGGCCCCTGCAATAAAATATCTGAGCCCCTCCCCCCCATTGATGGGCATTGCCATTCAAATGGTGTGTGTGCACGGTGTCATGTGATTGAGGAGGAAGGCACGCTTGGCAAATCCATACCATGATCAACTCCCACCCGCAAAAACCTATGTCCCCTCTGTGGAAGGACGTGTGGATCCAGAATTGGCCTCCACAGTCACTTACGGACTCATTGTTAAAACAATGTTAAAACTCGGCTACGAGCGATCGCCAAAGAAGAAGAAGAAGACCTAGGACCCCTGATTCAAGTTGGCACCCCTGAAAAGTAATCAATACTTTGTATCTCAAACTGATGTTTTCATTTTTAAATATTGTTAACAATAATGAAGTAGGGGGTACAGAGGTGTGTATGTGTCTCTTAACAACTCCGAGTACAGCTCCCAGGATTACTTGGGGGAAACCATGACTCTTTTAAGTGGTGTCATATTCCCCTGTATTCAAAGATAGGCACTAGCAGATTGAGTGGACAAGTAGGTTCAAAAAGGCAGTTTCTTCACATGCTGTAGAGAGAATTAAGGGGCTCATCAACCTGGAAAGGTAGCCCATCTAGGAGGAAGACAACTCTGATCCTAAACTTAGTTGGCCTTGCAGGATATTTTCAGAAGAAGAAAAGGCTAAGGAGGAAAGCCTACACAAATCCAGAGTGGAGACCCTAAGACAGTTGAATAGCACCTTGTACGCCTCCTTTCCAGCAACTCCTGCAGCCAAGCTGGTGCCAAACGTAATTGCTCTGCTTTATTTTGGGCCACATCAGCGAGGCTGAGAAGTGGGTCCATAACTTACACACACACACTGCCCAGCCTTGCGTCCCAGGGGTGGTCACTTGCAGTGCTGCTAACTAAAGAGGTTTGACTTCACCCCTGGAGGCACACTCCCCTGTTTCTCAAGACAGATGGATGCCGACAAAATACTGCTTTAAATGAATAGTGCAGGCAGGACTCAAGCAGGGCTCAGTTTGCACCAGTTGTAGAAAAGCTGTTTTGGCACAGAGGCTGATGCCCAACAGATTCTCACCCTCGCCCTTGCCCTTGGCATTCTACGGAAAGGAGGGTTTCTGTGCTTGAATTGGAAACTAGGTACTCCTGGTCCTAGTCAGGAGGATGCCTTGTCCCTCCTGAAGGCCAGAACAAATACAGTGTTACAGGACGAAGCTCTCCCGCTGCTTAAAAGGCCTTGGTGAAGGCAGGATGCTGCGAGGCGAAAAAAAGGTGCTGACTTTGCTTATTGTGCTGTCTCTTTTATTTTCCTTCCCCTTGTAACTGTTGGAGTCAAGTGGAACTTTTGGCTCTGCATCCTGGGTGAGTTCTGCATGCCATGAGTGGATGCTTGTTCTGGAGAGATTCGCCTGCTTTCCAAGCTGCATAGCAGTGGGGAGGGGGGAGGTTTGTGGTGGGGGTGGGAAAGCAGTTTTAAAAAGCAGCAGCCTGACACTCTTGCTTGCAGGAGGCTGTGCCAAAATGTGGGTGGAGCAAATTTGGGAATCTCCCTAGCTCTGCTGGTCCCAGGATCTGAAGGCCCCCTGGCAGAGAGGTCATAAATGGACCCCTGTGTGCAAGGAACGGGACGTGGGTGGCGCTGTGGGTCAAACCACAGAGCCTAGGAGTTGCCAATCGGAAGGTCGGCGGTTCGAATCCCCGTGACAGGGTGAGCTCCGGTTGCTCGGTCCCTGCTCATGCCAACCTAGCAGTTCAAAAGCAGGTCAAAGTGCAAGTAGATAAATAGATACCACTCCGGCAGGAAGATAAACGGCGTTTCTGTGCACTGCTCTGGTTTGCCAGAAGCGGCTTAGTCATGCTGGCCACAGGCTGTATGGCGGTTCTCTCGGCCAATAAAGCGAGATGAGCGCCGCAGCCCCACGACTGGACCTAATGGCCAGGGGTCCCTTTACCTATGCAAGGAACAGAGGTGTGCAGCATACACAGAAATGCCGTGGAGATCTTTGTGGTGCCCTGTCTGCATAGGGATCAAGGCTGTAGCTCAGTAGCAGAGCTCATGCTTTGTGTGCAGAAGACACAAGTTCAGTCTTTGGCATCTCTGGTTTAAAAACAATCAGGTGATAGAATTTTCTCTGACAGAGACCCTGGAGTACTACTGCAGTCATCATAGGCCAGGGTTCTTCAATCTTGGGTGCCCAGATGTTGTTGGTCTGTAGATCCCACGTTCCACTGCCAGCTTGCCCAATGGTTAGCGATGATGGGTGAGTCCAACAACATTTTGGGACCCAAGGCGAAAGACACTGGTGCAGTCAGTACTGGGCTAGGTGGACTCAGAGTCTGCCACTTCCTCTGTTCTTCTCAATTTTGCATTTCTGGATTATGTTATATGAGCTTCCATAAAATGAAAAACTATATTAAGCAAAGCTGCACATACAACAGTATATTAGGGGGAAATGCACTAATATGTTGGTGACTTTTTTGGGTAAATAAAAACAAACCTATGCAGAAATGTGGAGGACTGAATTTAAAACTGGGGTGGAAGAGGAATGTGAAACTGTACAAAACCCCCACCTGAAATGAACATATTGTCCATCCCTTCTACCATTCCAAGAACAGTCTCTCTTTTCTCCTTCAAGGCATGACTATTGCTATAGGGGTTCAAAGCTGGCTGGACCCATGAGCAGGAGCATTCTTGTTTGAGGGCGGTGATGCACTGCAATATTTGGTTGCAGGTTTCTCCCCCACATATCCCTAATTTATTGCACATCCCACCTACAGAAGAAGACTCCCACCATCTTCAAAATTGCATTTTGGCTGAAAAAGCACTCCTCCTCCTCCTCTTGCACCCCACTCCGAAAAGAACAGCTAATTCTGCATGAGTCAATCTCCTTTGCTCCTAGCACTGGATTCAGAAGCCTATTCCACGCCTTCTTTGAAATAAACTGTTTACTGGTGTTTAGTGGCAAAAAACCAGCCGTTCCGTGCCCTCTGACTTTGCAGGCTTGAGGTCTGGAACAAAGAAGAGGGAATAAAGGACTCAGCTGCATTTTCCAAACATGGTCTATACTATGGGCGTGCAGCTTGAATTGAGTTACTTCCATGCAGGATGTAGCTCGAGTTCATGACAAATTTTCAGGCTCATGCTAACTTCAAAAGGATCAAAGCAGTCAGAATAATGCTTTGGATGTGTGCATTGTGGGCTGAGGGCTTATCTACACTTAAATTTTGCTCTGCTTTTTCCAGACACAGGTGAAGCACAACAAACAGCAATTTTTTTTGTTATTTTTTTTTTTGTGGATTGCTGTTTGCTCTGATTCTGATTTCAAGAGCAGGTTTTTGCGGGAAAAGCTCAAGAGCAAAAGAAAAAAGAGCTTTAAAGTATGGACTGTGCCTGGGAATCATGGAGGAAAGGTAAGTGTGGATAAGCCCTGACTCTCCCACAATAAGGTTCAAGACAAAGCAGCTCAGTTCAGCAAAGCTTCCTCTTAATTTGAGCGCTGTCACTCTCTGTAGTTCTTCATTCCAGGCAGCAAGCCTGGCTGAGAGATCACGGTAGTGATTTGCAGGGGCTATGCAAAGCTCTTTGCCACACAGCTGAGGTCCTTCCGAAAACACTTTGATTTACAAAGCGCCATTAACTGAAGAAAAAATGTTTTGCTCTGGATTTAGGCAATTCAGCTCTTGGGATCTTAGGCAAGCTTTGCAGATCTTGAGATGCTAGAGAAAAGCAAGAACTATCTCCTCCTGCATGAATGCACCTGGTTGCCCAGATTATCATTGGTGGCCCTGATCCAGATGAGCAGGGCCTATTCTGTGGTGGTACCCTGTTTCATGGTTTAATCTGCTTCCCTCATTTTAACAATTTGGTGGGGGTTTTTTTTTGTTTTGCTTTTTAGGTTTGGTATGTAAGCCTCCTTGAGGACCTGTGGCATAAGGGAGTGATGGTATTTAAAATAAATTATTGTAAAATATTCCATTTGTCGAATGTGGAATGTTCTCCCCAGGGAGGGTCAGTTGGTTCCTTCCTTTAGGCACTTTTCTTCTTCTTTGGCGATCACTCGTACCCAAGTAAGATTGTCTTCCATGAACACGGTTCTAACAGTGAGTCCATAAGTGTCTGCGGAGGCCAATTCTGGATCCACACGTCCTTCCACAGTGGAGACATAGATTTCCAGGCAGGAGTTGATCACGGTGAGGGTTTGCCAAATGTGCCTTCCTCTTAGCACGTTTCTCCCTTTCGTTCTGAGTTCGAGTTTCTCCAAAGCCCATGACACCTTCGGTAAAGGCTGTTCTCCAATTGGAGAGCTTGCAGCCAGTGTTTCCCAGTTGTTGGTGTTTATACTACGTTTTTACTTCTTTTTTGTGCCTTCCCTTGAAACATTTCAAAAGGCACTGAAGGGCTTGAACTGGGGGAACACTTGAAGAAGGCTAAAGGCTGGAAATGCTTCCTTATTGGAGAACTTTGAGGAATTTGATCTTTGCAGATTTTGATACAAATTGGACTGATTCCATTTCCCAGACCTTTGCAAACCACGGGCTGTTTTATTCCCCAAATGCTCCAATGCAGATCTTGAATAAATAAGGGTGCAATACAAACTTGCCCTATGTGTTGGGCTTGGGACAGGGGGCTTGTATTGGGTGAAGGTAGCTTAAAAAGCAGAAGTGAGGACCTTCGGGCACAAGGACCAAATGTAGCTATCTAGGCCTCTCTGTCTGACTCTTGGAATTGGCAGGCCACACCCCTTGAAGGCCATACTAACCACCTCATTAAATGTTTTCACTTGGCTGGAATGTGGCCTTGAACTCTGGTCACATTGAAGTTGGTAAGAGAAAGAGGTCTGTAGAGAAGCAACAATTGCATTAATTGCTCAGCTCACTTTTTCCTCTGGCCCTGCCCATTTTGTGCATGTGTACATATGGATGCTTCTTTTAGAAATAACTACTGTAATTTTCAGTATGTTTCAAGTCTTGTGTCTCCCAATATCCCGTACTGAAGCATGTCATGCTTATTGTTCTATTCGTAAGGGGACAAAACGAATCTGCAATAAACGTACTACATGACTTGGTGCTGTGCTGTGCTGTGCTTGCAGCTCTTCCCAGAAACATGTTTTGCTATCCGTGGCTGGCTGTGGATTCCAACTGGAGGGAAAGCAAGATCTTTCCATCCAAGTGGAATTTGTGGGGGCCAGAGGCTCGTTCCCAAGCAGGCCAGGCTGAGCCGAGCAAGAAAATCACTTCCAGATTGCAGGCTCTGGTCCAATGGGCAGCCCAAGGGGTGTGGGTTTTGGCAGAGAGGAAGCGTGCCTTGGCGCTGAGACAGGAAATGCAGGACTCTGGCTCACCACGTGTGGGCTTGCTTGGCCCCGGAGGAGGGGTCTCCAATGGGTCATTTCGCTTTGGGCTTGAAAGGTCACACACCTGCACTACACTGCACAGCCTCTGCCTCCTATCTCTGTGCTGTGAAGCCCTCTGCTGAGAGCAGCGTGGTAATCCGAGAGGGCCAAAGGCTGTCACTGGAAATGTTGACGTTGTCTTGATTGTCAACTGGAATGTGACACAGTTCTCTCCACTGCTCTCATGCACATAGGCCCATTTGCATGCAGTGCAAATCAATGGAGTATCAGTTTCATTTCGCTTTGTCATTTCAAGCCCTTATGGGAAGAAAAGATAAAAAACGATTTGCGATTGGAAATACGTGGGAGAAGTTGGACTCTCTCTAGGCTCTGTTTCAGCCTTCCTCAGCTAGGTACCCTCTCAATTTTGGACTACACGTCAATGGACTTCAACCATTGGGTGGAGCTGATGGGAGTTGTAGTCCAGTAACATATCAGTGCCGCCATTTTCGCTATAATCTTTGGCGGAATTCACAGCCTGACTTAACTAGGACACTGGAATATCTCTATCGGTAGAGCGTGAGACTCTTGATCTCAGGGTTGTGGGTTTGAGCCCCGTGTTGGGCAAAAGATTCCTGCATTGCAGGGGATTGAACTAAATGGCCCTTGTGGTCCCCTCCAACTCCTGCCTTTCTATCATTTTATTAGAGTGAGTGACGTTCAAATACAATAAAATTAATTTAATTTGGGAGAACCAGACACATGTGTGATTGCAAAAACCAATAATATAATCATGTCTATCCCTTTGATGGGCTTGAAATGTGTCTGCTTCCTGTTCCATATGGCAGTTTCCTATTTCCACACTGCACCACCAGGCAGAGATGAGTGGCTGGGCCTGACACCACCTGACTCCCCCAGCTTGCATCTTCCCTCCTGCTTTCTGCCTTCCCTTCCTGCGTGGGTGTCTGGAAAGGAGTGTTTGCTCCTCCGACAGCCACCTCCCCCAGCCCTCCTGTCTTGCCACTCCCACAGCGTAGCTTTCCTCCCAGTGAGTGAGCAAGTGAGTGTCGGGGCTGCCTCTCTTCCCTTCTTCAGGCTGTAGCTGAATGGAGCAGAGATCTTGTGATGGTCCGGTCCTTTTTTGGCATGTGATGAGGATGAACACCATGGAACACAGGTAAATCTGCAGAGGCGGGCTACTCACCTGACTCCTTCGGTAGCTTGGGTGGATGCTCTGCTGAGGTACGCTGAATTCTTTCTTCTACCTGTGCCTCAAGCAGTCTGGGTTGACGGAATCATAGAACTGTAGAGTTGGAAGAAACCCTGAGGATCATCTAGTGCAGCGGTTCTCAACCTTTGGGTCCCCAGATGTTGTTGGACTACAACTCCCATCATCCCTGAGCTCTGGCCTTGCTAGCTAGGGGTGATGGGAGTTGTAGTCCAACAACATCTGGGGGACCCACAGGTTGAGAACTGCTGATCTAGTGAGTCCAACCCCTGCAATGCAGGAATATGCAGTTGCCCCATATGAGAATCGAGTCTGCAACCTTGGCGTTATCAGCACCACGATCCAACCAACTGAGCTATGTTTGTTCCAATTCAGCAGTAAACTTTGGGGTTTCCAGGGAAAGCAGCTGGACGTACTTGGGATAGCTCAGTCGGCAGAGCATGAGACTCTTAATCTCAGTCTTGTGGATTCTAGCCCCACATTCAGCAAAAGATTCAGCAAAAGTCCAACTGCAGGGGGTTGGACTAGATGGCCCCATGGGGTCCATTCCAACTCTACAATTCAATAATTCCACAGAGGTGGAACACCTCTCAGACCTGTGACTTGACATTAAGGGACAAATGGAAGTGTGGATGGACCTCCAGGGATTCAGATCAAGGTTCTCTCCCTGCCTTACCTGGAGATGCCAGGGATTTGACCTAGGGCAGCAGACTTAGCAGGGGAGCGTACTTATCACAGGCTGTCTACTCAAATATTTACTCAGCAGTCGAAACTGGTAGCATGAACAGTTTCCTTGTAAAGCTGGCCACACTGGCAGGGGCGGACCTACATTTTGGGGGGCCCTGAAGTTTGCACTGTTATGGGGGCCCCTTCACAACCGCAGCAAGGTCTGGGCAACCACTGTTATCTCCTTCAATGGGGTTGATCCATGACAGACCACCATAATTTTTTAAAAAATAGTAACCAGGGCTGTTTTAAGCATATCCGGCGCCATGGTACAAAGCTCCCTCCGCCCTGCCCCCCCCATTTCCCAGAGTTTTTTAGGGAGGACGGCACTGCCGGTGGGGCTGGAGGAGGCGGGCATCGGCTGGAGGGTGGCTCCTCCGGTGGGGAAGAGGCGGAGGCTGGCCGCTTCGTGCCATGGTGGCCACGGCAGACGGAGGCTCTGGGTGTGGCGCTGCTTCGGCATGGCGGAGGCAGGCGAGGGCGGCGAGCTGATGCAGGGAGGTGCCGCATCCAGCCTCCACCTCTTCCCTGGCGCCCTCCAGAACTTGGCACCCTGGCACCCTGCGCCACTAGCTTCTATGGGTAAGACGCCCCTGATAGTAACCACTACAACTAAGATTTTGATTGAAGTTGTACTGGATTATCTCACATGTCCAAGTCACTGGTGTGAATAAAAAATTCTCTATGCCTTACAGTTTTTGAGTTATGGGGGGGGGGAGGAGAATTAGGGAAGTGTTATATACATGCATTAGGCACTTTTTAAAGCAAATTTTTAAAGCAATCTGGGCTAAAGTCATTACTTGGGCCTCTCTAGGATTAGCGTCCCCAAAGCTTAAGCTTCATTAGTTTCATAGCAGATCTTCCTCTGAAAACTGGTATGCATTCGCTTTCTTTTCCTTTTTCCTTTGTGAAAGGTGTAGCATTGGTACCCATCTGACAAACAACGTGTGGCATGGTTATCAGATCCATGCATGCACATGTATTATTTTATATGATGATAACTCAGGTGCATAATTTGTGCACTATAAAGTTGCGAATCAGACTATGTAATAAAATACTAACACTAATGCTAGTAACAATAATGGTGTTGTTCGGCTTTTGACTATAAATGAAGGAGGTGCTATTTTATTGACAGCTGACTCCATCAGGCCTCCGCTTCAAAATAGGAAAAAGATAAGAAAAAAGGGTCTTTGCACTAGGCTGAGAAAGGGATCTCTGCCTGAGAGGTTGGAGAGCTGCTGCCAGTCAGTGAAGACAATACTGAGTTAGATGGACCAGTGGCCAAATGCAGATCTGCAAATATGACCCCTGCATAGCAAATAATTTGGTTGTGTACTTCTATTAGTTTGCACAGCAGAGGGAATTTCAGCGTCATGAAATGGCACTCTACACTTGAGAAAATTCCCATTTGGACACAGGCTGCTATCTCCTTTAAACACTAAGCCATTTGGATACAGCTGTGTTGCAGGAGAGTTGCCCATGTCATCATATTGTCCCTCTGTTGCAGATTGTTGCACTGGAATTCCTTCTTTCTTGCTTGAAGTTTTCTAAGGCTCCTGTTTACATGCTCCTGTTTTACATTCATTGCGCTCCCACCAAGAGTTTGGAAAGTGGAGTGCACACATTAACCAAAATCCATATCTCTTGTTTCTTATAAAATACTGCATTTTTATGAGTTCCCCTAACAAACCAGCTTCAACCCAAATTGAGAAAAATGATGACTTTGCTGTCTTTTAGGTTGGCAAGAGTCCTACAAAGGTTAAAACGACAACTATACAGTCCCTGCCTTCAGGGTTAAAATATAGTAGTTACAAGATAAGAGCAGAATGGGAGGGAGGAGGAAATAGGAACACAAGCAAATCTGGGAATGAGTTCTTCATAAAACACATTACTATCAGGAATCATGGGTGTCCACAGTGCGATGTATGTGTGTGGGGGGGAGGAAATCCCCCTTGAATGAACCATAATCTCCAGATTCCCTGGTTTCTTCCTTCCTTTTTTTAAGAGAGAGTGCGTGTTTAGCATCTGTAGAACCTGAGCTATATTTAGGCAACAAGTTACAGTCACTATTCTTTTCATTTGTTTGTGAGAAACCAGCCAGTCCACGTCCACCAAATAAACACACTTGCAGTGTTTCATACTGGGACGCAGGTGGTGCTGTGGTCTAAACCGATTGGAAGGTTGGCGGTTCAAATCCCCGCGATGGACTGAGCTCCTGTTGCTCTGTCCCAGTTCCTGCCAACCTGAACAACCTGTTCGAAAGCACGCCAGTGCAAGTAGATAAATAGGTACCGCTGCGGCAGGAAGGTAAACGGCATTTCCATGTGCTCTGGCTTCCGTCACGGTGTTCCGTTGCACCAGAAGCGGTTTGGTCATGCTGGCCCCATGACCCTGAAAGCTGTGGAATCCTGTGGCCAACGCGGCACTTGAACCCTCAACTCTGACATCAAGAGTCTTATGCTTTACCAACTGAGCTATCCCAGCAGTCGATAAACGATGGTGCTCAATGTTTCTATTCTCTGTTTAAAATGAATCTGTATGTAAGCCAGGTGTGGGGAACCTTTGGCCCGCCAGATGCTGCTGAATTACAACCCCCATTAGCCCCAGCAAGCATGGCCAGTGGCCAGGGATGATGAGAATTGTGGCTCAGCAGCAATCTGGAAGGCCAGAGGTTCTCCACATCTGCTCTAAGGCTAAGCATGTGAAAAGGAAACAGCTGCACATTGCTCTCTCTCTCCCTCCCCCCAACCAATGCACTCTCTTACTTTACCCTGTCTCCAATGTCTCCTCTCCAGCTCTAGTATGCCCTGTTCAGATATTTAGATTGTGACCTCCTTGGGACAGGGACCTATTCTCTTCCACTCTACAAAGCATCACATAAACGGATGAAGAAAAGGCAAAATGGTTTGAGGCACACTTAGGGTTCTTTGAAAAGAAATTCCTTTTGTTTGCTGGGCAGGGAGTGATCTAGAAAGGTCACAAAGCAACCGGTAAGATACAGCAGGGAGAGGCCCCCTGATTCACTCCCCAGCACACACAAACTCCTTCAGCACTGCTAATTGGAAGACTAAGCAAATCCCACCTTTTCCAAGTCTTTAAACTGTCCTGATGATGCAAAAGAAATGTGGTTTGGGGAGAGGAATGGCCGAGACCTGTCAAGGGAGATGAAAGAAGAAAGAATTATGGGGCAAAACTGCTTGCGCTTGTCTGGGGCAGGAACAGTCCGTGCTGGGAGCCAAAGACTGTGCCAGAAGCATCTTGTAAATCCCACTTAATGGGTGGTCTCTCATTCGTGCGTGTTTGTGTGTGTGTGTTTTCCTATCTTGCCAGCAATGGGCTCACGCCATCCATGGTGTCTATAAAAGGGTTACACACAACAGCTTTCTGCTCAGCGATTGCTTAAAGATGCAGAATGTTTGGGGGCTAGGATGTGGGGGGGGAGGGCTGGCTCCAGATCTGAGAAGGCCCCCTGGTGCCATGTGGGTTTACATCCCAATGGCGGGTATTTATTTACTTATTACATTTCTACCCCAGCTTTGGTCCAGGGAGCAAACAACATCGCATACAAGGTTCCCCCCCCCCTGCCGCGCTCAAGTCAGGTTATCCCCCTCACAACAACCCTGTGAAGTAGGTTAGGATGAGAGACAGTGGCTGTGTACATACCATGCATTTGACACACATTTAAAGCGCATGGCCTCCAGAATCCAGGTAGTCTGTTAAGGGTGCTGGGAACTGTAGATTTGTGAGGGGTAAACCACAGTCAGCAGGATTTATTAATTTTTTTGCAGGGGGTGGGGAAAGAGTCATGTGCTTCAAATGTATGGTGTGTATGCAAGCAGTGACTGGCCCAAGGCCGCTCTGTGAACTTCATAGCTGCTTGGAGATTTGAACCCTGGTTTTCTGTGATCTTGTGACATAGTGTTGCTGTGGGGCATTGTTGGAAATTAAAATGAGATCTCCCAGACTCCTGGGGGCCAGGCAGCATTTACATTTCCCACAAAGCCTCTGATGTTGCATTCTGGAGGTGTGGACATTGCCCAGCCAGGATCAGGAACTATGGCGGAAAAGAGACCACACAACCAATTTCGTGGTGGTGCTGTGGTGGTTAGGATAATTGGATTTTGTTGAATATGTATTATAATGGTTGGGAGTTACTCGTGCGTAATCCTGCTCCGTTTGATCATTAGATTGCCTGGTTAAACCCTCCGGACTGCACAGCCCATCTCAGCGTGGCTGCCCTTAGTCACTCGTAGAATTTGTCTGTGGGCGTTTCTTAAAGCGTTGCCAACATAAGAGTTGTTTGACGCCCAATCGTCGCCGCCTCTCACTGCGCGGGAGTCTCCTGCGCAGGGTGGGCGTGGGCAGCGGGGTGCTTGGGCTCTCCTCGCTAACTTCCAACGAAGAGTCCTGGAGCCCCTGCACCTCCCTGTCCCGTTGCTCTCCTGGATCCCTGGTGTTACACTCATTCTCTTCCCCTTCTTCCCAGCTGAGTCTCCCTCTAGCGCTGGGACCTTCTCCTGCAGAATCAGAGACCCTCTCCTTCTCCCGTGCCTCTGATGGCAGTTCCCTGACAGGTATCTTTCAGAGTGGGGTGAGGAACCTTAGGCCCAGGAATGAAATGTGGCTCTCCCAAACAACTCTCTCAAGGCCACATGTGTGAATATGGGTGTGAAAAATAACCTACTATACAAAGGCAAAAATGGCATTCATTGCTCCACCTACTTTTGCCTCTGGCCCCTCCCATGACTGGAATGTGGCCCTCAGAAGGTTGTTTACAAGGGAATGTGGCCCTTGGGCTGAAACTGATCCCCCCCCCCCCGCTTTAAGGGCACCTCCCTTTCTGGTTTGAAGAAACCAAGCGGAAGTTTTAAGGAGCCTGGCCTTGTGGAGAATTAGGCCTTCAAAGAGGCCGCAACACTCATGAATAGTACTTAATAAACACCATCAGTTCTAAAAGCAAACTCAGTTGGTATGTGCTGACAGAATTGTAGCCAAAATGAGGCCGCTGGGAAATTAAAAAGAGAGGAACAAGCATGGTTGGGCCATGTTTTGCCAAAGAACAAAAATATGGATGAGCAGTGAGGGACAAAACCTTTCAATGAAGACTGAGCATTCTCAGTTAGGGAAGAGGCAGAAAAACAGGAGAGGGCAAAGAAATGGGGTATCCGTTCAGAAGGTAAGGCTGGCTGAAACTTTAGCAAAACTAATCCAGCTGCTTATTTGTCTCCCCTCTTTTCTTCCACCACCACCACATTTATTATAATTCATTCATTCACCTTTATATATAGCATTTATATAGCACCATTAATGGCTCTGTAGTAAAAAAAGAAGAAGAAATGATAATTACCTTAAAATCAGGTATAAACAAAAACTTACAATGCCCATCCATATATATATATATATATATATTTGCTTTCGTAGATTTTCACGGGTACAAGAATGCAGGTTTTGGTGTCTTCGGGTGTCTTCCCGTGTAAGAGTTGGGGTGTCTAGGCGACGTTTCGACGAGGTCTCACTCGTCATCTTCAGGCTGGTGCTTTCGGCTTCTTGTTACTGGAACAGAGCAAGATCTCAGTGTTTGAGTTCCTATAAATACTGTTGAGGGGGTGTGGTGTATAGCCTCCAACGTTCTGGGCAGAGAGGAAGTTCCCAGGTTAGTGTGCCTTTTCTTCTTTTGTTCATTAATTACTTGAGGGATATCTTGAGTGATTTCTTGAGTGATAATCTGAGTACCACTTAGGAGGGTCATTAGGTGTGGATTAGTTGCTAAAGCTTTCGTGTCTTGACCTCTTGAGCTTGTAAAGAGTTTTTCTGAGAAGATGGCTGTACTGCACTTAGTTGTGCTCTGGCTTGGCTTCGTGTATAGGGGCGAGCTGTGGTTTTGTGCCACCCTCACAACATGAACAAGAAACACCCTCACAACATGAACAAGCGTGACGATACGTCCCGCCTGCCAGACATCTGGAAAATAGCCCTCCCCACAAAAACCGACACCAGTACCAGAAGCACACAGAACGCCATCTGCAATCAACCACACCAGACCCAAACCCAGACCCTCTCCACAGATAAATTACAGACACCATCCAGTAGCCAAACCATAGTGGCACCTCCGGATGCTGCACCCCCCTGCAATCCCTACACAGATCTGGCTGGCACAGGGCACAAAACCACAGCTCGCCCCTATACACGAAGCCAAGCCAGAGCACAACTAAGTGCAGTACAGCCATCTTCTCAGAAAAACTCTTTACAAGCTCAAGAGGTCAAGACACGAAAGCTTTAGCAACTAATCCACACCTAATGACCCTCCTAAGTGGTACTCAGATTATCACTCAAGAAATCACTCAAGATATCCCTCAAGTAATTAATGAACAAAAGAAGAAAAGGCACACTAACCTGGGAACTTCCTCTCTGCCCAGAACGTTGGAGGCTATACACCACACCCCCTCAACAGTATTTATAGGAACTCAAACACTGAGATCTTGCTCTGTTCCAGTAACAAGAAGCCGAAAGCACCAGCCTGAAGATGACGAGTGAGACCTCGTCGAAACGTCGCCTAGACACCCCAACTCTTACACGGGAAGACACCCGAAGACACCAAAACCTGCATATATATATATATATATATATATATATATATATATATATATATATATATACACACAAGTCTTCTGCAGCATTCTTAAAGGATGAGTGTAACAAAGCGCACTGACATATTTTCTAAGTGCCCTCCCAATTTAAAAACCAAACACCTGGGTAAATAAGAATGTTTTTTGCCTGGTGCCTAGAAACAGACAACAATGGCACCAAGTTTGCTTCCCTGAAAAGGGCATTCCACAAATGGGGAGCCACCACTGAAAAGTTGGCCTGTTCTTGTTATATTTAATACTTATTGATGCATCTTTCCTGGAGTGGCAGTGTTGTGCAATGAACCTGTGGAAAGGCATTAAATGAGTTTTGAAAAAACAGGTAAATCAGGTGATATAAAATAAACAAGAGGCTTCTGATAAATTATGGCCCTGTTGTGGAAATATTGAAAATCCAATCTTTTGTTTTCAGTGAGGCAAGTAGGAAGAGATAATAAAAGGCAAGAAAGGTTCTGTTACATTTGCAGCAGGGACGGGGAGAACCCTGGCCCTTCAGATGCTACTGATTTGCAATACCCACCATCCCTGCTGGGCTTGTTGTTGTTGTTGTTTAGTCGTTTAGTTGTTTAGTCGTGTCCGACTCTTTGTGACCCCATGGACCAGAGCACGCCAGGCACTCCTGTCTTCCACTGCTTCCCACAATTTGGTCAAACTCATGCTGGTAGCTTCAAGAACACTGTCCAACCATCTCATCCTCTGTTGTACCCTTCTCCTTGTGCCCTCCATCTTTCCCAACATCAGGGTCTTTTCCAGGGAGTCTTCTCTTCTCATGAGGTGGCCAAAGTATTGGAGCCTCAGCTTCACGATCTGTCCTTCCAGTGAGCACTCAGGGCTGATTTCCTGAAGAATGGATGCGTTTGATCTTCTTGCAGTCCATGGGACTCTCAAGAGTCTCTTGCAGCACCATAATTCAAAAGCATCAATTTTTTGACGATCAGCCTTCTTTATGGTCCAGCTCTCACTTCCATACATCACTACTGGGAAAACCATAGCTTTAACTATACGGACCACTATGACCTGTCCATTTTGAGTGCCCTGCTCGGCATAGTTCATAGCTTCTTTGAGTTATTCAAACCCCTTCGCCACGGCAAGGCAGTGATCCATGAAGGGGCCCTGCTGGGCTAGGGTTGATGAATGTGGGAGTCCAACAACATTTGGAGGGCAGTTGGTTCCCCACAGCTTATCTATAGAGCTCCAAAGGCAGCCCTTGCAAGCTGACTTTCCTAGGAGTTGCCCACCTGTTGCCTGGTATTCAGGTAACACACACACGGTGGTAGGATCCTCATAATCATTAATAAATGTGTTTAGATGTCAGAGGTTTTCCTCTGTGCTCTTAAGCATTCACAGGCTCTGTTAGAAGCATGCCTCTGCTTGGTACCTGGAGAGAAAAGGCAGCCCACCGCAGGCCCTCTTTGGCAGGCTAGGGCTAGGAGCAGAACTGACAACAGATCCATTGAGCTCCATCGCATCCGAGATCCAGGAAGACTTATTCTCAGAGGCCTTTTCCCACCGCCACCTCACTCCCCTCCCCTTCCTGGCAAGACTTCTCTAAAGTACCAAGCACACTGTGCCCGTTGGCAGCTCACCAGGCAGCCAGCGAAGGCTGTGCGCACACAAGTATACACAGGGCATTGGCTGCTGGCACAAAGTGTGGCTTCAGTGGAGGGTGCTGAGGCTGGCTGGGAGGCTCCCTTGCACTCTGCCCTGCTGAATGAGCCAAGTGTGCTTGCCCAGAGAATTGGCATTTTATGTGTGCGTCGCTTGCCTGTTCAAGTGAAAGAGAGCAGCGCACTAGACGCCTCTTATTCAGAGGCCCCTCTCTCCGGGGTTCATCACACAGCCAGGAGCAGACATTTCTCCTGAAGATGCACCCAGCTTGGAAGTCAGCGAAGGGCAAGAAAGGACTCCGAGGGAGAATGGAGTGGGCAACACCAAGCGGTAGATCGGCTGCTGCTTCGTAGGCTGGTTCTGAAAGGAAGCAGTTACCCTTCAGGGATGCAAGCAGGTGAGAAGCACCTCTGTGGTAACGGTATGACTCTTGTGAGGGGAGCAGCACTTTTTATTCTGGGCGACCCCTGTGCCTTTTTGTTTGCTTGCTTCACAGAATTATAGAATAGTAGAGTCGGACGGGAAGGGTCATCTAGTGCAGCCCCCTGCAATGCAGGGATCTTTTGCCCAACATGGGGCTCCGACCCACGGCCCTGAGTTTAAGAGTCTCATGCTCTACTGACTGCGCTGTCTCAGCACTTCCCATTTTGCAACAGGCAGAAACTCAGCAGATGAAGCCTCGACAGCATTGCTCCCCCCCCACCCTTTTTCTAAAAAAAACCTTTTAGACTTCTGCCTTTCCACTATTAATTATTTTGTTGTGAAGGGGAGAAAATGTACTTTCTAAATGTTGGTGTGCATGTTAAAGGCAGAGAAAAGGGAGTGGAGAAGTTAGCAACCCATGTCTATGGAAGAGTTTCTGTGGGGCAATGTCCCCCCGCACTTACTGAGGGGTTGTCCACACTCACCTTTTCTCCATGCTTTTCAGGCATGGTCTGCGCTTTAAAACTCCATGTCCAAGCGCTCCTCTCTCCCTCTTTTTCTCTCTCTCTCTTTCTGCTCTGGAGCTTTCCCTGAGAAAACCCAATCCTTAAAGCTCAGTCGGAGCAAACAGCAATCTACTGAAAACTCGAATTACTCCAATTCAGCGCAGACCTGTGGCTGGAAAGAGCAGGCAAAAGTTAAATATGGATAAGCCATCACCGGTGCTACCCGATCTGTGTGGTTTTTACTTATTTCAATAAACTGCATTGAATGCCCACTTCATTCTGGTGATGCATGAATTGATCCGCGTTGGCAAATGTTGGAATAAAGCGCAAGACAATACGGGAAAAGCTTGATCGCAAATGCAAGGAGCGTTAACCTCCCAGGAATCGGCCTTAAGCCGCTGCTGCCACCTATAGGATGTCCTGAGTATAGATAGCGAAGCCTGGGAATGTAGAACGAGAACATGATTAGGTTAGTATGCGGTCACGTCCACACCTTGTATTTAAAGCATATTCAACACACATTTAAAGCTCATGCTTTCCCCACAAAGAACCCTCCGAACTACAGATTCCCTCTCACAAAATCACAGTTCTTGTTACCCTTAGCAAAGTACATTTCCCATGATTTTTTGGTGTGGGGAAGAACCATGTGTGTTGAATGCTCTTTAAATGTATGGCTTATGTGCAGGTTTGGATGTGCAGGTTTGTTGCTGTTTCGTTGGATCAATTTGTACCCAGTTCATTAGACCTCCCTGGAAAAGTCTGGCTGGTTTTGTCAATAAACTGAAAGCCAGGCCACCAGATGAAGGGTTGATTTAGAAATATTCCATGGAGATTTATTAATAGGGTTAAATCCAGGATTGTGTTTAATCCCACTTGAGACCTTCTCTCTATATCCCCACCCTGACTGGCCAGAAAGGGGATGATAAGGTGCTTTTGCACTGAGGCTCCTTTCAGCTGACTTCAGCCGCAGGCATGTGGCACTGTCTCCCCCCCCCCCCCCCCCGCTCAGGAAGAGTCGTAAAATAACAATTAAAGGTAAAGGTAAAGGGACCCCTGACCATTAGGTCCAGTCGTGACCAACTCTGGGGTTGCGGTGCTCATCTCACTTTCTTGGCCAAGGGAGCCGGCGTACAGCTTCCGGGTCATGTGGCCAGCATGACTAAGCCGCTTCTGGCGAAACAGAGCAGCACACGGAAATGCCGTTTACCTCCCCGCCGGAGCGGTAACTATTTATCTACTTGCACTTTGACATGCTTTTGAACTGCTAGGTTGGCAGGAGCAGGAACTGAGCAACGGGAGCTCACCCCGTCACAGGGATTCGAACCGCCGACCTTCTGATCAGCAAGTCCTAGGCTCTGTGGTTTAACCCACAGCGCCACCTGCGTCCCAAAATAACCATTGCTGGCTCTGAATTATACCTTATGTTGGATTTAGAGATAACTGAAACTACAAAGAGTTTGTTCTGGATCTTGCTGTT
This sequence comes from Podarcis bocagei, assembly GCF_964188305.1. Classification (NCBI taxonomy): domain Eukaryota; kingdom Metazoa; phylum Chordata; class Lepidosauria; order Squamata; family Lacertidae; genus Podarcis; species Podarcis bocagei. Next base: position 34,403,976 of record NC_138140.1, on the reverse strand, counting down.
CTGTTCCTATTTTAAACCACTTGGAATTTAGTGTGTGTGTGTGTGTGTGTGGATCAGTTTGCTGGATAGCAGGAGAAAGTTCCGGAAAGGAGTTGCTGGCCCCTTATGGGAAAGGCTGTAGCTCACCGGTAGAGCAGCTCCTTTGCATGCAGAAGGTCCGAGGCTCAGTCCCAGGATGGGAATGTCCCCAGTCACCTGCTGAGAGTGCAGTCGTCACTGAGCTAGATGGACCCGTTGCTCTGACTCTGTATAATGTGGCTTCTTCTGTTATTTCTGTATCACTGTCAGCACATGGGACATTTTACAGAGCACAAGGGGACAAGTCCCTGCCCTGAGCAGCTTACGACACGAAATTTGAAACTGGGATGGGGGGAGAAGAGGGGGTGAATGCCCCCATATTTCATGGGGCCACCCCCCACTTAAAGCAGGAGAGATTTTCAGTAACTTTTACGGGGGCGGCAGCTTGCTGAATGTTAATACTTTTCAGGGTGGGGAGTTTTATACCATAGACCAGGCAAGTCCAACCGGTCGATCGCGATCTACCGATCGATCGCGTGTCATCCCTGGTCGATCCTTGTCGATCGTGTGACCCAGATTGATCGCCCCCCCCAAAAAAACCTCAACAACTGTGGTGAATTATCCCAAAAAAACTCAACAACTTTGGTCAATCCAATGGGTAGATCACTGCCTGTTTTTTTTATAGTGGGAGTAGATCACAGTCTCTTGAGAGCTGGGCATGCCTGCTAAAACCACTTAGGGGCTGCTTCAAGCAGTGGCAGAGCAGCTGCCCAGCCGTTTTATTTGTGAAGCATAGAACTGTAAAGTTGGAAGTGACCCTAATCTCAGTTTCTCACTTCCACATAATCTTTGTGCGAGCAAATTGGAACAGAAGCCACAATTTCGACTGACCACTCACAGGCCTGCGGATTATGTTCAGCTGCCATTTGAAACTGCAGTTTGCCTTCAACTCCTGCAGGTGGCACTGTAGGAGAGCAGCTTTGTCCAGCTTCTAAAGGCCTTCTAGGCCCGCAACATCTGCACCTCACATATCCCAAACCATGGACTCCAATGTGGAATTTGAGACACTTAGGAAAGAAATGTTCCAAATCACCTTCCAAATGCACCCACTTTTTCAAGGGTGCAAGCAATCCTCTATTTTTTTCTGGTGCCATTCCCATAATGTGCACATCAGGAGCTGGCCAGCAGCTAGATTGGCCCTTTGTGTATATGTGATTTTTTGAGGAGGCAGTGGGGAAGAGATGGGTTAAGATCTTGCAAGCAACCTTCATAAAAGAAAAAGGGCGGCCAAATGCAAAAGAGGACAGGCAAGGAATTTCATTTTTTAAAAAATGATATTTATTAGGGGTTTAAAAATTACAGGGGGGGGGAACAACAAAAAATTTAACAGGACATACATTGCAATACATAAAAAGAAAGACATAGAAAAACAATACAACAATACAGCAAAAAGAAACAATAACACTAAAACATACATCCAATATTCCATATCTTTACCTTTCATTTACTTGTTTCATCGACCTCCTCGCACCTCCCTTTTTTGTATTCTAGTTCAATTAATTGTTTCAGCAAATTCTTTCCATCTTTCTCAATTTTTGTTCTATAATTTATCTTAACGGTCTAACCTTAAATTTTTCATTTTGGCCCATTATCAATCAGCTTTTACTTAATTCTTTATTACATTTCTGCTAAAACCATGTAACTTCATTCCAGCATCCTTCTAACATTCATTAATTTTGCAATGTTTTTGTAAATATACTTTAAATTTTTTCCAATCTTCTTCCACCGACTCTTCTTTTTTTTAAAAGATATTTTATTAAGTTTTCACAATAAAAGACAAAGAAAATACAAAGTCACACACACAAAAAATACAATACAAAAATACAGACATTAACAAAAACATACAACATAATTAAGCCAAATTTTCATAACCCTCTTTCTTGACTCCCTCACATCTCCCTTTCCTGTGTTCCCATTTACAAAATCGTGTTCAGCAATACTTCACCTTCTCTCAAAGTTTGTTTTGGATTGTACATTTCAACTATTATGTCTCCAATTTTACCCTTTGTTATCAAGTATTTAAATATTTAAACTTGACATAATATTTATTCAAATTTCATCTTGGTTCTTATAATTCAGTTATTTTCATACTTCTTTCGACTAGGTTACTAATGCCATGTTGTCTTTATATCCTGCATCATTCTAGCATTCATACAATTTACAATACTTTTGCAAATAGTCCTTAAATTTTTTCCAGTCCTCTTCCACTGTCTCTTTTCCCAGGTCTCGGATTCTGCCAGTCATTTCTGCCAATTCCATGTAGTCAATCAGTTGCATCTGCCATTCTTCCAGAGTGGGCAAATCTTCTGTCTTCCAGTACTTTGCGATGAGTATTCTTGCAGCTATTGTCGCATACATAAAGAAAATTCTGTCCTTCTTTAGCACCCTCTGGCCGACAATGCCCAAAAGGAAGGCCTCTGGTTTCTTAAGGAAGGTATATTTGAATACCTTTTTTAGTTCATTATAGATCATTTCCCAGAAAGCCTTAACCCTTGGGCACGTCCACCAAAGGTGAAAGAATGTTCCTTCAGTTTCTTTGCATTTCCAACACTTATTGTCTGGCAAATGACATATTTTTGCAAGCTTGACTGGGGTCATGTACCACCTGTAAATCATTTTCATAATATTTTCTTTCAAGGCATTGCATGCCGTGAATTTCACACCGGTGGTCTTCTTCCACCGACTCTTCTCCCTGGTCTTGGATTCTGCCAGTCATTTCCGCCAGTTCCATGTAGTCCATCAACTTCATCTGCCATTCTTCCCTGGTGGATAGATCTTGTGTCTTCCAGTACTTTGTGATAAGTATTCTTGCTGCTGTTGTGGCGTACATAAAAAGAATCCTATCTTTCCTTGGCACCAATTGGCCGACCATGCCCAGGAGAAAGGCCTCTGGTTTCTTCAGGAAGGTATATTTAAATACCTTTTTCATTTCATTATAGACCATCTCCCAAAATGCCTTAATCTTTGGGCATGTCCACCAAAGGTGAAAGAATGTGCCTCCAGTTTCATTACATTTCCAGCATTTATTATCAGGCCGATGGTAGATTTTTGCAAGCTTGACTGGTGTTCAGTGGCGTAGCGTGGGTTGTCAGCACCCGGGGCAAGGCAAGTAATTTGCGCCCCCTAACCCATGGATTTGCGCCCCTAACCCGTGGATTTGCGCCCCCTAACCCTAACCTCCAGATGTTGCGCCCGGTGCGGCCAGCCCCCCCTGCACCCCCCACGCTACGCCACTGCTGGTGTTATGTACCACCTATAGATTATTTTCATCAAATTCTCTTTTAAGGCATTACATGCCGTAAACGTCATACCAGTGGTCCATAACTGTTCCCAGTCAGCCATCATAATATTATGTCCAACATCTTGTGCCCATTTAATCATAGCAGATTTCACCGTTTCATCTTGAATATTCCATTTCAACAGCAAGTTATACATTCTTGACAAATTCTTAACTTTAGAGTCTAACAATTCTGTTTCCAATTTTGATTTTTCTACCTGGAAGCCTAATTTTTTGTCCAAATTATATGCCTCCATTATTTGATAATAATGGAGCCAATCTCGTACTCTGTTTTTTTAATTTTTCAAAGCTCTGCAATTTTAATCTGTCACCTTCTTGTTCCAAAATTTCCCAATACTTTGGCCATTTGGCCTCCATATTGAGTTTTTTCTGAGCCTTTGCTTCCATTGGTGACAACCATCTTGGGGTTTTATTTTCTAACAAGTCCTTGTATCTTATCCAAACATTAAACAGTGCTTTTCTGACAATATGGTTTTTAAACGCTTTATGTGCTTTAACCTTGTCATACCACAGATATGCATGCCAACCAAATACATTGTTGACACCTTCCAAATCCAACACATCCGTGTTTTCAAGAAGCATCCATTCTCTCAGCCAACAAAATGCGGCTGATTCATAATAAAGTTTAAGGTCTGGCAGGGCAAATCCACCTCTTTCTTTAGCATCTGTTAATATCTTAAATTTTATACGAGGCTTCTTGCCCTGCCAGACAAATCTAGAGAGCTCTCTGCCACTTCTTGAAACAGTCCATTTTGTCCAAAATTTGCAATGTTTGAAACGAAAACAGCATTCTTGGCAGTACGTTCATTTTTATTACAGCAATTCGGCCTAACAACGATAGCTTCAAATTTGACCATATTTCTAAATCCTTTTTCACTTCAGTCCAACATTTTTCATAATTATCCTTAAATAAATTCACATTCTTAGCAGTCATGTTAACCCCTAAATATTTCACTTTCTTAACCAGTGTCAATCCTGTCTCCTTCTGAAACTTATCTCTCTCAATCTCAGTTAAATTATTCTCTAAAACTTTAGTTTTCGTCTTATTCAACTTAAAGCCTGCTACCTGACCAAATTCTTGAATCAGTTCTAATACTCTTTTAGTACTTGATTCTGGCTCCTGTAAAGTCAATACCAAGTCATCAGAAATGCTTTCAATTTGTACTGTTTGGCTCCCACTTGTATACCAATTGGTCCCTTCTAATCATATTTAACAAAACCTCCAGGACCGATATAAAAAGCAATGGAGAGATTGGGCAACCTTGTCGTGTTCCTTTCTCAATCTTAAATTCTTCCGTCACTACATTATTCACAATTAATTTGGCCTTTTGTTCTGAGTAGATTGCACCTATACCGCTTCCAAAACCTTGACCAACCCCCATCCCCAATAAATTCTTCTTCATAAAACTCCAGGAAATGTTGTCAAAGGCTTTCTCCGCATCCACAAATATCAAAACTGCTTTAGTATTAATCTTAACTTGTAATTTTTCTAAGATATTAATTATATTCCTTGTATTGTCAGACAAGTGTCTGCCCGGAAGAAAGCCCGCTTGATCTTTATGGATTTCTTCTGCTAACACATTTTTTAATCTTTTAGCCAGAATGTCTGCAAAGATTTTGTAATCCACATTAAGCAGTGATATGGGGCGGTAGTTCTTAAGCTGCGTCTTTTCAGTCTCTGTTTTCGGTATAAGTGTGATGTACGCTTCCTTCCACGACTCTGGTGCCCTTTTCCCTTCCAATATTCCATTACAGACTTCCTTTAAAGGTTGTATTAACCATTCTTTCAAAGATCTATAATATCTAGAAGTCAGTCCATCCGGTCCTGGAGATTTACCTAATTGCATGTTCTGAATGGCCCCTTCTACTTCCTGTTCCGTTATTTTGTAGTTCAGCATTAATTTGTTTTCTTGGGAATTTTTTTGTAGTCCATTCATTTTCAGGAATTTCAGAAGTTGTATGTGCTGGAATTCTACAACCGCTGCTACAGGCCCAGGAGCCCTGCCTTATTTTATATCTTGCTTCCCTAGGATAACCCCACCACTACCACATTTTTCTTCATTGGCCCAGCTGCTTCAGGAGCTCCACTGACCTTTTCTTACCTCTCTCTAGCTGTCCCTCTTTCTTAACGAAAGAGCTTAAGGCAAGTCTGCTAGATGAGACCAATGGCCCATTCTCACAGTGGCCAACCGTGGGAAGCCTGCAAGCTGGACATAACAGCACAATGCCTACCTGTGATTCTCATCAACTGGTATTCAGAGGCATAACACCTCTGACAGTGGAGGTAGACTATAGCCATCGTGGCTAGTAGCTGTGGATATAGTATGCCTTATTATATGGAATAGTAGCCTTATTCTAGTTGATAGTCTTATTTTGAATTTGTCTAATCCTCTTCTAACATCATCCAAGTTGGTGGCCAAGACTGCCCACTGTGGGAGAGAGTTCCATAGTGTAACTACGTACAGTACATGAACTGGTTCTCTGAAAAAGAATCAGTGAGGATGGAGAACCCCAACTAGCAACTGGTGGACCAAGCATGTAGTACTTGGGAAGCCACCTATGGCTCTGCTGTGGCTGGTTGCTAATCTCCAACACAGTGGCAGGGAACCTCAAAAAAGTTTAAGGGCTGCTTGCAAAGGATTTTCAAACAGTCCCATGCTGTGGTTTGAAGTCCTGATAATCGGGTACCCACCTCTCAAATTTTATGTGTGAGGGTTGGGAAAATTAAGATTTTGCCCACTGGCCAGAAATAATTTTGTATCAAATTATGGCTTAGGGTTATGTGTGAGCCCAGGCCAGCCACTTAACAATAGTTTGTTTACTATGGTTAAAGGTAAGCTCATTGATCAAGGTTTTTAGTTGGTTTATACACCTTTGTTAACATAGTGTTATGTGCAAACTCAGACCACCTCCTTTAACTATAGCAGGCATTAGTAAGGTTTATCTTGCCTAGGCCAGATTGGTCTGGTGGAGATCCCTCTGTGGGCCGGATTGCGCGTGCCCGTGAGCACCCACACCCACAATTTTTGGCATCTGCACAGACGCGATTTCCGGCGCCACGGAAGCAAGTCCCCGTGCTGTGCTGCACCGGTTTAGCACAGTGTGCGAGTGGGCAGCTCAGTTCGGGGGCAGCTCGGGGGCTGGTCAAACGACCTCCGTGGGCTGCTTCCGGCCCATGGGCCTTAGGTTGCTGACCCCTGAACTATGGTTAAGGAGCTGTCACTGACCAAAAGCTACAGAGCCACAAACAAATAGTGGCAAAAGATTTAAACTGCTGGCTTCATTGCACTCACTGGTATTCTGTTATGCAATAAAACAAGGTTTATGTAATCATTTGCCAGACACCTCAGCCATAACCGTGGTTTATTAACAATGGTTCACAACCATGGTTTAACGTTATGGGCAAACCAAGCTAATGTGTCTTTTTCAGATTGCAGCCTTCATCTTGTTTCACTGACATTTAGATATGGCAAGATAGCTGGCCATTCTAAATCCCAGAGATGTTGTCTATGCTGAGTGGTGAACACCCATTCTAATTGGATCTTTTCAGCCCATCTAAACAACAAAGAAGTCTGTTGGCTTCAGGGTGTGGCTCACATACTGCAGAAATAAATTGCTCCTCTTTAGGTCACTGCTATTCAACTTGCTTTGCAAATTCATTCCCATTTGGGAGAAGGGGACCACACCCACTTTGGTAGGATCTTATGCTCTTCAGAGTGGATCTTTTTTACCCTGCTCTGCATGGGAACTTGACACGCCTCTCTGCTGCATGATTGTCTTGCAGAACAATCAAGATGATTGCTGATTTGAACACCCAAGAGGGTCTGTAAAGAAGAAGTCTTTCAGGTAATTGGGCCCAGAAACAAACTGGCAACCAGTGCAGCTGTTTTAAAATAGGTTATATGAGATCTAAACAGAACCCCAACCAGTAATCTGGCGGCTGCATTTTGGAGCAAATGAAGTTTCTGAGGTTTTTTCAAGCCTCAGGAATCTACCTACAGCATCCCTGACACCTCACCACCCAGCTTTTGCTTAAATAAATCCAGCAAAGGAGATATTTGCTAGGATTTTTATTATCATTTTTAAAAATTGCATCTTGCCAGGGGCCCCTGGAATAAGACTGGAGTAAACCCACATCATTAAACACAAACAGCAGGGCGGAGCTGCAACTAACTCCAGTTCGCTGGAACGTTTTGCTGTTTAACATGCATGCTTGCGCATGTCATTTGCTCGCATGCTTTACTGACCCTCAATTTTTGCATGTGTGTGTAAAAGCAAAACCTGAAAAACAAAGCACACTGGAGCAGCCTACAAACTTATCCTACTCTGGTTGCAGCCAATGGTTAATAGGGAGGACCTATTGCTTCACCACTTTATCTCTTGCCTAAAGCCTTTAGCTCAGGGTGGGCTCATACAGCTTCAGATTATTGCATGCAGTTAAGCGGTAAAGTTTCTGTAGTTTAAAGCAGATGACTTGTGACTCCGCCTTGGAGTATTCAGAGATGCTCTGGCCTATGTGGTAAGTGGGGAGGGCCCATTTATTCTTTGTTGCCTGGAGGACACAGGGTGGGTGAAGGTAGATTTCATAATGTGAAGATAAGGAAGTGGTAATACACAGAGGTCTTTCCTGCTTTCTCTGACCAGGATCTAGTGGGGTAGAAAGGAAACTGGAGCCCAGCTGTTTTCAGTGTTTGTAGCTTTAACTACTTACAAAAGCTTTGCTACGCTTGAGAGGGAGCAAGAGCTTGAAGCAATACAATATTTCATTTTCCTGGTTTTGCACTATTGCGTGCAGATCAGGATTTGCAGTATTCGTAACCGGCTGATGACTGGTGTGTAAAGAGCACACCAGGAAACTAAGGTAATGTCCAGATTAGCACTTATTGCCTGGTCTCATTTTGCTTTTTTTTGTTCCTTGCTGTCCTGCTGTTAAATACTCCTGTGTTTACTATTTGTGCATGTATCGCCCCTTGTGGAATTGCTTGCTTTGATTTTGCGAAACAGCTGTTGCTAAAACAATTTGACAGAAGAAATCAACGAGGTTTGAGGTGAGCGAGTCCCAGGCACAAATTCATTGTGGGATGAAGGGAGAATGGCTGATAGACAAACTAGATTGAGCGTCAGCTTAGAGGTGGTGGTGGTGAATCTGATACAGTTTGAATTCAAAGGCAAATTTACCAAATGTGCACTTTCTGAAGCATTCCAGGGTAGCATCCCAGGGACTGACCATAGATAGTGGAGTTTTGTTTTGTGGCTGTAGTTTGATGTTAGAGTACCTGCTCTGCATGCAGGATGTCCCAGGGTCAGTTCCTGACATCTCCAGGTAGAGCTGGGCATGCCCCCTGCCTGCAGAGGTGCTGCCAGTCAGTGTAGACAGTACTGGGCTAGATAGGCCAGTGGTCTGACTCAGTGTAAGGCAGCTCCCTATGTGTCCCCATGAAGCTAGAAGCATTTAGATGGATGGGTGGAAGCATGCACAGTAGGTGGAAGCATGCCAGGCCCTTTAGACAAAATCAGTGGTCTGATTTGACTGGGGTAGCTCAGTTGGTAGAGCATGAGACTTTTAATCTCAGGATTGTGGGTTCGAGTCCAACATTGGGCAAAAGATCCCTGCATTGCAGGGGGTTGGACTTCATGACCATTGGGGTCCCTTCCAACTCTATGATTCAGCATTAGGTGGCTTACTGTTGTTTACTACCCTCACCTCCGTCTTCCATGCACATTATTGACACTGTAAATTCTCGCTGTTAAAAGCTTTCATGAGGGAATACATAAAATAATAAAATGCAATAATGGGGTGCTAGGCAGGTAACAGGAGGAAACCTGTGTCTCTCCAGATATCATTATAGTACAGTTCCTTTCTTCCCTGGCCATTGGCCATGCTTGCTGGAGCTGATGGCAGTTGGCAGCAGCTGAAAGTTCCCAGATTCCCCATCCATTATTTATGCAGCCCTCCCTATGTCCTTGCATGATTAGCAATAGAAAACTAAACAAAAGAGTTGATGTGCAATGAGTGCAGAACCCAGGCCTGTCACTCCAGGGCACAACATCCTTTAACTTTGCAGCCAGTGCAACAGGCAGCATCTCATACCTCCACGATAGGTCAGAGCCTGAGCAAGGCTGAACGGCTTCTACTTCAGATGCTGATAATTGTGTCCTTTTTGCATGCACCTATAGAGGAAGAAGCTGTGATTTGGGGGGGATTCGTGTAGAGCAGGGGTCGGCAACCTAAGGCCCATGGGCCACAAGCGGCCCATGGGGGTCGTTTAACCGGCTCACAAGCTGCCCCCAAACTGAGCCACCCGCTTGGCGAGTCCCCACGAACTGCACTAAAACAGTGCAGCGCAGTGTGGGGACTCGCTTCCATGGCGCCGGAAATCACGTCTGCGCAGACGCAGGTGCCGGAAATCGCAGGTACGCACACGATCCGGCCCACGGAGGGATCTCCGCTGGAGTGATCTGGCCCAGGTGAGGGAAACCTTGCTGACCCCTGGTGTAGAGTAAAACTGGCAAATGAGCATGCTTCCCCAGGTTTACTTGGAGATGCCAGGGACTGAACACAGGGCCTGTTTGCCGGCAAAGTGCATTACCTTCCACTTAGCTACAGTCCTTTTAACATAAGGATCAGCCCGCATTGCCTCATGACAATCTTCTGCCAGTGCAAAAAGGTGGGTGCAGCACTGCAGGGGGCTTCATTCAGTTGGCTTAGATACCAGCCATGCAAAAAACCCATGCCAGGACAAGAATTACCATAGCTCTTAAGACACCTTTTTGCCAGGATATGGGGCAGGGCCAGTGAGAGGTGTCATATGGGGAGGAAGATAGTGAAGACCTGTAGGGCAACACCCAGACCTTTGTTCCTCATCGTTGTTCTAAAATATCTCATTATTATTTTTTAAGTTGTTCCGTGTATGCGCGCGCGCGCCTGTCTGCACGTGCTGAGCTGTTATCTGGCTGTCATCTCTGTCAGCATTGTGCACCTGGAGTCTTTCCAGAGGCAACCTGGTCACAGAACATTTGGGTGGTGGGTGGTGATGCTTCTGTTTTGCACAGCATATGGTCCTGCCACCTCATTGGAAAAAGCTTTGCAGAAGGTTACAGACCGCAGCAAAGAAACTGCAAGTCCTGAGACCATCCTTTGTGGAAAGATTTTTAAAAACAGAGGTGAGTACTGGAGGAACTGATATGCGTGTTCCTGGGGTATGCACTGCTTAGTGGGATTTCCATAGGCAACTGGTTAGCCACTGTGGGAACAGAATGCCAGGCCAAACAGGTTTTGGGTCTGATCCTGCAAAGCTAGTATTGGCTTCTTGCGATCTCTTGAGATCCAAAGATCCCAACTGAAGGTATTTCCACAAGCTAACAAAAGGTGGGGGTGTGCCACTTAACAGAGGAGAGGCAAATTGGACTTCTGATTTTTAATCGGTTTTATTGTGTACGTCATGCAGAGAACTACTATTATTGGGTGAGTGATAAATCGAATGAATAAATAAATAATACCTGGGTTTTGATTTGTTTGCAGGAGGTTAGCTGTGCCCCAGTTACACTCTTCTCACAATAAAATACTTAAATCCGCTTTTCAGACTTAACAGTATGGTAATATGGAGTTTCGTTATGTTTTTAGTATGTGTTTGGGAATATGATCTGATTGTTAGCACGTCTGACTTCATCTTATTGATGCGGTATGAGGAATTCAGGCCAAGGAGCCTGGAACCTTGCAATCTGTGCAGAGAAGTCAGATTGCAAGAGGAGTCCAGCTGGATCCAACTTGCCCAAAAACCTATGCCTGTGGGGAACCCACAAGCAGAGCATGAAGGCAATAGCTCTCTCTTTCCATTGCCCCCCTTCCAGCCACTGATACACTGTGATGTTTCTGGGGTTCCTGCCAGGTGTGTCCCTGGGTGGCCATGCAGTCAGTCTCTCAGTTCCTTCACTGAGTCCAGACTTCCCTTAAAATACCTATTGCCACCTACTGACGGTAGCTCCTTCTCAAATAACCTTTGAGTCTACCCTGATCAGAATACAGACATGTTAAAACAACCTTTGCCAGTCGGGGGCTGATGGGATTTGTAGGTTTTAGATCCTACTTTAAAATGACTGACTCTTGTATGCATTTGCATTTTCCGTCTCATCTCATCTCCTCTCCTCTTCCTACTCCAGTCCTCATTTTCCAACCGGCACTCTTTACCTGTCACTCTGTCTCCACCCAATGGTCCATCCCACTCCCTTGTTTGTCCATCATTATTCCATTCATTCTTCTTTCAAGCCTGTTACTGGCATCATCTGTCTCAAGAGACAATGGAGGGTGCTGGGTGGGGTGGGGGTGGAGGGTAGTGAAGACAAAGTGACCTCCCTGGGGTGCAGGGCTGGGCAGTGTGAAAAGAGGTCCTGGACTGCCCAGATGACTCCTCCCTCCCCCGCCTTGCTGATGTGGTCCAAAGGAAAGCAGAGTTATGCATTTGACACCAGCTTGGCTGCAGGAGTTGCGTACAATGTTCCATCCCACCGTTTTTTAGCAATTCCACTCCACACAGGTTCTGCAAATTCCCATCTGGTCTCTATTGAAATATCTCCAGCGAATAATAATAATAATAATAATAATAATAACAATAATAATAATTTATTATTTATACTCCGCCCATCTGGCTGGGTTTCCCCAGCCACTCTGGGCGGCTTCCAACAAAGTATTAAAATACAATGGTCTGTTAAACATTAAAAGCTTCCTTAAAGAGGGCTGCCTTCAGACTTTTTAGAAAAGTCTGGTAGTTTTTCTTCTCTTTGACATCTGGTGGGAGGGCGTTCCACAGGGTGGGTGCCACTACTGAGAAGGCCCTCTGCCTGGTTTCCTGTAACTTGGCTTCTCGCAGTGAGGGAACCACCAGAAGGCCCTCAGCGCTAGACCTCAGAGTTCGGGCAGAACGATGGGGGTGGAGACACTCCTTCAGGTATACTGGAAGAGCCCATCACATTATATTTGTTGCTTTCGTTTTTGGGCATTCCTTGACTGCCCTGCCCTTCATTATTGGCCATGCATATGGGTGAACCAGCCCCATGAACCAGAGCTTCATGCCAGAACTCAACAGATAAAACATGCTTGCCCGGATTGGAACCTTTTTACAACAATACATGATACTTCCACATGTCAATTTACTGTGGACTTTGTGCTACCCATGCACACAAGACTGGTGGTTTGTTGTTTTTTGCAGTGTTTCCATCAAATTACAGTACCACCACATATTTTGTGTGCGCATGCATACGTGCGTGCACACACACACAATCTAAGCCACTTTGAGTCCCATCAAGGAAAAAGGCGAAGTATAAATAAATAAATAATTTAGATTTTGCACTTCTGTGGGGTTTTTTCCCCCTACTACCCCCCCCCCCAATGGAAGCAGTGAATTGGAATTAAATAAGAAAATGGCATTTAAACTTCAAAGAAATAATAAAACACCTGCTAATAAATCATAAAATAAAATGGCATATGCATGCTATGGGCAAAATATGTGTGAATGGTACCGAGCCCACAAAAACCTGCCTGGAAGTTACCATGTTGCACTTGAAAGGTTGAACAGCATTGGGGAAAGCGCTGTTGAGAATGTGCAGAGTACTCCCCAGCCCCATGAACAACAACCAAACTGCACAAATCTGGGATCCTAAGTTTGTAGGTTTGCAATGTTAGAGAGGCCTAATACCTGTCTTCTCTCACATTAGAAGTCTAATGCTGCCAACACCATCCCATAATCTTCCTGGCTCTGTGTTCAAGGAGATTAAATAAATAAAAGGAAATAAAATTTGTGCCTCCTCTTGGGTGCATAAAAGGATCCAAGGGTGTTTCTGTCTGCACTGCTCATTCCCAATTGGCATTCCTTGGCTGGGCAACTTACCAAGCAAATACCTCATCTTGTTTTATTAAAGGAGGGGAGGAGGAGAGCAGTCCCTCACTGGAGCTTCCTCCTCCTCTCTCTTCTAGCTCCTTTTAATGTCTGCCTGCCTGACTTTTGTAAATGCCTGGTCCCTGGGATGGCATAGCCAATCTCCTTTATCCTCCCCCCCCCCAATGTTTTGTGGTTAAAGAAAACCCTGTGCCACTTGAATCCACTCTACTGCCCTTGCTAACTCTTTTATTGTTTTTTTACAGACCTGTCCCCATGTTTTTCTGGCAGCATGACACGCAGAAATGTCCAATATGCCCTGCCCAGATTGCTGGCTGGGGTTCTGTTTAGATCTTGCATATAGCCTGTTTCAGAATAGCTGTACTGGCTGCCATTTTTCTTTCTGGGCCCAATTCAGGGTGCTCATGTTGGCATTTAAAGCCCTAAAGGACTCCATCCCTAAATACCGGAAAGACTTCTTCCTTCCTCACAGACCCTCTCCAGTGCTAAAATAAGATAATCTTAGTGATTCCTCAACCTTCAGAAGTTTTTTTTTTGGGGGGGGGGGAGGGCAGTTGTTGGCCCAGAAGAGGGCCTTCTCTGTGGTGGCCCCTATGCTGTAGAATTCCCTCTCCACACAGATGTGTCCTTCATTCTACAGCTTCTGGCAAATGCTGAAGACACAGCACTTCATCCTGGCTTCTGACAGTTTATTACTCACTTATTTTATTTGGTTAAATTTGTACTGTATTCATCTGAAGATCATGGGATGGTTTGCAATATAAAAATGCAAAATGGTAACTCAACGCACATCATATTCACACTGACCCACCTTATTTCTATTATTGTAAGTTGCTTTAAACTGTTTTTTAATATTGCATTTTAATTGTTGTAACCTTCCCTGGGCCTCAGGATGAAGAATGGGTAGATTAAGAAGAACAGGTGGTGGAGGAGGAGGAGCACAGGTCATTCTATCTCCATGCCATGACAAAATCACCGTTTTGTTCCTGCCTGTCAAAAACACACATATAGGAAGGGCCATTGTGTTGTTTTTGAAGTTGTTTACCTCACAAATCCAACGTAGAGTCTCTAAGACGGCTGAATGGTGCCTTGTACACCTCCTTCTGGCAACTCCTGCAGGCAAAGTGGTGCCAAACCTATTGCTCTGCTTTCCTTTGGACCACACTAGAGAGGCCAAGAGGGGGTCTTGCTTGCCGCCTGGGCAGCCCAGGACCTCCATGCACACTGCCCAGGCCTGGGCCCTGAAGGACAATTTGGTCCTACAGATGCCACAGCCTGACTTCACCCCTGGAGGTGCACTCCATTGTCTCTCGAGACAGATGTCAATAACTTTATTTAGTGCTGGTGAGACCTAAGGAAAGTGATCCTCTTGGCCTGTGCAGGCCAGGGCAGGGCTGGGGAATGTGTTGCCCTCCAGATGTTGTGGGCTTACAGGACCAACCAGCATGGCTCAATTGGCCGGGGTCTGTGTGTGCTGGAAGGGGTAGTAGTCCAGCAACTTCTGAAGAGGCCACAGGCCTCACACCTCTTCTCCAGGGTCTTGCCCTGTGCTCATGTTCCACTGTCACGCCCTGAACCTTTCTTTTCCAGACCTGGGCAGGAAGGCTTGCATGGGTCCTCGGAGCATGACGGGAGAATCCCACTGCCCAGCAAATTTAGGGCCTGTGCCTTTAAGAAGGGCCTGGTCGGGAGAAACAACTGCAGGAGACTGCTTTGCCTGAAGCAAATCTGGCTTGAGTTAGGGAAGGCAGTGAAAAAGGGGTGAGCTGCTGCAGCCCCCCTCCCAAGCCCAGGCTGTGAGGTGGGGAGTAGCCTGCTCCGGGTGGGCAGAGGGCCTGGGAACTGCCCAGGTTCCAGCAGGGGCTTGTGACTCATTTGGGAGATGGACAGCAGTTCCACCCCGCTTTGGGCTATGCTCATCTGAGGCTTCCCAGAGCGACAGCAGCAGCAGCAGCAGCAGCAGCAGCCAAGTATGTAAAACTGTCTGCATTCAGTGTTTTGGGTCGTCCCCCCGTCATTCCGTTTCGTGCTATGTTTTTGGGCTGTGATGCCGCTGGCTGTAGGGGAGCGCAGCAGCCGGAACTCCCCATGTGGGCAGTTGCAGGGCACTGTGGCACGAGCGGCATGGGAGCGCCGGAGGGAGGGAAGGAAGGAAGGGTGGTGCTAACAAGACGTGGCCATATGCCATTCTGGAAAGGATTGCATGGGAGCCCGTGGGTGTCCTGCAGGGAGGAATTGCTTCCAGAAAAGTGTGACAACTGCGTGGTGCCTCCCAAATCTTCAGCTAGGCAGGGGCTAGATTTGTTTGCGGGAATGAGTAAAAAAGAAAAGAAAAAGAGGGAGAGTACACTCTGCATATGCTTAGAGACAAATCTTTTTTTTTATCATAACTTCAAATGTTTTAGAATTAAAAGCAGACCAACAGCCCTAATGAATCCCTGTTCACAGGTGAGCCCTGGGCTCCCTTCAATCTTATTTTCCTTGTTTGCTAGGAAGAGAATTGGGTGGTCTTGGAGAGAGTGACCTGTAAGGAAGGAATAATGAAGGAAAAGGGCTGGCCAGTGTTTTTTTGTCCCCACTCCCCGTCTTATATGACATTTGTACCCTCGGTTACTATAGCAATGTTTCCTCAAAACTTTTATTTAAAACCAAACTACCCCCCCCCCCCGCCCACGTTTCTCAACTTGTCATCCACCCAACCCCAGGCTGCCAACCTGCTCCACCAGGGATTTATATGGTTGCATGCAGTCTGGTGTGCACACACCCTCCTCCTACTGTGAGATAGACGCCCAGGTGGGGGGTAGCTCAGTACCAGGGTCTCAGGTTCAATCCCTGGCATCTCCAGGTGGGGCGAGTCACTTCTCCTTGGAAAATAAGGGTCCATTCAATAAGGCGTAGCTTCCTATGACTTCTGTTATAATTCAGAAGCTCCTTGTCCTAAGAAGTTTCCTTTGCTCTATCTTACACAATGTTGGGACAGTGGAGCAGCGGGTGGAGCAGAAAGCACCTTCTGTGGCTGGATGCTATCCTTATTTGCAGCCATGTGCCCCCTGGGATTAAGAACCACTGCATGCAATTTAAAAAAATGTATCTGAAGAAGTGTGCATGCACACGAAAGCTCATACCAAGAACTAACTTAGTTGGTCTTTAAGGTGCTACTGGAAGGATTTTTTTTATTTTTTAAAAATGTAGTTGTTATTATGTAAATTTGTATCACTTTTTACAAAAAGTGCTGAAGGCAGCTCCCATAAATTTAAAGCCAAATGATGGGCTAATAATAATAATAATAATAGAGGAGGAGGGAGGGGTGTTCACAATACCACAGAATCCAGATAACTTCCCCTCAAATACACTTAGCCAGTTGCAGGTTAGTTAAATCCGGACAGAAAGGTATACAGTGGTGCCTTGGGTTACATACGCTTCAGGTTACAGACTCCGCTAACCCAGAAATAGTGCTTCAGGTTAAGAACTTTGCTTCACGGTGAGAACAGAAATCGTGCTCTGGCGGTGCGGCAGCAGCAGGAGGCCCCATTAGCTAAAGTGGCCCTTTAGGTTAAGAACAGTTTCAGGTTAAGTACGGACCTCCGGAACGAATTAAGTACTTAACCTGAGGTACCACTGTATTCCCTTCTAATGTTTATGGAAAGCAAACAGTTGGACTTGTGCTGATTACTTAGCAAGATTGCTTAATGCTGCTATTATCACTTCCAAGTGCTGTGATAAACGGTTGAAAAGAAAGTGTTCCCTCCATCACCCTGTCCCATCCTCCAGAAAGTGATTTGAAAGTTATAGATCCCACATTAACTTAATTGTGAGAACACAGCAGTTTAATTATATAGTTCCTATCCTACGTTGAAGACACACCTCTTTACTATGGCCTTTGACAATAAATTGTTGGCATGTCAGCCTCAGGAGACAGTGGAAGATTGCGCCTTTTGGGGGTAAAGTCAGACAGTTGGAGAGTCACAGGGCCTGCTGCGACAATATGGGAGAGACATGTTTTGTTGCAGCTAGGGCAGATGAAGGCATCTGGTTTTACTGCTATAGGTGCACCACGGCATTTCTTGTCTCTTAGGTGGGCATCCTAAATTGTTGAGCATTGTGAAGAGTCAAAGGCCTTTGTCAGGTCTTGTGAAGGCAATGCCAGTGGCGTAGCGTGGGGGGTGCAGGGGGGGCCGACCGCACCGGGCGCAACATCTGGGGGTTAGGGTTAGGGGGCGCAAATCCACGGGTTAGGGGGCGTAAATCCATGGGTTAGGGGGCGCAAATTACTTGCCTTGCCCCGGGTGCTGACAACCCACGCTACGCCACTAGGCAATGCACAAGGGGCATCTCTTCTCTCACTCTTTCTCCTGAAGCTGGCATAGTGAGGAAATCAAATTGTCTATTGAGCTCTGAGCTCTAAAGTGCATTGTGACTCGGGATAGACCGTGTCAGTGAGTGACTGAAATCTGTTGAGAACTGCAAAGGCAAAGGCCTTCCTCACAGTACTCAGCAGGGAGATTCCATGGTAGTTGTTACAGTCATGGTGGTCACCTTTGTTCTTG
Source organism: Podarcis bocagei (assembly GCF_964188305.1). Lineage (NCBI taxonomy): Eukaryota > Metazoa > Chordata > Lepidosauria > Squamata > Lacertidae > Podarcis > Podarcis bocagei. The sequence continues at coordinate 34,386,160 of NC_138140.1, read as the reverse complement.
CACGCATGTCTTGTGGATACGTTTTCCCAACATTTTGTGGAGGTGCATCTTGAGGGAGGAATTGAGGCTGGCTTTCAAAAATTCTGTTGGGATTCCATCCTGTCTTGGGGCCTTTACCACGTGCCTGAGAGTTGATGTTGTTCTTAGGCTTGTTGAGGGAAAGAGTAAAACCCAACTCTCCCAAGACAGGCAGATGCTGTCAGTTCCTGTGCTGGAGACCATATTTTCCTTCTAGTACAGTTCTTGATAGTGCTCTGCCCATTTGCTTTATGCGGTCTGCGATGATCTCACTAGACAAAGTTTTCAGCGGTGCAGTTTTCCTGACTGTTGGTCCAAAGGCTGTCTTCATGCCTTTGCCGCTGTCAGCAAAGAGTTGAATGTTCTGACACAGCTGCAGCCAGAAGCCTTTAGCACATCATCTGGTAATCGGTGTCACACCTTGCCTTTCTTAGTGCAGCAGGCATCTTCTTGCAGGGTGCATGCTTCTAGGTCACAAGAGCCTCACGCTTTGCTGTGATAACAGGCTCCATGTCCTTAATGCCAGCTTCAGACCAGTTGAAGAGCCTATACAGTGGTACCTCTGGTTACGTACTTAATTCATTCCGGAGGTCCGTTCTTAACCTGAAACTGTTCTTAACCTGAAGCACCACTTTAGCTAATGGGGCCTCCTGCTGCTGCTGCACCGCCACCACACGATTTCTGTTCTCATCGTGAAGCAAAGTTCTTAACCCGAGGTACTATTTCTGGGTTAGCAGAGTCTGTAACCTGAAGCGTATGTAACCTGAAGTGTATGTAACCCGAGGTACCATTGTATATACTAAGGCCCAGCTTATTCTTAATTTGTAATTTGTTTTCAGCTGTTTTTAATACAGTGGTACCTCGGGTTAGAGACGCGGGTGGCGCTGTGGGTAAAACCTCAGCGCCTAGGACTTGCCGATCGCATGGTCGGCGGTTCGAATCCCCGCGATGGGGTGCGCTCCCGTTGCTCGGTCCCAGCGCCTGCCAACCTAGCAGTTTGAAAGCACCCCCGGGTGCAAGTAGATAAATAGGGACCGCTTACCAGCGGGAAGGTAAACGGCGTTCTGTGTGCTGTGCTGGCTCGCCAGATGCAGCTTGTCACACTCGCCACGTGACCTGGAATTGTCTGCGGACAGCGCTGGCTCCCGGCCTATAGAGTGAGATAAGCGCATAACCCTAGAGTCTGTCAAGACTGGCCCGTATGGGCAGGGGTACCTTTACCTTTACCTTACCTCCGGTTAAGTACCGTACTTAATTCGTTCCGGAGGTCCGTTCTTAACCTGAAACTGTTCTTAACCTGAAGCACCACTTTAGCTAATCGGCGCTCCGGCTGCCACCGCGCCACCACTGCGTGATTTCTGTTCTCATCCTGAAGCAAAGGTACTACATGTATTTCTGGGCTGGTGGAGTCTGTAACCTGAAGCGTCTGTAACCTGAAGCATATGTAACCCGAGGTACCACTGTATTGCATTTTTAAATTGCTGTGATCTTGTCCTGGGGCCTTATGGTGAAGGATGGGCAATAAATCAATTAAATAAAAATCCTAATAATCTGGAGCAAGGCGTACATAGGGAAGTGCACTGTAAAAGAAAGGGTTAAAACCCACTCTTTGCTGAGCTTCACACACCCTGTGTTTGCATTTGCAAAGGGGTGTTTAAGGCAGCTCATCTGGTTTTCAAGAGATCTTGAAAATGCATTGAGTGGAGGATTCTAATGCAAATGTGTTCTGAGTGAAGGGTGGCACTCTTGCTGGATTATTTCCTCAAGAAGAAAAATGGGTGCAGCTAAGTTTTTATTTTTCTTGATGGGTTCCTTTGCATGCCATACAAATATCCAGTGGGAGCAGCATTTCCTGCTTTCGTGATGCAATAAAGTGGAAAACTGCCTGTTAGAACATCTGCTTGGTTCTTTAAGGCACAGGAAGCTGACCTTTCCTCTCCTCCAAAAAAGGATGGAGCAATCTTTGCAGGCAGTAATGCTTGTGAAGGTGCTACTTTTGGTGAAAAATAGTGAAAGAGCTCTTACCAGCCGCAGATAACACTTAGCTAAAATGGCAAATTTTATCTGTAGGTGAGACAGGTCCCAGCAGTGAAGATGCTGCTGTCAATCATCTGTGCCATGTCGTGTGGCCTGCCTTCTAAGCATGCTTTGCATGCTGTGAGAACTCAGAATAAAAGGCCATAGTTTAGTAGTATGCATGCAGAAGGTGCTATGTTCAGTGTGCAGCACCTCCAGATAAAGCTGGGAATGAACACTGCCTGAAACCCCGGAGAGCTGCTGCCAGTCAGTGTATACAGTACTGAGCTAGATGGACCAAGGGTCTGACGCAGTATAAGCCAACTTCTTATGTTCCCATCTAAAGATCCTAAGCAAGCTGGAGACTCTGGCTACGGCTTATATTTCAAATTAGCAAAACATCCTGGTTCCCCCCCCCAAAAAAAAGGTCATGTGGAAGTCTGAATGTACATGGAAGAATGTGATTCCACCCCCCATATTATTGGTGGGTGGGTGAGGACAAGCCTTTGCCCTTTTCTGAAAACATTGGTTTGTGGAAAGCACATTTCGACATTTGAACTAATCAGACCTATCCTATGCATGCAAAAGTGTACATTAAACAGGCAAGGAAGGTGTTAATAAGTTTAAGTTGTAAAATATGGTGCTTCTCTCTCTGCCCCCTTCCCATTTCCCCCCTCTTCTATGTCTCCGAAGCCATCTGTTTCCAGTCCTCCTCCTCCCTTCTCTTTGACTCCTCTGCCTTAACAAATAAACCCCTATTTGGACTAATGGTAAACATGTCCCCAAGTGCTGTCCTAAGGAAGTGTTGAACGGAGGATATAGGATGGGATTGGGGAGGAAGTGGGGACGTGTGTGTGTTTTAAGGATTTATATGCTGCCTTTCAAAAGGGTCTCCTTCCCCAATGCAGTATCATAAAAATATTGAAAAGTCAATACAGTTGTACCATGGAAGTCGAATGGAATCCATTCCTGAAGTCCGTTTGACTTCTAAAACGTTCAAAAACCAAATCATGGCTTCTGATTGGCTCCTGCAGCCAATCAGAAGCCACGGAAGCCCCGTTGGACATTTAGGTTCCAAAAGAATGTTCGCAAACCGGAACACTCACTTCTGGGTTTGCAGCGTTCGCGAGCCAAAACATCCGAGTTCCAGGACGTTCGACCAACAAAGGTACGACTGTATCTAAAAAGTTTAAAACCAAAAGAAAAGCCATTTTAAAAATTATTAACCCATACCAGTAGCAGAATTGTAGATTTAAAAACAGGGATCAACAACAGTTTGCAAAATTAGCCCTTCATTTCAACCAGAGGTAGACTGAAATCAAAAAAGTTTTAAAGCAATCAAGCAAGGAGCCAGGCGCAGACATACCACCATTGGGTGGGCAGGTTCCATAAATATATATGGGGGTCAGCTTTGAAAAGGCTCTGCACATTTTAAAGGCTGTGGAATAGTAATTAGCCAAAGGCCCGGATGGAGAGGAACATTTTTGCCTGGTGCCTAAAGGAAGGTGCCAGGTTAACCTCCCTGAGGAGAGCATCCCACAAGTGGCTCTTCAGAATTTAAGATTGGTGTGTGTGTGTGTGTGTGTGTGTGTGTGTGTGTGTGTCTGACTGTTTGTCTGTCTGTCTTTCTGTCTTTCCTAGCCTGACCTGGAAATGACCAAGGACTGAACTGGCATGTTTGGCAGGCAAAGCTTATGCCCATAAAGCTTATAGCCTTTCCCCATTAACAGTTGCCAGACAGGCAGAAATTCAACAGGAGATGTCTTCCCCATCAAGCAGCACCGGCTTAATTTCTGCCAGCCATGTGCCAGTGTGCACACAGCCAGAGCAGAAGCACAAGAGCAAACATGGCAACTTTAAGCCTTGTCTATGAGGTCAGGAGAACCCAACAGAATTCTGCCTCCAGGCTGGACCTGCAGGAGATTTTTTCTTCTTCCAAACACAGGACTAGGGTGTTATCGTTTGCTCTTTGTGGATGTTACTTGACTTTCACACATCTCAGTTGCATGGGCATTATGGGGGCTTGAAGGCAGCCAAGTTCTGCAGCAGTTGTGCGCCACTTGGTGGGCTTGGCTTGCATATTTTTGGCTGCTGTTCTCATTGGGGTGGTGAGTGTCACCTTGAGGGCTTGTGCTGCTGGCACTGCTGCCTGGGCAGGTGGTTGGGTTTCCATACACATGCCCATGGAAATGGGCTCCCTCAGCAGTCAATGAAGGAGCTTTTCTGCCAAGGGATGCTGAGTACTGATCCAATTTGCCTCTGTTTCCATAGCAACTTTCCAGTGCTTTATGGTACTCTGTCTTCTTAGCACAGATGATAGTGGGGAATTGGCTTCTGTAAGTGAGGCACAAAATAGCTTTGGGGTGTTTTTTCCCCATATAGACTTCAGCTTTTCAGAAATAACTGGCATCAAAATTTCAGGTTAGGCATCTCCAAGCCTTCCTGTCAAAGGACCCTTTTCTGTCCTTATCTTTCTGTTCTTTAACAGCCAGTATGTGCTGGAGTCTACTCTCTGCCTCCCACATACAGGCAGCCTCTCTCTCTCCGCCCTCCACATCCCAATTTCATAAATCCAAGAGAGAATTTGATGGATTTTAGTGAATGGCAAAATGGGGAACTAACAGTGGTTTATAAAGTGAGGCTAAATGAATGCAGGTGGGTTTTCTAGGACTCTTTGTTTCCTTCTCATTCTGTAAACCCCTCCCTGCAGTTCGAATTCCGGGGTCCTGAAAGCACCCTCCCACCCTTGATGTGAAAACCTTACTTAGGAACAGAATAAGTTGCTTTATAGGAGGTCACGATTATTTGTCTGCCCAGCCCAGTATCATTGGTTGACTTTCAGGGGTCTCAAGCACAGGTCTTCATCTGATCCTTTCAACAGGAGATGCCGAGGTTTGAGGTTCTACATGCAAAACCATGCACTCTTGCCACCAAGCAATGGTCTGTTACATACACACTGTGTGCAGGACCGACATTTTGATTCAGCTCATTGCTGTCTCCTCTTGTAAAATGCCTCGGGGTGTTTCAATTTTTAAATGAAGAGTGTTCCAGAAATTATTTATAAGTAAATAATCCGCTTCTGGCCCAGAGGGAATGTCCAGCAGTCACTGATACAGCATCTTGCATCACTTCTACACATTTTAAGCAGTATCGTACCACTTTAAGAACGTCCTCCCAGCAGATGTCAAGGCAATAAACAACTATTTTACTTTTAAAAGACAACTGAAGGTGGCCCTGTTTAGGGAAGTTTTTAATGTCTGATGCTGTATTGTTTTTTAATATTAAGTTGGAAGCCACCCAGAGTGGCTGGGGAGACCCAGCCAGATGGGTGGGGTATTAATAATAATAATAATAATAATAATAATAATAATAATAATAATAATAATAATTTAAACAGTCATGGCTTCCCCCAAAGAATCCTGGGGAACATAGCTTGCTAAGGGTGCTGAGAGTTGTTCAGAGACCCGTGTTCCCCTCACACAGCAACCATTCCAAGAGGTACCTTGGAAGAGGAACCACTCTGAACAGGAAACCTACCATAAATAGTTGCCCCCAGTTTTCTTGCAGAAGTCCCTTTTGTTCCCACCCCTGGTTCTGTGGCTGGAGCAACTGCTTCACCTGCAAAAGGTTCCGGTTTCAGTCCCTGGCTTCCCCAATTTAAAGGATGTCAGTACTGTAGAGCAAAACACCTGCTCAGGCTCCTATAATGTTGCTTCCAATCAGAGTAGACGTTATTGAGCTGGATGGACTCAGTATATGGCAGCTGCTTATGAACATAGGGAGGTTGGACGCAGGCATAAGCTGAAATGGCCTGTAGCCTGGTTTCCAGGGTTCACCCCCAGTGGTGTTTTTGAGGGAGGGGCTGGGCAAGATGCCCTTCGCAGGTCCCCAAATGTGCCAGCTTCCTTGCTGCTGTCACTGCTGCCCTCTCTCTGGTCCATAGTTATGACCTGAGGAAAAGGCAAATAGGGTCACTATGGCTCCATCTCCTCATTCATGTCACTGTGTATTTTGATAAACAACAGGTGGACAGGCAATAACCACAAGGGAGAAGAAGGTGAAACAGAGCCAGAAGTGGTTTTTTTTTTGGGGGGGGGGCTTCTGGTCTGTGGGCCTTAGCTGCCTTACAGTGCCTACCTCCTTTTTTTTAAGATTTTTATTGGTTTTACAGAAATTTTTTAAAACAATACAAACATATAAAAAGACATACAAACATGTATAGTTTCGTACCCTTTTTTTCATAATCCTTGTTTCTCGACTTCCCCATACCTCCCCTTTCTGTATCCCAATGTCCAAAGTTTTTCAGCAACTTCTAAATAGTTCTGTCCAACCTCTGTCCTCTTAATCTTTCCTTCATTCTAATCTTATATCGCTGTAACCCTTTCTTTCTCAAAACCTCGACATTCTAACATTCATACAGTTTATAGTAGTCCTTAAGGTAAATTTTAAACTTCTTCCATTCTTCTTCCGCCGTCTCCTTCCCCTGATCACGGATTCTGCCAGTCATCTCAGCCAGTGTCATGTAGTCCATCACTTTCATCTGCCATTCTTCCAGGGTGGGTAGATCTTGTGTCTTCCAATACTTTGCGATAAGTATTCTTGCTGCTGTCGTGGCGTACATAAAGAAAATTCTGTCTTTCTTTGACACCAATTGGCCGACTATGCCCAAGAGAAAGGCCTCTGGTTTCTTAGGAAAAGTACATTTAAGTACCTTTTTCATTTCATTATATATCATTTCCCAGAAAGCCTTAATCTTCGGGCACGTCCACCAAAGGTGATAGAAAGTACCTTCAGTTTCTTTACACTTCCAACACTTATTGTCAGGCAAATGGTAAATTTTTGCTAGCTTGACTGGGGTCATGTACCACCTGTAGATCATTTTCATAATGTTTTCCTTTAAGGCATTACATGCCGTGAATTTTATACCAGTGTTCCACAACCATTCCCAGTCAGCGAACATAATGTTATGACCAATGTCCTGTGCCCACTTGATCATAGCCGATTTAACTGTTTCATCTTGTGTATTCCATTTCAGCAGCAAATTATACATTCTTGACAGATTCTTAGTATTGGGTTCTAACAATTCCGTCTCTAATTTTGATTTTTCCACCTGGAAGCCAATTTTCCTATCTTGTTTGTAAACCTCCATTATTTGATAATAATGGAGCCAGTCTTGTACTTTTGGTTTCAATTTCTCATGACTCTGTAATTTCAATTTGTCTCCATCTTGTTCCAAAATTTCCCAATACTTTGGCCATCCGGCCTCCATATTGAGTTTCTTCAATGCCTTAGCCTCCAAAGGTGACAACCATCTAGGGGTTTTGTTTTCCAGCAAGTCTTTATATCTTATCCATACATTAAACAACGCTTTTCTAACAATGTGGTTTTTAAAGGCCCTATGCACTTTGATTTTATCATACCATAGATATGCATGCCAACCAAATGCATTATTGAAACCTTCTAAATCCAAGATATCTGTATTCTCGAGGAGCATCCACTCTTTCAGCCAGCAGAACGCTGCTGCTTCATAGTACAATTTTAAGTCCGGCAGGGCAAATCCCCCTCTTTCTTTTGCATCTGTAAGTACTTTAAATTTTATTCTGGGCTTTTTGCCCTGCCAGACAAATTTCGCAATGTCTTTCTGCCACCTCTTGATACAGTCCATCTTGTCAAGAATCTGCAAAGTTTGAAACAAGAATAACATTCTAGGCAATACATTCATCTTAATAACTGCAATTCGGCCTAACATTGACAATTTCAAATTTGACCATATTTCTAGATCTTTTTTAATTTCTGACCAGCATTTTTCATAGTTGTCTTTATATAAGTTCAGATTTTTAGATGTCAGATAGACCCCTAGGTATTTCACCTTCTTAACCACTGTCAAACCTGTCTCTTCTTGGAATTTCTCCTTCTCCGTAACTGTTAAGTTTTTTTCTAATACTTTATTTTTTTGTTTGTTCAGTTTGAATCCAGCTACCTGGCCAAATTGTTGGATTATCTCCAACACCCTTTTCGTACTAGTGTCTGGCTCTTGTAAAGTCAATACTAGGTCATCTGCAAAAGCCTTTAACTTGTAGTGTTTAACCCCGACCCGTACACCTTTAACCTGCTGGTCATTTCTAATCATATTCAGCAACACCTCCAGAACAGAAATAAAAAGCAATGGGGAGATTGGGCACCCCTGTCGTGTTCCTTTTTCTATCTTCAGTTCCTCAGTTATCACATTATTTACAATCAGCTTAGCTTTTTGCTCAGAGTATATCGCACCCATACCATTCTCAAATCCTTGGCCTACCCCCATCCCATGAAGATTCTTTTTCATAAAACTCCAAGAAATATTGTCAAAGGCTTTCTCCGCGTCCACAAAAATCAACACTGCTTTGGTGTTTATGTTCACCTCTAGCCGTTCCAAAATGTCTATTATATTCCTTACATTGTCTGATAAATGCCTCTTTGGGAGAAAGCCTGCTTGGTCTACAGTGCCTACCTCCTTGCCAGTTCTTATCTCCAGATAAAAGGATCTAATAGGGCTGGGAGACACCTCATTCCCTATAGAAGCTTCAACCTGATCCTAGATGGACCAATAGCATGGCTTCATATGTTCACGCTAGGGTTGCTGTGTAATATAGGATTGCCCTGTGTTTCAATTTAAAATGCCAACTCCTGTATTGATAGTGTTTTCCCCTGTATTTCAGGTATTCTCTCTCGCTCTCTCTCTCTGTGCCAAGTTTGGGATCCTCTCCAAATGCATGTGTTTGAAAAGGTGTGTGAAAGGTCATGTATCTCTGAGTAGCCAAGCACAGACAGATTTACAAATTTGTGTGTATGTGTGTGTTTACATATGCCTGCATGACAAATTCCAGAGGGGCCACCCAGTTAGCCTGCAATAAATTGTAATGGATTGCTTTGAAGACACTTCAGCACCGGATGGAAAAGAAATTGCCCCCCAACTGCACTGCCCTGTATTTTGCCAGAACAAAGGTGGCAGCCCTAGTTCATGCCCACTATAAATGGGTTCCTACAGGCAAACAGGGAGCTGGCACAGATTCAGCCTTAAATCTCTGCTCATTTGAGAGATCCCAACATACCCAAACCAGTAGTGCAGCTATCTTGGGGAGTTCTGTCTAAGGCAGGGGTCAACCAACTTACTGCGCCTCGGGCCAGTGTCTCCAGCGCCGATCGCGGGCCGGAGGGGGGGGGGGGAGAGCGTGTGTGCACACGCTATTTCCGGCGCACTTCCAGGTCGGAGGAGCACTGGAAATAGCTTGTGCGCATGTGCACGGGCCTCCTCCCACTCGGATGTGCACTGGAAATAACGCTTGCGCATGCGCACAAGCTATTTCCAATGCTCCTCTGACCCAGAAGTGGGCAGCTGCACAGTGCAGCACCGGTATGAGTGGGCGATGGCAGCGGGTGGCAGGGGTTGCCATGGGCCGGATAAACGAGTCCCTCGGGCCTTATCCGGCCCACGGGCCTTAGTTTGGGGACCCCTGATCTAAGGCCTCCAGGCAGAAGTTGCTTTCCCACTCTGGTGTAATATAGTGGTAGCTTCTTGTTTTTTAATGTTCTTTTTCTCAGTGTGTTAGGTGGAGTGTCACCACTTCATCTTCTCACTGGGCCTGTGAAGCACATCCAGGCTGCAGTTGCATGGTTACTTACCTAGGAACTGAGCCCCCTGAACTCAGTGATTCTTCTGATTAGACATGCCATGTGTGGGATTGCATTGTTAGTTGCTAATTGATGGAGTTTGTGGAGGAACTAGGAGATGTGTGACCTTGGAGCAGAAGCTTCTGGGCACTTGCAGCCTCGCTGAGCAGAGTGCCATCAGCATCATCCCTGAGCTGCATCCGTAGCACAGATTTAGAGAAGGCTTCGGAGCAAGCAGGATATGCCTCACAGCTCGCAGCCGCTCCTCCCTTCCCAATCTGCCCATGTTGCCTTGTCTTTTAGGGACTAAGCACAGAATCCAAAAAGGGTTCTGAACATTTGTTTCAAGCTTTGACTGAGCCAGCAGAGTCTTTTATTTTTATTTTTAAAAATAAACCTTTGTAGTCTTATTTCTAATCTCCACATGCCCCCCCCCAACCCGGCAGGTCTCCTCTTGATAATAGTTATTCACACATCACATTACTAAACACTGGAATTTGCTCCCACAAGAGGCAGTGATGGCCACTAGCAAGGATAGCTTTAAGAAAGGATTAGACAAATTTGTGTAGGATAATGTTATCAATGGCTACTAATCCTGATGGATATATTCTTCTCCCACAGTCAGAGGCAGAATGCTTCTGAAAGCCAGTTGCTGGGAATCACTAATGGGTAGAAAGCTACTGCACACGAGTCCTGCTTTTAGGCTTTCCACAGGCATCTGGCTGTCCCTGTTTGATGTATCAATTGCTCAGTTCACGGGGGGGGGGGGGCTGCAAAACTTTGGGTTCTCACTGCAAAATTCTGCAAAATGACTGCAAACCTTTGGCCCAGGTTTGGAGGGGATTCAAAATGTTGGGGTTTTGTAGCTAATTACCCTCATCTGGTTGACCACTGTGAGAACAGGATGGTGGACTAGAAGGGCCCCTGGCCTGATCCAGCTGCCCCTCCTTAGCTGCTCTAGAGACATGTGAGCTGGGCTGCAGCATTTTGATCGACTAAAAAGCTACCTTGAGTAACTGGCACTTTTAATTTCAAAACATTATCCTTATTATTAATAGAAGTACTTACATAAACTGCAGATGGCAAGTACTGTTGTAGAAGCAGTGTTCCATCCTGTGTGTGTGAGAGAGAAGGTGATGGTGGCAAAATGCCTCTGCAAAGAGGATGCTTGCAGATGACAATCCCCATACATTGAAAACAAGCAGAACCCTAATGAAAACAGTAGCCCTCCAGATGTTGTTCAACTGCAAACGGAGTCTAGCAACATCTGGAGGGCTGCAGGTTCCCAACCTCTGATCTGAAAAACAACAACCCAAAGTATGTTATGTGCTTTAGAACTATTGCTCCCCCCGCCAACTCATATACAAACTCATTTAGGTTCACTGTGCCATCCTATATATTCTTATTCAGAAACGTTTGCCAGTCCTATTTAGGATTGCAGCCTCTGTTGATGCTCAGCTGACCAGCTAAAACTCATACAGTTTAATTGGCTAAGATCCCTTTGATCAGGCAACATGTCAGATAAAAGGGCAGGTTTGGTAAGAGGAGGGTGATAGAAATAGGTTCAAAGTCTTGGCAGTGGTTTCTCCATGGCTGCAGTCCAAGGCAGTTCTCATGCATGCTCTGGTTTGTTCTTGTGGGGTGAGGGGTTGCATTTGTGTACAAGGTTTCTGCCTGCAGGTTTCTAGCGGCACATATTGCTTGTGTGCATCTGTGGCAATTTAGAGGCACACAAGTGCATATGTCATCTGTTTCTGTGGACATTTGCTGTGTGCACATTTCAGACAAGATACCCACAGACTGTACGCTCTCTATCCCCCACCCCTGCCTCACTGCTTCCCAAAATGTCAAGAGTTCCTTCCGACCAAATAGAGCATTTTCTGTGTCTTGCTTAATGTTAGAGAGACCCAACACGATCTGACACCCTGTGTATTGTGTTCACTGACCTGCCACGTGTACATTTTGCAGGGCACCCTTGCCTCCCAGCTAATAGAGGCTGACACATTAGAGAAGTGTGCTATTTATCACCAGCAACATGCAAGTTGAGCCTCTCTTCTCCACCCCCCTCCTCCGCCTTTGCTCACAGAAGCAGTGGCGTAGCGTGGGTTGTCAGCACCCGGGGCAAGGCAAGTAATTTGCGCCCCCTAACCCGTGGATTTGCGCCCCCTAACCCTAACCCCCAGATGTTGCGCCCGGTGCGGCCGGGCCCCCCTGCACCCCCCACGCTACGCCACTGCACAGAAGTGCTTCCCGGTCCGAATGGAGTCTCCATCGGAGAGATGGCTAGGGACTCTCTGCACATGCTCTGGGGAGCCCTCCTCTCAATGACTGATGACTTTCCAAGGCCCTTGGGTATTGAGCATCGCCTGCTGCAGAGAACAGTTTCCGAAGGCGACCCCGCCGCTGCTTGGCCACTGGGTGGTCCCCTCTCCCACTGAGGGTGCGCGTGGCTTTTTGCACACGCGTGGGTGTGCGGGTGCCTAGTCTCCTGTCAGACTGTCAGGCTTGCGAAAAGATCTGGAGGGAGGAGGCTTGGGAGAATATTTTATTCTCCCCCCCCCCCACTTTCCTTTTTTGTGGTTCTTCCCCCCCTCCTTTCTTTCACAGCCCGCCCGCGGGCGGGGGCAGGTGGTGGCGGCGACGCTGTTGCTGCGGCGCCTGCAGCTGATGCAAAGGCGGCGGCGGAGACTCGAAGCACCCAGAGAAGGGCATGAGCTGAACAGCCGCTGCCAGTCCCGGGCAGAATCGGCGCGCAGGAGCGGCGGCTGGCTGTGCTCGAGCCTCCCTCCCGCCGAGCTCCGGAGCCTGAGCGATGCTCTCCTGCGCCCCGGAGAATCCTGCAGCAGCAGCAACAGCAGCGCACCGAGATGGGCAACTCCCCGCCGGTGATGCTCGGCAAAGCGCCCCGCAGCAAGCGACCCCCGCGCACCGCTGCCGTCTCCCCTTCCTCATCCTCTGCCCCCACCGCCGTCGCGCAACCGGCAACAGGTAGGGTTGAGACAGAGATTACGGATGATTTGAGCCTATCAGGTTTTTGCTTCTTCCTGGAACCTTTGCAGATGGATGGATGGATGGCTTCAGAGCCGCCGCCACCCCCACCCCCCAGCCACCGCCAGTAACTTGCTTTCCCCGTAACAGCTCAGCGCCGCAGGGAGCGTTTTGAGGCCGGAGCTACAGCCCTTCACAGGACAAGGAGCTCCTGAGAAGCGGGAGGGGGTTCACACGTGCACTTGGGCAGCACGGGCTCGGTTTTCGAAACACGTTGAGCTTGTGCACGTGCGGTGCCATCAAGGATGGGGCAGGCAGACTTTTGGGGAGGGAGGGTCAGGGCTCCACTCAGCTGAATAAGCCAGGAGGGCTCCCAAATGTAGCAGAGCTGGCTTAGCCACTGAAGTAAGTGAAGTAATAATGCACATTACTCTCTTCCTCTCTCTAAAAAAAAAGGGCTGGTTGTTTTTTTTAAAGGAAATAAAGCCGAAAGCCTAAAATTAGATAGTTGCACATGTGTGTGCTTGTGAAAGAGGGAAATCTGAAGTGCCAAGATGCTAAAGAAAAAAATCACCATCCTCCTCTTGCAGGAGATTTTC